>NC_064638.1:822563189-823191933 GCF_023864345.2 Schistocerca serialis cubense
GCACCAACTAACTCCTTAAAGCAATATAAGAGACTTGCACGTGCTTCTTACTAGACACTGTTAGTGTACTAAATAGAGGAACATTTTTTACACATAAAATCCGTTGAGAGAGAAGAAGTAGTATAAAATTAAATTAAATAAAATTTCTTATTGTATTCACCAGATATAAGTTACTTGTTTTCCAGTATAAATCGGTGGTAGCAAAATAATTTCTTACCAGCGAAACTAGATGCTGTTATGATGGTGGTGGTAAATTTTTGTGGGTCCACAATAGCAATGACTTTAACGTCCTTACTAAAATGTAATGAGACTAGTGTGGAGGAATATTGTAAAATTACTTAGAAGTGAACCACGAATAAAAAAGTGAAGACGTTCCTGAAAACTCTCTCTCTCTCTCTCTCTCTCTCTCTCTCTCTCTCTCTCTCAATCACACACACACACACACACACACACAAAAGCCAGATTCAACATAAGGTAAATAGGAAAAAAAGCAACGGAAAAAATTAGACAGCAGATATATACGGCTGGCTTATCTCTGGAATAAAAGGGGACGCGCCAGCCATTCTGCAACATATTAATTCGCCATCCTACAATGTTAGGTCAGATTCCACAGATATATCAAAATTTCAAGAACTTGACTACACTCATCTCGTCATCCGGTGAAATTGAGTGCAGATCCCCTGTTATGAGGTGGCTTGCTTGTACAGGGCAACTGCGCATTATCGTCACAGGGAAAATAGGTTTAGGCAACAGATAAGTAAAAATACATCGCAACGTAGATTAACAATAATTAACAATTTATTAACAGAAATATTACATCGGTTAACTTCAGTACGACAAGGGTGTATGGCAAGAGTTTAAAGTTCATTTGCAGTGATATGTCTTTTAGTTTAATTTGTTCCTGGATCCACTGAACGATAATTTCGATCACCTGCAGAATGTCAACCAGTCTGTTTGGCAGCCACTATAGATACAGTTCCCACCCTTCATCATATGAGGATAGGTAATGCACTCAACAACTTTACTGAACATGATCGTTCTGGTGATGCAGGTGTTATGGTGCAGGGAGGAATAATGTGGCATGCGCTTACTGGTCTGCAAAGCTTTGAACACGGTACACTCGCCAGTAACGTTATTGTGATGCTGTACTGCTTCCCTATGTACCTCTTTTCAGGGGTACATTAGGCCTTGTTGACACTTTTATGAGTGAGTAGAGTTGTAAAATTACCATAGGCTGCTTAGACTATAGTAAGAAAATGTGACTACGGTATTTTCCTTAGTAGCTTTGCTCAATGAAAATCGTATCCGCGTTACCTCCACGTTAGGTGTGTTGCATACATATCGTAACATCGGGCGTTACTTCACTGCAGTCGCTTTGTTTGCGTGAGCGAGAAGTCTTTTACTAGGATCCCATAGAAACCGGAAGCACCTAGAAACTGAGTGAGGACGTATGAAGCGCCATGTAACGTACAGAACAGTTTTCTTTTATATACACTACAGGCCATTACAATTGCTACACCACGAAGATGACGTGCTACAGGCGCAAAATTCAACCGACAGGAAGAAGATGCTGTGATATGCAATTACACAAGGTTGACGCCGATGGCGACACTTACAACGTCCCGACATGAGGAACGTTTCCAATTGATTTCTCATACACAAACAGCAGTTGACCGGTGTTGCCTGGTGAAACGTTGTTGTGATGCGTCGTGTAAGGAGGAGAAATGCGTACTATCATGTTTCCGACTTCGATAAGGGTCGGATTGTAGCCTATCGCGATTGCGGTTTATCTTATCAAGACATTGCTGCTCGCGTTGGTCGAGATCCAATGACTGTTAGCAGAATATGGAATCGGTGAGTTCAGGAGGGTAATAAGGAACGCCGTTCTGGATCCCAATGGCCTCGTATCACTAGCAGTAGAGATTACAGTCATCTTATCCGCATGGCTGTAACCGATCGTGCAGCCACGTCTCGATACCTGAGTCAACAGATGGGGACGTTTGCAAGACAACAACCATCTGCACGAACAGTTCGACGACGTTTGCAGCAGCATGGACTATCAGCTCGGAGACCATGGCTGCGGTTACCCTTGACGCTGTATCACAGACAGGAGCGCCTGCGATGGTGTACTCAGTGACGAACCTGGGTGCACGAATGGCAAAACGTCATTTTTTCGGATGAATCCAGGTTCTGTTTACAGCATCATGATGGTCGCATCCGTGTTTGGCGACATCGCTGTAAATTCACAGTGGAAGCGTGTATTCGTCATCGCCATACTGGAGTATCACCCGGCGTAATGGTATGGGGTGCCATTGGTTACACGTCTCGGTCACCTCTTGTTCACATTGACGGCACTTTGAACAGTGGACGCTACATTTCAGATGTGTTACGACCCGTGGCTCTACCCTTCACTCGATCCCTGCAAAACCCTACATTTCAGCAGGATAATGCACAACCGCATGTTGCAGGTCCTGTACGGGCCTTTCTGGATACATAAAATGTTCGACTGCTGCTCTGGCCAGCACATTCTCCAAATCTCTCACCAATTGAAAACGTTTTGTCATTGGTGGCTCAGCAACTGGCTCGTCACAATGCGCCAGTCACTACTCTTGATGAACTGTGGTATCGTGTTGTAGCTGCATGGGCAGCTGTACCTGTACATGCCATCAAATGGATGTAAACAAATAGAGCCCGCCTCCACGTGGCGGGACACGGGCAACGGTGTGAGTGGGGTCGGGAGCCGGGGTGGTCACACCGGACCCCGGACCCAGTCATAGCGGCTAAGTGGCAACATACGTCCCACCATAAGAAATTAGACGGTGGGTCATGAAAAATAAGCAGCTAGTGAAAAAGAAGTGTACATGCCATCCAAGCTCTGTTTGACTCAATGCCCTGGCGTATCAATGCCGTTATTACGGCCAGAGGTGGTTGTTCTGGGTACTGATTTCTCAGAATCTATGCACCCGAATTGCGTGAAAATGTAATCACATGTCAGTTCTACTATAATATATATGTCCAATGAATACCCGTTTACCACTTGCATTTCTTCTTGGTGCAGCAATATTAATGGCCAGTAGTGTAGTTAGCTGCCTGTCTGTAACTTAAAAATAAATAGTATTTGTATGAAAATTGAAGCTGTCAGTTTTTAATTCTGGTTTTATTCGAAAATTGTTGATTTGAAATGTGAAACAGAGAGATGTTGCAGTAATAAAAATAAGAATATACAAATTTATCATATAGTATTGGAAAAGGCAATTTTGTAAAAAAGGTGCATTAAAAAAACGCAATACAAAAACGTATCAAACATCGCTTCAATAAGTCGCCAAGTTTACGTAAAACATGTTTCTGTCTTCCATAAAGAGCTTTCAGGCTTATCATTAACAACAGGAAATTTCTGCCTTTGATCATAATGAAGAACATTCTAATTAGTATAAAATAACAACAATAATTGCATAGATTTTTGTGTTTGTGCGTGTAACTTGTAATTGCACAAAGTAATTGCTTTTGTTGGGTAAAAGCGCAGAGGTTACGCGTTCAACTAATTTTTATTACATACATATAAAATGTAAATTATATTTAGTGAAGATATAAAATACTCAATAGACTAACGTTGAACGATATGTGGTTATGATTATGCGTGAAAAGCAAAAACAGAATAAAAATTGTAGACTCTGAGTTCCTCTCTCAGACGTTCATTTATGTTTCTTTCTCTACCGGTGATACCAACTCTAGCAGTAATCCTACCATTTACTACGTCATGTGTGTTCTGTACAAAAGCCACCAAACTGTAGCCGTGGTAGAGCGCGACTCATGGCTGACAACGCGCGAGCACGTCGAACTGCACAGCTGGAGGAGCTCTTGAAACAACAGGATATTCAGTGAATCGACTGGCCTGTCCTTTCCCCAGCTTCAGTCCCATCGAGTGGTTGTGGGGTGCGTTGGGGAGACGTACGGCAGCGCGTCCACATGCAGCGACCATCCAGCAAATGTCAACAGCGCTGGGTGGAGGAATGGAACGCCCTACCGCAGGACTTGTTAACACCCGTGCGCCCAGCATGGGAGCACGTTGCAGAAAAATAAAATTTCTGGTAAGGTCCTATGGGAACAAACTTCTGAGGTTATCGGTGCCTAAGCTTACACATTATTTAATGTAACTTAACCTAACTTACGCTAAGGACAACATACACACCCATGCCCGAGGGAGGACTCGAACCTCCGACGGGGAGAGCCGCCCAGGCCGTGTCAAGACGCGAGACCGCGCGGCTACCCCGTGCGGCCACATTCCAGAGCATGCATTGCCGTCCCTAGTGCATGTGTATAAAACAGCCGTTGCCGTGTGGCTTCCTCTATGGACGCTTGCATGTATTGCAGGCAGCTCGGCGCTGTATTATGCTTGGCTGTGTTCCGATCCTGAAGGAAGACACATCATTTTAGTTTTTCAATAGTTACTTGGTGCACATAGCACTAGAAGTAATAAATGACAGCTTGAATGTCTGATATACCTTCAACAACTTTTCAGAAACCTGTACAGCTTTGTTATTTAAAAAAATGTATTTTGAGATTACTGTATTTGTAACTTAATAAACAAGAGGGCATCCACACGTGGGCGCAGGACCCAAGCGTCCCGTAAACAGGTTGGCCTGGCAGGTAGCAGGACTCGTGCCTCTTGAACAAGTACCAGCAGGTAGCAGCCCCGAGCTCTTCGTGACTCCTCGGAGCGTTAGTTTGTGAGCTCAGGTTCTGTTTACAGCAGATCGCTTCATAACGAACATGTCCACTGTGAGGAGGATGGGAAAGAAAATGCTACTTCATAAAGGTTACGCTTTCAGATTCCAAAGACTATTAAAATGTGGTGTAGCGCGATGGAGTGCAACATTATGAACTGCAAAAACGTTATTAAAACTGCCTTCATCGAAGACACCGGTATGCTCGAGAGTCAAGGTGACCACAACCGCCCCGAAATACCTGTTGACAAAATTAAGAGTCTGTGAATTGAAGAGGAAAGATACGGAACATATATCTGAGGCACCATCAAAAACTTTTATGGAATCAAATGAAAGGAGAACAGACGGTAGAGATGAACGTTAAAGATGTCGACAGTATTTGTAAATGCATTTAAAGGTAGGCGGAAAAGTCTACCAAAATTACCTCTAAGTATTACCGTCTTGTTAATGGACATATATTGCATGTTTTTTCTTTGCTGACAGATAAGAAAACTTCATCTTATGGGCATATCCTTTCAACAGTTGTTCATAAATGAGATAATCTGTGTCTGAAATTATCTGCCCGCGAAAGGCAAGAACCCCGAGTTCGAGTCTCGGTTCGGCACACAGTTTTAATCAGCAGGAACCTGCAATGTTTCCAGGGTTTGAAGAAGGCTGGAAGTGAAGCGTTGACTAACTTAAGAATGCAATGTTGACAATTTTATCTAACACTGTGAAATTGTTCTTTCATTGGTGGCGGCAGAAATTCATATAAGGATGTGGTTTACAACATCTAGATTTATTTCGTGAAACCTTTTAAAATTATCCTTCACAATGGAATGAAGATTCATCTTCCGCTTAAAAAAAATTGCGACAAGATCAACATCAGTAGTCACAGAGCGCTAGAAAGCTCACAATTTACTTTAAAATTTTCTCTAAAAAATTTACAAGTTCAAAATCAATAACTGAAATTTTTAAGCGTTACAAGAAGGTCAAGATCAATACAGAGCCCTAGAAGACTTAGAAGTATTCCCTTTGAAAAAATTAAAAGAAAGACACTTGAACACAAGTAGATCAAAATATTTTACAAGTCTTCCGAAACAGTTTAAGAGAGTAAATGATCAGCATCAAAACAATTAGGTCGCGGTGATGGCAGTCAGGATTACAACAAATGTAAAAACAGTGACAGCAAGCAGGCCAGTAGGGCCTTAAATGTTTGGTTACTTGAAAAACAGTATATATAGGGTGTGTGTATGTATGTCTGTTGTGAATTAAACTTGCAATAGAATTTATCTTGGTAAAATTTAGTAACTGTTTGATGGCTTGTAACCTTCCTATTTGCACAATTTTGAGGATTGATTTCGGGAGGGGGGGCAGGCAAGGGCAAATTTAACGAGGAAAGAAATTAAGAAGATCCCGGGGACAGAGGGTCGCAATAGGCATAGTAACTTAAGTGACTCATAATCCGCAACCGTAACTCGGCATGGAATAGCGGTCCCACTGAGTCTCTAGTACCTCCGCCCAGAACCGCGCCTGCTTCCTCTCCCGTCGTCAAGTCGGCCGGCTGGTGAGGCACACCGCAACAGTTTGTCGGCCAGTCGGACAACCAGGAACTGGGCCAGCACACAATATGGCTATCTAGCCCAGTCTGCAAACAGGTAACCTGGTATTAGTGTTACGCCAACATATACAGTAACCACATAAAATCTTTTACAAATTTGTTACCTATTTTTATGACATACACTGAAATAAGATTATAATACTGAAGTCAAAGAAATAATCAGAGATAACTGTAATAAAATCGTTATTTGTCTCCAGAACTCTAAAAATATATCTGTGTATATATGTACTGACAAACATTTAAACAAGAGTAAAAGAAGCCTTCACGGGTTATCAGCCGAGTAGCGTCGACTCGTTGCAACGTTTCGATGGAATGTGTCTCCATCATCTTCAGGCGAAGTTATAAAGGCACATTTGCATGTCGAGCGTGAGTTTCCGCGGAAACGCGAAATACTAATTAAATAAATAATCAGTGACAAATAAATAAAGCCTATGGCACACAACTGCAGCTCTGTGTCGCTGATAAAACAAAAGCATAATTACGTTACTCTTATGTTTGATTAAGAAAGAGAGAGCTCTGGTAGAAGTGGTGCGAGAAGCACGTATTTTTATTTTATTGTCTGGCACACCGCCATATTTCATGTTATAGAAGAATACTGCGAGTTGCAACCACACTAGGCACTCGATTCTGTAAAGAATTTATATTTATAAAAGTAAGTAGGATTATGAACTGTAGGCTTATTCATTGAATATATCTGATTTAACTAACTGTGTAACTTTTTTATGTTTAGTAGACAATCACCTCTGTACGACGTATTGGCATGGCTGGCAAATTATTGTAATATTGAGATTTAGATTATGAGTCCGCACCTACCGCAGCAGTCTTTGGAAACGATTTAATTACGAAGTCCGATTATTCAGTTTTATTTCACGGTCAACTACGAGTAACATTGCCTTTACGAAAAAGCCATTGTCAAGCGTCTGATAACGAATAATCAAACGTCCACGTTCCAGATAAGCGAACACAATTGCAATCACAATCACCATCATACAGATAGAATAATTAACATATTAAAAAATAACAACAACATATTTTTTTTATTTATTTTATTTATTTTATATTGGCGACTGCGTGTCGGACTTGTTATTTTGTCATTTGTTACATTGTTCTCTTTGTTTCATGTAAAAAATCAACTTTCTGGACCTGGACGTCAATGTATGAGAGATAACAAAATCTGAAGGTATTTTCCAATTCTGAAATTTTGCGGGAAGACGCAATGAAACTTCCAGCAAAATAAGGTAAGACGCAGCATCTTTGCATTGGTAGGCTTGACCAGACGTATAATTCAGTGTATTAGCTTTTCAGTAAATTCTGTAGTATTTCTTTTCTGCATAACAGTTTCAGTGATAAATTTCATTCTCAGTACTTTTCCCTAAACAATAACGTATGCAACAATACCAATACACGAGTGTACAATATGGCCGACTTCTGTACGATATCATGTAACATGGCCAGCAGCCATTACCAATAATCTCAAATTCAGTTTATATTTTTAAATTAACAGACAGCCATTGTTGCTACGAGCGATTCATGCTCAACTACATTTTATTTTAAAATCAGTGTCAAAAATTTTCTTGAAACATATATCACGTGTGGCATGGTAATAACTATAAAACAATACGCAAAAATGGAACAGCAAGGACGTACTATTCAGACGCAATCCTACTCGGACGTGAGACAAGTGTTAGAAAATGACTTTACGACAGCAACCGGTAGTGACGATTCATCAAACATTGACGCAAGTGTTGACGAAAATTTTGACATTGGGCCGTCCACTACAAAAATTTCAAAATCTCAATCAGAGCCCATGTTAATGCATGACGTCACGTCTAATGACGCGGCGGGGGCAGAGACCTTGCAAACGGTAAACATTGCCGACATGTTACAAATGCTAATGAAACAAAACGCCGAAAACATGGCAACCTTAAAGGCACAATTAGAGACACAAAATGAACAGTTAAAAACACAAAATGACGAAATCAAATCTGATCTCATAGCAATCAAGATAGGTAATGACACTTTATGTAAGCGTGTGGAACTTATAGACGCCACACTGACCAAACAGATGACTGAACTCAGTACTAAATTTTCCCAGCTCAATACGAGACAAGAAAAGACTACAACTGACGTAGCACTTTTACAGACACAAGTAAAAAACCTTAATGTCAAGTGTGAAGTTCTTACTGAACAAATTCAAACATATCCTTCAGTACATGACAATCTTGAAAAACGAATTACTGACGTACAGAATAAGTTTGACAATGTTGAACAACACCTGACTGACATCTTACAATCAGATGCCACAGCTCATTTTCAAAATATTAATAAAGAATTTCATGACTGGGTTGAGAACAAAGACAAACATTCTGATAGATGCTTACGTGAAAATTTACCAACAATTGTGCACGACTCCGTAGCGCAATACATTACTAATAACAAACAGCTGATCAGTGACGCAGTACAATCCGTCACTGCACCCATGAGACAATTCACCGATCAACTACAGTCTGAATGTAACGAAAATATCAGTCAAAATGTACAGTTCAGAAACCAATATACATTCGAGTATGATACACACATTCCGCACACGACAAATACACAAGAACAAAACCCACCACGACTACGACACATACCACGATGTGGAAACACAAACACAAGCTATTATCATGGTAAACCACAGCAACATTATCGTAATTACTCGCCAGCTGAACATACCAGTAATTACAGTGGAATAAATCCATATCACAATGCGAAGGAAGATGAAAGCTTAATGAAACACAGGCAATTTCAGATTTTTATCCCAGAAAAACGAACCATTCATCTGGTGATTTTTCTTAAATCTTTTAGTAACGCATTTCCACGCACTTGGAGTGACCGGAAAAAGATTTCATGTATTGTCGGTTACATCCAAGGCGATGCAGCTGTCTGGGCATACAGTCAAGCTGACGTATGTACCACGTACAGTGAGTTTGAGCGTGCTTTTATGAACAAATTCTGGTCGCAATCCGTCCAGGAGCGACTCAGAAGACAAATTTTAGAACCTGAAACTTTTAACAGTAAAAATGGTAACTTACGCAGATATTTTGAAAAATACTTGAACATGGGACATTTTTTAGACGAACCAGTCGCAACGCGTGATATACTCCGTGCGTTGAAGGCCAAATTGCCTTTCAACATTAAAGAAAAACTCCTACATATCCCGGATGACGATTCAGATTATTTTTTAACAGCTTTAGATTCGGTTGACATGTTACTTGAAGATCAGCGCTTCGCGCGGCAAAACAGCAGCCACAATGTTTACACTAGTGGTATGCAAAACATGCAGGCTTGCCAACACAATTCTGGCGCGCCCACAGTTGGATACGCGGTACAACAAAAACAGCAATCTCACATGCCGTCTCAGTACGGAAATCAAAATCAACAAGCGTATTCCAATACAAACAATAGTTACAACAGTAATAACATTTCATGCGGCAATCCATACAAGAGGCACCGCGGTAATAACTACAACGGTAACAACGGATACAAAGGTAATAACAAAAACACAAACAGAAATAGAAATAATAGTAACTACGAGCCAAGACAGCATCAAGGTTGGACTCGTAACGATCAGTACTTTCATTCAAACCCTGCTTTACCACAGCAGCCACCAGGTCAAAATTGGAGCATACCTTACGACCGACAGGTAAGTTATAATGCGCAACAGCAACAACAACCGCAAAAGTTTGGAGATCATAATAGGCAATATCCGAATGTGAATATAATAGAAATGACACCTGATGCACAACCTCAATCTGTGTCAGTACCTAGTACAAATGATAATCCAACAAACTAGAAACAGTCACTACTTTGCCCCAGGTCGTGGCTGAAGAATTCTTGGGGGGCGACTTCAATGTTAATCAGTTATTTGACACCACACTTGAACAACAGAATAATGATATGCCGAGTAATTCTAAACAAAAACTACCTGTTTTATTTATAAGATACAACCACAATAACAATCTATCAGATGAACTTTTACAAGACAGTACACAATGTCGTTTAAACACAAATGAAATTGTTTTAGCATCTACTACTGGTGTAGTAGGTGGGATTCCAACTACTATTATCCTAGATACAGGTGCAGCTGTGAGCGTTTTGTCTTTTAATTTCTATAAAAAGATGTGTGAATTGGAACCTGTGCCTGAGTTTCCTGCCCAAAACTGTAAAATAACTACTGCACTAGGTAATAAGTCATGTAGGGTTACGAAGCAAGTTTTTGTAAACTTTAAAATAGGTAATGGAACCGTACAATGGCCATTCCTGGTTGTACAAAACCTTGTGACAAACTGCATATTAGGAATAGATATTATGAGCGAGAAGGACTGCATTATAGACTTCTCCAAAGGTAAATGTATTTTAAATGATAAAAGCAGTGTAATTATTATTGATTTGGACAGGAGTACCCTAAAGCATGACAAACACTGTACAGGGTACAAGGTTCAGTTAGTACTTGACAATGACATTCAAGACATGCAAACACACTCATCTGACACAGAGCTAATGGACTTGAAGACATTGCTTGATCATAAGATAAGTGAAGCTACAGCTCTCAGTGTACATGAACGTATAAAACTACAGGAAGTGTTATCCAAATATTTACAAGTTTTTACCAAACGATTAGGTGTTATCAACACGTATGTGTACAAGATTGAAGTTAAGCCTCACAAGATCTTCTACCATAAGACATATAACGTACCGTTATCTCAACGACCTGCTGTGTGGCAAGAATTAAAACAAATGTTAGACTGGAAGGTCATTGAACCATCCACCTCACCTTATTGTAGTCCTCTACTTGTTGTCAAAAAAAAAAAATCAAATGGAAGCATTAGGTTAGTGTTAGACGCACGAGCTATTAATGAAATAATTTTACCGGTTCACACAAAACCTGAAAATTTAGAAGAGCAATTACAGAAATTTCTAGATGCAATATATTTTTCCACAATAGATCTCGCTAATTCGTTTTGGCAGGTGGGTATCACTCCTGATTCTCGGAAATATACTGCATTTATGTTCGGGGGGCGAACCTATCAGTTTTGTGTTCTACCCTTCGGACTGAATGTCAGCTCTGGGGTATTCATTACAGCCCTGGATACCGTGCTTGGCGACGATTTAGTTGAGACAGTCACACACTATGTAGATGATATACTGATAGCTACACAATCTTGGAATGAACACGTTGACACTCTTCACAGAATTTTAGAAAAATTTGCACAAGCTGGAGTCACAGCCAACCTAAGAAAATCAAAATTTGGTTGCAGTGAGATAAAGTATTTAGGACATATCATTAATTCACAGGGCATACGTCCTGATCCCAGTAAATTAGATGCTATCAGAAACTTTCCTAGCCCTCGAACTAAAAGGCAGTTAAAATCTTTCCTTGGGCTATGTTCATTTTTCAGACGTTTTTTGCCACAACCACTTTTGAACAGTAAACATCTGCTAAATCTACTCAGAAAGAATCAAGTTTGGATCTGGTCGGAACAGTGCCAGAATGACTTTAATACAATTAAACATGCTTTAGTGAATGCTAACATATTGAGCCATCCAGATTTCAATTTAGATTTTTGTATGACTTGTGACGCTTCACGTACTGGTTTGGGCTGTTGCTTATTTCAAGTTGTAAAGAATAAAGAGGAGGAACAGATAAGAATTATTGGGTTTGCGAGTCGCACTCTAACTGAATGTGAGCGTACATACTCCACTACTGAGTTAGAAACACTTTCCATGGTATGGGCATTCAATAAATTCAATTATTATTTATTTGGAAAACATACGGTAATTTACACCGATCACCAGGCCCTGACATTTTTGTTAACTTGTAAACTTGTACATCCTAGACTATCACGATGGGCAGTTACACTTCAGAACTACTCTTTTGAAATTAAGTACATAAGAGGTAAGGACAACACCATTGCAGACACTTTGTCTAGACTTCCACAAGGTATGAATGATACCAACAGTGACTTAGAAAATATAAATGACTACAGGATTCTCTTAATGCAAGACAAGCAGTATCACCAATATTATATTGATATGTGCAGAAACATGGCTGAATTACAAAAATCTGATCCTCACTGGTGTAAGATAATAACATTACTGGTAGAAAAACACAATCATCCTTTGACTAAGTATTACAAGTTACACAATGATGTGTTATTTTACCGCCGACATCCAAATGCTACTAACTGGTGTGTATGCATTCCCAAAGAGTCTGAACGTAATCTAATTTGGCACACACACTTAGTTTGGGGTCATTATGGGACGAAAAAGTGTTTGGCAAAGCTCAGTACATACTGTTATTTTAGCAATATGAGAAGAAAAATTTACAGGGAACTGAAAACATGTGTCATATGTCAAAAATCAAAACCTCAGAATTTATCCACAAAAACAGATTTACATTCTATTTTACCTAGTAAACCCCTGGAAATTCTGTGTACTGACATCAGTGGACCGCATCCAGCAAGCTCTGGAGGCGTCAAATATATCTTAGCTTTTTACGATATATTTTCTAAACATGTAAAACTTTATGCTTTAAAATCCGCCACTGCAAATGCTATAATACGAAGATTCTCAAGTGATTACCTGACGCACGTGGGAAAACCTAAAGCAATTCTATCAGATAATGCAGCATACTACTCTGGGTACAAATGGAGAAATTTCTTGAAGGACAATAACATTAAAAGTATATTTATTTCGAGGTTTAGTCCACAATGTAACGCGACTGAGAGACTTTTCCGAGAATTAAACCGTTTCATGAGGACCTATATTTCATCAAAACATACTAATTGAGTGTCCTACCTAAGTCTTTTCGAAGACGTACACAATAACTTAAATATTTAGATACGAATTACACACTTAACGAGATCATGTTCAATTGCAAACAGAACGATCAGTGGATAGAACCATTACCTAAGTTGTCAGACAAGGAAATCACACCTGAACAGAAAATAAAAGAAGTATTGACTACATTGACACATCACGCACAAATACGAAACAAACATCACAGAAACATAATAAAAAGAAAACAAAAATTCGAGGTAGGAATGCTTGTACTACTTCGTACTCATCATAAATCTGTAGCACTCAAACGACGCAACGCTAAGTGGCGTCTGCTATATGAAGGACCTTATATAATTGTTAACATACCGCATCCTGGTGCGTATCTGTTACAACATCCTAGAACTAACAAAATTATTGGGCTATACGCACACCGAGATCTTAGAGCATTTCATGCTGAATAATGTCAAAGTCATACCCATCAAAATATTGCTAAGCAACTCGAAAAACTCTGTTGTTACAACACAGATAATAAGTAGTACAGAAATTTTCATTTCAGCGGTTCCAGTGACGCAGTTGAAGACAGAAGAACTCTTCTTTCAGCGCGCGCCTCCACCTGAAAGACGGAATATTAAAGTAAAATTTATGATTACGTAGCAGTGGATGACATATTAATTTTTCACGGAACATTTGTTACTGAAGGTACCACTGACTTGGTGTGACACCTGACGAAGTGACAGACGTCATCTGTGAAGCGATCTTTTACTTTGAGAAATAGATTAGACGCACATCTCTCAACACGAAAAGCATCTATCAGTAGTCAAGGCCACACAGACACTCTACACACACGCACAAAATGCGAGGAATCGAACATTTTCTCTCTCTTACTATTTTGAATATTTATTGAGTAGTGAAAACGCCTGGTCTTGCCTACTGATGTAATGAATGTTGTGTCTAACCTATCTTAATTTCAGATGACATCACAAAAAACATCGATAATATCCCAGCAAAATCGCTAAAGAGGATGTAAATATCTGCAATTCATGTAATCAAATGTGACACAATGTAATAACCTATAGCGATGTAATGATGATGTAAACATGTTTATGTGCAACTATATTATATTTATGCTAAGAAAATATGTGACGTGTGTATGTATAATTACTTATTTTTTAACTGATGTATAGTGTAACTGTTACTATGTAAAAATTTGAACAAAACGAGTGCCAAAAAGACATTGCATAGTGAACCACTGTTCACGGACATTAACGAACATTACTAACTCTGCAACTACGCGGAAACCTATGTGAAAGAAACTGTTAATGCCATTCATTATGCAGCGTATCTATGTAAACGCGATGAACGATTTCCTTGATTAATAACTACGAACATTTAGGTGAGCTGTATTCAGCAAAAAACTGAAAATGTGAAGTGCATAATTCGTGCATCGTCTAGTGACATTACTACAGTACCCAACTTCAAGATGTTAACTGGATTAAATGGACACAAAGTGCCTGTCCAGAAAACAACACGACGGGTGGAAGAATTTTGGTTGGAACTTCAGGGAATGAAATGTTCTCGAAATGTGACGGACACTCTTACCTGGACTGTCCAAGGATCGACGCCAGCTATGTGCCGTCCGAGGTTCTGCAACCAAGCTTCCACGGAATGTGAAAAACGAACTGCACGTGGACCAATTACTCGACGGGTCACGTCTGATCTGTAATAAGCAATGCTTTTAGTCACAACGAACTGCATCACTACGACTATAATGGAAATGAGAAATGGACACGCTTATGTATTAATCACGTTGTTATACAACGATGTTACTGTGATCAAAAAACTTTACCACGACGATACTAACCTGTAAAAAAATTATTGTGCAGCGGATGAATATGAACTCTAATAACGACACGATGTGTATAGGTCAACGCACCTGAAAAATACGGACATTTTTCTTTGAAGTATTTCAAAACAATACTTTGTAACTAAGAACATTCAACAATCTAAGTTGTATTGTGTTATAACAAATATTGTGAATTTAAAAGTAAGTTACCTGTCATAGAATGTAGTCTTCATATGTAATCTTGGTTGAATATTTTCTTTGTGCAACGACTGAAAAACGCGCGCACACGAACAATATGATCTGCAATACTGTGCCGCGTGATCTAACTGTACGATATAACGGCAGTCCCGAAGTTACACAGACGCTTCTGCGCATGCGCGCACTCTATCTGCCAACATTAGAACTTTTACGGCGCACCCGCGTCATTCAAATTTTGTATATAATGTGTATAATGCGTAATGTAAGTCATGTAAATAGTTGTAGATAACTTAGATTTTCTTGTGCTTTTAGGTGAATTGCTCGCCTGCAGGTGTGTCCTTTCGCCTCGCAATTCAGGGGGCAATATAAAGGCACATTTGCATGTCGAGCGTGAGTTTCCGTGGAAACGCGAAATACTAATTAAATAAATAATCAGTGACAAATAAATAAAGCCTATGGCACACAACTGCAGCGCTGTGTCGCTGATAAAACAAAAGCATAATTACGTTACTCTTATGTTTGATTAAGAAAGAGAGAGCTCTGGTAGAAGTGGTGCGAGAAGCACGTATTTTTATTTTATTGTCTGGCACACCGCCATATTTCATGTTATAGAAGAATACTGCGAGTTGCAACCACACTAGGCACTCGATTCTGTAAAGAATTTATATTTATAAAAGTAAGTAGGATTATGAACTGTAGGCTTATTCATTGAATATATCTGATTTAACTAACTGTGTAACTTTTTTATGTTTAGTAGACAATCACCTCTGTACGACGTATTGGCATGGCTGGCAAATTATTGTAATATTGAGATTTAGATTATGAGTCCGCACCTACCGCAGCAGTCTTTGGAAACGATTTAATTACGAAGTCCAATTATTCAGTTTTATTTCACGGTCAACTACGAGTAACATTGCCTTTACGAAAAAGCCATTGTCAAGCGTCTGATAACGAATAATCAAACGTCCACGTTCCAGATAAGCGAACACAATTGCAATCACAATCACCATCATACAGATAGAATAATTAACATATTTAAAATAACAATATATTTTTAATTTATTTATTTTATTTATTTTATAAAGTGTCGGGATATCGTCGGTCGCGGACTGATATCTCTGCTGGACCGCACTCCGCTTCCCGCCGCTCGCCAATCCCACGCCCGCGGAATCGCCCGATGCCCCTGGAGCGGTCGGTGGTGGTGGTGTATGTGTGTGTGTGTGTGTGTGGTGGGGGGGGGGGGGGGGCGTGTGTGGGGTTCGTGTCCCGGCGTCCGTCTCTGTCTGCTCCGTCCGTGGCCCTTGGTGGAACGGAACGTTCTTCTCTGATTTTCCTGATTGCAGGCTCGCAGGCTGTGCTGAAATGGTAGCCCCACTGTCGCGGTTGCAAAATCTTCAAATGTGTGTGAAATCTTATGGGACTTAAATGCTAAGGTCATCAGTCACTAAGCTTACACACTACTTAACCTAAATTATCCTAAGGGCAAACACACACACCCATGCCCGAGGGAGGACTCAAACCTCCGCAGGGATCAGCCGCACAGTCGATGACTGCAGCGCCCTAGACCGCTCGGCTAACCCCGCGCGGCTGTCGCGGTTGATTAGGTTGTCGTGTAACTGTATTTCTATTGACTCTTTGATTACTGAATCCCAAAATCCGTCTGTACTGCATATTTTCTTTGTGTCTTCGAAATCGATGGTTTGCTTCTCGTCAATACTATGTTCCGCCACAGCAGATTTGTTGGTCTGACCCAAGCGTACATGCCTGATGTGTTTACAGCGGCGCTGTCAGATTCAACGCTGCTTCTGTCCTATATATTGCATCCCACATTCGCATCCGATCTTGTACACATCTTGTGCCGTCAGTCCTAGTGGATCTTTGGTTGACCCGAGAAGGTCTTTGATTTTTCTCGCTGCGCGGAAAACGGTCTTCACTTTATGTTTCTTGAGAATTCTCGCGATCTTGGCCGTTGGAGGACCCGCGTGTGGCTAGAATGCATAGTCCATTGCTTCGTCTTCATCCGGTCTCTCTTCTCTCTTCTTGTGGTAGATCTTCAGAACTCTTCTTATTTGGGTCTCACGTGTTGCAATTCTCCTGGCAACTTGTCTTATCGCAGATGGACCTGGCCCTGTGCACTGAGGTGTTGAGTACAGAATTGCGTTGCACAAGGTGGTGGGGGCTGTTGGCATTAAGAAAGAGATCCGTGTGTGTTTTTTTCTGTACACTGCGTGTCCTAGCGTGCCGTCCATGTTTCTTGTGATCAGGATATTCAGAAAGGGTAAGCTTCTGTTCTCTTCTATCTCCACGGTAAATTTGATATTTCCATGTATACCATTGGTATTGACTGCTCATTAAAAAATTTCAATAGATGTGATACTGCACCCAACATAGGGAATTCTTCAACCGTCCACAGTGTCGCTGCATTACAGCCGTCTCCCTGTGTAGCTAGGGCTAACCTGCACCCCACTGAATGGCTAATGTAATTCTAAAACAAAATTAAAAACAAAGAACTCAGCGCAATAATTGCTCTGTCTATCCCAGTAGGTCTCCTGTTACTTGGACCATTTCACAGACCCACCAAAAACAATACCATAAGCAACTCAACCAACAATAAAACCGGTCACTGTGCAGCAAAGAGGACGAACTGCAAGTAATCAGGGGCACACAGAACCCAGAAGAGGCCAAAAGATCCAGTACACGTCGTCCGCTGAGGCGACCGACCGAACAGCGAATAGTGGTTTCCAATGAAATCACAGGCAAGGGAAAAGGTTGCAAGTGAATCGCCAACCGACAGCTTGAAAACCAAGAGGTCACTTCGACGGACACAGTGGGCGACGGTGGCAACACACTTTCGATGGAAAACCAATACCCATCAGCCTCTCGCGGAACGGAATCTTTGGTCACTTCCCACTCAATCGGCCAACCTCCTACCGGATCGATTCAACTCGGAGCCCTAACTTCCTTCCAGCACTGTCGAAACGAGACATGCACATTGCTAAAATTCAACCCACCTGCTGTGGCGCGGCAGCAACGCCACAGGACGACCAGAAGAGAAACCTTTACCTGCCGACACGGCTCACATAGGTGATGATGATTTTCGGTTTGTGGGGCGCTCAACTGCGTGTTATCAGCGCCAGTACAAATTCTCAACATATGCTCAGCCCAATCTCGCCATTTGCATGAAGGATAATGAAATGATGAGGACAACACAAACACCCAGTCATTTAGAGTAAGGTGAAAATCCTTGACCCCGCTGGGAATCGAACCCGGGACCCCGTGCTCGGGAAGCGAGAACGCGACCGCGAGACAACGAGCTGCGGACGGCTCACATAGAGCTGGTGGAAAAAGATACAAACGTTAGGACTTGCACATGACTGTTGTTCCACAAATGAAATCGGGAGGTTTCTGTATTACATATTTTGGTTTGACATTGCTGGATCCTGATATGGTTGGTGACTGTTTTGTTGAGGACATAGTGCCAACGATGCCTGTGTGCGAAAAACTACAAACCGTTTGTCACTACTTAGTAGATTTTTGTATATACAAAAAGGGACTCTTTCCTCCATCCATGTGAACAGTACCAAGTTGCAATAGACGGAAACTCGCATTGCTTGAGAAAGTTTCGACAGCAAGTACAATAATCGGTTCTACTCCTGCAGCCCATGTGTGCACAGATATCTTGAGGTACTGAAGTAAATTCAACTTTACACAAAAACTGTAGCCAGTTCCTCAAAAAACCAACTGGAAAGGTTTTGTTCGGATAAAAAATTCAAGAAACAACAGGTGGCAGACTGCAAAGAGTTGTTACAGGAACGCAATATGTAAAATTAGTTTCCTATACAGTAAAACATGAGGCACTTCGCTTCCTCAAGGTGCACCTGGAGAACACTAAAAGAAGTGGTAAAATGATTGGCAATTTATATTAAAGCAACAGCAGGATAATCGGAGTTGTTTTTCCCTATTACTTACGAAAGAAAGACGTGTTACAGCTTCGACTAGAAACTTTTGTATTACTACTTCCTTTGAACGGGAGGAGTGGGTTCCTTCTCTCACCGCTGAAGGTTTGGGCCTGTGCCCCAGGCACACCCTTAAGGGTCTGGGAGGCATGGACCCTACTTTTGTTCCTGCACCCCTATTCTTGATCTCAAGTTGTATAAAAATCTGAGGAAGAGATTAGAAGACGAGCATACCTTCGGAGACATCAGACGCCACTTCATATATTATTAATATACAGATAATTAAAATTCCTTATCTTTAAATGAATATTTAAATTCACCCTTTGACTCATTATCCGTTTGGTAAAGCTGTTTGATTATAAAAGTACTGAAAAAACGGAATTGTTCAAAAGAGCACTGTGTGCCTCTCACGACCAGATTTTATTTGCTATCAACCCCCGTGGATTTGCTTACTTAAGCACTGCGTGCGGCGCAGGGAGACGCGCCCAGCCGGAAGAGACGCCAGAGCTGTGTCGCAGAGCGAAGTGGACAGTAGCGGTGAAAGCAATGGTGACTGCCGTGAGAAATAGTGCAAAAATAATAATAGAGTTTACGCTTGGTATAGGGCGTAGAGGGTGCAAGAAACACGTGAGTGTCGCAGGTAAAATAATGGAACGTGTTTTAATAATGATTAATCAATGTAACGCAATCTACATTTACACCTACAACATATCCCATAAGTCACCTAACGATGTAAGGTGTAGGGTACTTCTGGCAACACTAACTGATCCCCCATTCCCTTTTCTACTCGCGATTGGGGCGTGGGAAGATTGATTGTCGGCAATTCTCTGTATTAGCTTTAATGTTTCCAGTTTCTCGTCGTGGACATTTCGTGAGTTGTGTGTGCGAGGAAGTAACATGTTTTCCGACTCTTTCCGGAGAGTCCTCACTCGAAATTTCAATAGTAAACCTCCCCATGATGCACGTCTCTCTTGTAACGTCTGCCACCGGATTTTTTTGAGCACCCCGGTGACACTCTGACTATAATTAAACGAACCCGTGACGAAACGTGCCGCTCTTCCTTAGATCTTCTCTATGTCTTCTACCAGTCCTATCTCGTACGGATCCCAGCCTTATGAACATTACTCAAGAATCCGTCGAAAAAGCGCCTTGTAAGCCACTTCTTCATGGATGAATTACATTTCCTTCAGGTTCTTCCTATGAATTTCAATCTGGCACTTGTTTTTTTTATGTGGTCATTCCATTTAAGGTCGCTCTGGATAGTTGCTGCTAAATATTTTACCGTAGGTACTGTTTTCAGCACTTTGTGATCAACAATGTAACTGTACAGTAGTGGATTTCTTTTCGCACGTATCTTCGATCTTTTACTTTTACTTACTTTCAAGAACAACACCCACAGGCTGCATTATGCATCAGTCCTCTTCAGGTCATTCTGGCGTCGCTACTTTCTTATACTCAACCGCATCATCTGCAAACAGTTTTCATAAACTTCCTACGCTTTTCACAAGATCGGTTTATATGCGTTGTAAAGAGTAACGTTCTATCACACTTCCTTGGGGCACCCCGGAAATCATCTTTACATCTGTCGATATTTTCACTTAAGAGCGAAGTGTTGAGTTTTGCCTGCAAGGAAGTCTTAAATCTAGTCGCAATTCTAGTCCGATACTCGCTAAACTCCTGTTTTCATTAAACGGCGGTGCGGGACAATCTCAAATGCCTTACTGACGGCTGGCCGGCGTGGCTGAGCGGTTCTAGACGCTACAACGTGAAACCGCGCGACCGCTACGGTCGCAGGTTCGAATCCTGCCTTGGGCATGGATGTGTGTGATGTCCTTAGGTTAGTTAGGTTTAAGTAGTTCTAAGTTCTAAGTGACTGATGACCTCAGAAGTTAAGTCCCATAGTGCTCAGAGCCATTTGAACCTTACTGACGTGAAGGAACACGGCATCAACCCGAGCGCCATTGTTTGCAGCGATATGGATCTAATGTAGGAACAGAGCGAGCTGAAATCCGCAAGATTCCTGTTTGTGGACTCCATGTTGACTTTTGTATGGGAGACTTTCGTTCTCGAAAAACATCATAACTCTTGAGCGTAAAATATGTTCCATAATTCTGGAAAAGATTGACTTCAACTATATAGGCCTATAATTACTTGCATGTGGCCTACGATCCTTCTTCCAAACAGGAATGACCTGTGCTTTTTCCAGTCACTACGTACCCTGCGTTGTTCCAGCGATCCACCATAAATTCCTGCTACGAGAGGAGCAAGTACTAGCTTTGTTTATTCACAGTTGGTGACGACAAATAAAGTGAAAACAAAGATCTACAACTTCAAAGAATGATTGTGGACCACTTCGTTCACCTAACCATTTTTCTACAAATCGTCAGCGAGAAAGGAGTGACGCACTCAACCAGTGGCTCATCACATTATTGCAGGTAAAACAGGGCAAATTATTCACATGGGCTGGAATATACTTCTTCAAATGTAGAGGACACATCGTGACATTCCTTGAATACAGAACTATGGAATTCAGTTCTCTGGAACAAAGATTGCACGTCGCGGACTCTTTCACTAACACTTCCTTTGTAGTCAGACTACATCGTAGAATTGTTGTGCAAATAAAAAGCAAAACATCAAAAGTACAGTTGTGTCATAAGACGACAAGATTACGCGAAGAGCAGATGCTATCAAGTGTTGTTAACATCATGCAACAGATTAGTTACGGTGGAGATCATATTTTACTTCAGACCTCATCCAGTGTATCCATACCTTTGTACATGGAGGACATACAACGCTTAACTTTCCTTGCTTTAAGGGGAAACTAAATTCTTCGCCGAATTGTATCACGCTAGTATTCAAAAGCTAGACATAATCAAGAAATGAGAGCGTGTGTCCTGAGCGAACTATTGGAAGGATTACAGCACAAAGCGGATTTCCGCCACAAGCCAGTTTATTATACGTACCTAACCCGTGTAGTGTTACGGAAGTTTTCGAACAGAAATAAAAAAAACATTGAAAATAAAAATTGTAGCAAACCAAACATCTCTTCCAGGACAACAAAACAGGCTATAGGGGACCTATTTCCACCAGAGAAATAAATATTCTGAGGTCAAGACTAAATACTCATACATATTGAGACACATGTACTTTACAGTTCATAGGAGGGATCCTCAAGGATATAGAGCATGTAACAAAAATGAATGTACTTATTACTTGCTAATGTTCCTTCCACAGATCCCAAGTGCAATGGTACTGAAGGGTGTGGAATTAGTAAACAACCTGAAACATATTTTTGTGTGACAGTTAATGCTAAGCTTGTCACAAATGTGCGAATTTATACATATTCGAAAGTATTTCGAAAAATTAAGGTAACTATTATGGTCTTGTACCTACGCAACCTCCAAAAGCCACTCTGTGACAAAATTATTTTTCAGGCTTTACGCTAGGGCGATCGGTAAAATTCGGTAATAGTCAGTGTACTTGATTAGTAAGAAGCCGCAGGCGTACAAGTCGTGGTGGTGTTCGGGAGAAATATTGCATCAGATACCAATAATTCTGCACAGTTTCCTATTTCTGGTTGTTATCATATTTATTGAGATTTTCTTCGCTTATTTATGCAGGCTAGATGATGGCAATATTGCTATAATCTGAAAACAACATCTTTGTGGTACGATTCGCAATTAGACATGGTATAACTGGACGATATATGCGGTACAGACCAGCAATATTCAGTTCATCCATTTACAACAAATGCATGTAGTTCATGTATCATATTTCCCTCCAGCATCGCTATTCCAAAAAATGTTCAAATGTGTGGAAATCTTATGGGACTTAACTGCTAAGGTCATCAGTTCCTAAGCTTACACACTACTTAAATTATCCTAAAGACCAACACACACACCCATGCCCGAGGGAGGACTCGAAGCTCCGCCAGGACCAGCCGCCCAGTCCATGATTGCAGCGCCTCAGACCGCTCGGCTAATCCCACGCGGCATCGCTATTCCTTTTATCTTTATTTATTGGACTTTCCTATATTAGGGATGATCGAGTTACAGGTGATTACAAGGGGAGCAATAGATAGAGATAGATAGATAGAGAGGGAGAGATACATAGATTGATAGAGAGAGAGAGAGAGAGAGAGAGAGAGAGGTAAAGAGAGAGAGAGAGAGAGAGAGAGAGAGAGAGAGAGAGAGAGATTTATTATCCTGATTTCCTGATCTTGACTGTTCCAATACCAATAATAACGGTTATCCTTACATATAATAGTGTAAAATGCAGTAGGCGAGATAGAGATCCACTTATTTATTTTACCGCGTTGCTGGGACCATCCACCTAACAGCGTCTCCACTAGCACAGCGACTCCAGCAGAGTTCGCCACTCTTGGCATACGTCAGCACACGTCTAACTGAGCCGGCCGAGTGGCCGTGCGGTTCTAGGCGCTATAGTCTGGAACTGCGAGACCGATACGGTCGCAGGTTCGAATTCTGCCTCGGGCATGGATGTGTGTGATGTCCTTAGGTTAGTTAGGTTTAAGTAGTTCTAAGTTCTAGGGGACTGATGACCTCAGCAGTTAAGTCCCATAGTGCTCAGGGCCATTTGAACCATTTGAACGTCTGACTGAGGGAAGGTTTTACAAGACCATGAAAAGCGTCGAGCAGTATAATTGGTCTCTTTTCATTCCATGAAACGCTAATACGCAAACTAACAACATTTTTGATATGCAAATTAGCTCGACTTTGACAAGCAAATTTATTACATTTCAACTAAATCAAAGCTCGAGGAGTCTGCGAAAATAAGCGTTTGTTTGCAATTGCAGTGCAACAGTGACTGCGTAGGTAATTTCTTACACTGAAGAGCCGAAGAAACTGGTACACCTGCCTAATATCATGTAGCCCCCCCCCCCCCCCCCCCCCCCAACGGAGCACGAAGAAGTGCCGCAACCCGAAGTGGCATAGACTCGACTAATGTGTCAAGTAGTGCTGGAGGGAACTGATACCATGAATCCTGCAGCTCTCTCCATAAAGCAGTAAGAGTACGAGGGGGTGGAAATCTCTCCTGAAAAACACGTAGCATATATGCTCAATAACGTTCATGTCTGGGGAGTTTTGTAGCCAGCAGAAGTGTTTAAAATCAGAAGAGCCCCTAGAGCCACTCTGCAGCAATTCTGGACGTGTGGGGGGTTGCATGGTCCTGCTGGGATTTCCCAAGTCCGTCGGGATGCGGAATGGATATGAATGGATGCAGGTGATCATACAGGATGCTTACGTAACTGTCAAGGTTCACTCCAATTGTACACGCCCCACACCATTACAGAGCCCCCACCAGCTTGAACAGTCCCCTGCTGACATGCAGGGTCCATGGATTCATGAGGTTGTCTCCATACCCGTACTCGTCCGTCCGCTCAATACAATTTGAAACGAGACTCGTCCGACCAGGCTACATGTTTGCAGTCATCAATAGTCCAATGTCGGTGCTGAGGGTCCCTGGCGAGACGTAAAGCTTTGTGTCGTGAAGTCATCAAGGGTACATGAGTGGGTCTTCGGCTCCGAAAGCCCACATCGATGATGTTTCGTTGAATGGTTGGCACTGTGACACTTGTTGATGGCCCAGCATTGAAATCTGCAGCAATTTGTGGAAGGGTTTCACTTCTGTCACGTTGAAGGATTATTTTCTGACATCGTTGGTCCCATTCTTCCAGGTTCTATTTCCGGCCGCAGCGATGTCGGAGATTCGACGTTTTACCGGATTTCTGACATTCACGGTACTGTCGTGAAATGGGAGTACGGCAGAATCCGCACTTCATCGCTACCTCGGAGATGCTGTGTCCCTTCGGTCGTGCGCCGACTTTAACAACACATTCGGTCTTACTTAAACCTTGATAAGCTGCCCTTGTACGAGCATCAGCAGTAGCCGGTCTAACAACCGCGCCAGACACTTGTTATTTTAAATAGACATTGCCAACCGCAGCGCCGTAATCTACCTGCTTACGTATCTCGGCATTTAAATACGCATGCCGATAGCACCGGGTACAGTTTAAGGTGGCGTCAGTGGACTATATCAGTACAGTCCAGATACATTTCTAATTAAAAAACGTTCCAAACTCCCACTGAGCTTAGGAAGAGGAGAAAGCTCCGGTCTGCAGGTGTGGCGCAGTGCCATTGGGCCCAGAGCCAACTACAGTGTGCCGCTCACTTGCTGGTGAGACACTGGCGGTCAGCACCCCCACCCCCTCCCCCTCCCAAGCTAAGAGTTTTACAACACGTGTGGATAAAAATCCCGATTACTGGTTTCGTCGGCTCATTACCGAGAAATTTTCAGATCAATCTCAAATGTTGTTCAGTCTGTGACAGTCACTACATACCATCGTATTTTCTAGACCTAAGTAGCTCTAGTTAAATAAAAGCTCCTGAAGTTAAAATCTTAGTTGATTACTTAAGTTGACAACATTGATCACTAATCAACGTTGACAGTTTACATAACTAACTAAGATTTTCACTTTAGGATTTCGTATTTAACTAGGGCGACTTAGCTATAAAAATACGATTATGTGAAATTACTATTACACATCTAACAACATTTTAGACTGGTCCTGAGATTGTGCGGTAATGAGCCGAAAATTGGCGATTTTGACGTAGGATTTTTATCCACACGTGTCTTAAATGAAACAGATCGCATATTTCCCCCCAGTGACAATGTCAAAGAAAACATAAAGTTTTACTGCTATATGTATACGCAAAACGTTTTTTGGGGTGGAAGCAGGAGTCTTCAACAGCACAGGCAGTTTTTTGGACCATTTTTAAGACGGACATGCTATGGGAGACGAGAAAAACATTCACAGAACAAATACGCTCTGCGCTCTTTACATTATTTGGATTCTGCTCTCAGTTGGGGCACACTTCTGTCAGGACGCTTTAGGCAGAGTCTTCGCCCAGCAGACTTCTAATCCAGAACTCGCCTGAGCACTACGCAGCAGCTGTGAGCGTATACGCCCACTTAACGAGCCACTGGCACCGCCGACAGCCAGCACATTCACACTCCAATGATGGTGAGATTTAGGGCAGCACCGGCAGTATAACTTTAAATGCCAACATTTTAGGTTAGGCTTTACAGTGACTGTTATTGACATTGAATGAAACAACAAGTAGCCGGCCGTGGTGGCCGAGCGGTTCTAGGCGCTTCAGTCTTGAACCACGGGACCGCTACGGTCGCAGGTTCGAATCCTGCCTCGGGCATGGATATGTGTGATGTCCTTAGGTTAGTTAGGTTTAAGTAGTTCTAAGTTCTAGGGGATTGATGACCTCAGATGTTAAGTCCCATAGTGATCAGAGCCATTTGAACCATTTTTTATTTTTTGTACTCGAAAATAGCCTTGATTGACTGACTGGGCAGATTAAATACGAACATCTTAGGTTAGGCTTTACCGTGACTGTCATTGACATTAAATGAAACAACAAGTTTACTGTTACTCGTCACCGTTCGCATTTAAAGTTAATCTGCCCAATCAGCCAATCAAGGCTATTTTCGAGTACAAAAAGTAAAACGGTGACTGGTAACAGTAAACTTGTTGATTCATTTATCCGGCAGTATAGTTCGCGATGACTTCAGTAACTGTCCATAATTGACGGTTAGGTTCAACTAGGCCACAGGTGTAGGCACACTTGCACAACTTCACCTCTATTCGGAGCGTTAGAAGCAATCACTCTTATCGAGTCGCGGATTTTGGTCAGTTATCTTTTAGATGAAATGCAGCGAGCACAGGACAATCAGCCTCATTTCTCATGCAGCCAAAGTGATGTTAAGAATAATTAATAAAAGACTTGAAAAAGTAATAGAGGAGAATCTCGGCGAGGAGAAGTTTGGCTTTAGACGGAATACGGGCACCAGAGATGCAATAGGGCTCCTACGAATCTTAGGAGAAAGGTTTATTGAAAAAGGAAGAGACCTATATATTTGCTTCATCGATTTAGAAAAGGCATTTGACAATGTGGTTTGGGACAAGCTGGCGACTATTATGAGGGAAAAGAGAGTGGACTGGAAAATCAGAAGACTTATAAACTCATTGTACCTTAATCAAAAAGTTTCAGTTAAAGTGAGAGGAGAAAGTACGAACTGGATCAGACTAGGGAAAGGAGTAAGACAAGGATGCTGTTTATCACCTACTCTTTTCAACCTGTACTTGGAAAATATGATTGACCAATGCTCATTAGATGACAAAGGAGTAGAAATTGGAGGAAGAAGAGTAGGGTGCTTGAGATTTGCTGATGACATGGTCCTTCTAGCCACAGGGGAAAAAGAATTACAGGATTTGGTGGACACCATTGCAACTAACGGAAAAAAATATGGAATGAAAATTAACACAAATAAAACAAAAGTATTGGCAATAGGAGGAAATAAGGAACTAAAAATTGTGCTGAATGGAGAAAAACTAGAACAGGTACAAAATTTTAAGTATCTTGGAAGCAGGATAGACACCGACTGGAAGTGCACCACAGAAATTAAAACAAGGATAGCAATGGCAAAAGAGGCATTTTATAAGAAAAGGAGAATCTTCTGCAGCGATATGGACAGAGAACTCAGAAAGAGACTCATAAAATGTCTTGTATGGAGTGTTCTTCTATATGGCGCTGAAACATGGACTATGAGGAAAAAAGACAGAGAAAGGCTGGAGGCTTTTGAGATCTGGACATGGCGGAAGATGGAAGGAATAAGTTGGATGGACAGAGTAAAAAATGAAGAGGTACTGAGAAGAGTGGGAGAGAAAAGGCAGTTACTAGATGTAATAAAGAGAAGAAAAAGAAATTGGATTGGGCATATATTAAGAAAGAATGACGGACTGATAAAAACAGTTTTAGAAGGTTATGTAGAAGGGAAAAGAAAGCGAGGAAGGAAGAGATTCCAGATACTGGATGACATGATGGACGGTACAACATACAGCAGCCTTAAGAAGGAAGCAATGGATCGCAGAAAATGGAGAGGCAAAGGACCTGCTAATATAGCAGATAACTGATGATGATGATATTTTAGTATCATAAAGAGCTCAACTTACCATCACGTACTCACCTTTCCTAAACTTTACCAACTATAGGTAATTCCATAGTTAATTTTCTTCGTCTGTTATTAGTCTTCGTTACATCTAGAGTAATCTTTGTATTGAATTATTTCACAATATTTAAAGAAAATCATTTATTTTTAATAAATTAAGGGATTTATTTTACCTTTGAATTTAATTTCAAAGTTAGTTATCCCTCTGCACAATAAGTGAAAATTCGTTATTATTCATCACCCATTGAGCCACCGCTGGGCCGAAAATTAGGGATTATTAATTCCATTATGCCCAGTATAATTAGGATGGTTCTTTGGACTGAGATCTGGGTAAGAAACTAGCCAGCTCTTTAATAGCGCGGGAGGGGGGCAGGTTGTAAGGTGGCTATAATTTCGCACCTTAGAAGCACTCGTCTACATACTTTGCCGTCATTTACAACCGGAATTAGGTATCATTCGATAGGTTGTAAATCGTATATACGAATATTTAAATAAGACTGATATTGTCACGTACACCTAGTAAATACACTCCTGGAAATTGAAATAACAACACCGTGAATTCATTGTCCCAGGAAGGGGAAACTTTATTGACACATTCCTGGGGTCAGATACATCACATGATCACACTGACAGAACCACAGGCACATAGACACAGGCAACAGAGCATGCACAATGTCGGCACTAGTACAGTGTATATCCACCTTTCGCAGCAATGCAGGCTGCTATTCTCCCATAGAGACGATCGTAGAGATGCTGGATGTAGTCCTGTGGAACGGCTTGCCATGCCATTTCCACCTGGCGCCTCAGTTGGACCAGCGTTCGTGCTGGACGTGCAGACCGCGTGAGACGACGCTTCATCCAGTCCCAAACATGCTCAATGGGGGACAGATCCGGAGATCTTGCTGGCCAGGGTAGTTGACTTACACCTTCTAGAGCACGTTGGGTGGCACGGGATACATGCGGACGTGCATTGTCCTGTTGGAACAGCAAGTTCCCTTGCCGGTCTAGGAATGGTAGAACGATGGGTTCGATGACGGTTTGGATGTACTGTGCACTATTCAGTGTCCCCTCGACGATCACTAGTGGTGTACGGCCAGTGTAGGAGATCGCTCCCCACACCATGATGCCGGGTGTTGGCCCTGTGTGCCTCGGTCGTATGCAGTCCTGATTGTGGCGCTCACCTGCACGGCGCCAAACACGCATACGATTTGTTGATTTTAGGATCCGGCAGCAAACCCGAAAAGACTTTCAAGACTTATTACGCCGGGAAAGCCTACGTAGACGCATACGACCATCATTGGCACCAAGGCAGAAGCGACACGTCTCCATTCGTCCCTCCATTCACGCCTCTCGCGACACCACTGGAGGCGGGCTGCACGATGTTGGGGCGTGAGCGGAAGACGGCCTAACGGTGTGCGGGACCGTAGCCCAGCTTCATGGAGACGGTTGCGAATGGTCCTCGCCGATACCCCAGAAGCAACAGTGTCCCTAATTTGCTGGGAAATGACGGTGCGGTCCCCTACGGCACTGCGTAGGATCCTACGGTCTTGGCGTGCATCCGTGCGTCGCTGCGGTCCGGTCCCAGGTCGACTGGCACGTGCACCTTCCGCCGACCACTGGCGACAACATCGATGTACTGTGGAGACCTCACGCCCCACGTGTTGAGCAATTCGGCGGTACGTCCACCCGGCCTCCCGCATGCCCACTATACGCCCTCGCTCAAAGTCCGTCAACTGCACATATGGTACACGTCCACGCTGTCGCGGCATGCTACCAGTGTTAAAGACTGCGATGGAGCTCCGTATGCCACGGCAAACAGGCTGACACTGACGGCGGCGGTGCACAAATGCTGCGCAGCTAGCGCCATTCGACGGCCAACACCGCGGTTCCTGGTGTGTCCGCTGTGCCGTGCGTGTGATCGATCATTGCGTGTACAGCGTACAGCCCTCTCGCAGTGTCAGGAGCAAGTATGGTGGGTCTGACACACCGGTGTCAATGTGTTCTTTTTTCCATTTCCAGGAGTGTAGTTGTTAAAGCTCATTGCATGAAAGGTGACGGAGTGTGTCTTTATTAGCAAATGAATGATTGCCCGTGCTAGTAGAGGCTGGAACGTTAGTGGAAATGAAAAGGCAGGCGTAACTCAAGCCCTGGGTGGAAAATCCGCACAGGTGTGTTGGTCCTGCTTGACTCAGGAAATAGCCAAGACGGACGGTCGGGGCATCTGAAGACTGAAGCACAATACAGCTATGGCCGACCGGGTTTGTAGCGGGGCCGGAAGGATAACCGGATAATACTACGGAAACTCTAAAAGTCTTGGACGCAGCTGAGATGAACCAGGAAACGATTCTTAGGAAATCACGCAGGCTGGGTTATTTCCGAGGATTTTTACTCTGAGAAGCGTATCATTGTATGTATTCCCAATCAACGGGGATAGGTATTTCCTCGCAAACTTTCCGCGCTGGACGACAAAAGGCTAAAATACGGTTGATCGGCGTTTGGGAGAATCTGTAGAGAGGGAGAATTCCGTGGTTTCGAGAATATGATTCGCTTTCTGCAGTTACGAGGGAGGGGAGCCGAGCTGTGCTGGGAAGCCAGCAGTGGAGAGAAAGTAGTCTTCCGTTTTGAGCGCCAGTGTCTGACGGTCGCTCAGTATCAGCTTTTGTTGCTACAGACGGACTTGCTGTCTTTGCTCTCAGGAGATTTTATAGTCAGAACGGTTAAGCGCTGTATTGTTGCGAACTTATACGATTCCGGACTTCGCCTCCGGGTAGGGAGTCGTCGTTGAGGACACAGCATTCAGTGATTGAGAGCACTTCTTCTGCCTATACTCACGTTGAGATGTTATCTGAACTCCGTCCTTGTGGCTGGGAGTTCGCGTTTCTCGTCTGTAGAACACAGAGAAGAGAAGACAGTATTGGCTTATACTAGTCAGAGGACCGTCTCCTGCCGTCCTAGTGTGTGAATGAGTTTCTTTTTATATTTTGTGGCTGGAGTTCTTCCGACGTGTACGAGAACCATCACTCCGACGTACTGGACGCAGTACACACAGTGATATTGCTAATTGCTTCAGCTTATTAGGGCTATAAAGCTAAACAGCTGTGATCACGTGAATTTTATTTCTACTGAGGTTGCACACCACTGTAGCTCATCTTTGAAAGCAGTGTCTTCTAGGGTTTGGTACTTAGGTGATGTCAGTGATTTTGCCTTATTTATATTAGATCTCATTGCTATAAAAAGGGACAGATTTGGGCAATTGATCAGTCGTATTAGTTAGGAAATTCATTTGTATCTCTTTATGTCCATTTGACATTGATATAATAACATTTGTAACATATAAAGCGGTTTTAATCTACAATAAATGTATCAGCAGAGACAGAATTTATCATTTTGTAGTTACTAGTTCCCTTAATCATTCATTTATATTTACGTTGTAATTTATATGTTGAAGAGCAAGAAGGAGGAGATAATGCCACCATCAAGAGATCCTAATATCTGCTTCAATGGGTAGTCAGACAGGGCCAGATCATCATTTTCGCTTTCAGTATTTTCCGCTGCGCACATTCATTTTACGCCCGCCTGGAGTAGCATCTTGGAAGGTTTCGCATTTCACAGGCTGCAGGAGGGGCCTTGTTTGTGTTCTTGTCTCGTTACGCTAACATCTTGAACATCTCTGCCCATCTTATACTGTTTCGAGCTATGCTGTTATTTAAGGTTATGATTCCGACCTTCGTTAATGCTTCATTTGCTCTACATCTACTTACATACTCCGATTTCACCGTTTAGTGCGTGGTGGCGGGCACCTTTGACACTACTACTCACTTTCTGTACCGCTCCACACGCAAATAGAGCGAGGAGAAAACGACTCACTACACGATTGCATAAGAATCGTAATTTCTCGTATCTACGCGTATATGGGCCTTACACGAAATCTACATTGGCGGCAGTAGAATCGTCCTGCAGGCAGCCTAAAATGCCGATTTTCTGAATTTTATAAACAGTGGTCTGCGAAAAGAACGTCATCTTTCGTACAAGGATTCCCCCTTGAGTCCTCGAAGCATCTCCGTGAAACCCGCGTGTTGATCGAATCTGCAAGCAATAAACCTTGCAGCCCGCCTCTGAACTGCTTCGATGTCTTGCTTTGATCTGATCTGGCGGGGACTGCAAACACTCGGTCACTATTCAGGAATGAATCGCACTCGTGTTTTATACGCGATCTTCTTTACAGGTGATCCACACTTTCCCAAAATTCTCCCAATAAACCAAAATCGACCATTCGCTTTACCTACGTGTTCTTCGTTCCATTTCATGTCGGTCTGCAACGCTACAGCCAGCTATTTAATCGATTTGACTATGTCAACCAGCACACTACTAGTGCTGTATTCGAACATATCGTGATTGTTTTTCCTACTCATCTGCTTTAACTTACATTTTTCTACATTTGGAGCAGGCTGCCATTCTTCATACTAACTAGAAATTTTGTGTAAGTCATTTTGTATCCTCCTACAGTCACTCAACGACGATACCATCCCATACACCACAGCATCATCTGCAAACAACCGCAGATTGCTGCTTACCCGATTGTCAGGTCACTTATATATACGGGGTGAGTCACCTAACATTACCGCTGGATATATTTCGTAAACCACATCAAATACTGACGAATCGATTCCACAGACCGAACGTGAGGAGAGGGGCTAGTGTAATTATTCAATACCAACCATAAAAAAATGCACGGAAGTATGTTTTTTAACACAAACCTACGTTTTTTTAAATGGAACCTCGTTAGTTTTGTTAGCACATCTGAACATATAAACAAATACGTAATCAGTGCCGTTTGTTGCATTGTAAAATGTTAATTACATCCGGAGATATTGTAACCTAAAGTTGACGCTTGCGTACCACTTCTCCGCTGTTCGGTCGTGTGTATCGGAGAGCACCCAATTACGTAGGGATCCGAAGGGAACGGTGATGGACCTTAGGTACAGAAGAGACTGGAACAGCACGTTACGTCCACTTGCTAACACCTTTTTATTGGTCTTTTTCACTGACGCACATGTACATTACCATGAGGGGTGAGGTACACGTTCGACGGGCGTTTCATAGGACATAGAGGAGGCATAAATTGGCCAGCCCGTTCTCCTGATCTTACACCTCTGGACTTCTTTCTGTGGGGTACGTTAAAGGTGAATGTGTACCGTGATGTGCCTACAACCCCAGAGGGTTTGAAACAACGTATTGTGGCAGCCTGCGGCGACATTACACCAGATGTACTGCGGCGTGTACGACATTCATTACGCCAGAGTTTGCAATTGTGTGCAGCAAATGATGGCCACCACATTGAACATCTATTGGTCTGACATGTCGGTGTTCCAGTCTCTTCTGTACCTAAGGTCCATCACCGTTCCCTTTGGATCCCTACGTAATTCGGTGCTCTCCGATACACACGACCGAACAGCGGAGAAGTGGTACGCAAGCGTCAACTTTAGGTTACAATATCTCCGGATGTAATTAACATTTTACAATGCAACAAACGGCACTGATTACGTATTTGTTTATATGTTCAGATGTGCTAACAAAACTAACGGGGTTCCGTTTAAAAAAACGTAGGTTTGTGTTAAAAAACATACTCCGTGCATTTTTGTATGGTTTGTATTAAACAGCTACACTAGCCCCTCTCCTCATGTTCGGTCTGTCGAATCGATTCGTCAGTATTTGATGTGGTTTACGAAACATATCCAGCGGTAACGTTAGGTGACTCACCCCGTATATATAGATTATAAGTGCGGTTCAATCGTACTTCCCCTGGGTACTCCTGACGACACCGTTGTCTCTGTTTGACACTCACCGCTGAGGACAACGTTGTGGGTTTTATTACTTAAGAAGTCTTCGAACCACTCACATATCTGCGAGCCTATTACACACGAACGTACCTTCAGCACCAGTTTGCAGTGGGGCATCACGTCAAACGCTTTCCGGAATATGAGCACTAACGACTGCTAACAGAAGAAATTCTCGCTCTGTAGTAGAGTGCGCACTAATTTGAAACTTGCAGGCAGATTAAAACTGTGTCATTTATTATTATTATTATTGTTATTTACACGCCAAGTTCCGTGGGACCACATTAAGGAGCAAATCTCCAAGGTCATGGAACATGTCAGTACATGAAATTACAACATAAAAGTAATAACAGATAAAAATAAATGTTTATGAACCCGAAAAAAATCAGTCCATAAGTTTAAGTAAACTCAGTCAACAATACAATAAGAATCAGCTTAATTTTTCAAGGAACTCCTCGACAGAATAAAAGGAGTGACCCATGAGGGAACTCTTCAGTTTCAATTTGAAAGCGAGTGGATTACTGCTAAGATTTTTGAATTCGAGTGGTAGCTTACTGAAAATGGATGCAGCAGTATACTGCACACCTTTCTGCACAAGAGTTACGGAAGTCCGATCCAAATGCAGGTTTGATTTCTGTCGAGTATTAATTGAGTGAAAGTTGCTTATTCTTGGGAATAAGTTTATATTGTTAACAAGAAGTGATAGTAAGGAATATATATATATATATATATATATATATATATATATATATATATATATATATATATATATAGACAGGCCAATGTCAAAATACCCAGACTCGTGAACAGAGGTCGACAAGAGGTTCGTGAACTTACACCACTTATTGCCCGAACCGCCCGTTTCTGAGCCAAAAATATACTTTTAGAATGAGAAGAGTTATCCCAAAATATAGTACCATAAGACATAAGCGAATGAAAATAAGCAAAGTAGACTAATTTTCGTGTCGAAGTATCACTCACTTCAGATACCGCTCGAATAGTAAAAATGGTAGTATTAAGTCTTTGAACAAGATCCTGAACATGGCATTTCCACGACAGCTTACTATTTATATGAACACCTAGAAATTTGAACTGTTCAGTTTCACTAATCCTATGCCCGTTCTGCGAAATTAAAACGTCAGGTTTAGTTGCATTGTGTGTTAGAAACTTTCAAAACTGAGTCTTACTGTGACTTAGCGTTAGTTTATTTTCTACAAGCCATGAACTTAGGTCATGTACTGCACTATTTGAAAACGAGGCAGTGTTGCACACAATATCCTTTACTACCAAGCTAGTGTCATCAGCAAACATAAATATTTTAGAGTTACCCGTAATACTAGAGGGCATATCATTTATATAAATAAGGAACAGGAGTGGCCCCAACACTGATCCCTGGGGCACACCCCACTTGACAGTACCTCACCCAGACCCCACTTCACAGCCGTTATCAACATTGCGAATAATGACCTTTTGATGCCTGTTGCTAAAGTACTGGATCAAGACTCGAACCCAGAACCTTTGCGGTCCCCAAGCAAATGCTCCACCGACTGAGTTATCCAGAAACGTCTGAAGACTCGTTTTCACAGTTACATGAGTACGTCCGCCAATACTTCTCTTGTAGTTCCACAGCTTCGCAGTAGTTCTCCTTCATAGCATACTGGATTAGCGTTTCTGGAAGAAAGAATACTGCGAATAAATGGCTTATCCACAGCCTTTGGGAACGTTTCCAGAATAAGTGCTCACTCTGTACAGGACCGAAAGGACAGAAGGTTTCAAATTATTGCGCAGTCCGATGACAGAAAGTTTCTAACGACTAGTAAGTTTTCTACGCCGAGCCTTCAGCTCTGTCGGAATTACGACGTGTTAGTCGTGCCTACCAACTGAAGGAAGATTTGTGTTTAACGTTCCGTCGACGTCGAGGTCATTAGAGACAAGGCTCATGCTCGGATTGTTTCAAGGATGGGGAACGAAATCGGCCGTGACCTTTCAAAGGAAACATTCCGACATTTTTCTGGAGTGATTTAGGGTACTCACGGAAAATCTAAATCTGGATGGTCGGACACATAATTGAACGTCGACCTCCCCCGTGTGCTAACCACTGCACCACCTCGCTTGGTCCCTCCGGTCTCTTCTGAAGTGGTTTCATGACCCTAATAGCTGAAAAACCAGTCATTGCTCAGATATTCATTTTGCGAGGTTTCTATTTGAAACGTACTGCTTCTGTATGCCGGGCGCAGCTGCTTCGTGTATATATAAAGCGATTTCTTAAACGTCTCTAAGGCAAAGCCTCTTCACAGCTCTGTAGACGGACAGAGTTCTTGCCTACAGTCGTTTGCGCTTCGCAATTGAAAGCTGTCAAAAGCGCTGACAGGTGTCAGGAGTTTACTTGAGTCGACTCGACTGTCAGAGTGTTCTGGTCGTAGAGAAGAAATGTATTAAAACTTCATGCATAATGCAGCATTTTTTCACGCATCTCAGTGTTGGTGACGTCATATCCCTTGAACTATTTGTCATACAATGATATATTTGTGTAGGTACATTTAGCGGTATGTGTGCATACTGTCTGCGGAATATATTACGAATAGAGTCATTAGCAAAGATATAATAAATTTAAACGACATGCGTGATGCGGCAGTTTTTCACACACAATGTTTATGAATTGGTATCTCCTGAACTATGACAGACAGGTGGCTCTTACCCCACAGAAATTATTGCCTGACAGTAAGGGATATATAAACGAAGTTTGGTTGAAATCGGTCCAGTGGTTTAGGAGACGTGAAACATAAAGGCACAGACGCTCATACACATTTATACAATATGTATGGATTCGGCTTGTACATCATAATTCAGTCTTCTACGTTGTTTGTCATCGTATAGTAAAATTTTTTCGGCAGTATCAATTTAGATGCAGAAACAGAAATGTTTATAACATTACGTTACAAATTACTTCCCCAAAAAGCTGTAACCCGCTCACAGCGGATGGCCAAATACATCTGAGGCATTACAGATATAATCTTTGGCTTACGTCCTTACTCCGAGCTGCGAGCTCTGCTTTACTAAATGGACTTCACAATTTTGGTTTGTTTGGAAAGCATGGTGGCAATTTACCGTGTTGTAAGACTTTTTCTCTTTGAATTTTTCTCTTTGATGGATAATGGTACACCTTTGGACAACGATAAAGTTGAACATAGAACTAACACAATTTCATTGATGCAGATTTTCTTGCATCGAAACATTATCATCATAGTGTACAGCTGGTCTGTTGTGCAAAAGTGGTTAGGCTCTTTATTTATAAGGTCAGCTATCACTGCGGTTCGAAGAAACTGAAGGACGAGTGGGCAGAGTGGTCTTTTAGAGCTGCTGCGTAGCAGTTCTGTTTTATTTTGTTCTCGGCCTGTAAACAAAGGAATCAGCACTTCTGAGAAGCGAAAAGCTTTGTTTCCCTTCTTTTGAATATGATGGCGCAGCTCCTTCCCGCCGATGAAATTCTCGAGGTCTTAAGTTAAGCCTATCGAAGTGTAATGACCGGCGTTTTACGAAGTGCTCTGTTCTTGTTTTGTTGTCACTGCGCGTTATTTTCCTGTTTATTTAGTTTTCCTCTCTGTACATCGAAAGTAATTGATTTTTGTTAGTCTGATTACGTCAGCGACTAGTAAAAGTGCCAATGTAATCAGAAAACGGTTCCATCACACGGTGCCTGTGGAATACCTCTAGCACGTACCAGAAACGCCGACGGAAGCAGAGAGCTCTGTAGCGTCAAAGGCAAAGGGGTATAGTGAAGTGATTTTCTTTCATCGACAAGCACTGATTACGTAGTGCTCGGCAGCGCAACTAAAGTGATACAACCAGAATGTCAATATCATATAATGATTAGATCTAGAACGTTTCAAGACCATTTTTTTCTAAAATATCGAATGCACCTGGCTCCATAATCGAGGTAGAGGACCGAAGTTGGTGCTCAAAATCATAGTTATGGTGGAATCCATCGTTAAGGAAAAAAGTAAGACGACTAGCAGAGCGCATTGCGATATTGATGTACAGTCTGAAAGTTAAAATTCAGACTCAGGCACTTACTGTTCAGAAACACACATTACCTTGTCGTATTAAAGGAAAGGTGAGGTTGATACTCCTTCTGATATATAAACTATATCAATTGGACTTGTTACGATAAATCTCTTAATGAACGCATGTGGCACTGAAACACGCAAAAATTAATGCTTTTGCATTGAGAGTGATTGAACGTACTTTTAGGTTTTAGATTTAAAAATACACGACCTTGCGTCATGAATCAAAGCTGATGTGCAGTTCCTATTAACTACACTGTACACCAATGACCTGAGATAAATTACAGAAATTTTGTCTGTATCTTGCGAACTGAGGTAATTTACTGTTGAATCAATCCGGCGAACGAGAAATTTGACGTCTGTTGCCCTCTATGACGGCATCCAAGGGATTTATACTATATACCAGAACAGGTTTCAACTTCTCCTTCGGTCCAATAGTCCCTACAACAACGTTAACACAACCCAAGTTTGTTGGAAGTCTAACTGATGAGATACAAATTCGCATCCCTGAAACACACACACACACACACACACACACACACACACACACACACACACACATATATATATATATATATATATATATATATATATATATATATATATATATATACCATCTGGTCAAAAGTGTCCAAGCGTCGCCAGTAGAAAAGGAAGCACGGGTTATTGTTTCAGTAGATATGTAGCGTGCGTTCTGTTGCAATGTAGGTCGCCGATGACGTTATCAGTGACCTACTTTGCGCCAGAATGCTCACTGCAAATTTACTTGTGTAGTCAGCAGAGAAGCATTAACAGAGAAGGGACCGGTCAGATGATGATAATGATAATGATGATGATGTTTGGTTTTTGGGGTGCTCAACTGCGTGGTTATCAGCGCCTGTACAAATTCCCAACCTTTGCTCAGTCCAATCTCGCCACTTTCATGAATGATGGTGAAATGATGAGAACAACACAAACATCCAGTCATCTCGAGGCAGGTGAAAATCCTCCGTTCAGAACAGCTCAGTGACTTTGAACGTTGACTGGTCATTGGATGTCACCTGAACAGCAGATCCACCAGGGGCATTTCAACCCTTCTAAAGCTCTACTGCTGGTGATGTGCCTGTAAAAAGGAAACACTAGGGAACAGCCGCAGCTAAACCAAGACCAGGCTAGACTTCACGTTCTGACGGACAGGGACCGCCGACAATTGCGGAAGATGGTCGCTAGCTCCGCACGCCGGCGAAAAGTCGTCATCTTTACCTTATGCTTATGCAATATCCTGACGATTTTGACGCTGGAAAAGGCAGGTCCTTGCTGACGTCTTTTGTCTGTTTCTTTCGGTGATGTGTCTTGAGAGCGCATTGATTTGAGCCTCCGAATAGCCGTTTTTATCGTGTAAGAGATCTTGAGAAGAATTAATGACCAATGAAATTATCATTTGTTTATTGAAATATTCAGACACATAACGCATTGCAGTAACACCTAGCCGTGTATAGTTCCTTATCTAGATTGTCGCACAGATGACAAAATGGTAGGTATCGAAATAGATGACAGAGGGATAGAAAAACAATTAAAATCGCTCAAAAGAGGAAAGGCCGCTGGACCTGATGGGATACCAGTTCGATTTTACACAGAGTACGCGAAGGAACTCGCCCCCCTTCTTGCAGCGGTGTACCGTAGGTCTCTAGAAGAGCGTAGCGTACCAAAGGATTGGAAAAGGGCACAGGTCATCACCGTTTACAAGAAGGGACGTCGAAAAGATGTACAGAACTATAGATCTATATATCTAACGTCGATCAGTTGTAGAATTTTGGAACACGTATTATGTTCGAGTATAATGACTTTTCTGGAGACTAGAAATCTGCTCTGTAGGAATCAGTGTAGACAAGTGTCATGTGCTGCGAATACATAGAAAGAAAGATACTTTATCATTTGGCTACAACATAGCAGGTCAGTTAATTCCATAAATTATCTGGCGGTAGGCATTAGGTGTGATTTAAAATGGAATGACCATATAAAATTAATCGTCGGTAAAGCAGATGCCGGACTGAGATTCATTGGAAGAATTCTAAGGAAATGCAACCCAGAAACAAAGGAAGTAAGTTACAGTACACTTGTTCGCCCACTGCTTGAATACCGCTCACCGGTGTGGGATCCGTACCAGATAGGGTTGATAGAAGAGATAGAGAAGATCCAACGGAGAGCAGCGCGCTTCGTTACAAGATCATTTAGTAATCGCGAAAGCGTTACGGAGATGATAGATAAACTCCAGTGGGAGCCTCTGAAGGAGAGACGCTCAGTAGCTCGGTACGGGCTTTTGTCAAAGTTTCGAGAACATACCTTCACCGAGGAGTCAAGCAGTATATTGCTCCCTCCTACGTATATCTAGCGAAGAGACAATGAGGATAAAATCAGAGAGATTAGAGCCCACACAGAGGCATACCGACAATCTTTCTTTCCACGAACAATACGAGACTGGAGTAGAAGGGGGAACCGATAGAGGTACTCAAAGTACCATCCGCCACAAACCGTCAGGTGGCTTGCGGAGTATGGATGTAGATGTAGATGTAGAACTTCTTTGAATGGCGTACACTGCATTTGTGATACGTGCATGAATATGTCGATAAAAGAATGTTCGGTATATCGCGGTTTCTTATTAAACCCCTATTATACCTCATCACTAGTGAACCACAATGATTATCATTGTTATCCTCGCTCTTTTACGAAGAACGGTTATTCGTTGCAACGACTTATCTGTTCGATGGCAGGTTAGGGAAAAAGAAAGGAAATTATGTAACCTTTAATGTAGTATGTTTAGATCATAGCCCCTTCTACACGAGCGACTTTCTTATCGCAATCGACTACTCGTGGTAAGTGAATTTACTGAAGCGCCTCTGCCGTTTGTTCCTGTATGTCACGAGTGGTAGTTTTCGTTTACGAAGCAGTACCAAAATTGCATTTGTTTTCAGAGCTTTTTGCTGTAGTGTTTAGCACCCCCACAGTGGAAGTGAAGTTTTGAGAATCTATTCCTGTTACGAAGAAATCGAATGTAGCAGCAGAGCGAAGAAACAAGAATTTCAATAGAGTTTACTAATGACGAAAGCAAAAGTGATAATGGATGTTCTTGACAAAGTTGGTATGGTCGATTCTCCCCACTTCTGAGAACTGAACTTAAAGGAAAAGTGTCGTCCAGGCATCTCAAAATATCTCGTTTTTTTGCTTTAGAAAAAATATATTTATAAACACATCAAACAATATTTAGAAGGCAGAAAATAGCACTTTTTTTACTTTATCCTTTCTGTCTTGTGTTCTTTTCAAATGTCAAAATACATCAAAATTATTTTTTTCGTTTAATAGGTCTTTTACACTATTTAAATCATTTTCGCCAAAAATGTGTATCCCTCTACGTTCACAAGAGACGAAGTATCTGAAAGTAAAAAGACATTTGTGTTTTATAGTACCTGGTCAAAGAAAAAATCTTCACTATGTTCAAATAAGAACAGTGTAGGTTTTTTTCTTGTTCCAGATTTTGTAAAACGAGGATACCTTTCCGCTTTCAAATATCTCCTTTTGTGAAATTCCGTTAGTAGGGAAAATATCAAGCCTTCGCAATGTGTCACGAAAATGAAGCAAACATCGAAATGGACATAGTAAGACACAAATTCCCTTACTATTGTATGACAGGAGTGTGTTCAGCGAGAACTGTAGTTTAATGCGTACAGTAGCAGATAAAGCCAGACCCCCCACCCCCTATTTCTGTGCTTCCGGTGTCTGCATCGTACTCGTAATTTTGGAACTCCACACTCGCCGCAGTCGATTAGTCACTGACGTCACTAATCCACTCACGACGTAGTTGGCCCCTGAAAATGAAATGTCGTTTGGCTAGGGCCTCCCGTCGGGTAGACCGGTTGCCTGGTGCAAGTCTTTTGAGTTGACGCCACTTCGATCAACTGCGCGTCGGTAGGGATGAGATGATGATGACAACACAACACCCAGTCCCTGAGCGGAGAAAATCTCCGACATAGCCGGGAATCGCACCGGGCCCCTTGGCATGACAGTCCGTCGCACTGACCACTCAGCTATCGGGGCGGACGTTGGCAGCTGATTTACACCCAAGCTCTGTCGCGCACCAGCAACAAGTAGTCGATTTCGGTCAGGAAGTCACTCGCCTAAAACGGGCTTGAAAGCCGGTTGTGTTGCGGCCACTGCTTGATACCTGGCGATCTCGTATGCTAAACAACAGGTTCGTAAAACTCTGAACCTTGGTTTGCCCAAAACATTTGAGCCGTACATCGTAGTACTGTCGCACTTTATATTGGCATGTATGCGACAACACGTGCACCTAATATGCTCCAAAAAGAAGCTCATAAAAATGGTATTTTTCGGTGTTCGTACCTCAGGTTCCATTGATGATAAAATAATAGGGTCAAGTGCTTTGGGTAACCTTTGGACTGGGTACCATTTGTATACCCAATACAAGGATGATATTAGTGTCACTATCTTACAGTACAAGATGAACGTATGAATACTACATGCTTCCTCCTCCTTACGCAAATCGGTTGGTTCTTTTTGCATTTGGTGTGGTCTACGGTGGACTTACGGAGGCACCATCAGTCCCCAGAAAACCATAAAAAATTGTTTCTTACATTATTTTCGCCGTCAGCAGTGGACCGGAACCCAGCCGAGGTTTCCAAGAGGCTATGCACAGCCAATAGCTGAAATTTTTACGATATATTCCTAAAATCCCGATTACGAACAACGAAAATTTTTTTCGAGTCTTTATGGTTTCCGAGATATGGAGGTCCGAAGTCACCCTGCTTATGCATATAAAATCCGATACGTGGTGCTAAGATAATTTACAAAGTGACGTAGCTCGGAGAAATATACTGTAAAGTGTCTCCGTTATCATCTGGTAACCCAATGTTGTTGTACCCAAGCACATGCAACATGTTTTTTGTTCGTAAAATCCGATCTGAAGTGTACAATTAGTTCTGCGTTATTTCAGTTTCACATAAGTAAACTATCTAAATATGACTTTCTTTTCTTATGAGTTAAATCCCTGCTGCAGTAGGAAAAACAGAGGACTCAAAAATGCTCCTATCGGAAAATAAAAATGCACATATGTTCCTGTTTGAAGACTGTGACTGAAAAGTCGGATACCAGATACCTCACTGTATTTTCCTCAGCACCTCTAAAAATTTTCCCAAAAATTATGGCATGCGAACATATTCGCCCTTTCTTATGCTGAGAGACAAGAAGACAGTAGCACTGGCAAAGAGGCGGAAATGTAATAAATGGTGGAAGATAGCAGACACTGGTTGTGTTACAGAAAGAGAGAAGGCCACAATAATACTGTGAGAGAAAGAGGGAGATATAGTGGCAGTGGAACATAGTTCACAGTTATATGGATGTGTGGTGTCTGTATCTTTGGACATGTCCGAAAAGGCAGACATCACGTGAAATCAGCATATGTGATACATATTATGTAAATTGAAGGTGGAGGGAGGAGAAAGGAAAGCAAAGGGAAGGAACTAATGGTATCTCGACGTGTCGGTAAGAACGGACACAACGCATTCATTTAATTGATTCGCCTCGATGAACAATTATTAATCCATAGTCTACAGTGCAGGTACACATTTACTTTCAACCTCTAGTTGAAATCTAAAAAACAGGCATGAACAGGAACTGCGGATAGGTGGAGCTAGCCGGCCACTGTGGTTCTAGGCCCTTTAGTCCGGGAACCGCGCTGCTGCTACGGTCGCAGGTTCGAATCCTGCCTCGGGCGTGGATGTGTGTGATGTCTTTAAGTTAGTTAGGTTTAAGTAGTTCTAAATCTAGGCGACTGATGACCTCTGATTTTAAGTCCCATAGTGCTCAGAGCCATAGGTGGTGCTACTGTAGATACGAATGTGAATCGGCTGGGTGGTGTGCCGAGATTCTCCGCACATTTGCGGTAAACACTGTGTCCGTGTGGTACAGTGATTAACGCAGCTGCCTAGTAAGCAGGAGCTCCTGGGCTGAAGTCCTGGTCTGAGCACATTTTCACTCGTCGCCGCTGATTCTGCATGAAAGTACCTACGCAACTGATGCCATTAGTTCCTTCCCTTTCCTTTCCTTCCTCCCCCGCTCACGTTCAATTTATGTAATAGCTGACAGCGATAGAACAGTGCTAGGAAAATAGTGAAGCAGACGGTGTGGGGTGGGGGTGGGAGGGGGAGGAAGAAAGAGATAGAGATAGTCGGTGAGAGTCAGTGACAATGAGAGACAGATATATGACAATCAACATCTACATCCATACTCCGCAAGCCACCTGACGGTGTGTGGCGGAGGGTACCTTGAGTACCTCTATCGGTTCTCCCTTCTATTCCAGTCTCGTATTGTTCACGGAAAGAAAGATTGTCGGTATGCCTCTGTGTGGCTCTAATCTCTCTGATTTTATCCTCATGGTCTCTTCGCGAGATATACGTAGGAGGGAGCAATATACTGCTTCACTCCTTGGTGAAGGTATGTTCTCGAAATTTCAACAAAAGCTCGTACCGAGCTACAGAGCGTCTCTCTTGCAGAGTCTTCCACTGGAGTTTATCTATCATCTCCGTAACGCTTTCGCGATTGCTAAATGATCCTTAACGAAGCGCGCTGCTCTCCGTTGGATCTTCTCTATATCTTCTATCAACCCTATCTGGTACGGATCCCACACCGGTGAGCAGTATTCAAGCAGTGGGCGGTGTACTGTAACCTACTTCCTTTGTTTTCGGACTGCATTTCCTTAAGATTCTTCCAATGAATCTCAGTCTAGCATCCGCTTTACCGACGATTAATCTTATGTGGTCATTCCATTTTAAATCACTCCTAATGCGTACTCCCAGATAATTTATAGAATTAACTGCTTCCAGTTACTGACCTGCAATATTGTAGCTAAATGATAAAGGATCTTTATTTCTCTGTAGTCGCAGCACATTACACTTGTCTACATTGAGATTCATCCGCCATTCCCTGCACCGTGCGTCAATTCATTGCACATCTTCCTGCATTTCAGTACAATTTTCCATTGTTACAACCTCTCGATATACTACAGCATCATCCGCAAAAAGCCTCAGTGAACTTTCGATGTTATCCACAACGTCACTTATGTATATTATGAATAGCAACGGTCCTACGACACTCTCCTGCGGCACACCTGAAATCACTCGTAGTTCGGTAGACTTCTCTCCATTGAGAATGACATGTTGCGTTCTGTTGTCTAGGAACTCTTCAATACAATGACACAATTGGTCTGATAGTCCATATGTTCTTACTTTGTACATTAAACGACTTGGGGAACTGTATCGAACGCCTTGCGGAAGTCAAGAAACACGACATCTACGTGGGAACCCGTGTCTATGACCCTCTGAGTCTCTTGGACGAATAACAAAGAAGAAGAGAGAGATAGTGACTGTGAGAAGACACAGCCGTAGCAGGAAAGAAGAAAGATATATTAGCAGTAAGAGACAGCAAGAGGAAGTCAGTGACAGTGACAGGAGACTGTCGTAGTAGAACAGAGCGAAGCAGTGGCGGTGACACAGGAGACAATGACAGAGAGACAGAAAGAGATAATGACAATGAACTTGGTCGAATGGGTGACTGAGAAAGGGCAAGTGGGAATGGATGGATATGAGCTACTTACAGCGATGGACTAGTGGGTGCGGGTGAGTTACAGTTAGTAGAGCTTCTCAGAGATTGAGTTGAGTTGCATGTTAAAAAAGCGCAAGCTAAAATTTCTGGGAAAGTTTTTAAAGGTCCTGCGAAAGTAGAATGAGGCAGACTTTTCAGTCAGACTCTTTTAAACAAACAGGAACACATTCGTAGTTCTTGTGCCCCGATAGGAGCGTTCTTCCGCTGGTATCTAAGCATGTACTACAGTAGTGCGAAAGACGAACAAAATCGGTGACCCGTCCAGTGTATGCTTCCTTTGTCAGCAGCAGCGGCCTCACATTCATTAGAGAAACGCTTTGTTCTAGAAGTTGTCGGGCAGATCCAGGAGAGGAAGTGTGGGCGCAACCAGTGGCCTGTGTGTGTGTGTGTGTGTGCAGGTAGCGGCATGTGCAGACAATGCGGGCCCCCGCGGCGCCAGGTGGCGCTGCCGGCAGATGCTCCGGCCTGCAGCTGCGGTCCGTCTGCGGTCTCCCCCCTCCACGGCTCGCGCCTTCTTAACTACGCCGGCCTCTGAAACACCGCGCCGCGCCGCGCCGAGCCGCCTGCTGCTACCGCCTGCTGCCCACTGACCGCTCCAAGTAGACTGGCCGACCACAGTGATAAATGATGTAGCCTACCGCTGCAGCCGCCCTGCCTACCGTCCGTAACTGTTTTTTACCTCTCCCAAGAGCGCGTGCGCTGTTCGGTTCTGGAAGAGGTAACAGTTTATTACTGTCCGCCACTCTCTCTCCTCAAAAATTGCTGGCATAACCCACTCTTTTAACGTGGCACAGGTGCCACCTGCAAGGAAGGTGGTGAAATAGATCCACAAAACTACCGTCCAATAACAATAGAATTCTTCTGTTGTAGAATACTCGTCACTCCAAAAAGGTTCGAGACTCGATTAATAAAAAAGACGGAGAAACATTAAGATTGAGTAAATTTCCTTTACTTTATGCCTATGGTCACAAATTTTTTGTCATCAGACTACCGGTCCCGGTCTATATCATGACCATCTTCAGATCTGTTTTATATAAACATGGCCTAATATACCGGAGCCATGGTGGCATCGTCAAATTAGGACATGTTTTTATAAAACAGATCTAAAGATGGTCATTATAGACCGAGACCGGTAGTCTGATGACAAAAACTTTGTGACCATAGACTTGAAGTAAACGAAATTTATGTTATGAAACTTCCTGGCGTACTAAAACTGTGTGCCGGACCGAGACTCGAACTCGGGACCTTTGCCTTTCGCGGGCAAGTGCTCTATCAACTACTTCTTTTTTTTTTTTTTTTAGATCTCATTTTGTTCTATATTGTTCGTTGATTTTGTTCGTGGCGGACGTCCGATGACATCCGTTCAGGTGTTCGTTAATCCGTTCACTCAGTTTTTTTTTTTTTTTTACAGAGGGTAGCTAAACCCTCTGACCGAACACGCTGAGCTACAGTGCCGGCGTCAACTGAGCTACCCAAGCACGACTCACGCCCCGTCCTCACAGCTATACTTCTGCCAGTACATCTACATCCATACTCCGCAAGCCCCCTGACGGTGTACCTCGTCTCCTACCATCCCAACTTAACAGAAGCTCTCCTGCGTGAGTCGTGCTTGGGTAGCTCAGTTGGTAGAGCACTTGCCTACGAAAGGCAAAGATCACGAGTTCGAGTCTCGGTCCGGCACACAGTTTTAATCTGCCAGGAAGTTTCATATCAGCGCACACTCCGCTTCAGAGTGAAAATCTCATACTGGAATTTATTTTATATTCGAGTCACTGCCCAATTCGCGACCATGTTGCAGCTTGTGAATCAAGATGGAGATTTTAATGCTTCAGGTGTTCTACTTAATCTCCCCTCGCCGGTGCCCTCGCTGCGGACCCCCCTCCCCACCCTCCCCCCAACACTTGATACTACTCACGGAACGCTCCTAAAACAATGTGAAATTGTCAGAAAATTCCTTCTTTGGAATGTTGTTCAACGCCCACGTCGTACTGGCTTGACTATCAGTTAAGTCGCCAAAGCGTTGACCATACACGTGAATTTCTGCACTTTGCCATTTAGTGGGAGGTTCGTATTGGTAACACCAAGTCTACTCACCCGTGACAATTTTTTCCGGAAAACAGCTGCCCGCGTTTTGGATGTCGCTCAAATCACGGTATGCGTTCACGCGTCTTCGTTTTTTTCTGGTGAGTCAGGATGTGCGGCACAAACTATGTACACACTTTTCTCTTCTTCGAAACACTCGAGTATGTCTTGACCATCTGATTTGCAAGTGTTGCTTCATTGCGATTTGTGACACAACAACGTTGACACACTACCCGACTAACTAACAATATTTGCTCATAACTGACCGGTCGAATGGACATCTGTTGTTTACAGTCTTTAGTTCAATTTGCTATCGTTACTGCGCTGACCTCGCATATATACCAGGAATAAAATCAGTAACCGAACTTTTTTGAGGGAAGTCGTCCATTCCGAGCTCGAAAGTAATAAGCTATCTCGAACAGAATTATCGCCTCCATGTCAACCAACTTGGATTTCGAAAATATCGTTCGTTAGGAACGGAATTAGCGCTTTATTTACACGACATCCTGAGAGTTGCAGATCAAGGCAATGAGCTAGATGCAGTATGTCTTCTGAAAAGCATGTCCCATTACCGCACATATGCATAATATCGAAAGTACGATCGTTTGAAGTGTCAAGTGAAATTTGTGACTGTTTCTTGGCAGGGAGGACGCAGCACGTTTTATTGGTTAGAGAAGCATTAACAAATGTACCAGTAACTTCTCGCACGCTCCAGGGAAGTGTGCTGAGACCTTACCTGTTCATGCTGTTTACCGCTGCCCCTATATTGTTGATAACTGCAGACTGTACGCAGGTAATGCAGTCAACTACACTGAAGAGCCAAAGAACCTGGTACCCCTGCCTAATATCGAATAAGCCCCAGCAAGCACGCAGAAGTGCCGAAACACGAAGTCTGAAATAATGCTGGAGAGAACTGACACTATGAATCCTCCAGGGCTGTTCATAAAACCGTAAGAGTACGAGAGGATGGAGATCTCTTCTGAAGAGAACGTCGCAAGGCATGTCAGATGTGCTCAATAATGTCTGGCGAGTTTGGTGGCCAGCAAAGTGCTTAAACTCAGAAGAGCGTTCCTGGAGCCACTCTGTAGCAATTCTGGACGTGTGGGGTGTCGCCTTGTCCTACTGGAATTGCCCAAACCAGTCGGAATGTACAATTGACATGAATGGATGTAGGTGATCAAACAGGATGCTTATGTATGTGTCACCTGTCAAGTCGTATCTCGACGTATCAGGGGGTCCCATATCACTCGAACTGCACACGCCCCGGTAGCGTTCTCGCTTCCCACGCCCGGGTTCCCGGGTTCGATTCCCGGCGGGGTCAGGGATTTTCTCTGCCTCGTGATGGCTGGGTGTTATGTGCTGTCCTTAGGTTAGTTAGGTTTAAGTAGTTCTAAGTTCTAGGGGACTGATGGCCATAGATGTTAAGTCCCATAGTGCTCAGAGCCATTTGAACCATTTTTGCACACGCCCCACACCATTACAAAGCCTCCACCAGCTTGAACAGTCCGCTGGTGACACGCAGGGTCCATGGATTCGTGAGGTTGCCTCTATACCTGTACACGTTCATCCGCTCGATACAATTTGAAACGAGACTCATCCGACCGGGCAACATGTTTCTAGGCATCAGCAGTCCATGTCGGTGTTGACGGGCTCAGGCGAGGCGTAAACTTTGTGTTGTGCAGTCATCAAGGGTACACGACTTGGCCTTCGGCCCCGAAAGCCCACATCGATGATATTTCGTGTAATATTTCGCACTCTGACACTTGTTGGTGGCCCAGCATTGAAATCGGCAGCAATTTGCGGAAGGGTCGCAGTACTGGCACGTTGAACGACTCTTCAGTCGTCGTTGGTTCCGTTCTTGCAGGATCTTTTTACAGTCTCAGCGATGGTGGAGATTTGATGTTTTACCGAATTCCTGATATTCACGGTACACTCGTGAAATGGTCGTACGGGAAAAATCCCCACTTCATCGCAACCTCGGAGATGCTGTGTCCCATCGCTCGTGCGCCGACTGTAACAACACGTTCAAACTCAGTTAAATCTTGATAAGCTGCCATTGTAGGAGCAGTAACCGATCTAACAACTGCGCCAGACACTTGTCTGATATAGGCGTTGCCGACTGCAGCGCCATATTCTGTCTGTTTCCATATCTCACATTTCTCTTTATTTGAGTTTATACCAGTTTCTTTGGCGCCTCAGTGTATAATGAAGTAGTAGCCGAAAAAGTTCCCACCAGACACATATTGATAAGATTTCAAAATGGTGCTGAGCGGTGTGGCAAGGTGAGCTCCATCATTGGGTGTCTGGGAGTGAGAGCTCTCTGGCGGAGGAACGGTGGTGGTGAGAGTCGGGCCGACGATTGGGGGATTTTTGGAGACGAGGAGCACCAGGCGGTGCGTACTTGGATTTTTTTTGGGTTAGCATGGTTAGGTTTCCCGGTGCGAGCATGTTCCAGCAGCGGGCCTGTGTGTTGACGCTGACCCGACAAATGGCTCTGAGCACTATGGGTTTTAACATCTGAGGTCATCAGTCCCCTACAACTTAGAACTACTTAAACCTAACTAACCTAAGGACATCACGCACATCCATGCCTGAGGCAGGATTCGAACCTGCGACCGTAGCGGTCGCGCGGTTCCAGACTGCAGCGCCTAGAACCTCTCGGCCACAATGGCTGGCGCTGACCGTACAGAGTTATGTGGCAGTTATTGGCATGCCACCCGTTAGTAGCGTATTTGATGAGTAGTTTGATTGGACATTGGCCCGGCTTGCTTGCCGTGCTTGGTCGAAGATAATGCTTTGGTCCTGGCGCTACTTGTTTTAATGGTGAGCACTCTTTGACATTTCTGTGACACTCGTTCTGACAGGTGGCTCTTGTTTGTGCTGCACCGGTATAGTGATCGTTCACCGCTCGGTGCCCAACTCTGCACCGCCGGTTTTGCAGTCCTGTTTTGGTAATATCTGTTTCCGAACTTTCGTCACGTGTGCTTAACCCTCTCCCTCGTAGGCAAACTACTGGGTCTCTTAAGGCTAATTCCTCTCGAACTAAAAAGGCAAATACCGCAGGAAGATCATTTTAGATTACGTATGTTTAGTGTTATTAGTGCTTAATTTGTTTGAATGTCTCTTGTGGCCTATAGGAGTTGTTTTATACTTAACTCATAAGCTTTTTTGCTTTATCGCTGCTATATTTAAGAGAGATTTTTTGTGTTGTTCTAGTTGAGATAGTGTTAACTTCACACCTTGTCGCCTCGGATCGTGTGCCCGAGGTCTACTTCGGAGTGTAATGCACTGACTGTGGGCTTGCTACCTGATCTCACATCGGGCTGGTTCCTCATAACATATTACTCTTTGATTAAATTGTTTTAGCTGCATTTTTGAAGCAGAAAGAGTATATATATTGCTCGGTTTTAATAAAAAAAAAAGGTTTACTACCTCAAGCTAGTAAACTGCTTTTGTAATCCTTTAGGCACATGAAGCAAAATTTGGATTCCAGTGTAGATGAACTTTTCCTAATGCTTCACTGTTTTGATAGGAAAAAATAAAATTCTTCCAGTTAGTAAAGGGATTATCGTCAAAAGAAGGAAACTTAAGTGTATTTGTAATTTGTTGATGAACTGGGTATTAAATTTTGTCACGATATTAGCAGAAACAAACGACAGATGAATTACTGTTTCAACCAAGGGCAATGACCCAGTCCAAGTTCCAACCAGAATGCCGACGCTCACCAAAATCAGTAGGACTGTGAGGCTCTAATTCAGATGTGATGCGCTCCTCACCATCCCCCGACTAAAAAGCAACCTCCGGGCCGGCGATCCATCACTCGGACGACGCCTAGCACTTCCGTAGCTTCCAGTCCATAACTAGCCCGTGCCCGGCCCTCGGAACACGGCTTCCTCCGCCCTCTGTCGTTCAATCTTACAGTCCACCCAGGTCCACCCGGAGCGGGCTTAAAACTGCTATCCACGCTTGGCATCTCTGCTCACAAAAAAATTTATCTTTGCGCAACGCAGCCCTGACGCCAGAAATCGATGTGATCCCATGTATGCATCTCAGAAGTACGAACCGAAGATCATACGACCACATCAGTTATTGTCAACAAACGATATCCTCGCAGATGATGCTCTACGACAGAGTTCATTGTCATGCTATACAGACATCGTCACCTACCTGTTCCTCTATTGTACGCAATACGCAACAAAAGTACAATCTCCAAAAGAACAAATGCGGAAAACACAAGTTCGAAAACAATTTATTGGACCCACCAAAACGAAACAAAAATACAGTCTCCAAAAGAACAACATACTCGATCCCAACTGCGAATTGTCAAAAAAATAAAATAACAAATAATAATAGAAAAGACCTGACTCTTCACGGGGAGAGATCACAATCAAACAGTTCTACAATGTGAAGATGTTCGTCGACTATAACAAGTCCGTCTGCAAGAGATCGACAAGCTAGAAGAGGCGTCTGGCCACGGCTGCCCCGGTGGTAACTCTGTATACTTCCAAGCGGTGCGTCGAACTGCTCTCTGCCGGCAGTACGCCGACCTCTAACGCCCGCTTGGCGGATGTATCTGCCGGAACTATTTGCCATCACGTGCCTGGCGTATCAAAGTAACTCCTGGGCTAGCTGCGACCTCCGATGAAGCTATTCTGCATGTTCCGCGAATGGGTAGCAGCCCTCGGCGGCCGCTGGTGGAGACTTGGTGATGTGTTGTGGCCACCGATAAATATTTGTGTTGACAGCACAGACGACGTAGGTTTTCCTGGTGAATATACACACTGATGCAGACATCCCGTTTTGGTTTGACGTGAAGTGGGATGCCGATGCAGTAGGCGCTACGATGTCTGAAGTGGGCGGTCACGGCATTGATAACTTCCAAATTAAAATTTTTCTTGAGCGCAATAAGGGGATGAATTTTAAAACCACCCCTTGCCAGAAAATCACCTCCTCCGTCCTGCTGGCACTAAACATGATGGTAGGCAACGTTCTCCAGGAAATCGCCAAAGCCAAACACTTCAAAGTGATTGCCACAGGATATGGCGTGATTCATCACTCCAGATCATTTGAATCGTAGATTGTTCAGTGGAATCGGAGACTTACTCGCTGCTCTGTCCTAACCGACCGACTGCCACACACACCACCACACGGAAATACAGCGGTCACACCAAATATGGTATAGCAGTACTAGTATCGATAAGCGCTGTCGCTGCCACTGACGGAGGCAAGTCAGCAACTCATTATGGTAGTAACTCAGGGAAAAATAAGACGGCACTTGATTGTGACAAAATGCCAAAGAACAAACTGCATCGACACAAGCTGGCCACAGCTCATACACAGCTTAGCTAACAGCCCGTGTGTCATGTGACAAATGCATGCGTGGCACCGTCACATTAACCTGTGCCTCAAACGTACTACTATCCGTGGTGCCAGTTGCCCATTGCACCGGACAGTTTATGATGAGTCGGTGGTGGAGTGTGCCATTGTGTACAGTGCGCTATACATGGGAAAAGAAGGAACGTTACGAGAGTTGGCAGACATGCATTTAATGTTTAGTGAGGCACGATGAAGTACACTTAAAGTAGCAAGAATGTACAAAGAACGCTTTCCCTACAGGCGTCATCCTAACTGAAAGAAGTTTATCTATGTGGATACGAACTTAGGGAGACAAGGTTGTCTATGCGGCAGAGATCAAGCCAAAGTTCCTGCTGAATGCATGTCTGAACATCAGACTTTGATAAGGTGGTGTTCGATCACGTAGGCGACTTGTCCATGAAACACACACGTCGAAGTACACAATGTGGTAAGAATTGGTGGATCAGGTACCACCCCTCTTATAAAGAATGCATGCAAGCACCCCGTGTTCACTTCTGTCAATGGATTATCCGTAGCAGTACTGTAGTGCCGAACTTTTTACACTTTGTACTGTTCACGAATGAAGACTCATTCACTCATGATGGTAATTTCAACTGCCTGTCTAGAGTGAGGACAATCTTCATGCCACACACTATGGGACTTAGCATCTGATGTCATCAGTCCCCTAGAGCTTAGAACTACTTAAACCTAACTAATCTAAGGACATCACATACATCCATGCCCGAGGCAGGATTCCAACCTGCGACCGTAGCAGTCGCGCGGTTCCGGACTGAAGCGCCTAGAACCGCTCGGCCACTCTTGCCACCGCGGCTACCAGCAACAATTCTCTGTTAACTTATGGGGGGCACTGTCCAAGGTCACATAACAGGACCTTGCTGCCTCCCCGTTTGACTGGTGGTCGTTACATGGTGTTCCTGCGAGATGTGCTGCCACAGTTCTTGGTGACTGCACCCCTTGTTGTCAGCGGAAGAAAGTGGTTTCAACAGGCGGCACACCACACTACTTCGATGGTAATGTCCTGGAGCACCTGGACAACACGTACTCCGTTGGATTGGAAGGGGTGAACCTGTCCCATACCCATTGCGATCAGCAGATCTCACACATCTGGACTTTCCCACTGGGGCTTCGCCAAGACGTTGGTGTACAAAACACCCGTGTAAACAAGTGATGATCTTCTTTCTTGGGCCCAAGTTCCCTGTCTCCTGGTACAGCAGATGCCAGAGATCTTATAGAGAATGCGCCGTTGCCATGAATGCCCAGAGACGGGCGGCTGTCTCTTTGACCAGTTAATACGAGCTACGTTGTTGTTTTGCGCTGTACGCTGTGTATGTCCATAACACAATAAATAAGCATTTCCAACCATCGGTCCTCTATCCCAGTATCATCGGTTGAAGACCCACCTTCACCTTTCCAATTTGATGCAAAAGACACCGTGTACGCTCTGCGATTGTACGACTTGTGAGGTGTCGTCGGTGGTGGGCGCGGTGCCGGAGCTGAGGCAGGTGAGACAGGAAGCGGCTGCAAACAGACGACGGCCGCTCCGCCATCGATCGTCCCCCTGCGCCCTCCGCCCTCGGCTGCCGACTGCTGCTGCTGGCTGCGCTGGCCCGGCCCTGCCCGGCTAACGAACTGGGGCGACGAGCAGCAGCCGTCCTCGGACGCTGGCAACCAGCCACTCGTGAAATCGTCTTCCGCCTCCCATTTCATTTGTCTCGAGCTAATGAACCCTCTGTCCTCGCAGCTCTACGCAACGTTTTGACGACGTGTTACCGGTAAGTCAGTTAAGAGAGGAGAACCCAGCAAACACCTGCATACTGTAATCACAGAGTCATTAAATACGAGGTACAGTGAAATATAGAATTAAACAAAGAGTATAGGAGATTAAAGAGGAGTAAGTAACACTCATTGGCCACAACACAGATACAGAAACAATAATGAAGCCGCTGGAAACTCATTTTGGAAGGAACTGAAGTACTGTTAACATCTATATTTGTAGCTACAGTACCTGGCAAGAAAAGTGAAAAGACCAGACCAGAAGACATGGTCAGTCATTAATACACTACTGGCATTTAAATTGCTACACCAAGAAGAAATGCAGATCATAAACGGTATTCATTGGACAGATATATTATACTAGAACTGACATTTTCACGCAATTTGAGTGCATAGATCCTGAGAAATCAGTACACAGAACAACCACCTCTCGCCGTAATAACGGCCTTGATACGCCTAGGCATTGAGTCAAACAGAGCTTGGATGGCGTGTACAGGTACAGCTGCCCATGCAGTCTTAACACGATACCACATTTCACCAAGAGCAGTGACTGGCGTATTGTGACGAGCCAGTTGCTCGGCCGACATTGACCAGACGTTTTCAATTGGTGAGAGATCTGGCCAGGGCAGCAGTCGAACATTGTCTGTATCCAGAAAGGCCTGTACAGGACCTGCAACATGCGGTCGTACATTATCCTTCTGAAATGAAAGCTTTCGCAGGGTAGAGCTACGGGTCATAACACATCTGAAATGTAACGTCCACTGTTCAAAGTGCCGTCAATGCGAACAAGAGGTGATCGAGACGTGTAACCAATGGCACCCCATACCATCACGCCGGGTGATACGCCAGTATGGCGATGACGAATACACGCTTCCAATGTGCGTTCACTGCGATGTCGCCAAACACGGATGCGACCATCATGATGCTGTAAACACAACGTGGATTCATCCGAAAAAATGACGTTCTGCCATTCGTGCACCCACGTTCGTCGCTGAGTACACCATCGCAGGCGCTCCTGTGTGTGATGCAGCGTCAAGGGTAATCGCAGCCATGCTCTCCGAGCTGATAGTCCGTGCTGTTGCAAATGTCGTCGAACTGTTCGTGCAGATGGTTGTTATCCTGCAAACGTCCCCATCTCTTGACTCAGGGATCGAGACGTGGCTTCACGTCCCGTTACAGCCGTGCGGATAAGATGTCTGTCATCTCGACTGCTAGTGATACGAGGCCGTTGGGATCCAGCACGGCGTTCCGTATTACCTTCCTGAACCCACCGATTCCACATTCTGCTAACAGTCATTGGATCTCGACCAACGCGACCAGCGATGTCGCGATATGACAAACCACAATCGCGATAGGCTACAACCCGGCCAATATCAAAGTCGGAAACGTGATGCTACGCATTTCTCCTCCTTACACCAGGCATCACAACAACGTTTCACAAGGCAACGCCGGTCAACTGCTGTTTGTGTATGAGAAATCGGTTGGAAACTTTCCTCATGTCAGCACGTTGTGTGAATGCTCTGAAAAGCTAATCATTTGCATATCACAGCATCTTCTTCCTGTCGGTTAAATTTCGCGTCTGTAGCATGTCACCTTCGTGGTGTAGCAATTTAATGGCCAGTAGTGCATACACTGGCGGAGAAAGATTCCGAACATCAAGAAATAGCCCAATGTAGAGCAATAAAATTTCGGGAAAACAATTGCCGGGGTCACGTATTTAACTGATTGAGGTTACAAGGTCAATGGTTAATGCAAACGCGAGAAAAGCCATTTTAAATTTGAAATGTTAGTACATTAATAACCGGCGTAACAGAAGGAATGTTCTGTGCAAGCATGGCAAGCCTGAAATTCTGTTGTGCTGGTGCTGGATGAAAGTTTGTATGGATGGTATTCCATGGCTGCTCAGTTAATCGGTCAACACAGGGACGGTTAATGTTGGTTGTGAATGACGCTGGAGTTCTTGTCCGATGATGTCACATTTGTGCTCTATTGGAGACGGATCTCACGCGATCGGCACGAAATTTGAATAGACGTCAGATTTCAAATGTAGAAACAGCCTACCAATTTCCCTTTATTTCGCTCGAGGTATTACCGGTGTTGGATTTTTTGTCCGACAGTGTAACTTCCTACACGTACGTACACACTATTGGCAGGAACGTAAATGACTGGAATTACAATTCTCTATGTGTCAGGATAAATTTACTGTTAGCGTTCTTACCAGGCCTGGTGGGGCACATGAGGGCCATGAACAATGTCAAATATTGAGGGTTCACTCTGAAGGATTCAGAGTTGGCACATACTTGTGTGACTCATCATATTATCTCCCGACAGCCTTTGAAAGGGTTCTAATTTTGGTCATTTCGCTCAACTGGTTGAATTGTCCAGATTTATCGTGCATTCGGATGTGAGAGCGACTAGATGTTGGACCGCTTGATAGCATGAGGGCAGTATACTCGTAGTCAAGATTCCTGTCGACGACGTCTGACCACAATAAGAGCGGAGCGCTGTATTGTGCACCAAGCAAGTAGTAATGCCGTGATATCCGCACCTGCCCTCTTACAACAAGTAATGAACTACCTGCAACATTCTGTCATCCTGTGCCTCGTTAGACCAGCAGCAACCGGACTATGGTACTACCATCTCCTACGTAGCCTCCCGTTAACACCGCAACAAAACGGGTGCGTTTTTAGTGGTGCCGTGGCAGGGAATCATTGACTGCTGATGAACCGTGACGCATTGTGTTTGGCGGCTCCGCACTACCCCTGAGGACGCTCTTTGGCGAATATGGCGGCGATCTGGCGAGATGTCACCTTCTTCCATTGCTTTGGAGACACACAACTGTGTTACTCCTATCATCGTAATCCGGGGAGCCATCGAGTATGTCTTCAGGTCACGGCTGGTAGGGGCTGAAGGAACAACGGCAGTACGACGGTAGGTCACTTATGTCTTTCGTCCTCATACTTTAGCACTCATGCGACAGTATGATGGTAGCATTTTTCAACAGGATAATACTCGTCAACACATATCACTGTGTGGTGTTGAGCATGACTGCAGCCAGCAAGACCTTCAGATCCCTTTTCCCCATAGAATGTGTGTGCGACCAGTTCGGACGTCAACACCGCCCCAGGTCCAATATTCAGGATAACAAGGACCAGTTACAACAACTGTGGACCAGCTTGCCTCGGGAGACGATATATCGGCTTAAGAATCCCGTCCCAACTGAATCAGTGCACGCATCCACTCGAGAGAGGGTGCAAAGTAATACTGATAAGTGGGTTCATACAGACAGAGCCACACAAACGCGTGGCAAGGAACGGCTAATTACTCATACATATCTAAAAGATGTAATGTGCCCTAGATGTTCGCCTATAATCTTTCAATCAGATACTTTCGAATTCTTTAGTATTGGCCAAGAAAGTTTTTAAATATCTTTGCAAATCGCCCTAACAATACTAAAGTAAAGGAAACCTTACATAGTAGTCTACCAAGAAGACTCTATGCAACCCATTGGATTCTCAGCAGTCGTAGAGGAAATTTTCATAAACTGGAAAGGCGAAGAAGTGCCTCCTAACAGAAATTAACCGAGATACTTCATTTCGTTGTACTGTTTACCACTTCTCCTTTCTTTCTTCTTTTGTTGTGCCTTAATCACGCATGAGCGCGGGATCGGCATGGCTGTTAACGGATGTGGTATGACTAAGGTAAGTGGTGGCCGGATCCACTTCCTGTCGCTACCCCGTTACCCGCCGGTGTGGAGAATGTGTACTCCAACTGCCTGCGTATAGTATTAATCACGTGAAAGTGTGCGTAAGTTCTTCGAAATGTTTGCTATCCATGTAACTGCCACGGGACTTCGGTATCAGTCCAGTATTCACCTGCAGGAGACCACTTGAAAACCACGTCCAGGGTGGCTGGCAAACCTACCTTAATTGTTGATTCGGCAGCAAGATACGATCCGGGACCAGTGCAATTCCCCGTCCTGGAAGCGACACCTCGACATGAACAGGCATCCGGGTGTATAACATTGTATTGTTTACCACTTGTGCAGATAAACTTCAGCAATGAATTGATAAAGGCTGTAGTACAATTTTAAAAGCGTGCCTGAAAATCAATTCAAATCAGGTTAAAATAATGTACAGCTGCACAGCTTAAAGGTAACAGTACAAATTTAGAATGAAATCATAGCACTAGACCATGACTTTATGTCAATAAGTAGACCCAAACTCAAGTAAGAAGGTTAGGGGAGCAGCTTAAGAAATCCTGCACTGCCGTTTAGGCAAAATCTAGCGGAAGTGATTTGACGTCGTCTTCCTCCGACCTGTTGTGAAGTGTCAACTGTGCACCTGTGTCGTGTGGCTGACTGCGATGGGTGCACATGCGGTGTAACGTTGCGTTTGTGTTATTATGGATGGAGAAAAGAGAAAGTGTGCTGGCATAAGCTGTCGCCAGCACACTGGTCGGCAAAGATGAAGCGAAGATGGATTAGTAGGCGCTGGACCAAGCGCGCCTATCAGGAGAGAGGCCAGAGACACACTGAAAAGCAACATATCGCCAACGCCCTCTCGACAGCAAGTATTTAGGCCGCCGCTGCTGACCGGAGGGCCTCACTGACTCACTCGTCCAGTTGGCGTCTGGCAGTTTATTCGCAGGCTACAACAGCACATAGTGACCAGATTACTGACCATACCGAGACTAAAGTTTGTAGTAGCAAGGTTACCGATATTGTCTACAAGAAGACTATTTTGAAGAGCTTATACCACGAAACATGGACTCTATTCAAGTAACCAGTCCATCTACATTAAGAACTGTATTAACTCACGAGTCATTTGTGTTGTAGTAGGAGGATACCAGCCACCCATAACAACATCCTCTCCCGTGATTACTTGCGGTGCCAGACACTACAAAAAGGATGAAACCCAGTGCGGAATATGGCCTACTCCTCTCTAGCTGCACCGAGGGGGCTGCTGAGCTTAAGGTCCTCATCCGACAGGAATTTAATCCACGAGTGGCGATGAGGAACTACCTCTTGTCTCCTTGCAGGTCAAATACTGGTGGCGAAAATGTTCTATCACCATGATTCGAACCATCTTATTTGAAAGTCGAAAGACAGCGTACAAGCGACGTCGCCTAATGAGGTGGGTAGGGTTTATGTAATAAACAGACAAGCAAAAAGACCCATGAATAATTCTGAGAAACTAGGTAAAGTTTTCGCATATAAGCTTTTAGTGACTCCAAACAGGACAGCTTGTAATAAGCGTGCGTGACGCTTGGAGTTGCTGACGTGAGACACGGACTTTGAAAATCTGGGGGTCACACAGCGGGCAGTAGAGAGTTGCATGATGAGACTGTCAGGATTAAGAGAGATAGAAAAGCCGCGCGAAGCGGCCGCGCGGTTAGAGGCGTCATGAACGGATTGCGCGATTCTTCCCGGCGGAGGTCGAGTCCTCCCTAGGGCATGGGTGTGTGTTGTTCTTAGCTTAAGTTAGTTAAAGTAGTGTGTAAGTCTAGGGACCGATAACCTAAGCAGTTTGATCTCTTAGGAATTCACACACAATTGAACAGTTTTGAAGAGACAGAAAAACAAATGGATCATGCTACAGACTGAGTTGCAGTACGTGATTTTTTCTTACCTTCTTTGTTTCCAAGCACAGTCTCTCTCATCTATTTACAGTGGACCGATTTCAAGCATCACTGGTCACCTTGAGAGCCTCCTATAATATCACATGTGCATACATAAGAAGCGTGCTATAACAGGCTGTGCATAGATGTTGAAAGGGTACAGTACCACCCGACATTGAAAATAGGTACAACATTCTTCGTTATTCTTGTCAGAACAACATATTTTTCTAATAATAACTCAATTTCAATTAATACAGCGAAGCCGGATACCAGTGTTGGAAAGAATGACAATTTATTTATTTAATTGATCACATGTGCACTCCCACAAAATAAATCCCTACATCCAGTTTGGTGAGATCTGTGAAATGAATGAATGTATGGTCGTCTGCTAACCACAGATAGTGAATGTGAATATATGATCATCTTTGAGACAGTACTTGGGTCACCTTTAGTGGGACCAAAGAGATGAAATTTACCTGAGCTCTGAGCGCCTGAAATGTGGCTGACCAATACGGTAGCAAGGTGCTCCCCCACTTCGGCAGAGGTGCCAGAGAACCTGAAGAACGGCCATGTTTCAGCACTCTGCCGCTGGATCTAGTGTTGGTAAGACCTGTCTTAGGCGTGCTCCATAAGGACAAAAGAATGGAGACATGGTATGCATGTGAAATACTTAATAGTAGCTTAGAATAATAATTTCTCTATTTCAGGAACTTTTGTGGGGAGAATTAAATGACAGGCAGGTAATATTAATGGGATCGTAGTAATCTTCGGAAGTGACCAACGGTCACAATGAAACCACGTGTAGCAATAAGTTGAAATACTTCCGAGTGCTTAAGTTCAGCTGAATTATTAGCGTGTGTACTATAAGTTGGAAATAATTAAGAAATGGCGTGTGCAGGACTTGAAATTAGAGACGAGTACTTCCACGTGGTGAGTACTGTGTGAGTCTCAATCTGCGTATGAGACAAAGGATAAAGAGAAGTACTCGTCCATGGTATCAGTTGAGAACTCGCGTGTGTGATGAATATGTTCTTAATATTACTTTGCGTGTTATGTTTCTGTGTGACGCTTGATTCAAACTATAATACTCTGAGAGAGAAGCAAGGTGAGTCAGCCGTCTATCCAGCTACGCCACTTGGCTTGCATTGCACAGGAATACGTGCATATATCGTCCAGAGTTCGTAGTAGGAAAGAAAAGTTACGAAGTGGGGCAGTGTCGTGTGAAACGGGAATGAATACTAATTGAAGTGGGAAAGCTGAAATTGATCTGATTATAATGTTGTGACTATTCCTTATGTTGTATTCCATGTTTCAGTGTGGTGTATTTAATGTAATTTAAGTATGTGTGGTTTGCATGGGCGAGTAGCAAGGTAGTTTCAGAGGTAGTGGGTTATGCATGTTTGTTTTGTACCGCTCGGTCTGGAGGAAAGTTTCGTGATGATGGTTGTGAGAGTCGAAGTGTGAGATATAGCAAAAGATCCACCATCCTATCCAGAAAGTGCACTGTAGCGTTAAAGAATTACGAGACCATAAGATAGAGAATCACCAATGTAAAGCCATGCCCTCTGGGCGGAATTTCTCATGTGTTATTGTTGTAGGTTATAGAATTTGTGTGTTTAGGTTATAGAATTTATCGGAATAAATAAGATAGTGAAAAGAAAAAGATTGGTGGCCTTTTCCTTCGAATTGTATGTTGCCATGATATCCAGAATTTATAATGTGTGCGCCATTCATATTCAGTGCGATGGCCACGTGTTGATCAAAGCCGTTAAATGAAAAAGAAAATGTGGTATTGCCAGCGTGTAGTGAACAGTCAGAGTTGTGTAAATTACTAATAGTCAAACGTGCGTTTCCGTTGCATAATATTCATACAGAAGAAAAATTTGTAACTTAATTGTGAGTACTAGAGTTCATGTTACTCGATAAATAAGAATGAATCCACTCGCTTGGCAGACCACTCATCTTGCAGGCCTGACTGCTTGATGCCACAGTATGAGCAAGGCAAGTGGGTGCCTCTCATAGTTTCGATCCTGCCAGGATTTTGCTGTTAGGGTTCGCTTTTAGGATTTTTTGTTGATGGAATATATTGTGATAGCGCTGAGAAGTAACATTTTTTTGTTTGCAATTTCTTTCTGGACTGGTGAGGATCTTTTATTTTTTTTATGTAATTAATTGCTATATCGTCCAGGGCTGGAAGATCGTTGTATAATTTTTTTTTTTTTTTTGCGTAATGTCCGTAGTAACTAGGTCACAGTTGAAAAGTGTACTCACCATGGGTGAGAGTGATTCTGGGGTGAATGTAGCAGTGGAACAGGAAGTAGGTGTCGACCTTGGGTTAATGAACGAGAACGGCAAACACTCGGAAGGGGCTGAATTTGTCAGCGGACCGCGGCGAGGTGATCCTTTAAGCGGCGGGCTTTGTCCACAATCGGGGGCTTTTCCCGACGACACGGGCGAGCAGGGACTAGGTCAGGTATGCAGTGAAAGTGTAGCTACCCTTAGCAAAGCTACGGTTTCTCAGGCGAACGAGGTGAGCACACCGAAAGTAGCAAATGACAATGTGTTACTGCAGTTTTTACAGAGGATAGATAGAGATAATAAGGAGAGAGATAGGGAGAATAAGGAAAGATTGGAAGCGATGGATAGGGGTACTAAGGAAAGATTGGAAGCAATGGATAAAGATAATAAGGAAAGATGGGAAGCGATGGATAAAGATAATAAAGAAAGATTGGCGGCGATGGATAAAGATAGTAAGGAGAGATTGGAGGCAATGGATAAGGGAAATAAAGAGGCAATGAGGAAGTTACTCTCAGTTATCGATGAGCATCTGTCCGCAGTTAATAATCGGTTAGACGAGGGGGAGAAGAATCTGGATGCGTTGAAGCAAGTATGTGATGCCGTGAAAGAAAAAGCCAATAATTTGGAGGTACGAATAAGTGCAATAGAGAGTGATATTACAGAACGTAGGGATGTGTTGCTGGATGAGCGAATCAAAGAAATAGTGGAGGACTTACTTGCAGATAAAGAAAGGGCATTAGACAGCAGGGAATCTCAACTCACCTGGCAGGAAGTAGCGCTAAATAAACACAGGGATGAAGTTGCGGAGGTAGTGGTCAGAATGAATACGATTGGCACAGATGTAGGAAAGATCAGTATAAGAGGCGAAACAGGCTCTGACAGTACGCAGTGAGAGGTTTATGCCGACCAGGAGGAGATACAATCACTATTACAGTTTAAAGAGGTACAATTAGAAATAAATAGGTAACATAGGGAAGAACTAGCACAGTTGCAATTAGCGTGCAGTAGCGAAGGTGAAACACCTCCAGGTAGATTGCAGAGGGAGAGGGAGATAAATTCAAAGTACGAAAATAGGCAGAAAGAAGAAGACGAACTCAGAGAGTTAGAAGAACGGTTGTGTCGGATAAAACAGGTGTCAAACCCAACTGGGTATAGTCCAAGGTCGGAAAACATAAATGCAGAAGAAGAATGTAGGAGGCACTTTGTGTCGGTACAAACGTACACTTGTTTTCCGGATCCTGATAACTACCAACATCCATGCCTGTGGCTGTCTCAGTTTCAAGATTCATTACCTTCATCGTGGGGACCGCTCCTCAAAATGAAGTTTGTGTGTAACCAATTGAGGGACGAGGCTAGAGCGAAAATGCAGGAAGTTATTAAAGACTGTAGTAGCTACAAGATATTTTGTGACAAGTTTTTAAATGAATTCTGGTCGAAAAGTAGGCAGGACCATATTAAGCAAAGCATACTGATGATGCCAAATTGTAACGAAGGTGGTATAAGAGATCCAGTGGTGTGCTATCAGGAAATGCTGAGACGAAATAGGTATTTGTATGTGGCATACGAAACTGGGGAGCTCATTAGGATCTGTATAACTAAGTTGCCAGTGAGATTGCGCTGAGATATAGTGATAGTAGGCAGAGGCTTAGACGATTCCGCGTCATTTCAGCACTCGTTACAGGAACTGGGTAATGAGAGCAACATTGTGAACGGAGACACGACTCATAGGTCAGACAGAGTTTAGGATAGGAACGGCAGAAACTATCAGAATGACAGGAGAGCATGAGATCAGAGGAATGACGGAAATGGAAGATGGCGAGGAAATAGGGGGCAGAATTCATGGGGATATCGACCGGCAAACCGGGAAAACAGAAGATGGGACAGAGATGGAAGAAGAAGGGAAAATTAAAATGATGGGCGGAGAGAGGATAGGCAGTCATTGGGTTCACGACAGGACAATCACTGTCACAATGACGGAGGGACAAGAAGGTGACTACATGATAGACGGGTACAAACCAGGACTATTAATGATGTAAATATTAGGTATATCGATTATGGAAAACTAAGGGAGAATCTTTTAGAGGAAGTAGGAGATGTGGGGAGTGAAGTCCACCCAAAAATTAGCGTAGAAATAAATAATATAATCGTATCTTGTGTCATCGACACAGGCAGTGTAATGAGTGTTTTGAGGGAAGATGTGTTTAAGTGTTGTAGTCTTACAAATCCATGGCCAACGTTGCCATTGCAAAGGACAACAGTGAGAGGGGCAGTTACAGGAAAGGGTATTGAGGTGAAGTTGCAAGCGCAGGTAGACTTTGTGTGCCAGGCGAAGAGGTTTAATACAGTGTTCATGATTGTGTCATCTCTAACTGTTGAAAGGATATTAGGCGTAAATTTTTTGAACCAATATAAAGCAGTCGTCAACATGAGAAATGGTTCGATGGAGTTGAAACGAGATTCGGAGGAAATTACATTAAGATTCGACGACTGCTTATGTGCTAAAGATAACGCACACTTAGCATTATGTCTCGCGGTAAAGTTCGGTAGACAAGCACAGAATAAGGGGTTCGAACAAGAGAAGGAGGAAATTCATAAATGTTTGGAGGAGGAGATCAAGGAGAAAATATGGCATTTACGAGGGACCACGGTCTACGACGAATTGCAGAAAATTTTATACGAGAACAGGAAGGTATTTAAACATGATGCGGGTACAATAAGAAATTTTGTGTATAGATTCAAAGTCAAGCCCCATAAACAGTTTAGGGCCGAAGTTTGCCCAATACCCGTTGTGTACAAAGAAAGAGTAGAAGCTGAGATCGAAAGCATGCTACAACAAGGGATTATCGAACCAGCATCCAGTCCGTACAACAGCCCTTTAGTTTGCGTTGAAAAAAAGGATGGGTCAATTAGATTAGTTTTGAACGCAAGAAGGATTAATAAGATAATAGAGCCAGAGACAGATCGGCCACTCACACTTGACGAATTGCTACAAAAGTCTCACGGGATCAGAGTTCTCAGCTCTGTTGATTTGAGAATGAGTTTCTGGCAGGTGGAGTTAGATAGGGGGTGTAGAAAATACACTGCTTTCTTGTGCTACGGGAAATCGTATCAATTCCGGAAACTACCATTTGGGTTAAATGTCTCATCCGCGGCATTTATCAGAGTGCTAAATACCGTCATTCCTAATGAAATAAAAGATAAGGTAACACAGTATGTGGATGATGTCCTGATAGCAGAAAGAAACTGGGAAGACCACAATAGAACGTTAAGCATATTGCTCGGTGCATTGGAGAGACATGGGGTAACCGTGAATTTGGGAAAGTCAGAATTTGGACGAAAAGAAATCGAGTTTCTAGGTCACATTGTGACACCAGAGGGAGTAAGACCAAATCCAGACAAACTCGAAGCAATCAGAGATTTTCCGGTGCCAAGAACAAAACGTCATCTACGGGGTTATTTAGGATTAATCAATTTTTACAGGAGGTTTATTAAGATTGGGGGTGCAGCGATACCCAGACTATGTCAACTGACTGGAAAGAAAACGGTATGGAATTGGGACCCTGTCGCGCAGGGAGAGTATAAGGCGTTAAAGAAGGCACTACTATCGGCACCTCTTCTCGGGCATCCAGACCTAGGGAAAGAGTTTTGTATGGCCACGGACAGTTCCCGTAGTGGACTTGGGGTAACATTGCTCCAAGAGCAAGAGCAAGGAGGAGAAGTAATACAACAACCTATTGCATTTGCGAGCCGAGTGCTTAGCAAAGCTGAGAGAAATTACACGGTAACTGAGCTTGAAGCTTTGGCAATAGTGTAGGGTTTTAGTTAAGTTTAGATACTATTTGTATGGGAGGCATACTAAAATCTATACTGACCACAAGTCACTACAGTTTCTGATGTCGGCCAAACTTAACCATAGACGACTCGCTAGGTGGGCACTCTATTTACAGGAGTTTCAGTTTACGGTCATGTTTATTCCTGGGTCACAGAATATAGTGGCAGATGCGTTGTCAAGGAACCCAGCAGGTCATGGTCAATGCTTTGATGAGGAGGTAAACGAGAACAGATATGACATATTGTATATGCAGGGCGTGCCGTTCGAGGAATACATAGGGGCGGTACTCACAAATATCGCGAAAGAGCAGGATAAAGACGCGTCATGGAGAATGGTGAAGGACAGAGTTAGAGCGAACTTAGATGGCAATATAGCGCGCTTTTATACAATTCAGAACGGGGTCCTTTTCTACCGTAGAAATCCGAACACACAGGACTGGGTGTTGTGTATACCAAATGAAATAGTCAACAAGCTTATCTGGTACACGCACCTAAGTTACGGGCATTACGGGGTAAGGAAATGCTGTAAGAGGTTAAGGGAATCAGTTTATTTCATTAGTATGGAGAGGAGGATCAAGAACGTGCTTGGTAGTTGCAAATTGTGCCAGAAGGCAAAATCGTTAACCATCTCATGCAAAGCACCGCTTTTTCCGATAGTGCCAGGTAGATTGAGGGAATTCGGAGCAACAGATTTCTTTGGCCCGCTATCTAAGTCAGTGCAAGGATATAGATTTGTTTTAGTAGCAGTGGAATTGGTGTCAAAGTATGTGACTTTTACCGCATTGAAACGTGCGACGGGAAGGACAGTAGCAGCAGCGATCGCTAAAAACTTTTTGCGAGAAGTAGGAACTGTAGAAAAGTTCATAGCTGACAATGGACCACAATATAGATCCAGACAATGGCTAACCACACTGAAGAGAAGAAGGATAAAACCGGTGTTCATATCCCGATACCATGCTGCAAGTAACCCCAGTGAGAGAGTGGTAAAAGAACTGGGAATGTTGTGTAAGATCTATTGCCATAGGCAACATAGAAGTTGGAGTACTTTTCTCAAAGATTTTCAGGACATACTCGATGAGCTACCACATGGAGCAACTGGTTTATCACCAATTACGGTACTAAAGAATGAACCACCACCAGATCGTGTCAGGGAGCTGGTAGATTTTCCGCAATCAGGAAAGCAGAGGCACACAGAAATTGTCAAGGTTGCGATAGAGCGCATTAAGAAAGCAGCTAAGGACAGGCAGGAGAAGCAGAAAGGAAAGATCCGTAAGATCGAATTGGTAGTAGGAGACAATGTTCTTATTAAAACTCATCGATTATCAAAGTAGCACAGATTCCTAACTAGCAAATTGTTTACGGTGTATAGTGGACCATTCAGAGTGAGGCGGATTGTCCTTGAAAATACTGTACTGATTGAGACGATCAAGGGAAAACAATCTCGTGGGCTTCATCACATTTCTAACATCAAATTATGGAAAAGTTAAGGATAGATCGAAAGTAGGCAATTTGTGGTAGATAGTCAGTGTATTTATTTGTGGTGTGTAACGTTGTGCAGGGTGAAATCGAACATAAGAATTTTCAGGCGGGATGTCAGGAAGTATGACGAAATAGACTGGTCGAATGAGTCATGAACAGGAGTCGACAGAGTGGTGTGTGTGCGTATTTTTTGTCATATGAATAAGGATCAAGCAGAAACGACGTGATGATTAATGAGTGGATAAAGATGGTAGATAGAGAGAGAAGCGACGTGATAAATAATAGGGGATAAAGGTGATATTTAAGGAGAGAAGCGACGTGAAGCAGTGTGAATAATAAAGAGAGATTCGACGTGATGAAACAGTGGTAAATGAAGGTGAGTAGAATTAATAATATGGAGATGTCTTAGATGTATGTTACAGAGAGGCCTGTGTATGCTGCAATCGAGATTGATGCGAATGGCGAAGCAAGACCAGGAAATGATGGAGTAATGGACGGACGGAGAGCCGAAATACGAATGAAGAGATGAGAACAACTGCACAATGTGAAAGGACATAAAGGGAGTATGAGATCCAGATGGTGAACGTTGTGGAATACTGACGTAAGATGTAATATAAGTGTAAATCTAATTCTTACCATAACATTTGAAATATGAAAAAAAATAATTTTTGTTGTTGCAGTTGAAGCCTGGTACCAGTATAACTAATCAAAACGGTACCAAGAATGTGTACAGTTATTTTGCAAGATGAATATTTTGTGTATTTTTTGTTCTTAGATGAAATGTCGCAATTATAAAGTAATATTTAGCAGGATGAATAGTCGGTAAAGTGAATGCGGAGGTAAGTCGATGGAGAGAGGTGCCAGAGTGGATGGACGAATTCGGAGACTGGAATGCTATCTCCGAAATATCTTCATGTGTTATGTGGTTGAGTATAAGGGAGCGAAGGTATGATATGTTGTCGTGAGTGTGGTGGTGTTAAGGTTAGCTGACTTCTAGACCTATTCTGTTAGTGTATTAATGGATTGAATGCGAAGGAAAATGTGATGTCTGGTGAGTGAGAGTCATAGAGTAGTGTGATCAATGCGCACACTCCTGTAAAGGGGATGCTACCGATCCATAACTAAAACATTATTGTGCTTTATTGTTTGATTTGGATGAACCTCGATGGCAGGTCAGGATCTGACATCATGTGGATGGTACATACATGTCCTAGAAATGTTCTTATATATAATAAAAGGTAAAATATATAAAGAGATACTAATTTCAGTCTGTCACAAGCACAAAGGTGCATTGTATGTTGTAGATTTAGAGTCATCAGTTTCTAAAATGTTTATTGTGTTAGGATGTTAAAGCAGTTTACTATTTAACAACATGTGGTAGGTAATTGTGAGCTGTGTAGATTATTCTTTTTTTTTTTCTTAGAACACTTTCAAGGGGTATTAATTTCAGTCTGTCACAAGCACAAAGGTTCATTGTATATTGTAGTTTTAGAATCAACAGTTTCTAATATTTTTCACTGTGATAGGATGTTAGAGTAGTCTACTATTTGATATTGTAATTATGAGCTCTATAGATTGTTTCTTATCCCCCCCCATTTTCTTTTTTTTTACACTTTCATGTTTTGTATGAGGAACGACAGGTACAATCAATAGCACGAGTGTGGGCTGTATATAGAAAAGAGATAAATGTTGATGTTGTATGTGTAGAAAACTAGGGTGTATGATTTTATGTTTTTTAGAACAAAGATTCTTTTATTACCAATGTATCTAATAGATCATACACGTAATCAATGAGTATTTAAATACTGTAAGAATATCCTTTTGCCTGTAATGTTGCGGGATGCACGGAAGGGTCTGACTGATTGGGTGTCGTAGCGCTGTGGTGCCCACGCAGAACGCGCCCGTACCTACACAAAAACAAAGCGGGAGGCCAAGCTGACGTCGCCATGGGAGAGGCGACAGAGCCGTGGCACTCCCCACTCCACTGCCAGTCGAGGTACACTCCATGCGCCCACTACAGCAGGTCAACAGCCTGGGGCGACACGCACCTACTACTGGCTGCCATTCATAAGTTGCACCACCCTTACGACTGGAGACAGTATCCCGTGGAGACAACAGCGGGTGCTTTTTTTTTTTTCTGCTCTAGGGCTCGCGCGGCGGCGGAGCGACGGCAGAATGAACGACGCGCGTCAGAGTCCGGCGGGCATTTTTTAACAGCAACTATTAACTAGTACTGGACTGTGGAGCCCTGAAACAAGATGACTGCTCATATATGTCTCCATAAGGTGGAAAGTGAAGGACTGGCGTCTCCACTTTGATAGTGGTGGAAAAGTTTTTGTCTTTAGCAGACAGGACGATTGTTTTGTTTTGTCTTGACTACTGAACGGTGGGGTCCATAATCTTTCGGCAGTGACTTGTTAAGTGTGCTTTGTAAGTTGCATGTGGGACGCTTGTTGTACTTAAAGAGGACAGTTGTCCTATGGTGACTAATTATTGTATGAACGCAAGAAACTAAAGTGGGATATTGACATTTGCATTTGTAGTAGGAGACATTTCTTTAATTGGTGTGGGAATAAGTGGTGATGGTTGGAAATTACGACTTTTAATTACACCATGAACTGAAAGGACAGAACCGTGGGTAACAGTAGTTGTAGGGCCATTTCTGGACGACCAGATTCGTGTGGATGGTACTCTGAGAGTGACTATGACATTTGTGTTTAATGTGAGATACAGTTTACTGTTCAGTGTGTGTTCAAAATGTCGATTTGAGTGACCTAAAGACTTTCGTCCGAGTAACCATGGGAGAGCTTTGACACCGAGACAGCGTTCCTGGGGAACCTGTCAGCAACTTTTTTGACCCCAAGAAAATTACAGAATGAAATGATTCCGTGTGACTCGCAAGATAGGGAATAATGTATTTGTATTTGTAATTGTGTAAATTTTTTTTATATGTTTCATTCCTGAAGGGACAGCAAGTGTAATTGTATTTCATTAACATTTGTGTTTAGAATAGTTAGTGCTTTTTTTTTGTTTGTTCTGGGTTATCAAGTTCATGTAGCATGTTTATTAGAATATTTGGTACAACTATGCTTTAATTATTAGCCAGTGGCGTAATACTAACATAGCAGCTCTTGTTGCATTGGTCAGTAAGGTTATGACAGGGGACAAAAGTTTGAATTGCACAACAAATATCGGAATTAACTGATGGATTTTGATGTCGTGGAGAGTAATGATCTTGTTGGTGTGTTGACTGAAGCCACTTATTTGCATTATCACAGTGGTGATACTTCACATTAAAGTGTAACGAAGGCTAGTCAAAACGCAAGTTCTTGTCGTCTAAATGTGTAACAACAGAGAAATGAGCAGTAAGAGTAAGATACGAGAGCTGCTGGTGGACTCAAGCACTTATTACTAACTATTTACTGCGTGTATTGATCAAAGTTGATGGAGTGACTAGCTCAGCAGCAGGTATTTGTACTGGTTGACAAGGATAAGGTTAAACTCACAGTCGAGTAGTGGTGGTAATTGCTTAAGTGATGATAGTTAATGAGGTATGACATGATGTCTTAGATTGACTATATTACGTAGCCAGTATGTAACTTGCGGAATATTTTATTGTTTTTTTTTCTCAGTTTAATTTCACTGTGGGTTTGATGTACATTTTAGAGTAATGGTATGGAGCCTGATATTCTACATGTAACTAGTGTACACATTTTTTTTCCTTTTGTTGATTTTGTTTTGTATTTAGACATTGCTGTGTAAAGATTATTACAACGCAATTTATGAATGTCAGATTACTCGTTCTGTGTTTGGACGGTGAGCTATTTAAAATTTTATGAGTACAATTAGTATTTTTTTAAAATTTGTTTTAGAATTATTGAAGTTTGGATTACTCCTAAAGATAACGGAGATCCCAATAGCTGAGCAAATTTTTATCCCACCATTATTTTTTATTTGTTTGATGTAATGTTTTATTTGTCATTTGGATTGATGTAATTTTGTATGTGTACATTACTCTGCATTGTGGAGAGTACAATAATGCAACAGCTGTGTCAATAATTTGGTAAAGTAACAGCATTTGATCGTCTATTTGAGGTCACCAGGGGCTAAGGTCTCCTCCTGGTTAATTTGATGACTTGCTACGTTTGTTCTAATACAGTTTTCTTAAAAAAATGTTCGGAACTACCCTCGCATTTCAAGGATAGTACCGTTCCATTTTTTTTCTGCATGGGTAGCCGGTGGTAAAGGGGTACAGCACCGCCCGACATTGAAAATAGGTACAACATTCTTCCTTATTCTTGTCACAACAACATATTTTTTCTAATAATAACTCAATTTCAATTAATACAACGTAGCTGGATACCAGTGTGGGAAAGAACGACAATTTATTTATTTAATTGATCACATGTGCACTCCCAAAAAATAAATCCATACATCCAGTTTGGTGAGATCTGTGAAATGAATGAATGTATGGTCGTCGGCTAACCGCAGATAGTGAATGTGAATATATGATCATCTTTGAGACGGTGCTTGGGTTGAGAGGCACCCACATGCCTTGCTCATACTGTGGCATCAAGCAGTGAGGCCTGGAAGATGAGTGGTCTGCCAAGCGAGTGGATTCATTCTTATTTATCGAGCAACATAAACTCTCGAACTCACAATTAAGTTACAAACTACCCTCCTGTATGAATAATACGCAACGGAAACGCACATCTGACCATCGGTAATTTACAGGACTCTGACTGTTCACTACGCACTGGCAATACCACATTTTCTTCCCTTTTTTTTTTTTTTTTTTATTTAACGGCTTTTATCAACACGTGGCCATCACACTGAATATGAGTGGCGCACACATTATAAATTCTGGATATCATGACAACATACAGTTCGAAGGAAAAGGCTACCAATCTTTTTCTTTTCACTATCTTATTTATTCCGATAAATTCTATAACCTAAACACACAAATTCTATAACCTACAACAATGACACATGAGAAATTCCGCCCAGTGGGCATGGCTTTACATTGGTGAATCTCTACATTATGGTATCGTAATTATTTAACGCTGCAGTGCACTTTCTGGATAGGATGGTCGATCTTTTATTATTTCTCACACTTCGACTCTCACAATCATCATCACGAAACTTTCCTCCAGACCGAGCAGTACACAAGGTAGATGCATAACCCACTAATCTTTTGAAACTACCCCGCTACTCTCCCATGCAAACCACACATACCCAAATTACATGACATACACCACACTACAATATGAAATACTACACAGGGAATAGTCACAACATTATCACTTTCAGCTTTCCCACTTCAGTTAGTATTTATCCCAGTTTCACACGACACTGCCCCACTTCGTAATTCTACTTTCCTACTATGAACTCTGGAGATATATGCACGTCTTCCTGTGCAATGCAAGCCAAGTGGCGTTGCTGGATAGACGGCCGACTCACCTTGCTTCTCTCTCAGAGTTTGGATCTAGCGTCACACGGAATCATATCACGCAAAGTAATATTAAGAACGTATTCATCACACATGCGAGTCCTCAACTGATACCATGGACGAGTACTTCTCTTTATCCTTTGTCTCATACACAGATTGAGACTCACACAGTACTCACCACGTGGAAGTACTCGTCTCTAATTTCAAGGCCATGCACACGCCATTTCTTAAATATTTCAACTTATGGTACACACGCTATTTCTTAAATATTCCAACTTATTGTACACACGCTAGCAATTCAGCTTAACTTGAGCACACGGAAGTATTTCAACTTATTTCTACACGTGGTTTCATTGTGACCTTTGGTCACTTCCAAAGATTGCTACAATCCCATTAATATTACCTACCTGACATTTAATTCCCCCCACAAAAGTTCCTGATATAGAGAAATTATTATTTCAAACTACTCTTAAATATTCCACATGCATACCATGTCTCCACTCTTTTGTCTTTACGGAGCACACCTAAGACAGGTCTTAACAGCACAAGTTTCAGCAGCAGAGTGCTGGAACATGGCCGTTCTTCAGATTCTCTCGCACCCTTGTCGTAGTGGGGGAGCACCTTGCTACCGTATTGGTCAGCCACATTTCAGGTGCTCAAAGCTCAGGTAAATTTCATCTCTTTGGTCCCACCAAAGGTGGCCAAAGGATCGTCTCAAAGATGATCATATATTCACATTCACCATCTGCGGTTAGCAGACGATCATCCACTCATTCATTTCACAGATCTCACCAAACTGGATGTAGGGATTTACTTTGTGGGAGTGCACATGTGATCAATTAAATAAATAAATTGTCATTCTTTCCCACACTGGTATCCGGCTTCACTGTATTAATTGAAATTGAGTTATTTTACAAAAAAATGTGTTGTTCTGACAAAAATAATGAAGTATGTTGTACCTATTTTCAATGTTGGGCGGTACTGTACCCTTTCACCACCGGCTACCCATGCAGAAAAAAATGGCACGGTACTATCCTTGCAATGCGAGTGTAGTTCTGAACATTTTTTTTAAAGAAAACTGTGTTAGAACAAACGTAGCAAGTCATCAAAATAACCAGGAGGAGACCTTAGCCCCTGGTGACCTCAAATAGACGACCAAATGCTGTTACTTTACCAAATTATTGACACAGTTGTTCCATTATTGTACTCTCCACAATCCAGAGTCACGTACACATACAAATTTACAACAATCCACATGAGAAATAAAACATTACATCATACAAATAAAAAAAATGTTGAGATAAAAATTTGCTTGGTTACTGGGATCATCGTTATTTTTTTGATTAATCCAAACTTCACTAATTCTATGACAAATAAAAAAATTACTAATTGTACTCATGAAATTTTAAATAGCTCACCGTCCAAACACAGAACAAATAATCTGACATTCATAAATTGCGTTGTAATAATCTTTACACGGCAATGTCTAAATACAAAACAAAATCAACAAAAGAAAAAAATTGCATACACTAGTTACACGTAGAAGTCAGGCTCCATATCAGTACTCTAAAATATACATCAAACCTACAGAGAAATAAAACTGAGAAGAAAAACAATGAAATATACCACAAGTTACATACTGGTTACGTAATATAGTCAACCTAAGACATCATGTCATACCTCGTTAACTATCATCACTTAAGCAATTGCCACCACTACTCGACTGTGAGTTTAACCTTATCCTTGCCCACCAATACAAATACCAGCTGCTGAGCCAGTCAGTCCATCAACTTTGATCAATACACGCAGGAAATAGCTTAGCAATAAGTGCTTGAATCCACCAGCAGCTCTCGTATCTTACTCTACTGCTCATTTCTCTGTTGTTAAACATTTGGACGACAAGAACTTGCATTTCGACTAGCCTTCATTACACTTTAATGTGAAATATCACCACTGTGATAATGCAAATAAGTGGCTTCAGTCAACACAACAACAAGGTTATTACTGTCCACGACATCAAAATGCATCAGTTAATTCTGATATTTGTTGTGCAATGCAAACTCTCGTCCCCTGTGACAACCTTACTGACCCATGCAACAAGAGCCGCTATATTAGTATTACGCCACTGGCTAACAATTAAAGCATCATTGTACCAAATATTCTAATAAACATGCTATGTGAACTTGATAACCCAGAACAAACAAACAAAAAAAAAAGCACTAACTATTCTAAACACAAATGTTAATAAAATACAATTACACTTGCTGTCCCTTCAGGAATGAAACATAAAAAAAATTTACACAATTACAAATACAAATACATTATTCCCTATCTTGTGAGTCACACGGAATCATTTCATTCTGTAATTTTCTTGGGGTCAAAAAAGATGCTGACAGGTTCCCCAGGAACGCTGTCTCGGTGTCAAAGCTCTCCCATGGTTACCCGGACGAAAGTCTTTAAGTCACTCAAATCGGCATTTTGAACTCGCACTGAACAGTAAACTGTATCTCACATTAAACACAAATGTCATAGTCACTCTCAGAGTACCATCCACACGAATCTGGTCGTCCAAAAATGGCCCTACAACTACTATTACCCACGGTTCTGTCCTTTCACTTCATGGTGTAATTAAAAGTCGTAAGTTCCAACAAACAGCACTTATTCCCACACCAATTAAAGAAATGTCTAATTAGTCACTAAACGACAACCATCCTCTTTAAGTTTACCAAACGTCCCACATGCAATTCACACAGCACACTTAACAAGTCACTGCCAAAAGTTTATGGATCCCACCGTTCAGTGGCCAACACAAAACAAAACGATCGTCCTGTCTGCTAAAGACAAAATCTTTTCCACCACTCACAACGTAGAAACACCAGTCCTTCACTTTCCACCTTATGGAGACGTAACGAGCAGTCATCTTGTTTCACGGCTCCACAGTCCAGTACTAGTTAATAGTTGATGATAACAAATGGCCGCCGGACTCTGCGCCGCGTCGTTCATTCCGCCGTGGCGCCGCCGCGCGCGCCGTTGAGCAGAAGAAACCACCCGCTGTTGCCTCCGCGGGATACTTTCCCCAGTCGTAAGGGTGGCGGAAATTATGAATGGCCAGTGGTACGTGCGTGTCGCCCCAGGCTGTTGACCTGCTGTAGTGGGCGCGTGGTGTGTACCCCGACCGGCTGTGGAGTGGGGAGCGCACCGGCTCTGTTGCCGATGTCTGCTTGGCTTATGTGGTACGGTCGCTTTCGGTGTAGCCCCTCAGCACTACGACACCCAATCTGTGAGACCCTTCCGTGCATCTCACAACATTACAGACAAAAGGATATTCTTACAGTATTTAAATACTCATTGATTACATGTATGATCTATTAGATACATTGGTGATAAAAGAATCTTTGTTCTCAAAAACATAAAATCATACACCCTAGTTTTCTACACACACAACATCAACATTTATCCCTTTTCGATATACAGCCCACACTTGTGCTATTGATTGTACCTGTCGTCCCTCATACAAAACATGAAAGTGTAAAAAGAAAAGGAATAATAAGCAATCTATACAGCTCATAATTACAATATCAAATAGTAGGCTACTCTAACATCCTATCACAGTGAAAATATTAGAAACTGTTGATTCTAAAACTACAATATACAATGAACCTTTGTGCTTGTGACAGACTGAAATTAATACCCCTTGAAAGTGTTCTAAGAAAAAAAAAAAGAAATAATCTACACAGCTCACAATTACCTACCACATGTTGTTAAATAGTAAACTGCTTTAACATCCTAACACAATAAACATTTTAGAAACTGATGACTCTAAATCTGCAACGTACAATGCACTTTTGTGCTTGTGACAGACTGAAATTAGTATCTCTTTATATATTTTACCTTTTTATTATATATAACCGCATTTCTAGGACATGTATGTACCATCCACATGATGTCAGATCCTGACCTGCCATCGAGGTTCATTGAAATCAAACAATAATGCAATAATGTTTTAGTTATGGATCGGTAGCATCCCCTTTACAGAAGTGTGCGCATTGATCGCACTACTCTACGACTCTCACTCACCAGACATCACATTTTCCTTCGCATTCAATCCATTAATACACAAACAGAATAAGTCTAGAAGTCAGCTAACCTTAACATCACCACACTCACGACAACATACCATACCTTTGCCCCCTTATACTCAACCACATAACACATGAAGCTGTTTCGGAGATAGCATTCCAGTCTCCGAATTCGTCCTTTCACTCTGGACCCTCTCTCCATCGGCTTACCTCTGCATTCACTTTACCGTTTATTCATCCTTCTAAATATCAACTTATAATTGCGACATTTCATCTAAGAACAAAAAATACACAAAATATTCATCCTGCAAAATAACTGTACACGTTCTTGGTACCGTTTTGATTAGTTATACTGGTACCAGGCAACAACAACAACAACAACAAAAATTATTTTTTTCATATAGCAAATGTTATGGTAAGAATTAGATTTACACTTATATTACATGTTGCGTTAGTATTCCACAACGTTCACCATCTGGATCTCATACTCCCTTTATGTCCTTTCACGTTGTGCAGTTGTCCTCATCTCTTCATTCGTATTTCGGCTCTCCGTCCGTCCATTACTCCATCATTTCCTGGTCTTGCTTCGCCATTCGCATCAATCTCGATTGCAGCGTACACAGGCCTCTCTGTAACATACATCTAAGACATCTCCACATTATTAGTTCTACTCACCTTTATTTACCACTGTTTCATCACGTCGAATCTCCCTTTATTAATCACACTGCTTCACGTCGCTTCTGTCCTTAAATATCACCTTTATCCACTACTATTTATCACGTCGCTTCTCTATCTACCATCTTTATCCACTCATTAGTCATCACGTCGTTTCTGCTTGATCCTTATTCATATGACAAAAAATACGTACATACACCACTCTGTCGACTTCTGTTCATGACTCATTCGACCAGTCTATTCCGTCATACTTCCTGACATCCAGCGTGAAAATTCTTATGTTCGATTTGCTCCTGCACAACGTTACACACCACAAATAAATACACTGACTATCTACCATAAATTGCCTACTTTCGATCTATCCTTAACTTTTCCATAATTTGATGTTAGAAATGTGATGAAGCCCACGAGATTGTTTTCCCTTGATCGTCTCAATCAGTACAGCATTTTCATGGACAATCTGCCTCACTCTGAATGGTCCACTTATACACAGTAAAGAATTTGCTAGTTAGGAATCTAAGCTTAAATGAAAATTAAATGTGTGCAGAGAATACACAAGCTGGGAGAGATGGGACAGCCCAAGTGTTAGAAACTTTGGTGCTAATGGCCTCTTTCACTAACACCAGATTCCGAACAACCATACACAGCACCTCATTATAACTGTCACCACGACAATGACATACTATAGATCAGATGGCATCTAATTTAAAAACTTCGATCACATTACTGATGTTACCTCTAACTGCAGTATAAACGTACCCTATTCCATACAGATCACAATGTTTACTTTTTACATTACGTGTCAAGTACCTGCAATACTCAAAAATCACACTAATTAAACTGGACTCATTGGCATTATTACGTAACATTTTTTTAGCAACTGGTTTGTTTTGAGGAAACAGTCTTTTTAATTTAGCGTTCGAAATAAAAATTTGCAAATTTTGCTCTGAGAGACCAGCCTAACAGATTCCGTTACTGATGTTTTATTCTCTGATCAGAAGTATGGTATTTGCATTCCTACATATCAGTAGAGTATGTCTGCTACATAGACAATTTTCAGTGACAGCGGCATGTGTTTTAAGGCAAGATGCTAAGGGCTGATATGTTGGATTAGCTTCTCCTATTCTTCAATCCATTATGACAAGAATGAAGTGCCAGGATTCCATGCTCTCCTGTCATTCTGATAGTTTCTGCCGTTCCTATCCTCGACTCTGTCTGACCTATGAGTCGTGGCTCCGTTTACGATGTTGCTCTCATTACCAAGTTCCTGTAACAAGTGCTGAAATGACGCGGAATCGTCTAAGCCTCTGCCTGCTATCGCTATATCTCTGCGCAATTTCACTGGAAACTTCGTTATACAGATCCTAATGAGCTCCCCAGGTTCGTATGGCACATCCAAAAACCTATTTCGTCTCAGCATTTCCTGATAGCACGCCACTGCATCTCTTATACCACCTTCGTTACAATTTAGCATCATCAAAATGCTTTGCTTAACCTGGTCCTGCTTACTTTTCTACCAGAATTCATTTAAATAGCTACTACAGTCTTTAATAACTTCCTGCATTTTCGCTCTAGCATCGTCCCTCAAATGGTTACACACAAACTTCATTTTGAGGAGCGGTCCCCACGATGAAGGTAATGAATCTTGAAATTGAGACAGCCACTGGCATAGATATGGGTAATTATCAGGATCTGGAATACAAGTGTACGTTTGTACTGACACGAAGTGCCTCCTACATTCTTCTTCCGCATTTATGTTTTCCGACCTTGGACTATACCCAGTTGGGTTTGTCACCTGTTTTATCCGACACAACCGTTCTTCTAACTCTCTGAGTTCGTCTTCCTCTTTCTGCCTATTTTCATTTTTTGAATTTATCTCACTCTCCCTCTGCAATCTACCTGGTGGTGTTTCACCTTCGCTTCTGCACGCTAATTGCAAGTGTGCTAGTTCTTCCCTATGTTTCCTATTTGTTTCTAATTGTGCCTCTTTAAACTGTGATAGTGATAGTATTTCCTCCTGGTCAGCATAAACCTCTCGCTGCGTACTGTCAGAGCCTGTTTCGCCTCTTATACTGATCTTTTCTACATCTGTGCTAATCGTATTCATTCTGACCACTACCTTGGCAACCTCATCCCTGTGTTTATTTAGCGCCACTTCCTGCCGGGTGACTTGAGCTTCCACGCTGTCTAATGCCCCTTGTTTATCTGCAAGTAAATCCTCCACTATCTCTTTGATTCGCTCATCCGGCAACATGTCCCTACATTGTGTAATATCGCTCTCTATTGCACTTATTCGTACCTCCAAATTATTGGCTTTTTCTTTCACGGCATCACATACTTGCTTCAACGCATCCACATTCTTCTTCCCCTCATCTAACCGATTATTAACTGCGGACAGACGCTCATCGATAACTGTGTGTAGCTTCCTCATTGCCTCTTTATTTCCCTTATCCATTGCCTCCAATCTTTCCTTATTTGCTTCCAATCTTTCCTTCGTCTCCCTATCTCTCTCCTTATTATCTGTATCCATCGCTTCCAATCTTTCCTTATTTGCTTCCAATCTTTCCTTATTCTCCCTATCTCTCTCCTTATTATCTCTATTCATCGCTTCTAATCTTTCCTTATTATCTTTATCCATCTTCTCTAAAAAGTCCGCCCCAGTCGCTGAGTGGTCAGCGTGACGGATTGCCGTCCTCTGGGCCCGGGTTCGATTCCCGGCTGGGTCGGAGATTTTCTCCACTCAGGGACTGGGTGTTGTGTTGTGTTCATCATCATTTCATCCCCATCCGGCGTGCAGGTCGCCCAATGTGGCGCCGAATGTAATAAGAATTGCGATATGGCGGCCGGACCTGCCCCGCGAGGGGCCTCCCGGCCAATAACGCTAAACGCTCATTTCCATTTCCATTTCTCTAAAAACTGCAGTAGCACATTGTAATTTGCTACTTTCGGTGCGCTCACCTCATTTGCCTGAGAAACCGTAGCTTCGCTAAGGGTAGCTGCACTTTCAATGCATACCTGAACTAGTCCCGGCTCGCCCGCGTCGACGGGAAAAGCCCCCGATTGTGAACAAAGCCCGCCGCTCAAAGGATCACCTAGCAGCGGTCCACTGAACAATTCAGCCCCTTCCGAGTGTTTGCCATCCCTGCTCAGTAGCCCATGGTCGACACATACTTCCTGCTGCACTGCTACGTTCACCCCAGAACGCTATTCTCCATGGTGACTAAACTTTTCGACTGCCACCTAGTTACTACGGACATTATGCAAAAAAAATTATGCAACGATCTTCCAGCCTTGGACGATATAGCAATTAATTACATAAAAAAATAAAAGATCCTCACCAATCCAGAAAGAAATTGCAAACAAAAAAATTTTACTTCTTAGCGCTATCACAATATATTCCACCAAAATAAAAAAAATGTTAACAGCAAACCCTAACAGCAAAATATCCTGGCAAACTATACTGGCAGGGTCGAAATTATGAGAGGTACCCACATGCCTTGCTCATACTGTGGCATCAAGCAGTCAGGCCTGCAAGATGAGTGATCTGACAAGCGAGTGGATTCATTCATATTTATCGAGCAACATGAACTCTCGTACTCACAATTGAGTTACAAACTACCCTCATGTATGAATAATACGCAACGGAAACGCACATCTGACTATCGGTAATTCACAGGTCTCTGACTGTTCACTACGCACTGGCAATACCTCATTTTCTTCCCTTTTTTTTTTTATTTAACGGCTTTTATCAACACGTGGCCATCACACTGAATATGAGTGGCGCACACATTATAAATTCTGGATATCATGACAACATACAGTTCGAAGGAAAAGGCCACCAATCTTTTTCTTTTCACTATCTTATTTATTCCAATAAATTCTATAACCTAAACACACAAATTCTATAACCCACAACAATAACACATGAGAAATTCCGCCCAGTGGGCATGGCTTTACATTGGTGAATCTCTACATTACGGTATCGTAATTATTTAACGCTGCAGTGCACTTTCTGGATAGGATGGTCGATCTTTTATTATTTCTCACACTTTGACTCTCACAATCATCATCACGAAACTTTCCTCCAGACCGAGCAGTACACAAGGTACATGCATAACCCACTAATCTTATGAAACTACCCCGCTACTCTCCCATGCAAACCACACATACCCAAATTACATGACATACACCACACTACAATATGAAATACTACACAGGGAATAGTCACAACATTATCACTTTCAGCTTTCCCACTTCAGTTAATATTTATCCCAGTTTCACACGACACTGCCCCACTTCGTAATTCTACTTTCCTGCTATGAACTCTGGAGATATATGCACGTCTTCCTGTGCAATGCAAGCCAAGTGGCGTTGCTGGATAGACGGCCGACTCACCTTGCTTCTCTCTCAGAGTTTGAATCTAGCGTCACACGGAATCATATCACGCAAAAAATATTAAGAACGTATTCATCACACACGCGAGTCATCAACTGATACCATGGACGAGTACTTCTCTTTATCTTTTGTCTCATACACAGTTTGAGACTCACACAGTACTCACCACGTGGAAGTACTCGTCTCTAATTTCAAGTCCTGCACACGCCATTACTTAAATATTTCAAGTTATGCTACACACGCTATTTCTGAAATATTTCAACTTATTGTACACACGCTAGTAATTCAGCTTAACTTAAGCACACAGAAGTATTTCAAATTATTGCTACACGTGGTTTCATTGTGACCGTTGGTCACTTCCGAAGATTACTACAATCCCATTAATATTACCTGCCTGACATTTAATTCGCCCCACAAAAGTTCCTGAAATAGAGAAATTATTATTTAAACTACTCTTAAATATTCCACATGCATACCATGTCTCCACTCTTTTGTCTTTACGGAGCACACCTAAGACAGGTCTTACCAACACTAGATCCAGTGGCAGAGTGCTGAAACATGGCCGTTCTTCAGGTTCTCTCGCACCTCTATCGAAGTGGGGGAGCACCTTGCTACCGTATTGATCAGCCACATTTCAGGTGCTCAAAGCTCAGGTAAATTTCATCTCTTTGGTCCCATCAAAGGTGGCCAACGGATCGTCTCAAAGATGATCATATATTCACATTCACTATCTGCGGTTAGCAGACGATCATACACTCATTCATTTCACAGATCTCACCAAACTGGATGTAGGGATTCACTTTGTGGGAGTGCACATGTGATCAATTAAATAAATAAATTGTCATTCTTTCCCACACTGGTATCCGGCTTCGCTGTATTAATTGAAATTGAGATATTTTACAAAAAAATGTGTTGTTCTGACAAAAATAATGAAGTATGTTGAACCTATCTTCAATGTCGGGTGGTACTGTACCCTTTCAGGGTCACCTTTGATGGGACCAAAGAGATGACATTTACCTGAGCTTTGAGCACCTGAAATGTGGCTGATCAATACGGTAGCAAGGTGCTCCCCCACTTCGGCAGAGGTGCAAGAGAACCTGAAGAATGGCCATGTTTCAGCACTCTGCCGCTGGATCTAGTGTTGGTAAGACCTGTCTTAGGCGTGCTCCGTAAGGACAAAAGAGTGGAGACATGGTATGCATGTGAAATAGTTAAGAGTAGTTTAGAATAATAATTTCTCTATTTGAGGAACTTTTGTGGGGAGAATTAAATATCAGACAGGTAATATTAATGGAATCGTAGTAATCTTCAGACGTGACCAACGGTCACTATGAAACCACGTGTAGCAATAAGTTGAAGTACTTCTGAGTGCTTAAGTTAAGCTGAATTACTACCGTGTGTATTATAAGTTGGAAATATTTAAGAAATGACGTGTGCAGGACTTGAAATTAGAGATGAGTACTTCCACGTGGTGAGTACTGTGTGAGTCTCAATCTGTGTATGAGACAAAGGATAAAGAGAAGTACTCGTCCATGGTATCAGTTGAGGACTCGCGTGTGTGATGAATATGTTCTTAATATTACTTTGCGTGTTATGTTTTTGTGTGACGCTTGATTCAAACTATAATACTCTGAGAGAGAAGCAAGGTGAGTCAGCCGTCTATCCATCAACGCCACTTGGCTTGCATTGCACAGGAATACGTGCATATATCGTCCAGAGTTCGTAGTAGGAAAGAAAAGTTACCAAGTGGGGCAGTGTCGTGTGAAACGGGGATGAATACTAATTGAAGTGGCAAAGCTGAAAGTGATGTTATTATAATGTTGTGACTATTCCTTATGTTGTATTCCATGTTGCAGTGTGGTGTATGTCATGTAATTTAAGTATGTGTGGTTTGCATGGGAGAGTAGCAAGGTAGTTTCAGAGGTAGTGGGTTATGCATGTTTGTTTTGTACCGCTCGGTCTGGAGGAAAGTTTCGTGATGATGGTTGTGAGAGTCGAAGTGTGAGATATAGCAAAAGATCCACCCGGTCTGGAGGAAAGTTTCGTGATGATGGTTGTGAGAGTCGAAGTGTGAGATATAGCAAAAGATCCACCATCCTATCCAGAAAGTGCACTGTAGCGTTAAAGAAGTACGAGACCATAAGATAGAGAATCACCAATGTAAAGCCATGCCCTCTCATGTGTTATTGTTGTAGGTTATAGAATTTGTGTGTTTAGGTTATAGAATTTATCGGAATAAATAAGATAGTGAAAAGAAAAAGATTGGTGGCCTTTTCCTTCGAATTGTATGTTGCCATGATATCCAGAATTTATAGTGTGTGCGCCATTCATATTCAGTGCGACGGCCACGTGTTGATCAAAGCCGTTAATTAAAAAAGGAAATGTAGTATTGCCAGGGCGTAGTGAACAATCAGAGTTGTGTAAATTACTAATAGTCAAACGTGCGTTTCCGTTGCGTAATATTCATACAGAAGAATAATTTGTAACTTAATTGTGAGTACTAGAGTTCATGTTACTCTATAAATAAGAATGAATCCACTCGCTTGGCAGACCACTCATCTTGCAGGCCTGACTGCTTGATGCTACAGTATGAGCAAGGCATGTGGGTGCCTGTCAATGTTACAGTATGGTGAGCATTATTGTATAGTAGAAAGATAACTGTTGACGACGTAATCGATTAGCTGTGAAGGGAGGAAGTTCAGAGTTTAACTTTCCGTCGATAATGAGGTCGTTAAAAGCGAATCAGCTGCGTGGATATAACACTAAATATTTCAGACAATAAAATGAATACTGCACTATATCGATCAAGCGTTTCTCTTTTGACAATAATTCACTTTTCTTCAGTATATGCTTAAAACAGTAGCGAAAATGGAGGTAGGTGGGAATTAGGATTCCAGGTAGAAGGAGGATATCTTTTTCTCGTCTGCAAGAGATGCCGACCTATTGGAAGGTGGCTGAAAGACATAAGAAAGTATTCAGGGGAACATGAACTTGTATGGCTGATGAGCGTAATGCATGACAAATTTTAGTGAAAGTTTTTATCTATTATTGTCCGTTGATTGATGGCGTGGTAAAACAGAAGACTACATAGTAAGCGAACGTCGGCTGTTAATCGTAAAAGTAGAAGCTTAACGATACGCCAGAGTACCTTACGCAGTAGGACAACACAATACAGGAGTATTCCCACGTAGGATTAATTTGTATAAATTATAGTAAGAAAAAAGTATCATATTCTCCTAGAGGCAACAGTGTTGATGAAAACTGGAAGAATAGTTCCTACAACGAACAATAACTAATGAGATATGAGCCAATCTGACCTCTCAATTCTCTATGTCTCTTACACAGAAGTAGGCGCTATAGGTAGTGGTTGGTGTGGTTTCTACGCATCCTGAACCATCCTTTTTCCATTACGAACTCTTTCAGATACACTTGACTCTATTAGGATTGTGTCACATGCAAAGGTCATACGCTCTATAGTTTGTCAATGGGTTGGGCATACGCCGTTGCATTTAGATGTTCCCATAGCCGTAATCCAACGGATTAAGGTTCTGTGAACGGGGAGGCCATGCTACCGGTCTTTCTGAACCAGTGCAACGCCCATGAAACTTTGCGGTGAGGTGAGGTGAGAATATGGAGTGGTGCCCCGTCGTGTACAAATCACTGTTGTCTTTCTGCTAGGGTATTGTTCTCCAATAGCGCTGGTAATTCATCGGTTAGAAATCGGTGATACACATTACGTGTTTTCTGTTTGATGAAGTGTATGGCCCTATGAGCCTATGACCGACAATTCCTGCCCATTACATGATACTAAACTGATTCTGACCCATCACCTCCACTATTCCTTGAAGATTTGTATCAGCCCACAAGTGGGTATTGTGGTAGTTCACTATGCTATCTCTTGCGAATTCTGCTTCATCTAAAAAATAAAATACTGGCTGTAAACTGTGGATCTTCGGTGACCTATAAGTCAATACCTATTGGATGCCGGATATATCATTATAGGAAATTTTATTTTAGTTTTGAGCAGTACTACTTTCTTCATCTTCATATCCATGAGCTTAGACACAACAGGTGCAGTGGTTAAAGCGCTTGGAAAAAGAAACACATTTGTTTTGTAATGAAAGAGAAAATAATCAAAGTAAATACAGTCATTTCGAAACTACACATTTGTGAAATCAAAATCTACAACTGGGTGTGGATGAAACTCCTCTCGCACATTGTAATATGCTTGGCTCTGTGTCCACAAATTATTCGACACACCGCTGCTCAAGCTTGTCTCTCTCTTCACGGCAGTCCATCTAAGGTCATCCTGCATTTCAGCTGGTACCAGACGTGCTCAGTCGGGTTCATTCAGTGTTATAGAGGAAGGTGTTCATGATATGAGCACCGTGTCCTTCCTCATTGCCGTTTTTAAACACGAATCTCTCACCGTAATGGAGAGTTTGACAATATATTTGAGAATAATTTCCCAATACTGCACAGCCCTCAAAATCACACTCAACAGCCATGAGATGCGGCCAGCATCCTTAAAATAAAGTGGTCGAAACCATTATTGCCTAAACCACTTCCCGTGAAACGTCCCCTTAGAAAAATTATAAATGACTGTGCTTAAACTGACACACAGTATTTTTAGCGCAACCCAATCTGACTTTGAAAAATCCCTACAAAAGAATGGCCCTGACTAACAATAACCTATACCTTTCATGAATCACTTACCTCACAAAAATCTTCGTTACTCCAACTACTGCAATACGGCGAGCGCCACTATTGCCAGCTAAATAAAAGATTCTAACTACTGAAGGCCCTAATTACTGATAGGCACAGTTAGCAAATGAAAGATTTTGATAGAGAACAAACAATGTATTTACCTTAATAGTGTTCAAAAGTCATAATATATATATCACTTCATGGTATCCAGTATTACAAATTTACTCTCTCTGATGGACACACGTCCAGATCATCCGCTCTCAAAACTCCGCCATCTCTCTCCCCACATCCACTACTGCTGGCGGCTCACCTCCAACTGCGCAACGCTACGCAATGTTAACAGCCAACTGCCCAACACTACAATAGCGACTATTTCAACAATGCCCACCAGCCACAGACTGCACACAGCACAGCCATGATTTTCATACAGAGCGCTAGGTGACGTTACCAACATAAATTCTAAACAGCCTACTTACAGCCGTTACAAAATGGCTCTGAGCACTATGGGACTCAACATCTTAGGTCATAAGTCCCCTAGATCTTAGAACTACTTAAAACTAACTAACCTAAGGACATCACACACACCCATGCCCGAGGCAGGATTCGAACCTGCGACCGTAGCAGTCCCGCGGTTTCGGACTGCAGCGCCAGAACCGCTAGACCACCGCGGCCGGCACAGCCGTTACAGCCGCGGGACTGCACTGAGAAGTGCATTCATTCCTGGCCACATCCACACTCTTCTACGAGGATTATCAAGCGTCAGACAGATTCTGCCCTTGTCAGCAAATGTTCAAATGTTACTGTTCCAAGTTACATTTCAGGTAGTTCACCTGCCCACATTCTTCGCGCACCATGGTAACTGGGCGTTTGTGCTATTGTTCCTAATGGATGCCTGGAGGATAAACTGTTCTTGTGGAGATGGTCGTGTGCTGTGTGGATGATTACAGCCCTTCCAGTTGCCCCCCCGCAGGGCGATGCACAGTTCCGTTGCATTATTTTCGGCGTACCTTCCGAGTGAGTTGGTTAGCACACTGTGCTTTCCCTTCGGGAATGCCGCGGTTCAGATTCGTGCCCGGCCATTTATTCCGTGACGTTTTCAATATACTTAACACAAATGTCGGAATGTTTCCTTTGAAGGGGCACGGCCAATTTCCATCCCCATCTTTCAACTAACCCAGCTTATGCTCAGCTTCTAATCACTTCGTTGTGAATGGGACGTTTTACTCTAACCTTCCTTCCTTTACGGCACCTGCCAGCCATAATTTGTAGGTAGCAGCTACCTACATATAGTATTACTAACCGAGGGCGACCATTAGGAGTTAGATCTTCGACAAAATGCGTTTCACGATACTACAATACTAATGACAACGTTTTGGTGTATACTAATGCAGCGGGAAACATCCCGTGCTACGAGGCCTTCCGGCACTACATTGACAATCCGCACATGGTGAAAGCTAGAAGTAACCGTTGGAGGCCTGTCTACAGACAACGGTGTACAGAAGCTGCCATGCACGGTTCAAGATTGGAAGCACAGTGCGCGCTACTGAACTCCACTGAACTTGCCTGGTTTACTTTTATCTCCATTACACGGGTGGTTGTACATCGTTGCCTATTAAAACTGCATCACCATGAAGGAGGAAAGCAAACAAAGTTGATCGGCGTGGCTTGTTGCACATGCGTGGACATGTCCACGATTAGCATTTCAGTGCAACCTCACAAAGTAGATAGAAGCAATGACATCTATATACGCATTTCTCGAAACGACTGCCAGCAAGGGTCGGGATTCGACAGCGGCCAGATCGCGGGCTGTCGAGAATATGGCTGCTGTTCCCAGATACTGCTGCTCGTGTTGGTCGGGAACCCACGACTGTAAATTCATGGGTTCAGGAAGGCCTTAATGCCATGCAGGATCTCAGTGGCACCACGCGACTAGCGCCCGAGAGAGAGACAAATGGTTCAAATGGCTCTGAGCACTATGGGACTTAACATCTGAGGTCATCAGTCCCCTAGACTTAGAACTACTTAAACCGAACTAACCTAAGGACATCAAACACATCCACGCCCGAGGCAGGATTCGAACCTGTGACCATAGCGGTAGCGCGGTTCCAGACTGAAGCGCGTAGAACCGATCGGCCACACCGGCTGGCGGCAGTCACTTCCAATGCCTCAGAAAACCTTTCTCCTCATCTGTGGTGTACCGCCTTGCTTGCGTTTCACTGTGGATGTCCTAACCTTCAAACTGCTGTAAGGCACAGCTTGAAATATCTCCCAAACCAATCATTATAAATCATGCACTAGGTTAATTGTTGTACAGTAAAGAAAAGGAAATGAAATTACTCAGAAGAACCGCTGTTATCACTTTATCCAAAACGAAAGATGTGTTTGCACGATTTGCGTAAGTTTAATTGCATTAAATCTAATCTACATATAAAGATGAATGAAAAGTGACCGGCCGAAACGGGTTGACGCATTTCAATATTGTTCACTCAGTCATGCAGGCTCCTTCAGCCACGTCATACTTGACTCAGGTAATGTGTTTGTTTGCAGCTAGACAAGTACCCACAGTGCGCCGACATCTGCAACTCAACAAGCTGACAGCACAGTAACATTGACGTGCCTCCCCTTGATGGGACAGTAGAAAGATACACGCCGACAGTGGTGCTCATAGTGGCAACACAGGAGTATACCACACTGTCTTTTGAGGCCAGTCCCACTTCTGTGTTCAGCACCACGATGGATGCATCTGCGTGTGGACGCTCGAAGGACAACTAAAGTTTCCAGATCGTATCCCTCATCGTAGTACTGGCCTGACACCTAGCGTGATGGTACGGAGTGCCATCAATTACACAACACATTCACTTTCGGTTCACATAACCGGCAATTCGGACAACTATTAATACATGTCGTACGTACACTACTGGCCATTAAAATTGCTACACCACGAAGGTGACGTGCTACAGACGCAAAATTTAACCGACAGGAAGAAGATGCTGTGATATGCAAATGATTCGCACAAGGTTGGCGCCGGTGACGAAACCTACAACGTGCTGACATGAGGAAAGTTTCCAACCGATTTCTCATACGCAAACAGCAGTTGACCGGCGTTGCCTGGTGAAACGTTGTTGTCATGCCTCGCGTAAGGAGGAGAAATGCGTACCATCACGTTTCCGACTTTGATAAAGGTCGGATTGTAGCCTATCGCGATTGCGGTTTATCGTATCGCGACATTGCTGCTCACGTTGGTCGAGATCCAATGACTGTTAGTAGAATATGGAATCGGTGGGTTCAGGAGGATAATACGAAACGCCGTGCTGGATCCCAACGGCCTCGTATCACTAGCAGTCGATATGACAGGCATCTGATCCGCATGACTGTAACGCATTGTGCAGCCACGTCTCGAACCCTGAGTCAACAGATGGGGACGTCTGCACGAGAACAACCATCTGCACGAACAGTTCGACGACGTTTGCAGCAGCATGGACTATCAGCTCGGAGCCCATGGCTGCGGTTATCCTTGACGCTGCATCACACACAGGAGCGCCTGCGATGGTGTACTCGACGACGAACCTGGGTGCACGAATGGCAAAACGTCATTTTTTCTGATGCATCCAGGTTCTGTTTACAGCATCATAATGGTCGCATCCGTGTTTGGCGACATCGCGGTGAACGCAAATTGGAAGCGTGTATTCGTCATCGACATACTGGCGTATCACCCGACGTGATGGTATGGGGTGCCATTGGTTACACGTCTCGGTCACCTCTTGTTCGCATTGACGGCACTTTGAACAGTGGACGTTACATTTCAGATGCGTTACGACCCGTGGCTCTACCCTTCATTCGATCCCTGCGAAACCCTACATTTCAGCAGAATGATGCACGACCGCATGTTGCAGGTCCTGTACGGGCCTTTCTGGATACAGAAACTGTTCGACTGCTGCCCTGGCCAGCACATTCTCCAGATCTCTCACCAACTGAAAACGACTGGTCAATGGCGGCCGAGCAAATGGCTCGTCACAATACGCTAGTCACTACTCTTGATGAACTGTGATATCGTGTTGAACCTGCATGGGCAGCTGTACCTGTACACGCCATCGAACCTCTGTTTGACTCAATGCCCAGGCGTATGAAGGCCGTTATTACGGCCAGTGGTGGTTGTTCCGTGTACTGATTTCTCAGGATCTATGCACCCAAATTGCGTAAAAATGTAATCGCATGTCAGTTCTAGTATAACATATTTGTCCGATGAGTACCCGTTTATCATCTGCATTTCTTCTTGATGTAGCAATTTTAATGGACAGTAGTGTTTTATGGCCGTTTTCTGTACTCACCTTCAAAGCCTCCGTGGCATAATCTTGCAACAAGGTAATGCAAGGTCACATGTTTCGCGTCGTAACTTACCTCGTATGTTTTCGAATGTTTCCTTGGCCGGACATTGCTGAGACACTGGCACGCAACGAGCCCGTCACTATGTTCGATGACTCTGGCACAGAGTTGAAGTGTTATGAAATCACGTGTCCATATTTGATTTGCTCTCAGTTCGATTCGGTACCCAGCTGTGCTGGAGCCGTCGATGATACTGAGGGTGACTGCTCTGTATAGTACATATCGCAGCGCATACATCGCTGAAACATTTAGAAATTTAACCATATGTCCTTTCCTATTACAGGCGTTCAATAAGTAATGGAACACTTTTTGTTTTATTTTTTGAAATCAGATTGGTTTCATTTAGGATTCCAGTAATCCGTACTATTTCCTACTGTTTTAGCCACAAAACCCTACTTTTCAACATAATCTCCGTTCAATTCAACGACCTTACGTCCATTACTGTGAGGGCCTATATGCCCGCTTGCTACCACTCCACTCGTGACATCAGAGCCAACGTGTAGCTGCATCAGCAATGTTCCCATCATCCAAGAACTGCTTCTCGCATCCTTCAGTGGGGCCAAAGAGACAGAAGTCGGAAGGTGCGAGATCCGGGCTGTAGGGTAGACGAGGAAGAACAATCCAATGCAGCTCCTCTCGGATGGGGAGAACTGTGTAAGGCCTTGCGCTGTCATCGAGAACAAGTTCAGTTGCATTTTTGTGTCGACGAACACGATGAGGTCGTTTCTTCAGTTTCCCGAGAGTAGCACAACACACTTCAGAGTTGATCGTTGCACCATGAGGAAGGACATGGAACACAATAATCCCTTCAGAGTCACAGAAGATCGTGGCCACGACCTTACCGACTGAGAGTGGGGCGACACTCCATGGCATGCTGTTTTGTATCCGGTTCGAAGTGATGAACACATGCTTTGACGATGTTCAACAAAGAACTGTTACGACGAGCCTCGCAACGCGCAAGCAGTTCCGCACAGATGGTCCTTCGTTGCTCTTTATGAACTTTTGTAAGTCGACGAGGAAACTGGTGGGCACGCACGTTTGAGTACCACAAGTGGTGGACGAGTGTGTCATTGCTACAAACAGAGACGTCTAGCTGTGCAGCGAGGTTTTTTATTGTGATCCGTCGATCACTTCGAATGAGAGTGTCCGCACGTTCCGACACTACAGGAGTCAGAGCTGTGTGCTGCCGGTCGGCACGCTGGTTATGGGACAGGTTTGCGCGACATTATTGCGATGATGAGAGAGACCTCACCCAACGACTCACCGTGATTATGTTCACTGCCATACCTTCGTAGACATTCAGGATGCGTCTACGAATATCTGCGATGCGCTTGTTTTGCGCCAAAAGAAACCCAGTGACAGCTCTCTGCTTGGAACCCATCTCGACTAAAGACGCCATTTTGAAGGATATGTATGGTGCGGCCACGTATCGGAACTTCATGAACTACAGAGGCTGAAGCGGGAATATTTCACGATGTCGTACAACAAATTCTGCATTTCTTAAACAGCAACAAGAAGTAAAATTTCGTTTTCCTCTCGTTTCCGTTATTGATATTTTAAGGTCAAAACTGGATTTGCAGGACAGAGCGGATCAGGTTGTGGAAAGGGGCCCAAATCAGTTGCTGCTGTTTGCTGCTGTTTTATTTGCTAAAAAAATTTAATCACATAAACCTTTAAAAGAATTCAGAAACAATACAGCTGAAGACCAGAACACAAGTTATTAAAATTGCGTTAAGGAATACACACAGCTGAAGGCCTTAGTTGCAAAATAGAAGAACTGAGGGCTTAAGGCCTGGATAACATGAACTCCAGTAAGGAAATTTTGAAGGTTTTACACAAAGACCTTTAAAATTTTAATTTAAGTAAGCTGAAGGCCTGGTCTTAAAATATTTCACATAAGGTTTGGCTGAAGCCCATATACTGAAAACGGAATAACTCAAGGTTTAAGGCCTGGATAATAAATTAAGATAGAGAGAAAATTTTCAAATGATGATTTTTTTTTAACTTCAGACGGCTCAAGTCCGTATCTTAAAATATCTCACATAAGGTTCAGTTGAAGGCCACAGACTGAACATTAAAACAAACTAAATGAATAGACGGCTGAAGGCCTCACACAGTACTTGAGACAAAAGAAAATCACAATCGAAAACTACAGAACTGTGGTGCTCAGAAGTGTTCCAAGGGTCGGCCTGGGAAGGAAATCCTAACTACAGTTTAGGTGAGACAGGCAGCCAAACGTAACACTACATAATCGGGTGGCAGCACGACCTAGGGACGGCTGAAGAACCAACCAACAACCTAAGCAATTCCTTTCCACCCAACCAACGGCACGACAACCGAAAATATCAGCGAGGACGAAGATCGCAGCAGCACTACGTCTTGATAATTGGCATCTAAACACAGTCAAGGCACAATAACCACCTAAAGAAAAAAAAAAGGAGAACAACATCAAGCTGTCGATCTACTCGCCGTGCCAGACAGCTTCAACAGGGCGAGGTAAACACACTGCCTGTAAACTATGCTAACAACCAGGGCAGGTAACCAGAACGTTAAAGGCTAGAAGGCAGAAGATACCGCTGGTGCACTTCACTAATAAGTTACAATCATTCCAACATTTAAACTCCATGCAGGAAGACAGCTGTAAAATTTGCCGATCTAGCACACCATACATTGCTGCTTGCGGGAACGGGCCAGGAAGCAACAACCGGCAATGACCGAAGAGATGTCACAGCAGTTGAGGTTCAATAACAGGTTAACTGATAACTCGAGTATCCAGGTTCGGTGGGCGACGAAGTTTGCAGCACTCACAGCTAGTGCCTCACAACTCCGACCACATGTGCACGCCACCAGGGGCCCCGGCCTGACGACACGCCGCGATGACTTACTCGCTGCTCTCTCGCTACCGACAGACTACTCACACACACGACCATACGGAAAATATAGCGGTCACACCAAAGATGGTACAGCAGTACTAGTATCGATAAACACTGCTGCTGCCACTGACAGAGTCAAGTGAGCAACTCGTTCAGGGAGTAACTGAGGAAGCAATATGACGCCACTCGATGGTGAGAAAATGCCAAAAGGGAAAATCGGCATCAGCGCGAGCCGGCCACAGCTCATAAAGGTCAGCGTTGTAAATTACGTTTTCCCGTGGTCAAAACACAATTAAGAAAGAGGTTTTCGGAAAAAGAAAAAGTAATGAAGGAGAAAGCACAAACTGTGTAACTCGTGAGCCCACCTCTATGCGTTTTGAACTTCTCATGTCGTACTGAATGCAGAATCTGTTATAGATGGATAGCGTTTACATTGCTTCATAGTACCATTCACCGATTGTTCTACTTAACCGTGAAAATTTTCTTTCAAAATCTTTTCTTAAAGAATTATCTTATTTACTAGCAATTCATCAAGAACATTAACACACTATGTGAGCGTGGAAGTAGTTGCCAAGGAGTAACTGATGGAAACAAATTAATTTTCAACCAATGGAAATTTTATTCATAAAAGCCTTTTCAGAAACAGATTTAAAATTTATGAACAGAAAAGCACCCTAGAAATATCAAGTTACAATTTAACAAATGTGAATTTTATTCCTAAAAGCTTTTTCAAAACAGTTTTAAAATTATAAGCAGAAAAGCACCCTCGAAATATCAAGTTACAATTATTCAGAGGCATAACAATTAACTTTTTTTTGTTACATTTGGAGCCTTCGGGCTGAGAAGCTTCCGCTGCCTTTCAACACGGCCGTAGTCACGACAGCCCACAACGACCTCTGAGAAGCTGCACTGGTGCAAATCTGCAACACATCAGATTACTTTAAACTAAAATTTTTAACAACTCACACAAACACATTAACTATGCACCCCGTAAGAGCAATGGAAATGGTACAAACACTCACACTAAGAACTTATTTTCCACCAAAGTGCAATTTGTTTTTAAAAGGGCTCTTACGGTGGAATGGTGGCATCTTTATAAAAGTGACTATTTCAATAAAACCCATGAAATTCAGACTTACATAAAGTGTACAACATGCTCTACATTACACATATACCGCCTCGCAAGATGATAGACAAGATAACAACATATTTCAGGAATTCGGCCTTACTTTAATTCTATAAATTCGTTAACACCGAATCCGACAAATATGACAGAGGCAGCTGTTAACGTCTGGCAGATTGACGGGGGGGTTACTAAACAATCCGAATCGCAGATCGCAGATTGCTCTAAACCTCCCCAGTCCCACAAGGGAAAAACGGACCACCTAATTCACAATAACCACCTTCCCGCGGGTGGGCAAACGGAGGGGAATGGTGGGACGACCCCAAAACAAAGCGGCTGGCGACCTCACCAAGAAAACAAGTGGAATTTAACAAGTAAATGAAACAACATATCTTCAATCACTTAACTTATAATAAACTGCGATTGCTGGCGAAGACCTGGCGCAGCACCCCCAACGCACTCCCGAACCGTCCGCTGCCAGGCGCTTCAACGGACGCAGGAAGGCGCGCCGATCTCCCGTCGCACGGCGTCGCAGCTCGCCCCGGCCAACCCGATGTCGTGGTTTCGCTCCTGTTGCTCTCTTGTGAACCGCGAAGCCACTACCCCTTTCTATACGGCGCTGCCCACTGGACTCACGTGGGGACGCTCAAGGCGGACAAGTCATCTCGTGTCTCAGTGCGCGACCGACCAACAGACCAACCCAAACGCCAATGATCGTTGCCACAGCAACTCGAGCAGACTGGCGGCCTAACGCGCAGACTCAGATGCAGGAACTCAGCCCCGACCGGGCGACTACTAGCTGAGTTCTGTTACTGGCGGAGTGGCAAGACTCTCATTTTCTGGCTTAAAATGTTTGATCCAAACGACAGACATAATCGCACTGCGACGACAGACAGACACTGACTGCCCCACACTGAGCCGTCTGACCAACTGAGTAGACTCGCCTTGACTGACCGACCCCCCCCCCCCCCCCCCCTTACAGAGCTCATAGCGCCCCTTAAATGCACGTGAACAGGCAACCTCTCCGCTTTCCCATCAGAGGTAGACACCAAAGCTGCAATTACCACAGCGGCGCCACCTCCAGAAACGGAGGGCGACTGCTTAACACTACGCGCTGCGGCGCGCTCTTCAAAACAGCAATTTTATTATATATGTATTTTACCACGGTTAATCTACTTTAAAATTGCTTTCGTGTTGTATACCATATAGGACAAACAAGTTAGCGTCTGTTGTTGGGCCACACGAACGGAGGAGAGGTGAGTGCACAGTAGTGTTACGTATTCCGTGGGAAGAGCGTCACTTTGCGGGTAATGGCGGTGGCTGCACCAGCCGCTCGGTTGGCTGCCTGAGCCGGCACTCATTAGGCGTAGGGGCCGTGCGCGAGGCGGAAGGCGGACGGGACGCGCCGGTGGCTGGTAATGAGGCCGAGACGCCGCTGTCGCCGCGCTGTCATAATGCCCCCGCCTTCTGTCTGCGCGTCTGCCGTCTGGCTGCGGATCGCAGAAGCCAGCGAGCGCCGCGCCCGCCGCCCATAAATATTTAAACATGCAGATCGTCGCCGTGATCGATTCCTTCCCCGCGCCCCCTCCTCGTGCGGGAGCAGACCTGTTCCGCGCACCGCATCGTATCGCACATGCTATCGTCGTCGGCTTGTGCATGCTGAGACACAGACGGACGAAACGTGTCCCCAGCCACAGACACGGCGGCGAGTGCGCGCTCCCTGTCTCTGTGCCACACCACACACTACAGCTTTTCTCTGTATCAACATCTGCAGGGTGCGGACAAAAACAGAGAGACATCAAAAACGCTTGCCTAATGCGGCATAGGAAAACCAGAATGGACAAATATGAACCCTGTATGGATTTCAGGGGAATATCATACCATTCTTCGTGCACAACAGTGGCAAGTTCAAGCAACGATGATGGAGGTGGCAGTGATCATATACCATTCTCACCAAAGTAAAAGGCACAGAGTTCTAAACATGACAACTTGATTCAGTGACCGTTTACAAATTAAAGTTGAACTCAATAAGCCCTCGGTCACAATTTTTAATCTTTTTGACCAAGTTTCAACACTTACATGGGTAAGTAATCAGAAATTAAATATTTAAAGTGGCCTATTACGTAAGTACAAATTTATAGGAAAATAATTTTTATATAAGTGTGTAAGAAAGAGACAGTACTCTTGGTGTAATGTTCACCTGCCCGCACTTGCTACGGCGGACGCCTCAGTCTGTTGCTACCTGTGGCTTTATAGCTATGAGCAGCCCACAGTGGCCCTCCTTTCATGTATTCTTTTTAAAATGTTTGTGACTAAAGCCTTTCTGGCTTGATAAAGTACTGTCTCTTTCTTATACTGTTAGTCGGTACTTACACTTTTAACGTCCCCTTTGAAAATTTATGAGTGACTGTGGTGGTAAACTTCTACGTTATTTGATTTTTAAACAGCTGAGCAAAACTCAACGTACTGAGACGGTTTTCTCTTTGCTTATTCTGATTGTCACTAAACGGACACACAATATTTTTAGCGCAACGCAATCTGACTTTCAAAAATCCCTACAAAAGTATGGCCCTGACTAACAATAACCTATACCTTTCATGAATCACTTACCTTACAAAAGTCTTCTTTACTCAAATTACTGCAATACTGCCAGCTAAATAAAAGATTCTAACGACTGAAGTCACTAACTACTGATAGGCATACTTAGCAAATGAAACATTTTGGTGGAGAACAAACAATGTATTTACCTTAATAGTGTTCAAAAGTCATTATATATATATATATATATATATATATATATATATATATATATATATATATATATATTTGTTCTCCACCTTAATTGTGTTCAAAAGTCATTATATATATATATATATATATATATATATATATATATATATATATATATATATTTGTTCTCCACCTTAATAGTGTTCAAAAGTCATTATATATATATATATATATATATATATATATATATATATATAATGACTTTTGAACACTATTAAGGTAAATACATTGTTTGTTCTCCACCAAAATGTTTCATTTGCTAAGTATGCCTATCAGTAGTTAGTGACTTCAGTCGTTAGAATCTTTTATTTAGCTGGCAGTATTGCAGTAATTTGAGTAAAGAAGACTTTTGTAAGGTAAGTGATTCATGAAAGGTATAGGTTATTGTTAGTCAGGGCCATACTTTTGTAGGGATTTTTGAAAGTCAGATTGCGTTGCGCTAAAAATATTGTGTGTCCGTTTAGTGACAATCAGAATGAGCAAAGAGAAAACCGTCTCAGTACGTTGAGTTTTGCTCAGCTGTTTAAAAATCAAATAATGTATTTACCTTAAGTCATTATATATATATATATATATATATATATATATATATATATATATAATGACTTTTGAACACTATTAAGGTAAATACATTGTTTGTTCTCCACCAAATATTCACTATTGTAGTATTGGGCAGTTCGGAAATTTTTAATGCTGGATGTCATGAACTGATTATATATATGGATGTCATGAACTGATATATATATATATATATATATATATATATATATATATATATATATATATCAGTTCATGACATCCAGCATTAAAAATTTCCGAACTGCCCAATACTACAATAGTGAATATTCGAACAATGCCAACAAGCCACAGACTGCACGTAGCACAGTCAGTGATTTTCATACACAGCGCTACGTGGCGTTACCAATATAAAAACCTAAACAGCCTACTTATACACTTTTATATAAATTTTTTTCCGTAAATTGGTACACTTTAAGTATTCAATTTCTGATTAAGGCACTCATAGAAGTGTTGAAACCTTGTCAAAAAGACTCAAAATTGTGACCGAGGACTTATTTAGTTCAACTTTAGTTAAATTGAAAGGCTGAATAATATTGAGATCTGGTGCCTCTGGTGGCCAGAGGAGATGCGACGATTCATCTTCGAGTTTAGCAGACTAGTCCTGGACGATGAGACCTAAGTGAACACGGGCGCTTGGAAAACAGCAATATCACTGGGGAATAAACACTGTACTATGGACGGACCTGATGAGCCAAAATGATCACATAATCCTTGACACTAATACGATCTTGCAGCGTAACTATGTGGCCCATGAAATACCACTTTATGGTTGCCGAAATCAACAAACTCCCAACTTGTTTCCCACTTGGAATAAAAGTCGTCTACAAGCTAGAAATAGTGTGAACGAAGACTTATCCGACCAAATGATTTTCTTCCATTTCTGCATAGGCCAGGTTTCGTGCTTCGGCACCACGCTCTCCTGTTATGGTCGTTAGGATCACAGGAAGTCCAGCTCGCCCTGCGATTCGCTGAAAATGGGGCTCCTTTCTTGTTGTTTTGGTGCTGACACAGTTTGCGAGTGCGACATTCACTTCTGCAGTGACTTTTGCAGCTGTCGTCCGCTTACTTTTCGTCACAATCCCCTTTAATAATCTTCTGCCACGATCACTCAATACACACTGTCGTCCGTTTTGCGACTTACCTGATAATATTTTACGCTTGCCCTGTATCCGCTATAAATCTTCGGTACGGTGCCTGTTGAAACACCAAAGCGTTCGTCTACCTAGAACACAGATGCACCCACTACTCGATCGCCAACAGTTTCCTACGTTCCAGTTCACTTTTCTCCGACATAATACACTTGCAACAGCACAGAAAGCTGTTCTGACTTCGACAGAATCTAAAAAATATTGAAGACTGGCAGAGCGGCCGTTCGTGTTCAAATACAACTGCACAAACTGCAGGCCTTACTAGCATCTGCATTTATGTTCATGTACGCAAAAAAAAAAAAAAAAAAAATAATAATAATAATAAATAAAAAAAAGGTTTAAATGGCTCTGAGCACTATGGGACTTAACATCTGAGGTTTTAGGTTAGGTTAGTGTTTTTTTAACGTCCCGTCGACAACGAGGTCATTAGAGACGGAGCGCAAGCTCGGGGTTAGGGAAGGATGGGGAAGGAAATCGGCCGTGCCCTTTCAAAGGAACCATCCCGGCATTTGCCTGAAACGATTTAGGGAAATCACGGAAAACCTAAATCAGGATGACTGGAGACGGGATTGAACCGTCGTCCTCCCGAATGCGAGTCCAGTGTGCTAACCACTAACATCTGAGGTCATCAGTCCCCTAGAACTTAGAACTATTTAAGCCTAACTAACCTAAGGACATCATACACATCCATGCCCGAGGCAGGATTCGAACCTGCGACCGTAGCGGTCGCGCGGTTCCAGACTGAAGCACCTAGAACCGCTCGGTCACAACGGCCGGCTCATGTATACATTTCTCGGAGTATTTCCATGTTTTCGACCAACGCCTGTAACTAATTACGTAATCTACAAGACACTGTGCAGGGCGTACCAATATTAAAGATCCCATTCCCTTCTCAGCGGGGAGGAAAGTGAGCACGCTTCTTCGTCCGGTTGTATTGATGTTTCCGAAGGTTTCCAATAGCAGATGGTACTTTCGCAGAGGGTTTTTCGTTTACTCTTGGCTTCTCTTTCGATTTGCTATTATGTCCTTGTACCCTGTTGACAATGCAGAGGGGACCAGAAAAATATAGACACTCTTTGATAGTTAATACCTCTAGAACAATATGACATATTATTGCAATTTTGCGTGGCAACGCAGTCCATTGTCTCTCAACAGATCTTAGCGCGCGTTTTCAGCAGATGACATTGGAGTAATGAGTGTCTTTTGAGCAACGCAAGGCCATGTTGAAGTGGTACTTGATGTACGGAAACATGACGGAGGTAAAACGGCAATGGCGTAATGTGTACGGAACTCAGCCACCAACACGTACAACAATTTATAGAATTCGAGATAAAATTGAATCCGATGGTACCGTTCAGGATGTGCAGAACAAAAGGTCTGGCGGACCAAAAACATCAACATCTCCAGCTTCCAGCTCTGCTGTGTGGCAACATTTTATTAGGTCACCTCAAAAAAATCTGTGGTGCAGGGTGCACATAAAAGAGGGGTAAGCCGATCAAACGAAAGACGAGTTCTGAAGGCTGCAAAGTGGAAAGTGTACATTCCAAGGTCGCTCCACGGTATCAAGAACGAAGTCGCAGATCAAAGAATAGAGTACTGCGAGAGGCTTGAAGGCATGCTTCACGAGGCTAATCGATTTGCATGGATGGTTTTCGGGTCGCACAACGTGCAGTTCATAGTGAAAGGTAATGTAATCCGCCGCAGCTGCATGTACTGGGCTCCTGAAAATCTTCACATTGAAGCTGACAAACATGCTACTCTACGGGGCGTTAAAGTGTGGTGTGGTCTGTCTCTGAGGGGTTTGACTGACCCATTCATCTTTGAAGGTACCGTAACACTTGAGATGTGTCTTCATATATTGCAAACATCGATTTTACCTGCCATCCGAGAAGTGTTTGGAAAGGAATGTTTTTACCTACAACAAGATGGCGCTCCGCCTCACTACCACGGAGGGGTCAGAGACTACTTCGATGAAAATCAATCTTGATGATGGTGGTGGTGGTGGTGGTAAATTCCTATATGACCAAACTGCTGAGGTCATCGGTCCCTAGGCTTCCACAGTACTTAATCTAACTTAAACCGACTTACGCTAAGGAAAACACACACACACACACACACGCCCGAGAGAGGAGTCGAACCTTCGATGAGGGGAGCCGTGCGAACCGTGGTGAGGCGCTTTGGACCGCGCGGCTATCCCGCGCTGGTGTATAGGTCGAAGAGGAGCTGTTGAGTACCTACCATGTTAATATCTTATATCTCTTGACTTATATCTATGGGGAACCCTGAAAAATAAAGTTTATCAACAGAAGCCAGCCACACTGAGCGAGCTACGAGAAACTATCGAGGCGTCCTATGTGGCTATCACACCGGCAACTCTAGCAGCCGTAGTTCGATCAACAAATCGGTGGCATCGACGTTGTTTGGCTGCTAATGGAGGACACTTTGAACACATGAAATAACCTTCCCACTCCTGTGTACACTCCTGTGTAACGATAAGTCGTTTTGTTCCATTAATGCTAACCATCAAAGAGTGTCTAGATTTTTCTGGACCCTTCCGTACTCTTCGCTTCCACGGTTAGCTTTACTTTCAGTTTGTCCATTCAGATTTTTGAACGGTTTTTGTTATCGAGTAGTTGGTCCTTCCGGCGAGACCCCGTTTCCTCATAATCTGCTCGTGTCACTCCCACACCCGGACAGCGCGTTATTAAATCACCCTCAAGCCAGCGTTCTGTCTCGGATTTGTTACGGACACAGCGTTAGCTGTACGTTAACAGTGATACGCGGCAGAATGGACAGGTTCATTGATGATGAGTTGGCCGACATGCACGTCGTGTATAGATTCACTTGATGCAATAGAAGAGCGGAACAAAAGCGCTATTATAAGCTGTTCCTGCAGCGGTGGCAACCACGTCAGAGCACTTCTGCTTCTGTGCATAAACGTCTACTCTGTGTTACACGTTTTGTTCATTACATTTCACAGGCTTTTTCACTGTTGTCACGGTATTTTAATAGACACAAAGATGAAAGGGGTAAAAAACTGAATAAACAGCAGTTGCATTGTTACTGTGTAATGAGCCATCGTAGACGGCGAGTCCGTAATATCAAAATACTTAGAAAATATCCGTGAATAATCTCTGAAGTTTTGTTGGTGGAGCTCGGGTTCACTCTGCTTAAGCCTCTATACGCAACCTGATTTCTCTTGTCTCAAAGAGACAAAAATGACTGGTTCTCTACATTAACCCAATAAAGACAGTTTAGCAAGAACTGCGACGCCATCTTGTAAAGATTCTCATTTAAGTTTCCCGAGCACGTCTCTTACACTGTCATGTCGTTTGTCTATTACGATACTAGCAAGGCGTCTCCCAATTCGTTTGAGGTGTGCCGTCATGCCTACTATATAAGGAATCCAAAATTTGGAGCAGTACTCTAAAATCGTTCGCTCTAGCTTTTTTGTTATTTCCTTCACAGATTTTTCAGAACCTTTCCAACACATCTAAGTCTCCTCCTCTGATATTGATTTTGTGAATTCTCTGTAGTGGTAATAGGCAACATCAAGGTACACTTCATATGGGAACAGTGTTTCTGCATTCGAATCTGTTTCGAAAAACAACAATTAAAACTTGCATGCTGAGACGCCGTGTTGGTTGTATGAAACTATTCAGTGACGTTTCGTACTCTTCTTCGAGGGAGACATTCGCAGATAGCTCGTGACTCTGCCACCGAAGATCTCTTCCTTCAAACACCTCCATTTTCCAGCATTTATTTATTTCTGTTTATCTTATTGATATTGCTTAACTTCCTTATGTATTCTGTTCAAATGGTTCAAATGGCTCTGAGCACTATGGGACTTAACATCTATGGTCATCAGTCCCCTAGAACTTAGAATTACTTAAACCTAACTAACCTAATGACATCACACAACACCCAGCCAGCACGAGGCAGAGAAAATCCCTGACCCCGCCGGGAATCGAACCCGGGAACCCGGGCGTGGGAAGCGAGAACGCTACCGCACGACCACGAGATGCGGGCTTATGTATTCTGTATTTATATTGATAACTGCCTCTCTTCTTTCAATTGGTTGGGTATCACTCTACATGTTTCATACCTCCTGATGCAGCCTTGTCTAGTACTAATTTTGTCTTATTTTGCTAGCTTTGTTTATTAATAGAAACTGTTATGTAGGTATGCTATTCCTATTTTGTGCTAAAGACTTTCCTGTCTACTCCATTGTTATTTATGTACTGTTCAGTTTTTACTTTTTCATTGCAAAGATGTTACTTACTGTATGTTTCTACTTCAGTCTAGATGTGTTACTTCTCTGCCAATGTTGTTTGCTAACATTTAACTTCTTTGGCGATAATACTCAGTAAATGTCTTAAGATGGCCTTGTAATCCGAAAACCGGTTAACGATAAAAGCAATATTGTGGAACAAAATCAAACTGGGGCTTTTCATTTATTATAACGGATTCTATGTTTATTGATACTAAATACGTTGTGTCTACTGTTTCTAGACCAATGAAACTGAAGCTTCAGAACTCACGAATTCGGGTTCACGCTGCAGTCATTTTATCGTTTCAGAAAATTCATCCGTGAAGGGTGAGCGGCAGCAGCTTTCGTAACAGCGTCAGTTTAGCATGAAAGTCGTTGACGGTCATTAGCAGCCGAAGCATCTGGAGTGCATCCTGTGAGGAGCCAGGCGACGGCCTCTCGCCCTCCTTGCTGCGCGTTCTCGCGGAAGGCGAGTCGGCGCTCTTAGAAAGTTTGTGAGAGGTGTTTGAATTTGCAAGCAGTGGCGGGAGCGCGAATGGGAGCAAACTAAGGAGTGAGGGGAGCGATGAGCGGAGGAGGGTACTTTGGAGAGAAATTTCTGAAGGGAAAAATCTGGTCCGCAGTAGCTGTCACCACTTCACCTCGATAAAAAAAAAAAAAAGTTACTAGAACCCCTCCCTCGCTGTTATCCCGAACCGGAAAGTTACTTCGACTTTTCGAAAATAACAGCTGCTGTGCGCAAGCTGAGCTGCCTGGACAAGAAAGGAGTCATTTAAAAGATTACGGACAAGTGAATCGGCGTTGAAACTGTCTTTCAAAACAACTAACTTTATTTAATAACACTATTCAGTTCAAATTCGGCTTGTCTATGTAAGGGGGCTCCACTACAATAGATCTGCGACTAATATCAGGCAAGGTATATTGAACTGCTGACAGCAGAGGACGGTATTTGTTGTGAAAAGTGACGATATCTACGGTAACCTTCTTTATCACGTTCCATTCAATAGAACTATGTATATGTAAACTGGTTCAAACGGCTCTGAGCACTATGGGACTTAACTTCTGAGGTCATCAGTCCCCTAGAACTTAGAACTACTTAAACGTAAATAACCTAAGGACAGCACACACATCCATGCCCGAGGCAGGATTCGAACCTGCGACCGTAGCGGTCTCGTGGTTTTAGACTGAAGCGCCTAGAACCGCTCGGCCACAGCGGCCGGCTATGTAAAGTAACATGTGATTTGACCATGAACTGATATCCCAGAGTATGTAGCAATTTGAGTACAATAAAATATGACTCAGAAAACGATGTTACTGAAAGAGTATCGTGTAACTGTTAAACCACGTGAGGAGGTACGTTGCAATAAGTGGAAGTCATCTCATATGGCTTAAGGCCGCTATCCACAGGACCTTAATAGTGGACAGATGAGTGCTACACGTCATGAGTTATCATTGACCTGTGACGTCGGATTATGTGAAGAACCAGTGTGATAGCTAGTAGTTTTGACACAGTAAAGGGAGGGCGGAAGATAATGCTGAGTAGTGAACATAAAAGTATACGAACAAGTTTATATCTAACGGAGTGCAACATGGTGAAAATAAATGGTGCAGTAGAAAATAACAGTAAACGCCAACAGTTGATGTCGTAAAGTAATAATGAAAAATATAAGTGACAGTCCAAAGGAAGTGATGGTTTCTCTCGCGTATTTCAATAAATCGCGTTAAGATCTGGTTTGTTTTGCAGTAGTGCAGCTCAGTTTGTCAGGCAAAGAAATGGCTTGGGCATGACAGTGCTGTTTGCATGTCACAGTATCGATAAATAACATTGCTTGCCGTCAGATTCTTTTCATAAACCCAGTAACTACAATAATAAGAGTAAACACAAAGATTCTATTGCACTTAAACATTAACAGGTCATAGTAGGCTTACCATACCAGAATAAACAATTATAGGGGAAAGGTATGTTATGCATGGCATAGTGTGCCAGGATAAAGTATAAATCCTGAATATAGTTGGGTAGGCCGCAATCTGGAAACATGATGAAGTTTCCGATCAAAATGTGCCGTAAAAGACGAAGGCCCCACAAATATTCTAACAAGTTCTAAAAATATTGATAATATTAAAATGCATTAGTGGAATTAATATCAGTTATTTTGCTTCTGACAGTGGTGATTCTGACACAGAATTGTTTTATTTATTTATTTATTTTTGTTTTTTTGAGGCCACAGTAAGAATGATACCATACAGCCTGATGCAAATAATTTTTTTATCTGATAATGACTGTTTTATCGAAATAGCTAGTGAATAAAGGTTTATTTTATCAACAGATCTTAGTAGATCTTATAATGAGTTTCTTCAACTATTTGAAAGTTGCGGAAAATCAGCTGCACAGAACAGTTGACTGCACCTGATTTTTAACATCCGTCCAGTTAGCTACATTCTACCTTGTATGACTTTCTTACAGCCTTCTAGCAGAATGACTTAACTATTGCTCCTTACGTTACTCCTTTCTTCCTTTTCTTCTTCAGCCAGCTCCTTGTGTAACACTAACTGTGCACAAGACTCTAACACCAAGTATAGCACATTAATGCAGCGTTTCGTCAAGGTAGTAATTAAGCTGAGTTATCTACATGAAGAAATAGCATACGATCGAAAAGAGGATTATACTAAAAATCGTAGCCATTTATTATTATTATTATTCACGTATGGACCCAACAGGACCTCGCGATGTACAATCAGTCAATGTGGCACCGTTAGTTAGGTAAGCCCATACACCACGGCACGGTCGTGCGACATCAAATGGGAAGAATCGGTTTTTGACTGTCCTGGTGCCAAAAACCGGATAAAAAGAAACATGATATCGGTTTATGATTGTCGTGAGACTTATGCAAGACATGTTCAATTCGCTGTTCAACGTTTTCTACCACAAACAGAAATCGAGAAATGGCACGTTCCACAACAGACTGGTGTATCCCGGGGTTCACGTTCTGAATGCGTCGCACCCTTCGTGCCTTCAGTTTATTTCGTAATGTGAGCACTTTATACCATATATTTCAGATAACCCCTTACCCAGAAATCAAAAGGATTAAGATCAGGTGATCTGAACGGCCAGGCTGTAGGGAAAAGAAGGCTGATAATTCTAGAAGTTCCGAAACGCCTCTGCAGCAGCCGCTTCACCGGCTGTGCAATGTGCGGAGGGGCGCCATCTTGCATAAAAATGATCCTATCTACACGTCCACGCTGTTGAAGGGTTGGAATGATGTTGGTGAGCAAAAGCCTCTCATAGCGTTACACAGTGACGGTATTGTGGACCCATCTTCGACAGATGTCGGATCAACTGCTTTCCTGCCTTTGCCAGTCTCTTCGAATTATGTAACAGTTTTCTCTAGATTCTTGGCAGACATGGAACCAAAGCCTTTTAACATACCTTTGAGTGTCCGGATCTTCTGCAATACTACTGACGCACAGACACCGTTCTTGTAAAGAAGCTTTACCAGCAGCGCGCAATTCTTTATGGAGACAGTCGTACTTGGCATCTCGGACGCAAACTGAAAAGCAGCAGTGTGCCGTACCTCTGTTGGTGTACATATTCTGACGCCTATCGCGCCATCTGTTGGTCATTTTTATTTATTTATTTTATTCCGTGAAGTTTCTCTCCGTGTTAATAAAATGTTGTCCAAATTTGACGTCAATGTGACCAGTGGCTCTCTTTCTACGCAGTTTTCAAATTGAAACTTTAATTATGGACCCGCTGTATATCAACACATGGAAGACTGCTGGTTGCAGGCTGACATGAATGTATACCTCTTCCCTTCACACCGGAGACATGGTCTGTGAATGCAACGTAAGGGGACTGGGCAGACCAGTCAAGGGTCCGCACATTCCTCACGATGTTTGTGGCGTGAACTGCAGTGTAGGGTAGTGCACAATTCTGATGGAAAATCCTGTTTGGTACCCTGTTCATGACGGATACGACAACAAGGTTTATCATTCTTGCCACAGATTGGAGAGCTTTCAGCCTCCGTTCAACAACTACCAAATCAGCTCTGTTGTCAGAATCGAATTACTGCTTCCTGTGGTTTTTCACCAGGTCATCTATGCATGCCTTGGCGCCGATTTGACTGCTACAAGCACAATAGAGACTCACCTTTCAACACCACAGCATGACGGTTAAAGTTCCAGTTTTCTCTGGCTGTACATCATACAAGCTTCTGTCTCCAGTCGACACTTTAAACTCCATTGTAATGTGAAACTGACCCACTGCCTCATGTATTGTACCTGCATCCCTACACTTCCACCATCCCAGAATTGCTGTCCGTTGAGGCGTCCCTGCGGTGACACTCCGAGCAGCGTGTTTCTCCCCACACAGTGCCAAGACAAACAGTTCTCAAGATTACTTGATAGAAAGGAAGATAAAAATGGAAATGTCGTGTGGCTAGGGCCTCCCGTCGGTAGGCCGTTCGCCTGGTGCAGGTCTTTCGATTTGACGCCACTTCGGCAAAGATGCGTCTCCCGTAGTTACCCAAAGCAGCTACAAGCCGAAGTAAGCAATACACAATCACTGACGACCAAATGCATCAAATTTCATACCGTCCTACTGCTTCCCTATTTAGGTAATAGTGCATTCAATGCGTGCGTACTCATGACTGAATTAATTAAAGATGGAAGGAGTCAAGCCTTCATAGCTTTTCAGTGTGCTGTCAGCGGTAGGCGACCCATCTTCCACCATTTCAGCTGTTGTTATCCATTGGTCAGAGTAAGTCAAGCTGTCCTTTTGTCATATTGAGGTCTTTCTGAAAGGATAATTAGATTCTCTTCTTGTATTGTATTGTAATTTAAGCGGGAGCCTAGAAACGACGGAGAGGCTCCGTCCCCGCCGCAACCGCAGTGGTCCACAACCCCACGGCGACTACTGCAGTTCACTTCACCTCCCGCCGCCCCACACCGAACCACTCTTTCAGGTTTATTGGCCGGTTCGGCCCCCAGTGGATTCCCCCCCCCCCCCCCCCGCCCCACCCCCTCCGCCAGACGAGTGTAACCCCTATGCTTGCGTGGTAGAGTAATGGTGGTGTACGCATACATGGAGAACTTGTTTGCGCAGCCTCAGTGTAGCTGAGGCGGATTAAGGGGAACCAGCCCGCATTCGTCGAGGCAGATGGAAAACCGCCTAAAAACCATCCACAGACTGGCCGGCTCACCGGACCTCGACACAAGTCCGTCGGGCGGATTCGTGCCGGGGACCAGGCCCTCCTTACCGCCCGGAAAACCGTGAGTTAGACCGTACGGCTAACCGGGCGGGCAGGTACTCATTTGCTATACTTTCATCCCGAATTCATCTCAACAACACCCGTTCTGCAGCCTGAAAATCCGAAATAAGGTGATAAGTTGCACATGCACGCCCTATAGGCATGCAGCGTTGCGATGTGCACATGTAAAGACTCTGTAAAGTTAGGCAGACCCAATAGCCACTCATACAACTGTCATTCTGAAGAAGTGGATTTTTTCTATGCTTACAGTAAGTTCAAATAAGGATGAAATTTTAATCAAAATAGCCCTCAGGCATCGAAATACTGCGGTACTGGTAGCGCTCGCTCAAGATGTTAATGCTGTAGAACTTTCCTTCTTGATCAGTATATTTTCGGGAATTTGTACCTCAGAAAGGTTACGTTCCTACTGGATCTCTCAAAATTAAATCATAATCTCAGTCGTCCCATTCATCACCGTAGTAGGACTGTTTATGTTTTCTAATAAACGTCTACAAAGCAAGTGTAAACGCTGTTTCCTGATGAATAACTCCTATCGTGCCCTGCGAACATTTTCACTCTATCACTTTATGAATCGAAAGCTATTTGAACGTGGAGCTCCTTGCGTATCGCCAGTGTCTGTTTTATGAGAACGACAATAGTATGTCACCGACTGCAGAAACTACTAGGTCTGAAATGCCCTTTGTGTTCCGAATAGCCAATAAATGGCCGTCAGTATGTTTCCCGCAAACAATTTGGTGCGAGAAATTCTGTTCGAGTAGCGAAGGAAATGGAGGTACTTGTATGGGTCGGTGTCAATTCCGGCCAACGGCTGCGGAGAGTGGCCCTCGCCTGTAACTAACGGCAGCCAGCCATACACCGCTGTGAGCCGGGCAGCGAACACCGCTGTGACATGCGTCCGGTCTGATAGCGAGTCTCCGCAGACATGTAAAGGCTCATACACACTAGACGACAACGGAACGGAACGGAACTACATGCGGCGTCACCGTCAATTACAGTAACTGTGTGTTCACAGTATGCGGACCTCCATCTAAACGTCACTACGCATAGTTCAGTATCTAATGGTGAAAGTGATGTTATAAGGCACCGTACATGATATAAAATGACGAAATATAGTATTAAATTAGCAACGATAAAGATTATTAATGGCCAAAACAAACTTCGCAGTGGAGAGTCATGATATGATTTGCATGCTCAGAAGTGGAATAACAAGAAAAATGTCGTCCAAAAATTTAAAAATAGCGTCATTACTTGGCAAGCGAAAATATAACAATGTGTTTTGACTATTTTGTTGGAAATAATATCACTCTGTCATTAGTATCCACTATCTTAAGCAAACTGTTGGATATATACGATCTCATAAATAAGTACAATAGCCGAATTATTATGTATGTTGCATATGTTTGCTTACTTCACCGTATGTCACCCAGGCATAAATTAAGTGAAGTAACTATATCAATATGTAACATCTCTGATTGCCCAAACATTCTCACAACAACAAGTGTTTATACGGTTGTCATCTCGTGTGCATACTGCAATGATATGTGCTAATATAATATACTATTGTGCATTTTCAACTTCTCGCGGCGTAATGAATAGTCCATTAAATTTCGGGCATGCAGCCCCGCAGATAAAATTTTATTTGCGCGGCTGCATGTCAGAAATTTAATGGACTAATGTTCTATTCTTCCATAAGGAGCACATATGTGTTTATAACTTGTGCTGCGTTAGCCTCTCTTTAAATCATTTTGGAAGGCACAATGTGAATTAAAACGGTGCATAATGGGCTACAAAATCGAGGGCAGTTGCTAGATAATCCTTGCAGCCAGTGGTCGTATACGCAGTACATCACTAAATGCACTGACATTATGGCGCACCTTTTGGCAATAAGTGCACCATACGTTTCTTTCATGTTTTTCTATAGGTTAAAATTAGTAGTTGTGTAGGTAATAGTATCAGAAGCGTAACTGACATTTAAATGATTCTTATACCTTAATGCCTGACGATTCGCACCAGTGCCTCGAAACGCGTGACTAGCGAATTAATTCATAATATAAATAATCCATAAACATTGTGACTGGTTGCAATACATACATGGATCGTTCTTTAAGAGTCCCTTTCTATGTCACAAAACACCTTTCGGATAGAGGATGTCTACTGCACTATTTTTTATGATTGGCCACCGGGTTCCACACACTGTTTTATTAGCTGTTTCGTTTCTAGTGCAAAGACATAGACCGATGTCTGTTAAAAAGTAACAATTCAGCGAGCAAAATAAGCTGGATTCTTTATAAAATGATTCGAAAATTAATTTTGGACATAATTTTCGTGGAACTACAACGAATGCTATGTCTTTACTGTAAAACAGACTTAATCGGGTTTATTTACACGTAATGTTAATGACGTTAGCGCTTTCGAACAATAGACCATCATCAGAGAACATATAAGGTGGACTTCAGAACATATAAGGTGGACTTCAAGTCAATACAGAATGATATCAGCCACATGCTGAACAAACGTCTAACAACCTACAGAGGCGAACCTCTGTCGGCAGGTGACTGATACTTTTCTACATTAACGTGAAGTCCACCTTAAGTGTTCGACTTTGGTCTCTGACCGAAAGCGCCAAAAACAGTAACACTTAATAAACCAGATTCACACTTTTTTATAATAAAGACCTGAACATTAATGACAAATTTCTTTATCCACTGATAAAGCATTCGACAAAAGTGTAACACGACGTGCTAACAATTTACCCACAGTTGATTCTTCACATGGAATGTGCCACACCTTTCTGTCTGATATATCTTATATCTTCAACAATTCCACCACCTTGCACTGACGACTGTCCAGTAGCATACAGGGCACATCTTCGGTGTTCTAATCTGAGGTTGTTGTTTTGGCACATCAATCAGATGTACGAGCTTCAAGAGATGGACGGCCACGTATGAATTCAGCCGCTGTATTGTTACGTTTTCCGCGTGTGAAACTTCCTCTCAAATTAAAATAGTATGCCCGAGCGGGACTGAAATCTGGGAAATTTTCCTTTCGCGGGCATGTGCTCTACCGAATGAGCTATCAAGCGCGACTCAGGACGCATTCTCAGAGCTTTATTGCAACCAGTATCTCTCTCCTACTAAAATTCACAATTCTCCTGTATACCTTGCGTGACCGGCACTACTGGAATTAAACATACAACGGAGAAAGGGCTTAGCCACAATATTAAGGATTGTTTCCAGAATCAGTTTTCACTCTGCAGATGTGTATGAGCGGATATGAAACTTCCTGACAGATTGAAACTGTGTTCAGGTTCGGGTCTGAACCTGGGGTGTTTTGATCTTTCTACTTCTTCGTAGAATCTGTCATTTACTTTTAGTCTCTGTGACGCAACGGGCTGAATCGGAAGAAAGGTCCTAAAAACAGAAGGCATTGTAACTAATCACCTCTTACGTGTTGGCTCCAGTCTCTGTTTCGATGTAATATTAACAGATATCAACGAGGAGGTCGGACTCGTCAAAGAGGTAGAAAACAAGTGCACTGTTTTATTCGTGAAGTGTTTCAGGTTGGCTTGGGCTGCTTGATGATTTGCTATATATTTCGCCTCAAGCACGCAACACTTAAATAAGCTGACACCTGAACACTCCTTTAATACTTACTGAATATTCGGTCGCCGTTAATTATTATTAGTCAGAGTTCAGCTGGTCTATCCCAGAATCCGTGTACCTTCTTCCTCCAACTTGACTCGGCTTACAAGCTGCAGACAAAGCTGCCGAAATTAACTTCTCGTTCTCATTCACTCCACCACATAAATAAGAAGTGAGATTCAATTCATCTTCTTACATTATTTTCAAAATTATAACTCAGTGCATAATAAATGAGGACAGCTACCAACTCACATACTGCTGATCTGATATTCAGCTTGACAATTAACAATTGCAATACATTTATTATCTTTGACATTTCGCGATCTTAGATTTTATGGAGCTCTTTGTTCCGCATCGCTCACTCCTCGAACTTCTATCCCCACCTCATCGGGTGGGGTTGTCTGAAGGCTACCCTCTCTCGTACAGTCACTGGATCGTTAGGTCTGGTATTAGCAACTACGATTTAAAACACCTCCCAACAGTGGGGTGTTCACATTTATCGACTACTCTCAGTCACGAACATCTTTTCTCTGACATACGTATTTAAGGACGTGATATCTCCCATGCAAGGAATGAGATGTACCACTACACTTATGGTGTTACGTGCCGGCCTGATGACTTGATTTCCATCCCTCCACGAATGAAACAAACACGAGTATCAATCCAACTTAATTATCCCAAATCTACGAAGAATTGGTGCAGTCATTACTGTTACTGCAGCTGTAGGCATTGAGCTACCAATCACATCTGTGAACGAAACCCAGACAGCACGACTAGTATAAAAAGCCGTAACTAAACAACCTAACCTGCAATCCAAATAAAGGACCGATATACGTTACATCGCAACGTTTACCAACGAAAACGGAATGTTATTGGTAGGAACGTACTCCAACAGCCAGTAGCAACATGATCGTTGTGGTGTGTGTTCATTCCTAAGACTGGTTTCATGCAGCTCACCATGCTGGTATATCCTGTGCAAACTTGTCCATTACTACTTCAGCTTACATCTATTTGAACTTAACTTTCTGACTGTAGTTAAGCCTTGGTGAGCCCCTAGAACTCCCCCCCCCCCTCCTCTTACCATTCCCATCACTTCCCCCAACTGGAAAATAAGCTGTAGCTTGATGTCGCAGTAAGTGTTCTACAACCCATTCCTTCTTTTAGTCAAATCATGCCACGCATTTCCTTCTATCCGAATTTGATACACCACCTCTTCACTATTCATCGGATCTACTCGAATAATCTCCTGCACTCTACTGTAGTGCCGTATTTCGAAAGCTTCTGTTGTCTTCTTGTCTGACCTGTTTATCATTCATATTTCATTTCCACAGAAGATGCAGTTAACAGCATCAAAAAGGTTTATGCACACCTGGTCTTCTATTTTGCTCTCCGTACTAATGCACTTTTAAACTGAGTGCAGCATCAAGTAAGATTTATTTGTTCATACTTGCTTACGACAGTTTATCATATCGCGTTTCGATACTTCAGCTCATACCTGTAGTACTTTCGTAGCACAATATTTATAGCTCAGCCAAACATTATTTTTAGGAATTTATAGTCATTTCTTTAACATTCAGTACTTCATTACGTAATATTTCCTATTTTGTACCCATGTCAGATTGAAGCATTGAAATTTTTTTTCTTCAAATCGTCACATATCTTTGGAAGTAAATTTCTGTATAGAGTTAAAAACTGCCCCTTATGTCGTGAGAATTGCGTGTTTCGTCTTAAATTGTCTGGTGATAGCCCAAAATAACGGAAACCGGTCCGCTACAACATATAAAATTAATATTATTGGTGAATGGTCATAATATCACTTCCAATTTTTCATACGACTAACTTCCTCCAAGCGTCGACGGAATATTTCATAAATGTATTACGTTTTTTTCCTGAATTTTTGATTTCCTCACAAAATTTGTTCTTTGTTTCCTATATTGCTTGCTCAATGTACAGACTGAATAATACGAGGGAGTAAAGGTACATTTCCCTTTCATCAGTCAATGATCTAAGATAATTTGTGGGGTCTGCACTGCCTTACGAGTACGCATATTTCTCCGAAACCTAAACTGTTCTTCTCCGATATTGGTTTCTTCCAGTTCTGCCATAGTTCAGTAAATAAGTCGTCTGGGTATTTCGTAACAACAACTTATGGAACTGAGTCGGAGTCTGCTTTGATCTGAATCGGAATTAATACATGTCTAGCATCTTCCTTGTTTGGAACTGGAATGATTACAAGATGTAATAACATTTCATATAGGAGGTAATGTCGTCCAGCCATAGCTTACTTGGTTAAAGTGTACAGAGAGCGTGTCTTAGCTGAGTGGCGTTCCAGTGCAACAACAGTCGCGCTTAAAACACACAGACAGCTGCCGAACGCCGGATGTCGCCCGCCGCAGCGGCCGGAAGGCGACCACCGTGCTTCCGCCGGATTAGCAGGCGGCCAATCTCCTGAGTTCGTTAAGAAAACAGGCCCATCATTGGGGGAGCGTGGAGCGGATGCATTCGGAAGAAAATTACTTCTCACAGCGCCGACAGCCGCTGATTAACTTGTGGTGTTAACATCCCGCCCCGACATACCCGCCACCTTGAGCAGGCACTAAAGGACGTTCGGTTGTTTCCGCATCCGCTGCTTATATGAGCCTCACTGTGGGCTGCTCGCTGCAGTTCTAAGTAACCTACGAGGGACGGTTAATACGAAATGCAACACACAGTTTCAAACATGGCTGATTCTCAGCAACCGCATACACACTGACGGCCAAGGAAACTGGTATAGTCATGAATATTTGAATACAGAGATATGTAAACACGCAGAATACGGCGCTGCGGTTGGCAACGTCTGTATAAGACAACATGTGTCTGATGCAGCTGTTAGATCGGCTACTGCTGCTACAATGCAGGATTACCAATATATGAGTGAGTTTGAACGTCGTTCAATTGTTGGCGCACGAGCGATGAGAGACAGCATATCCGAGGCAGCGATGTAGTGGGGATTTTCCCGTACAGTCCTTTCTCAAGTGTACCGTGAATATCAGAAATCCGGTAAAATATCAAATTTCCGACATCGCTGCGGCCATAAGAAGATCCTGCAAGAACAGGGCCAACGACGATTGAAGCGAATCGTTCATCGTGACAGAGTACAACCCTTCTGCAAAAAAATGGTTCAAATGGCTCTGAGCGCTATGGGACTCAACTGCTGAGGTCATTAGTCCCCTAGAACTTAGAACTAGTTAAACCTAACTAACCTAAGGACATCACAAACATCCATGCCCGAGGCAGGATTCGAACCTGCGACCGTAGCGGTCTTGCGGTTCCAGACTGCAGCGCCTTTAACCGCACGGCCACTTCGGCCGGCCTTCTGCAAACAGCTGCAGATTTCAGTGCTGGGCCATCAACAAGTGTCAAGTGCGAACCACTCAATGAAACATAATCGATATGGGCTTTCGGAGGGGAAGGCCCACGAATGTACCCTTTACGAGTGCACGACAAAAACCTTTACGCCTGGCCTGGGCCCGTCAACACCGACAAAGGACTGTTGATGACTGGAAAAATGTTTGCCTGGTCGGACGAGTCTCGTTTAAAATTGTACCGATGGACGTGTACGGGTATGGAGACAACCTCATGAATCCATGGGCCGTGTGTGCCGGCAGGGGACTGTACAGGCTGGTGGAAGCTCTGTAACGGTGAGTGGCGTGTGCAGTTGGAGTGATATGGGACCCCTGGCAACATTGCAGTAGTCACAGCTGTGTGCAGCTGGCTGGTACGCGAGAGAATAGACAGGTTACACGACCTTGTTGCGATGCTCAAAGACTCCTCGCCCAACGTCTTACCGTGCTTTCGTTCACTGCCAGGTCTCCGTAAATACCCTGCAAGCGCCTACGAATATCTGTGATGTTCTGGTTTTCCGCCAAAAGAAATTTAGCGACAGTTCTCTGCTTGGAATGCATCTCCGTTAAGGACGCCATTTTGAAGGCTACTTATAGGGCCGCCTCCTATAGAAACTTTATGGAATTATAGGGTCTGAAGCGGGAAAATTTCAGGATGTCCCCTAATGTATTATGCATTTTATCAATCGAACCTGGGCAAAATTAAAGAATGTGTTGCATTGCTTATTGGACGCCCCTCTTAGTAAAGAGTACTGGCCGTCATACAAACGACTGACCGGTGATTTTCAACAGTCATAAAGATTTCTGCGCTTTTCTTAGACACTCTGACGTTTTACAAGAGTTTTGGTTATCATCCGAGTTCTCATGAGAAATCAGATGTAATTCAAATAGACAGGGGGTATTCATAAATTTTTAACAATCAACCAATCTGCGATTATGGAACCTGATGTTGGTCATTCTCTAGACGCCCTTCAGTAGATACGGCACAGTTTTTCAGTGATGGATGACTTGTCTGAGTCCTTGGCTGCAGAAATTTACATTTTGACTGTTCAGGAAACGTTATACCTCTGAACTTACCTCGCCGTCGTTCTGTAAATGGTTTCTCCGTCCGAGAAAAGAGGAAGAAGCCACTGGGTGCCTTGTCGGGAAGTCATGAGGGGTGGGAGGGTGGGGGGTGGGGGGAAATGGAGGAAAGAGACAGAGGTTTAAGTAAAATTTGAGAGCTCAAAAGAACAGAATGTGTGACTGTCTGCTGAGCAGATGAGCTGTGGCTTTGTCGTGGTGGAAAACCATCCCTTTGGACAATCTCCCGCGACTCTTCAGCTTGACGTCCTCCCGTAACCTCGTCAAAAGATTTCGTTAGTGTGTTCCTGTGACACTGCACCCCTTACGATGAAATATTTTAACATAAAAGCTTAGTTTCTACTGAACGTAGTACTGATAACACTTTACCGTTTTGGGACGTTTCGGTCACATTGAACGGGGATTCTTTTAGATTTGATATTGATCGGATACCTGCCTCGTTGTACTTAGCGATATACAGTTCATCTAGTCATCCTTTTCATTACAACATTGTGTTCTTGAGGTTACGTAACCCCACACAGTTGGCGGTAGCTTTCAATCGGGAATAAAGGATGATCCGGTCTGTACCATTTTGTAATTGACACCACAATGACTTTGTACGGAAAATTAACAGAAACGTTCTTATGAAACTTAAAGGTTCCTCGGCTCCACCCTAAGACCGGCGAGGGGACTTAAGTACAGTGACGTCCGTAAGTCCTGTCACCCCCTATTTTTGGGTCATGATATATGTTTGTACTCTATATATCATTTCTTTCTTGTCAGATGGCGGATACAAATAGCTACAGTGTGGAAAAACCAGTTACGGCAAGTGCATGGGTTCATGAAAGTGCACCCACCGGGAAAAGCATAAGAGATGTGCAACAGGATTTTGCAGCAAAATTCCTTAAAGAAGCTGCGGTGGCAACAGAAATTCCAAAAATGGCCATGCTAACACAGTTGGAAAAAGATCTTGAATTAAAATCTTTTAGGCCAACGTTTATAAAAGAGTTGAATTATGAGGACGTGCTGCGATGGCATGAAGCTTGCTCAAGGTTGCCCAATGTGTTCTTGACGCTCCCACAGACGGGCAACGTTTTCTTCTCAGACGAATGTGAAATTTATCGATGTTGTCATAATACGTGTACTTTTTTCTGGCGCAAGGAAACCCATATTATTAAAAAGAATTATACAGTAATATCCCACATGTTATGATCTGGGCTGCGATGTCCAGTACGCACCTCGTAGGGCCGTATTTCTTTGGCGGTGCAGTGAATCAACATTCTTACTTGAAATGTTACGTGAATGGTTTATTCCAAAGCTCCAGAGACTAAACATTCTTGGTGACAGTTGGCATCAACAAGATGGATCTCCTGCCCACTACGCTCTCCGTGTGCGAGAATTCTTAGATGATGTGTTACCGCAGAAGTGGATAGGGAGAGGACCAGTGTATCTGCAGCTCCTATGGAGCTCCCTCAGAGAAGCCCAGATCTAACATCATGCGACAGTTCCTTGTGAGGAATAATTAAGCAGCATGGCGCGAAACAACGATACCAGACAATTGACGAACTGAAGCAAGATGGAAGGGAGGCATTCAAGGAAATCACACTGCCTATCCTTCGGAAAATATCACAGAGTACATGGTGTCGCATCATTTTGTGTCGTGACAATGATAGCACCCATACTGATTTTCTGGATCACTAAACAAGCAGGAACGTAAAATACCAACGTTTGTCACACATCTGCTACGACATGTTCGAAATAAATAAATAAATACACATCATGGCCAAAAGGAGGCAGGTGACAGGAACTTCGGACCGGACTGTACATTAGTTTCGGTAGATAAATGTACTCATAGGAAGGTTTTGTATCATAGAGTTTTGTACTATGGTAGGATTTCATGCTTTGTTGGCAAATAACTTTCGACTCTCAAGATTATCCCGACATATTTCATTCCCAGCAATAACGGGATGAAGTTCAGACATAGTGAAAAAATTAAGGATACTTCCTTCAAATCTCCAAGTGTTTACAGAATTACGTGCAGTGACCACCTGTACAAATATATCGACCAGACAGTTGGAAATCCGAGGTCAGGTTTAGGGAATATTCATATGGCTAGGGTTTTAACTCGACTTTGGGTACCCATTTTTCTGATACAGGTATCTTTGTTACCAGTATTTCATAGAACCTTTCAGTGTTGCATAGGGAACTCAAGGGCAACGTTGGTAATGCTCTAAAAGAACTAGAAATTTAACGTGCCTTTAAGCAATGTCTTAGTTATACTCTCAACAACCAAGTTGAATTGACATCAACACCCAAGTTGAATGGAATCCTAAATCGATTTTAGCAAGTTTTGGTTTTCTCACTGGATAATCTTGTCCATTTATCTGCTAGTGTATTACCTCCTTCTACCTCCCACACCTTTCTCCGCCATATTTGATTATTTTTATGATTTGACATTTTATAGTTCCCTGTCCTTTTAGTTTTCAAAGAGTTTTAACATATTAATAATTTTCTACAGTACACCAATGAGGCCCTCTTAGTATCGAATTTATATGTTCCATTGTAGTATTTGACATTGTATTCTAGTGTGCACCCAGTTCCTAATTAATTTTATCACACCCAGTCCGCCTAGTGCTTCTGCGCATGCGCCATCTGCCTATTGGTCCATCAGTGTTCCAGTGTTAGTCTGGTGCTGCCCTGGAACGAGTAGAACATGGCATGGCTATGTCTGGTTTCTTCTTTTATCTGTTTCCTTCCATTCCCCCCTCCCATCGTATTTTAACGATTTATTTATATTCATTTTTAGGTTCCGACTATTGGCGCGCTTCTACATTAGTTTATCATGGGGGTAACATGATTTTTAGAATGGAGTAAAATTCTAGGAATCGAGGGAAAAGTTTAATATCAAATGTACTCCAGCATCACACTGCAACTGCAAGTATTGGTCGTAGCCATATTTCATATTACTTGCACAGCCACTTTTGGTGAAAGGCTTGAACTTCTTTGCATCCAATTTTGAGAACTACACCTGATGATGTAACTAAAGTTAAGAAAGTGGTGGTATTTTGTAATAAAGTAATCATACAACGGCAGCGGTGTTTTTATTCGACATAAATCTTTTACCACCACCAACTGGCAGTCACGAAAATCTCATCTTGCCAGATGATGCTTGCGTCTTTTCCGGCAGTTACGGATCTACAGATTATTGCCTGCTCCTCGGGAACATAATGAGATACTAAATACTGGACCACGGTGATTACGTGACTAAAGATGCCTTTTGCACTGGTCTCACACAATGTAATATATACGCCGCTGCCATGGTTTGGCGGACTTTCTGAGTGGGTGTGAGCAGTCGGGGAATATAGTGAGTGGCGCCTTTTGCAATGTTCAATATATCTTTACGATATTGAAGCCTACCTTCTCCCACTATCACCGAAAAGCATTCCATTTCTCGTGTGTTTCTAGGTTCTTCGGAGAGATATGGTCTCTACGACGGTACTGGGCACTACGCGCTGTTGATTGAATAGTTTGGCTCGAGCCCCCACGTACTATGGCGCGAAAATATATATTTGTTATACACAACACTCAGCTTAATTGTGCGGCCCAGAGATGTGGCCTGTCTTAATGCTTGGCTACGATTTTAGTCATAGGGTGCCAGCTCACACCTGTCGTAAACTCAATTTTCAAGCTTAAATAAGAAAGATAAAATAAAAACAATGCAGGAAGGTAAGGCTGTGAAATTTAAAAAAAACATTGAGCCACTCACGTTGATTTATAATTTGAAGGGCGGCCGTTAATAACTGATGCTACAACACTTTACTATAAAATTCATATATTGTGATCACGGCACTCGACAGTCTGTTCACAAAATTCACTATTGTCTGCTGTCCAAAACCACTATATTGCGCTCAACTTGATCGTTTTCGAAAGTCGCTACTTATATACTTGTTCCCGAATGTGGCTACCAACTCACTGCTAACCCCAGATGGGCGGTACATCCGGTTCTTAGCGTCTCTCCAGCTCAACTCTTCTCTCGTCAAAGATGACCGCCCTATGCACCCTCGAAATGACTGCCTAACTCAAAACAATGTTTGACAAAAAATTAGGAATATTCGAAAACTAAACACCAAAACACATACGATACATTGAAAAATATGGACATTTTCCAGGCAATAAGAATCTAAAGTCCAATTTCTCGTATCTACCACCATTTTTTCACAAATAATGTTCTTGTGACGTGATTTTGTTTTCCCGGATTTTTTATATTAAACATAAATAACCAAATAAAAGTACACACTTAATTACTCATCCACCTCCTTCAAGTTAGAATGCTGTCGCTAGTTTCGTCTCTTTAAATTTATTTATTACGAAAAACACAGTTTCTCTCAGTCGAATCCCATATTCCAACCTCTAATTCAAAAATTCATTCAGCTAAATCGGCTATGACTGCTCGATGCACCTCTACTAGCCGCATCCGTGAACACTTTGTTCATGTTAATCGGCCAAAGCATTGCCGAGATATTAGTTTGTGAACTTTCATAAATTTACAACTTTTAAGACAACGATAGCTTTTAAACTATTATATATTTTTTGGTGCATCTAGATAATTTATCTATATATATTTTTCTGTCCATGAGTGCCAACTCGAAACTTCGTGTCACTCTTAGTTCTGTTTTTATCAATTTTTCTCTGGCATATAAATTTCTCCAAGCGCGAAAACACGGCCATTCACGCCTCTGCCTACCTAACGCCCGGGTTTTTCCAAGGCCGCGTAAACACTAGCCACTCGCCACGGCCCTGTAGCAACCGCCGACCACGTGCTCTGCGGCGGAAAAGTGCCCTTCTAATCTCCCCCCACATCTTGTACGCTGACATCTCAAGGTTCTGTGGGGCGGTAGACAAAAATATGGGAACACCAAAAACATTTGAATTCCTACAACGGTTAGGAAAACCGTTGGCATTCAAAACAGCTTAAAGGCGTTTGGGAATGGATAAAAACAGGTCCTTCACGTTTTGCAGCGTAGTCTTGTACCTTTCCTTCAGCAAAACTGTGGCAAGCTCAGATATTTCTGTTACGACTACGACTGACATTTGCAACTGACTGAGAACACTGCAAGGGTGCCGTTCGTGGTCAAATACGCATCCTTGTCTCCAAAGTAGACCACCAAGGCTCATTAATATTAAGGCCTCATGACTGTGGTGACAAGGTGAGATGCAGCAATCCATTCTCGTGATCACAGAGGCAGTCCTGGACGATGCGAGCTCTGTGAACAGGGGCACCATGATACTGGAACACCGCGTCACCGTTGGTGAACAAATATTGTACCGTACGACGGACCTGATCACCTAAAATGGTCACATATTTCTTAGCAGTAATGCGACCTTGCAGAGTAACGCAGGTCCCATGGAATACCACGATACGACTGCCCAAATTATCATCGAACCCCCGCCATATTTCACTCTCGGGACGTAAACTCGATCAGAAGTCGAAAACAGTGTAGAACAAGACACATTCGACCAAAAGACTTTCTACTATTGCTCCATGTCCAAATTTTAGGGTTTTCACACCGCGTTTTCCGGTTACGGGCGTTCTCAGCACCTATGAGTGGCTTTTCAGTTTCAGTTGGGCCTGCTTATGGTGCTCTCTTCTATTGTTTTGGAGGTGACATGGTTCGTGAGCGCGACATTTAGTTCTGCAGTGACATTTGGAGCTGTCGTCCTCTGTCCGTCACTGTCACGCAACACACATCAGCGTCCGCATTTCGACTTAGCGATTGGTTTTTTTTTTTTTTTCCTTTTTCCATGTATGCAGTACAAAACATGGATGCGGTGCCTCTTTAAACACCAAACACTCCGGAGTGGTAGGCTATGGAAGCACCCACCATACGAGAACCAGCAATTTGCCCACGTCCGAATTCATTTAGCTCCGACATAACGCACTCACAACTGCATAGAACACTGTTCTGACCACGACAGGCACTAACAAAATACTGAAGACATCGCACAGGTGCCGTTCCTGGTCAAACCCAACAGAGCAACTTGCAGACTTGGCTAGTGTGTGTGTGTGAAATCGTATGGGACTTAACTGCTAAGGTCATCAGTCCCTAAGCTTACACACTACTTAACCTAAATTATCCTAAGGACAAACACACACACCAATCCCCGAGGGAGGACTCGAACCTCCGCCGGGACTAGCCGCACAGTCCATGACAGACTTGGCTAGTACCTATATTTATACTCAAGTACGCATTTCTTGCGGTTACCCTTATTTTTGTCCAACCCCTGTGTCTTCGTCATTTAGTCTTTTCCGCTGGATAGTAATTTGTTTGATGGTGGTTAATTTGAAAGAAAAATTTTTGGAATCTCGGTTTGTATCTATTCAAAGTGTCAAAAGTAAATATTGCTGCATGTAATCTTAAAATAATTGTGCGTCGAAACTGTCAATCAAAGGTAAATATTAGTTATATTAGAAAAGAAAAGCTCTGTAAATCGAAAAGCTGTAAATTTTGGAAAGTGCGGTCATGTGTTATCAGCATTGAATGTCGATCATCATTACGCACGGATAAAGAGATATCGCTCGCCAGCAGCTTAGCGGTCCGGACTATAGGCAGCGTTCCTGAACTGTGACGAAACATTTGTTGCCAAACGCTGAGATGGGCTAATTGTTGAAGGTGTCTCACTTCTCAAGTGATTCGGCACAATAAGAGACAACTCTATTTTCAATGACAATGAATTTAGAATTACTTTACTCAAGGCATCAATCGATGCTGCATCAGTGCTTCGGATGCGGTAATGGTGATGCCGTGATGTGAAAACAAAATTAGGTTAATTGACTGCTGTAAACTTCAGCCATTCACTTAAAGTCATAGAAGAGATGAGTGTGACTGGCTTAAAATATAATACTATGACATTTTAGTCACTTTGCTCCTGATTCAAATTCCTATTGATCTGCGCTGATTGATGCTAATTGAAACACTCGTAAGAGTAATTCAGTTTGGAGTTGCCTGATCGATCATAATAGTTACTTTTATCAAACTTAAGTGCACGCTGAAATAAAAGAAATTTAATTTATTGATGTATTTTTAATGAAGCAATGTGAAGCTGTTGACCCGACTGTGGGCAAGAATGGCATTTCTTTTATACAGTACTACGCAAACCGTTGAATTCCTAATGCGAGCATCGTTGACCATTTTGTCAGAAATTATTGTTATTTTTTAAAGCATTGTGATAAATAGTGTGTATGTTACCGGGAAACTGTGTAATCTGGCATTTTATGGACTGCCTAGGCAATGTATACACTGAAGCGCTAAAGAAAGTACTATAGGCATGAGTATTCAAATACAGAGGTATGTAAACAGGCAGAATACGGCGCTGCGGTCGGCAACGTCTATATAAGACAACAAGTCTTCGGTGCAGTTGTTAGATCGGTTCCTGCTGGTACAATGTCAAGTTACCAGGATTTAAGTGAGTTTGGACATGGTGTTACAGTCGGCGCACGTGCTATGGGACACAGAATCTCCGAGGTAGCGATAAAGTGGGGATTTTTCCGTACGACATTTTCACGAGTGTACCGCGAATATCAGAAATCCGGTATAACATCAAATCTTCGACATCACTGCGACAGGAAAAACATCCTGAAAGAACGTGTCTAACGACGACTGCAGAGAATCGTTCAACGTGACAGAAATGCAAACCTTCTGCAGATTGCTGCAGATTTCAATAGTGGGCCATCAATAAGTATCAGAGGCTCTGTAGTGGTGTGTGGCGTTTGCATATGGAGCGATATGGGACCCCTGATACGTCTAGATATGGCTTTGACAGGTGTCACGTACGTATGCATCCTGTCTGATCACATACATACATTCATGTCCGTTGTGCATTCCAATGGTCTTGGGCAATTCCAGCGGAACAATGCGACACCCCAGACCTCCATGAACACTTTTGAATTTAAACACTGCCGATCGCCACCAAACCCGCCAGACTTGAACACTTTGAGCATATCTGGGATTGCAACGTGCTGTTCAGTAGAGGTCTCCTTCCCCTCGTACTCTAACGGATTTATGGACAGCCCTGTAGGAAGGACTCTTGGTGTGAGTTCCCTCCAGCACTATGTCAGACATTAGTCGAGACCATGCCACGACGTGTTGCGGCACTTCCGCGTACTCGCGAGAACTCTACACGATATTAGGCAGGTGTACTAGTTTCTTTGGCTCTTCAGTGTAGAATCCCACAAATCATTAGGCAGAGTACTAAATGCATCTTATCTGCATCTTGCTTAGTCATCCAGTAGAGTGCCGGTTACACTTAAGGCAATCTCTGAAAGAACCACAATTTAAATATTTTGACAGTTGCAACAGACATTACTGTTGTAACAGTTTCAGTCCAAATCGTTTGGAGTTGAGTTGTATCAGAGTGTCACTTACGCTAAAAGGAGATTGCACATCAAGATTGTAAAAATGTAGTGCTTGATCACTATGCTGATGTAATGGAACAAGTATTTTATAGATAGTGAGAGAAAATAAGCAGTAATTCGGCAAGAAACAGTATTTTTCTAGCAAACGATCGTTATGAGGAAATAAGGGATGTGAATATGGCTAAGACTGTGGAAAAGAAGCTACCTTGTCATAACTGGGCAATTAAGAAGTACAGTGTAATGAAAGTCCAGGGAATATGGTACCGTGGAGTGAAATATGTGGCGAAATCAGATTAATCTATGGTCTCAGACGAAGAAACTGAAAGTACTCTCCGCCAAAATGTTCCCGTTGGTTAAAAAAGCATCTACAAGTCCCGTTTCTGAAACTGATACATATCTTGGGGAATCTTGCAACTTTTTGGCTGTCGTTGACGAAGTGACAAATGATGGTTTTTATAAATTGAGTGCCAAAGAACGAATTTTAAAGCAGTTATACACAGAGTCACCGTTCGCAGCATGCAAGAAGTCCGAAGATGTTCCGATGGACAAAGAATTATGTCTCAGGTCAGTTGAAATTTAGCAGTCTACCGGGACTGGACAACGACTTGTAAAGTAAAAGAGAGCTGTGTCTTCAATGCGTCTGTAGAGTGTAGATGAATGTAAAGAGAGAGAGTGTGTATGTGGTATGGTGCCGTGTTTGTGCTATATGACAGCGTGAGAAGTGAGAGGATGAAACTACCACAAACACTCTGTAGGCAGTGGTGGTGGTGGTTAAACCCGAGACCGCCACATAGCCTGTTTCTCTGCTATAGCACACAGGCTTAACGTTCCCTACCTACTAACCGATCACCATCGACAATATCATATGCTCTCACTCCATGAGAAACTGTAGTGAGGTCTGGGACGCAATTCAGGACACTGGCGCAAAATATGGTGATCAGGAAGTGTACGCCACCTCCTATCCACCACTCGTTGGCCAAATACTGATGGAGAAAATTCCTTCAGTCCAGTCGCTAGGATTAGAACTGGCTACTTGTAAGTCTAGGAATACGAGGGTCACTCCAAAAGAAATGCACACTATTATTTTTTAAATCCATCGTTTATTCTACATGTTTGAAAGTTTTACAGTGTGTAGATACATCCTGTAGAAACAATATTTTCATTTCTCCACATAATTTCTATCCCTCTCACCTGCATTACGCCATCTTGGAACCAGCGCCTGTATACCAGCATGGTAAAATTCTGGACCAGCTTGTTGCCAGCCACTGTTTGGCAGAGTGCACAAGGGAGTCATCATCTTCAAACCTTGTTCCACGAAGAGAGTCTTTCAGTTTCCCAAAGAAAAGATAGTCACATGGACCAGGTCAGGACAGTAAGGCGGGTGTTTCAGTGTTGTCCATCCGAGTTTTGTGATCGTTTCCATGGTTTTTTGACTGACGTGTGGCCGTGCATTGTCGTGCAATAGCAGAACATCCTGCTTTTGCCGATGTGGTCGAACACGACTCAGTCGAGCTTGAAGTTTCTTGAGTGTCGTCACATATGCATCAGAATTTATGGTGGTTCCACTTGGGATGGTGTCCACAAGCAAGAGTCCTCCGGAATCAAAAAACACTCTAGCCACAACTTTTCCAGCAGAAGGTGTGTTTTTGAATTTTTTTCTTGGGTGAATTTGCATGATGCCACTCTATTGATTGCCTCTACGTCTCTGGTGAAAAATGGTTGAGCCATGTTTCATCACCTGTCACAATTCTTCCAAGAAATCCATCTCCACCATTCTCGTACTGTTCCAAAAGTTCGCTGCATACCGTTTTTCTTGTTCCTTTTTTAACGCCAACACTTTCAGTATTCTGCAAACACTTCCTTCCCCTATCCCAACGTCGCGTAACAATTCGTTCACTGTGATGCGTCTGTCAGCAGTCACCAATACGCTAACTCTCTGCACATTGTCGGTAGTGTGTGCAGTCCGAGGCCAGCGAGGACAATCCTCAATATTGCCGTGTCCGCTTTCATTAAGTAACCTGCTTTCCCACCGACTAACTCTACTGCGATCGACAGCAGCATCTCCATACACCTTTTTCAACCTCTTGTGGATGTTTCGCACTGTCTCGGTTTCACAGCACAGTAATTCTATGACAGCACGTTGCTTCTGACGAACGTCAAGTGTAGCATACATCTTGAAGATATGCTGTGACGGTGCCACTCACGGGAACAGGTTGAACTAAGTTTGAAAACAAGCGGGAAGGGTGTATCTACACACTGTAAGACTTTCACACATGCTGAATGAAAACTGTAATTTTACAAAAATAGTGTGCATTTCTTTTGTAGTGACCCTCGTAACAAGAAATAAAGTGAACCGCTATGAACTGAGATACACAATTCAGTTTTTTTTTAGGAAAGTTTGGTAGAAAGGAAGGTTTACACGTGAAAGACAACAACACACACCATAGTTTCTATTGGTCTTTGAGTGCGAAAGGCGCCCGGTTGTCTAGTGGGTGTTCGAAACGAAGCCTCAGCATGTTCTATACCTTCAAAGTAGCTGCCTCACAGAAGAAGCTTACAAAGTATGCTTTGCAACTTCAGCTCCATTTTTGACAATCATGTACAGCCGCTGGCTATAAAAGAACCGTACCCAAAGACTGGAGAGTTTCACAGGTGCTCGCGACACATCAGTAAACAACAAAGAAAATAGAAGCAATTCGCTCACTTATAGACCAATATCACTGACATCTGCTTGCAGCACGACTTTGAAATATATGCTGTGGTCGAAAGTTATGAAATACCTTGGAGAAAACCATTTTACACACAATCAGCACGAAGTCAGAAAACGCCGTCATTGTGAAACACAATTGGCCTTTTATTCACATTAAGTAATGAACGGTCTCGAGAGAGGATCTCAAGAACACTCCATATTTCTGTATTTACAGAAGGCTTTTGGCTTCGTTCCTAACAAGAGACATCTAGTCAAATTGCTTGTCTATGGAGCATCGCCTAAGGTACGCGACTGGATTCGTAATTTCCAGTCATCAATGCGGCAGTTCGTAGAAGCTGACGGGAAGTCACCCAATGAAACAGATGTAATGTTCCGGTTCCCTGATGAAATGTTACAGGCTCTCTGCTCTTACTAATCTACATAAACGATTTCGGAGACAATATGGGAAGCCCTATTAGGTTGTTTGTGAATTATACTGTCGCTTACCATCTAGTGAAGATACGAGAAGATCAAAATGAACTGCAGAATTACTTAGACAATATATCTACACGGTGTGAAAAGTGGCAATTGACCTTCAGCAATAAAAGGTACTAAAAATTCGGCTAAATTTCGGTTACACGATAAACCAAAGAAAATTAAAGTTTATCACTTCAACTAAATATCTAGAAATTACAATTATGAACAATTTAAAAATGAAGCATCACGTAAAATATGTTGTGGGGACGGCGAACCGAAGAGAGCGTCTTATTGGCAGAAGACGTGCAAGATGCAACAAATCTACTACAGAAACTTCCCGCACTACGTTTTCCATCATTTCTACAGCATTTCTTTGCAATATAGGATCTTCACCACTTCGGATTGGTGGAAGACAGCGAAAAGATTCAAATAAAGGCAGCTCGTTTTGCGTTATCGTGCAATAAGCGAGAGAGGGTCATGAAAACTGTAAGTGAGTTGGGGGCTACAATCAGTACACTAATGGCGTTTTTCGTTTCAGTGAGTTCTTTGCACGAAATTTCAATCACCATCTTTCTCATCTCAATTCGAAAGTGTTTTGTTGATTTCCACTAACAGAAGGAGAAGTGACCATCGCACTAAAATAAGAGAAATTAGATCTCGTACGGAAAGATTTAAGTGTTCTTATTGCACACACGCTATTCGAGACTGGAAAGGTCGGTTAACTTTTTATAGGAACAATCTGCCAACCCACCACTTAAGTGTGAACAGCAGGGTTGTCATTTAACTGCAGATGTAGGTAGGAGAAACGCTACCTGCTGCTCTGTATGTTACGAAAAATATTTGACTAGGTACCAATGTTTATTAATTAAAGTTCGGTGACAGTTAGCACGAAAGGAAATTTGTCACCGAAGGCTTCTCGGTATGTACGACGCAACTACAGGGGTGCCGCCGAGAACTGTGGTGGGGCACCCGCGCTGTTGATGTTGTATATTTATGACCGGGCGACAATGTTAATAATAATTTCAGAATTTTTGCATGCGATACAATTATCTAAAATATAGTACTCTCTGAGAAGCCTACGCAAGTATCAACTCAGATCTTGATAAGATTTCAATGTAGCGCAAAGATTGGAAGCTTCCTTTAGATGTTGAGAACCGTAATAATAATGCTATTCACGAAACGCAGAAGCTTGGTTTCCCACGACTTTTATATTGGCGGTGGTCAATAGTGGACAATATTGTTGATGCTTTTAAAACTGTATCTTACGGTTAACATAGATTGACTGATGATAACGTAAATGATACTAAGCTGTAATTTTTACGGCGTTAAGTCGATCGCCGACACTCTAGTCGGGAACGACAGAGAAGAGAAGGCTGTGAGAAGAAGTCAGCCAATGGCACGCCTACTGGACCTCCTTCCAGGACGACAACGCGACAGCAGCGACCCCTGAGTGAAGAGGACACAAGCTCCGCGACCGAATGGTGACGGCCAGTTTGATAGCAGCTTCAATATTAGCCACTTGGGTAGCAGTTCAGGACAAACTTTTGTCAGAGATCAGCAGTCACTGCAAAGACTGATTACTTCTTATGTCGCCCTTTGCTTGCGACTCATCTGCGCAATTGCCAAAGTTAAGTATTTGTAATTTTCTTATTGTACTGAAACTCGTTAATACGACTTGTTTGAGTGTTTGTCTAGCGAACCGAGTATGCAGGGCTCCTAGACACTAGAACAGTAATGATGGTAGTTGTAATCCATGAAATTAAAGTGGTTATGATGGAAGTGGAATATTAAGTACCACTGTAGAGCCTTATGAAACCACAGGTATCGATTAAACGTTAGGAAGGTAGAGGAAGGGAGGGAGTGAAAAATGGAAGGACGGAGGGTTGTGAAACGCTGTGACTAGGGCAGGAAAGAGGATATGTCCCGGGACAGATTTCATCTTTGGGAAGTGGGAGTTGGTGGAAATTCTGACGGGAAAGGATGGGTAAGGCGTGAAGGTGCGTGGAAGTTGGGATATAGATGTAGTGACGCGGATTCGTTCCTGAGTTGGGTGGCATAGCGGGTGCTGGGTTATGTTTTGAATTAATGTATTGGATTCGAAGTGGGATAGGATGTGAAGACGTGGTAAGTGAATGAGCTGGTATAGGATACGAGTTGGTGCGGTAGGCGGATGCGGAAGCCGAGGAGGCGTGCATGTCTTTAGCGAAGGAAGGGATCCAGGCAACAATGGCCTAGGTGAAATTGGGGAGGATGAGGTATTTATGGGCGATCTCAGTGGAGCAGTGCGTCCCATTACAAATATGTTTAGCGGCTGGATCCACAAGGGAACTATTTGTATGATGTTAGAGGGAAACATAACATAGTCCGTGTTGCATGTGTCCTCCATCGCGACTGACCATAGATACGTTGCGGCTCTTTGGAGCCGGCAAAACCATGTAGCGCCCTCTCTGTGTTTGGTTGTCTTTCACATCTTTAGGTGGCCACAGCAGTTACACTGTATATTTCAGACACTAGAGCAGATCATTTGTACCCGTTATTGTATGTCAACGACGAGCTAGTTATAGTGAAACAGTGAGAATACGTATTTACGCAGCAGCCTGTCTGTAAAATGGATTTGCTGAAAAAGAATACGTAGTTTTTCTCCCACATTTCGATATAAGAGTGGACACACTAGGCAGCATTTGCGCAGGATTCGTTTCTGGAGATTGAGGGCCAGGAGTGTGATGGAACAGGTCTGTCATGCGCTCTAAGAGATATACAGCATTTGCCGGCCGCGGTGGTCTAGCGGTTCTAGGCGCTCAGTCCGGAACCGCGCGACTGCTACGGTCGCAGGTTCGAATCCTGCCTCGGGCATGGATGTGTGTGATGTCCTTAGGCTAGTTAGGTTTAAGTAGTTCTAAGTTCTAGGGGACTGATGACCACAGATGTTAAGTCCCATAGTGCTTAGAGCCTTTTTTTTTTTGCAAATATGGGTATATGATGCATGTTTAATATTGTTCAGAAGTCAGTACCAATAGTTTCTAGGTAGCGTCATAACCTGACGACAACACACTGTTGTTCAAAAGTTAAGGATGAGACAGATATAGCAACATACACATTAACATCTCGCAGGAAATGAATGAAAGTGCGGAGGATTTTGTCAGTTGTGCACGGAAACCTGGACTCACATGGCGTGAGGTCGGCGTCACTTCAGCGCCAAACAGGCTGGCCCTGTAACGCGAGGCTGTTCACTCAGTTAGGGTGCGCTGTTATAGTATTCTTCATTACAAAACGGCGCGAGGACAACACCTGGATGACTTCACATGGGGAAGAACCATCGGGGATCGAAGATGGACGAAGTGTGACAAGTGTAGCCCAAGAATTTTGTTTCACGTGCATGAGGAGCGAACCGAACCACAGACACTGCTGCCTGCAGGAGAGAATTTGGTCGACCACGGTCAACTACAGCAGCAAATGACCACTACAATGTGCAACAAGCAAGAAGGGATCCGCGTGTAACAGCTGGTGCAATTGCAACCACATTTAACTTTTCATTTAACAAGACTGGAAGACACACAGTCTCACGCTTCACTGTGACACGGCGTCTGCGTAGTCTCTTTTCCCGACGACCAGTACGTTGTGTTTCGTTGACAATCGCACATCGGCGACTGCAAAAAATGGTTCAAATGGCTCTGAGCCCTATGGGACTTAACATCTGAGGTCATCAATCCACTAGACTTAGAACTACTTAAATCTAACTAACCCAAGGACTTCACACACATCCGTGCCTGAGGTAGGATTTGAACCTGTGACCTTAGCAGCAGCGCGGTTCTGGACTGAAGTGCCTAGAACCGCTCCGCCACAGCGGCCGGCGTAGGGACTGCACTGGCGAGAGGTGGGGTCGCATGCTCTTCTTGGATGGGACCAGTTCCTGTCTGCGTAGTGATACTGGACGGAGCCTCGTATGGCGAAAAGTGAGAACACGTAAAGGATCCAGGAATATTGTCTAGCATGACAGTTTTCGTGTTCCAGGTGTTACGGTGTGCGGAGGCATAATGTTGCATCGGCGTACTTATGTCCAGACCTTTGAACACGGTACACTGACCGAACAACTTTATGGTGACACTGTGTTCTTTCCAAACGCTCTTTATTTCGGGGGTGCATTCGACCTTGACTTCGTTGTTATGGATGATAATACGCGACGGAATTGAACAGCGTCATTGGATGAACTCTTGGAACGATAGGTTATTCGATACCTGGCGAATGGACTGTCCTGCCCGTCCTCCCGGTTTAAATCCCGCCGATCATGTGTGGGTGCGTTATGGAGATGTACTGCCTGACGTTCACTTGCTTCAACAACCATCCAGCAATTGTTACATCCTATTAAAAAACAAGTCCTTCTTGTTGTGGAGAACCGGAACGCCCTACTACAAAACTCTGTACTGATCTTGTAGCCAGGGTGGGAGCAGGTTGCGGGAGCATGAATTGAAGTCTTTGGTGACCCTACTGAGAAACATGCCCTACTTTTTTAATGTCCACGGGACCGTCATAAATCGCTGTTACTACAGTGTAATTATTGTCTCTGAACAAAAGCGTCATTTCTGTTCGTATCACTGCGTACTTCTTTCAGTTACTTTCAGTAATGTACTCTAGCAGTTCTTTGTATGTATGATAAGTTCAATAATGCACTTTATTTTGCAGCGAAATTTGTAGGCGTGGCTTATCAGCCTAGTGTGAGACCGTGAAGCAAGCTGAACATTCAGGGATGTGTAGCTACATTACTTCGCAGTGACAAACGATGCGAAAGTTACTTTAGTTCTTATGTTTTGCACGCCAGTGTACTTGAGAAACGAGTAAAACGCTTTCGTGATTCGATAATTAAACGTAAAAATGGTGTATTTTCCAGGAACCCACAAAAAAGCAGATATTCGTTGTCCTAATACTGTGTGTATACTGGAGAAACCGAAATAGTTACAACCATGCATTCACTTTATCGATCATTTAGTTTCGTGTATTACATTGTTTATCAGTCAAAATTGCTCAAATATCATCAAATGAATTGATATTTTGATTCCAAAACAGACGAAGGAGTATATTATTTACAATACAACGTTTGTGAATGTCCATAACAGACGACTATGTATAGCACTGAACGGAGTCGTATTTCCCGTATTTCAGGCACCATCACCTTTAGCGTGTGCTTTTCGCAGTTCCTTACTTTGAATCACCATGATAAACCTCTCAGACAAAGGACACAGGCACTGAACATGAGATGCATCACAATCTACTTAAATTACTTCTAGGAGACAGCATTGTAACAGGACCGAAGCAAAATGGTTCATATAATATCTCTATGACGGGAAACAAAGGTAGTCCTACATTAGGCTATAAGTCATTCAAGTGGAAACTAATTACTCGTATATACAGTGTCTCAAAAGTTTTCTTACTAGGGCCCTTATTTTTGGTTCTGTATATTAATGACCTTTCATCTGTAACATTTCCAGATACAAATCTTGTTTTGTTTGTAGATGACACAAAAATTGCCTTAAATATCAAGTCAAGTATTGTACTAGAAAGATTAGCTCTAAAATTTTCAAGGTTCGTAGCCAACTCTTCGTCACAAAATTTTGAGAGGATATACTATACGGTCAGAGCTAGTAAGAAGTTTCCTACCACTTTATGTCTAAAATACGACGGCAGACAGATAAAGAAGACTGACAGCTTTAAATTTTTGTAATTATAACTCGATAAAAAATTCGATTAGAAGGAGTACACCAACAACTACTGTGGCGCCTAAATAAATCTTTTTTGCAACGTGAAAATTGAGAGACAAACTTGATGAAAAAATAAAAGAACTAGCATAATTTGCTTACTCTTATTGCACGCTGTCATACACAATCTTGTTTTCGGAGGAAGGCCGTGTGGTAGCTTATCAAGCAATCTGAACTTTTCAGAGCGCAGAAACGTATAGTACGAAAGCTTTATGGTGTGAAATAAAAAAATTCTGCCAGAGGGCTATTCAGTAAGAGCACCAAACCGATACAGGGATTAGTGAAGACAGGGTTGTCGTAGAGGGACTAAATATTGTAATCGCCAAATTCTCCAAAAATAAGCGAAAAATATACGTATTCAAAAAAGCACATAAAAATTCGCTTGACGCCTTCCTGAGAGACAATTTCCATGATTCCAAATTAAAAATATAAGTGTTGACCAGATATGGCTTCAATTCAAAGAAATAATATCGGCAGGAATTGAGAGATTTATAAGAAATAACTTAACGAACGACGGAGCTGATCCTCCTTGGTACACAAAACGGGCTAGAACACTGTTGCAGAAACAACGCAACAAACATGCCAAATTCAAACAGACGCAAAATCTCCAAGATTGGCGATATTTTACAGAAGCTCGAAATTTAGCGTGGACTTCAATGCGAGATGCTTATAACAGTTTCCGCAAAGAAACTTTGTCTCGAAACCCGGCAGAAAATCCAAAGAGATTCTGGTCGCATGTGAAGTATGTTAGCGGGAATAATGAATCACTGCCTTCTCTGCGCGATAGCAATGGAGATACTATCGAAGACAGTGCTGCCAAAGCACAGTTACTTAACATAGCCTTCCGAAATGCCTTCACAAAAGAAGACGAAGCAAATACTTCAGAATTCGAATAGAGAACAGCTGCCAACATGAGTAACGTAGAAGTAAGTATCCTCGGAGTAGTGAAGCAACTTAAATCACTTAATAAAAGCAAGTCTTCTAGTCCAGACTGTGTAACGGTACCTAGACTTCCGCGCCTCCGCCAGTACAAAGATATGATTTACGATCGCGCATGCAGAAGAGCGTTGCGCCAGCGACAGATTTTTATAAATAATTTTGATCTTTTCTTTAAGTTTTGCGTAGGCGTTTGTTTTAACAACTAGTTTAATATTCTCTTGTCTTCATACGTTCAAGACGTGTATTTTTCGGCGCTGTGTTAAATATGCTTTTAAGTGAAAATTAAAACTGTATTACGAAACGAAGTTATTTCAGTAGTGATTCGCAATGATTATCACCAAATTTACAAATTAATCCTAACAGTGACAACTTCAAGAAATTTTCATCAGACGGAGAACAAGAGGACCAGCGAACAGTGAAAACAGGTCATCCTACAAGAAAATTAAGAAGTATTCCAGGCGCAGCCACGAAGACTGTATTACAATAAATACCACGTTTCTGACAGAATTATAAGGTAAATTTCAACTTATTTCTGATGCTATTTCCTTACAGTCGCTTTTTGTAGTGTTGCCGACCCGGTCTGCCATTCACGGTCAAATTATAGCACTATCTCAATCAGTAATACGAAGTCCGCCTTATCTGTTACTTATTCCATCAAAATTCAAAACCCAGTCAGATTTTCTATTTCGTATTTTCACGGCAGAACCCCGAGGAAAGGAAACACTACAATTGGCGTCCTGGTGACAGGACTTACAATCTTCGGATTTGATACAAGTGCAATTATTCTAAATTTTGGATATTTTATCTAATTTTAATCACTTAATAGCATCAGAAAATGAATTTGGACTATTTTAATTCATTTCAATTGTAACGTTACGTGCATGAAACTTACAACAATATTGTTTGCACTGTTATTAATTCGTGTTAATTTTTATTTTCATGCTAAAGGAAATTAATTTGTTAAAAAAAGAAAAAGAATAACGTTCCATAAAATAATTTGCACGGACGTGAAAAAAAAATTGAATTGAAAACTGTATATCTGACGCTACATTTGCAACATAAGACAGAAGAACAAAAAAACCATTGGTGAGTACAGAAATTTACATTTTTTCCAGTTTCAAGCAGCGATCTGTACTTACTTTATTCCGATCCATTTATTTCGAAATATTGCAAACGATAAGTGAAGAGCATATTCACAGTCATTTATTTGTGAGAGGGAAATTTCATACCAGTTTAATAATTCAAATTCTAATTAAAAATCATCCAGAAATAACCATTTCCATAAGAGAAATTTCAGATTTCAACTGATCATATTTTAATTTTTTTTTTTTTTTTTTTTTTTTTTTTTTTTTGCGATTCGAAAATTTTATCTGCAATTAATTACGAAAATCGCAAGATGGACGCTAGTCGCTTAGAAATTGTTTCCGCGGACGAGCTTAGTGAAAGTGACACATTGCAAAACATGCCCGACAGTCAAATGGATATTGAACTTAATAGTGAGGATGTTCAAGACATAATTTTACCGGATCGATTAAGACAACAACCCCTATATTTAAACAGATATACAGGCGAATGAAGAGTGAGTACTACGCGAAAAAACGCGAAACTGACAACGTCAACTTCAGGACCAGACATTAATCAGACACGGAAAAATGACGAAACTAGGACACAGGACTCTGACATGCTCAACCAGATTCTGAAGTTACTTGGCGACCAAAACAGAAGATTTGACGCTTTAGACGAGAAAAATGACAATTTAAAACGTGACATTGCGAAATTTGACACTAAATTCGATGAACTGACACGGGACATAAAACAAAATTTTGAAAAACTATCGAGACAAATTGCCGACTTAACAGAAACCACCAGTAGTCTTGGAAGGAAATTTACTGACTTATCATACAAGGTTACGAGACAAGAAAAGGTATTTGTGGAATTCAGTGACGAGACAAAAACTGACTTACGACGATGTAATGAGAAATTGTTAACAGTAGTTTTTGAACAACAGAAAACCAGTACCCAAGTTGACGAATTACGACAGTCACACAACTCCGTAAAAACAAACCAAGAACACTTAGACCAGACGATTACAGACCTTTCAGACAGATTAAATGATGTAACAATAGAGCAGAAATCCTTACAGGGAAAGTTAGAAAAACTTGAAGACAGAGCAGATGTAGCATCTTTAAAGAATGACACAACTCTAGCAGAGAAACTTGTACATGAATGAAAATTATGTGATGATTATTTAGATGAGATGTTTGAGACAATGACACAGATCATTTTACGAGGGCAGTTCAATAAGTAATGCAACACATTTTTTTTCTGAAACAGGGGTTGTTTTATTCAGCATTGAAATACACCAGGTTATTCCCCAATCTTTTAGCTACACAACACTATTTTTCAACGTAATCTCCATTCAATGCTACGGCCTTACGCCACCTTGAAATGAGGGCCTGTATGCCTGCACGGTACCATTCCACTGGTCGATGTCGGAGCCAACGTCGTACTGCATCAATAACTTCTTCATCATCTGCGTTGTGCCTCCCACGGATTGCGTCCTTCATTGGGCCAAACATATGGAAATCCGACGGTGCGAGATCGGGGCTGTAGGGTGCATGAGGAAGAATAGTCCACTGAAGTTTTGTGAGCTCCTCTCGGGTGCGAAAACTTGTGTGAGGTCTTGCGTTGTCATGAAGAAGGAGAAGTTCGTTCAAATTTTTGTGCCTACGAACACGCTGAAGTCGTTTCTTCAATTTCTGAAGAGTAGCACAATACACTTCAGAGTTGATCGTTTGACCATGGGGAAGGACATCGAACAGAATAACCCCTTCAGCGTCCCAGAAGACTGTAACCATGACTTTACCGGCTGAGGGTATGGCTTTAAACTTTTTCTTGGTAGGGGAGTGGGTGTGGCGCCACTCCATTGATTGCCGTTTTGTTTCAGGTTCGAAGTGATGAACCCATGTTTCATCGCCTGTAACAATCTTTGACAAGAAATTGTCACCCTCAGCCACATGACGAGCAAGCAATTCCGCACAGATGGTTCTCCTTTGCTCTTTATGGTGTTCAGTTGGACAACGAGGGACCCAGCGGGAACAAACCTTTGAATATCCCAACTGGTGAGCAATTGTAACAGCACTACCAACAGAGATGTCAAGTTGAGCACTGAGTTGTTTGATGGTGATCCGTCGATCATCTCGAACGAGTGTGTTCGCACACTCCGCCATTGCAGGAGTCACAGCTGTGCACGGCCGGCCCGCACGCGGGAGATCAGACAGTCTTGCTTGACCTTGCGGCGATGATGACACACGCTTTGCCCAACGACTCACCGTGCTTTTGTCCACTGCCAGATCACCGTAGACATTCTGCAAGCGCCTATGAATATCTGAGATGCCCTGGTTTTCCGCCAAAAGAAACTCGATGACTGCCCGTTGTTTGCAACGCACATCCGTTACAGACGCCATTTTAACAGCTCTGTACAGCGCTGCCACCTGTCGGAAGTCAATGAAACTATACGAGACGAAGCGGGAATGTTTGAAAATATTCCACAAGAAATTTCCGGTTTTTTCAACCAAAATTGGCCGAGAAAAAAAATGTGTTGCATTACTTATTGAACTGCCCTCGTAGATAAGACAAAGGAACAAGTAAAGGAAGAAACAGATAATATTCAGAGAGAGGTACATAAACTTAAAGAATATGTAATACCAAGTTTGTCAGTGATACCAAAACCCATAACAGGTAACCAAAACACAAATGAGAATCCGAATAATGCTAGGCCCAGCACACAGCCGAAAATAGAATTGCCAATGAGCGATACAAATCCCAATGAACCATTTTCAATGCTACTACAAGATCAAAATTACTATCAGACATCACCACATACTGTGCACGATTTGACACAAAATGCAGGACCCATAATACCATCTGGAGTAGCTGATGAAACATTAATACGACATGGATACTTTCAGACATTTTCATGTGATGAGAAAGACAAAGTGCATCCGATTGTTTTCATCCGCTCTTTTGACGGTATTTTCCCGAGACATTACAAATTTGTTACGTGGAAGAGCAGCTAAGTGGGGAGCAGCAATGAAAAAGGCGATGTTTAACATTTGAAGGTTTGAACAAGCATCTCTTGAGGAATTCTGGTCGATCACAGAACAGCAAAGTTTAAAACGAGAAGTATACAATCCAGAAATTTACAACTCGAAGAAAGAGACTTTACGTCAATACTTTGAACGCTACCTAGACAAAACATTATATTGGACAAAACCAGCAGATTTACCATACGTAATTAGAACACTTAAAAGCCACTTACCATTTCCTTACCGTGATAAATTAATAGGAGTGTCCGAGGACAACATAAAGAATTTTTTTCAGTTATGTTGATGAGGTAGATGTTGTTTACAGAGATGAGATCAGGAATTTCAATCAATTGTATCCGATCCATCCAAGCAATTGGCGTACGCACAACAACAGAAGTGATAGAGGCTATTGGAATCCGCCTCCGACACCACAAAAAAACAATCAAAGAAACAATTCGCACTACACTGGGACAAATCCATTCACTATTAGGAGAAACAACTCGCAGCATTGGCAAGGAAACGGTAATTATTACTATAATGGTTATCCGAACAGTAATTACAAACAGAACAATAACAGTTATATTCAAAATAACAACAACAGAAGAAGGAACCGAAATTATAGAGATCAAAGAAGAGAGGATAACAGATACCATCCAGGATATTTTCAGAGAAACAACATACAACATCCAAACATGTATTGCAGGAATAACAGTAATGACAATACCAGTTACAGCCATGGGCGAAATAATGCCTGGGGAAATCACAGTGGACCACCGCCACGACACATGCAATACAGCAACCCTCAATTAATACCTAACGGAACTCCCAATGCGACGCGAGGTAATGTCAACAACCAGACAGCTGATACTTGGGTGACGCGCGACAGAATTGTAAATATTATTGAGTCAGGCAATGAACCCAACCCGCAGCAACAGCCGAATTTGCCGGAAAACGAACGACGACCGAGCTAAGCGCTCGAGTTACGGTCGATAGGGAGCAGAGTGCAACGGAACCGACGATTTGTTTTCTCCGATGTGATGACAGTAAGAAAATAGAAAAAAATTATATCAGGATGTAGATTTTATTAGTACCAGTAAAACAAAGAAGATTATTCAGGCTATAACACGAGTTATAATTGGTAGTTATGAAGTGGAAGTAATGTTAGATAGAGGAGCAGCAACAAGTGTCATTTCAATGTCTTTATATAATGAACTCAAATGAATAATGAACATACAAATACTGCCAGTACAGAATTGTACATTATAAGTGCCACCGGTAATAAATCAAAAAATGTGAAATTTCAAGCTCTCATTAACTTCACATTTTCAAAGATACCACTCAGTTACAGTTTTCTGGTAGTAGACAAATTAGTTATGCACTGCATGTTAGGAATTGACTTTTTGAATGAATATCAAGCAATCATAGATTTAGGAAAAGGGAAATGTCATTTAACCATAAACCAACAACAACTGAGAATAGAGTTAACACAGGGTAAAAACTTAAACAGTAAACAAGGTAAGTTTGAACAGCTATATTTTGTGTATCCACCAGCAACAAACATATGTGATTTAACTTTTAATGAAGGTGTGTATTAGAGAATTAAACCTAATGATTTATATGAGAAATGCACAGAATATGAATATCTGAGGAAGGAACAACAACTTGAATTACTTGAAGTATTGCAGCAATTTGCTGAGGTATTTGTGGAGGAACCAGGAATTATTAGAGGCTATACTTATGAGATGGATGTTAAACCACACGAAACATACTGTAGAACATATTATAATATTTCTTGGTCAAAGAAACCCGCAGTTTTGAAAGAGATTGAAAGAATGCAAGCTTGGGGTATCATTGAAAGGTCACATTCACCACATTACAGTCCGATCCTAGCGGTTAATAAAGAGGATGGTAGTGTAGGGTTAGTGCTGGATGCACGAGAAATTAACAAAGTCATAATTCCAATCAACACACGACCTATAAATTTGGAAGAACAACTTTTAAAATTTCATTTAAGCAATATTGACCTCCGCTCATCGTTTTGGCAGGTGAACCTCCATAAAAACAGCCGTAAATACACTGCGTATCTATGTGAGGGACGTAGTTATCAATTTTGTGTTGTACCCTTTGGTCTACGAGTGAGTGCTGGAGTATTTATTGATTTATTGAGGCCTTAGATGCTGTTCTTGGACCACAATTGCTATCGCAAGTCACAGTTTATGTTGACGACATTGTCATTGCCACCACTACTTGGGAAGAACATGTTAATCTTTTGAAGCAACTTCTGACTAAATTTTCTGATGCAGGTGTCACTCTCAGTTTATCATAAACGAAATTAGGGAGGAGAGAAATCAAATTCCTTGGTCACATCATATCAACTGAAGGCATTTATCCAGACTCAAGAAAAATTGATGCAATTAAGAATTTTCCATCCCCACAGAATCGTAAACAACTCAAAGCCTTTCTTGGTCTATCTTCATTCTTCAGGAAATTTGTGCCCTACCACCTCCTTAACAGTCCACATCTTCTATCTTTACTCAAAAGAAATAATATTTGGAAATGGACAGAGTTCTGTCAGACAGATTTTGAAGCGATTAAGAATGCTTTAGTAAATGCACCGTTGTTATGTCATCCTGACATGATGTCAGACTTTTGCCTAGTAATAGACGCAAGTTCCTATGGGCTCGGAGCATTTTTATTCCAAATTCATGTAGAAAATGAACAAACAGTCATCAAACCTATCAGTTTTGCTAGACGCACGCTCACTGAATGCGAGAAGTCATATTCAGTAGCCGAGCGCGAAACACTTGCCATAGTATGGGCATTTCGCAAGTTTCGGTACTTTCTATGGGGAAAACGTACTAAGCTTTATACTGATCATCAAGCTTTTCTTTCCTGCTATCATGCAAGTTATTACATTCACGTCTTGCACGCTGGTGTGCATCACTGCAAGAGTATGATTTTGATATTATATACATAAAAGAAGAATCCAGCATTATAGCCGATGCTCTATCTCGTTTGCCACAAGGCCTACAAGAATTTTCAGATGTAACAGAACAAACATCAGATTTCAAAATTTTATTCATGTATGACGGTACATTTGCACCTTACTACAAAAACATGTGCAGGAAGTTTGCCATATTGTAGGACAATGATCCCAGGTGGATCCAGATAAAGAATAAAATATGTGTAGGAACTGACCCACATCTTGAAAAATATTACACATTACACAAAGAAGTACTATTTCACCGACGAAACCCTGAATCACAGCATTGGTGTGTTTGCTTACCTGAAGCTCATGTTGATGATTTTATTTTATTTACACACAGAACTTGGGGACACTATGGTGTAACCAAATGTACAGATAAGATTATACAATATTGCTATTTTCCAAATTTAAGGCGAAGAGTATTGAGGAATATTAGGAAATGTATTATATGTCAGAAAGCCAACTATTCTAATCGCACAAGCATGAATGAATTGCATCCAATCATACCTAAGAGGCCATTACGGCTAATTTCTTTAGATATTGCAAGGGCCCTATCCACAAGCACGTAGAGGAATGAAATTCATCTTTGCTGTGTTAGATGTTTTCACAAAGTATTTAAAATTATATGCTTTACGTTTAGTTTATAACACTGCTATTACAAGACATCTATTAACAAATTATTTTGTAAGAATAGCGAAACCTGAAGTTATGATCACAGATAATTCAGCGTATTTTACCAGTTTAAAATGGAAGACTTTTAATGAAGCACAGAATGTTAAACATATTTTAATTTCAAGATTTCACGCGGCAGTAAACTGAGTAGAAAGAACATTTCGAGAATTTGGACAGTTTATGAGAACACACACACCAGAGAAGCACACAAAGTGGGTAGAATACCTAGCACCATTTGAACAAATAGGGAACAATTTAACTCACATTTCTACTGGATACATACCAACCGAATTAATTATGCATAAAACAGAAAGAAATGAATAGACAGACTATCAACCTAAATTTACAGCAACAACAAATCCTGTTAGTTTAGAAGAAAAGGTAAGACAAGCTTACACAGCATTGTGTGACAAAGCTAAGGAAAGAAAGCAGAAATATGACAGGGGTGTCAGAAAAGCACAAACAATTCAAGGTGATGAGTTAGTTTTACTAAGAACACATCCTAAACCCACAAAACTGAAACAATTAAACAGGAAATGGCAGGTCTTATGCTTTGGGCCATACCGAATTGCATATATTCCACACCCTGGCTGTTATTCATTAGAATATCCATTTACACATAAACCCAGAGGTCTACATATACACAGACATTTGAAAAAATATATACAGTAAAATGTTAGCTAATGAGAAGAAGATAATTAATATGATATACAGTTATGATGAGCCTACATTGAAGTTATACAGATATTTACAATCTAATGAATGCAGGTAAGTCTAGAAAGCAAAGAGAATATATATATATATATATATATATATATATATATATATATATATATATATATTAGACATGTGAACCACCCAATAGCTAATAAGATACTTGGTTATAAGAGAAGTTGCTATTGAGGCATATACACATTAGAGGAGGCATATACACATTAGAGGAGGCAGAGAAATGAACAGAAATATTTTCTTTAGGAGGCATGTGATAATAGTAATGTTGATATGAGTGATGTGAGTGACTGAATGAGATGAGTGAATGTAATTTTAGTTTAATAAGAGGATAAATAGTAATATGGAGAGAGGTAAATGGAATATATGATGAGAAAAGGGTATTATTATTGTTATTATTATTGTTGTTGAAGTAAAAAAGTAAGTGATGGTGAATAAGAAGAATATATATATATATATATATATATATATACTTACTACACTGATGTACATACTTGTAGGATCCTAAGATATTTAGAGGGGCACCACTCTTAGAAACGGTAATAGAGGGGTACCACTCTTAGAAATGGCAATAGTGGGGACACCACACTCAGAAACGGTATTAGGCATAGGAAATTTTACATTATATTAAGTTAACATTTATTTTGTCTATCATATTTTATTTTGTGCAGTCCACTGTAGGAGATGACTTTACTAGTATTTATGAAGTAGTGAGCAACCATCATATGAACCTATCCTCCTACAGAGGGCTGTCTTGAAGCTTGAAATATGTGTAAATTTTATTCCAGGAGGCAAGATGAATTTTAAGTTGAATATTCTAGCGAGTTGCCACAATTACTTTAAAATGTTGCAAGTGCAACGAAAGGGAAAGGAACAAAAAAAGGAAAGAAAGGAGAAAGAATGAGCTAACAAATAAAATAAATAAAATGTATATTTCAATCTGAATGTAATGTAATTCACATGTCAGCACAATGATATTGAATGTAACGTAAGAATTTACTATATTTTTCATTTAATTCTATATATGTACTATATGACAACAATGTAAATATCTCATGTAATGATTTATTGTAAATATTCATGTACTTATTATATCAAGAAGCGTAGGCCCCTATTTTAAGGAGATATTAATGAACTGCAAAGGACTTAAGCATATAGCACATGATACATATAAATGGAACTGAAAATGCAAAGAAGAAACCAACGTGATGGAACACTGGTCAAGAAATATTTACGTAGTGTCAATATGCCTTGAAGTGTATGGTGTAGTGTAAGCCGGTAGGTCCTCAGGTTGGTGTAAAAGACAAGCTCATCACCTGTCGTAGGCAGTGAGGTGTTCCCTGTGCCCTCATTGACCATTCATACCCAGGTGGACGCCACCAAAATTCGACTGCTGGAGATCACAATTTCGTGTTGACGCAATGAACAAACTTTGAATTTTCTTCAAGTCACACGCAAGAGATCCAGGCAGTACACACACACACACTCAGAAGCCGATACTACGTTTAAAGACATTGGAGCAATATAACAGAAATATTTATTCTTCGAATTAATTCCATTGTAAGCACGAATCATGTGAACTGAATTCAAACGCTGTAGTAAGCAACGATAATACGTCGCAGTGCAAAGACATTAATGTTACGACTCCTAAAGAAGATACACACCAAAAAGACTGTATTCAAAGATTGATATGCAAAGAGCATTGTGCTCAGAAATATTTTTTGTAATATGTAAAATTCTTATTTATACCGCGCCTCCGCCAGTACAAAGATATGATTTACGATCGCGCATGCAGAAGAGCGCTGCGCCAGCAACAGATTATTTATAAATAATTTTGATTTTTTTTTCTTTTGCGTAGGTGTTTGTTTTAACAACAAGTATATTACTCTCTTGTCTTCATACGTTTAAGACGTGTATTTTTCGGCGCTGTGTTAAATATGCTTTTAAGTGGAAATTAAAACAATATTACGAAACGAAGTTATTTCAGTAGTGATTCGCAATGGATATCGCCAAATTTATAAATTAATCCTGACAGTGACAACTTCAAGAAATTTTCATCAGACGGAGAACAAGAGGACCAGCGAACAATGAAAACAGGTCATCCTACAAGAAAATTAAGAAGTATGCCAGGCGCAGCCACGAAGACGACATTATAATAAATACTACGTTTCTGACAGAATTATAAGATAAATTTCAACTTATTTCTGATGCTATTTCCTTACAGTCGCTTTTTGTAGTGTTGCCGACCCGGTCTGCCATTCACGGTCAAATTACAGCACCATCTCAAACAGTATTACGAAGTCCACCTTATCCGTTACTTATTCCATCAAAATTCAAAACCCAATCAGATTTTCTATTTTGTATTTTCACGGCAGAACCCCGAGGAAAGGAAACACTACAACTGTATACCAAATTGGTTCGATTCGGAGTATGCTGATGCATTAGCTCCATACTTAACAATCATATACAGCCGTTCGCTCGACTAAAGATCCGTACGCAAAGACTGGAAAGTGGCACAGGTCACACCAATATTTAAGAAAGACAGTAGGAGTAATTCACTTGATTTCAGGCCCATATCTCTTCTTCTCTTCTTAAGTTGCCAATCCTAAGATTGATTTGCAGCAGCTCTCCATTCAGTGCGATTGTCGGCCAGCCTCTTCAATTCCGTGAAACTTCCGCATCCTAGGTCCTGCATTATCTGGCTTATGTACTTTCTTCTAGGTCTGCCTCTTGCCCTTTTGCCCTCCACAAGGCCTTCCGTTATAGTGTGGAGAAGACTTTCATGTCTCAGAATGTGTCCCATCCATATATCTCTCCTCTTCTTGACCGTCTTCCAAAGAACTGGAACTTCCTCCGCTCTCTGCAGGACTTCTTCATTTGTCATCCTGGCCGTCCATGGAATTTTTAACATCCTTCGCAGACACCACATTTCGGATCCTTCAATCCTTCTTCTTTCGTCCTCTCCAAGTGTCCAGGTTTCGCTGCCGTAGAGAAGCACACTCCCAACAAAGGTCTTTATTAACCGCTTCCTTAACGACAGACTTATCATATTTGATGTGAGGAGTCCTTTCCTTTTATAGAATGCAATCTTTGCCTGATTTATTCTACTTATTACATCTTTCCTACTACGACCATCTGATGTTACTCTGCTTCCCAAGTAGACAAAGTCTTGTATTTCTTTCAGCTTCTCTCCATTCAGCCTTATATTCGTGATTGCTTGATTATTTTGTTTGCTTGCAACTAAGATTTTTGTTTTTGACTTATTAATTTTCATGTTGTACCGTGTAGCAAGAGTGTTTTCCATTTCATTAATTTCCATATCATTAACGTCGATTTACAGCAGGATTTTGGAACATATATTGTGTTCGAACGTTAGGAAAAAACTCGAAGAAAACGGTCTATTGACACACAGTCAACATGGGTTTAGAAAATATCGTTCTTGTGAAACACAACTAGCTCTTTATTAGCATGAAGTGTTAAGTGCTACTGATAAGGGATTTAAGATCGATTCCGTGTTTCTGGAGTTCTGGAACTCTTTTGACACTGTACCACACAAGCGGCTTGTAGTGAAATTACGTGCTTATGGAATATCGTTTCAATTATGTGACTGGATTTGTGATTTCCTGTCAGGGAGGTCACAGTTTGTAGTAATGGACGGAAAGCCATCGAGTAAAACAGAAGTGATTTCTGGCGTTCCCCAAAGTAGTTGCTGTTCCTTATACATATAAAAGACATGGGAGACTCTGTCGCTTATCGACTAATAAAGTCATCAGAAGTTCAAAACAAATTGCATAAGGATTTAGAAAAGATATCTGAATGATGCGAAAATTGGCAGTTGACCCTAAATAACGTAAAGAGTGAGGTCATCCACATGAGTGCTAAAAGGATTTAGATAAACTTCGGTTACATGATAAATCAGCCTAATCTAAAAGCCGTAAATTCAACTAAATGCCTAGGTATTACAGTTACGAACAACTTAAATTGGAAGGAACACACAGGAAATGTTGTGGGGTAGGCTAACCAAAGACTGCGTTTTATTGGCAGGACACTTAGATAATATAACAAACCTACTAAGGAGACTGCTTACACTACGCTTGGCCGTCCTCTTTTAGAATACTGCTGCGCGATGTGGGATCCTTACCAGATAGAACTGACGGAGTACGTCGAAAAAGTTCAAAGAAACGCAGCACGTTTTGTATTATCGCGAAATATGGGAGAGAGTGTCACAAAAATGATACAGGATTTGGGCTGGACATCATTAAAAGAAAGGCGTTTTCCGCTGCGATGGAACGTTCTCACGAAATTCCAATCACCAACTTTCTCCTCCGAATGCGAAAATATTTTGTTGACACCGACCTTCATAGGGAGGAACGATCACCGCGATGAAATAAGGGAAATCAGATCTTGTACGGAAAGTATAGGTGTTCATTCTTTCCGCGCGCTATACGAGATTGTGAATTGTGAAGGTGTTTCGATGAACCCCACTGCCAGGCACTTAAATGTGATTTGCAGAGTATCCATGTAGATGTAGATGTAGATGATGATGATGTATGGTCTGTGGGGCGCTCAACTGCGCAGTCATCAGCGCCCGCGCTCTCTCGACTAAAGGCCAACACCCAAGGACTGGAAAGTGGTACGGGTCACACTAATATTCAAAAAAGGCAATGGGAGCAATCCACAAAATTACAGGCCCATATAATTAACGTCGATCTGCAGTAGTATTTTGGAACATATGTGTTCTAATATTGTTAGTTACCTCGAAGGGAACTGCCTCTTGACATGTTCTCAAAACGGATTTTGAAAACATCGTTCTTGTTTGTTGTTTTATTTCAGGGCACAAAAACAATTAAGGTCATACGCGCCTACGCTCTAAGGAACCCATCAAACTTCAGGTACACGATAAATCAGTCAACTCTAAAGGCCGTAAACTCAACTAAATACCTGGGAATTACAAATACCAACAACTTAAATTGGAATGAACACACAGAAAATGTTGTGGGGGAGGCAAATCAAAGACTGCGTTTTATTGACACATGGCTTAGAAGGTGCAACAGGTCTACTAAAGAGACTGCCTACACTTCGCTTGTCCGTCCTCTTGTGGAGTGCCGCTGCGCGATCTGGGATGAAAGTTCGAAGAAGGGCAGCACGTTTTGTATTACCGAGACATAGGTGAGAGAGTGTTACGCACATGATACAGGATTTAGGGTGGAAATCATTAAAACAAAAGTGTTTTTCGTTGCTGAGGGATTTTCTCTGGAAATTTCAATCACCAACTGTCTTCTCTGAATGCAAAAATACGTGTATTTTGTTCACAGCGAGTTACGTAGGGAGAAACGATCGTCATAATAAAATACTGGAAATCACAGCTCACACGGAAAGATATAGGTGCTCGTTTCTTCCGTGCGCGGAGAAGTAATGTGAAGATGATTCGATTAACCCTCTGCCAGGTACTTAAGTCCGATTTTTTGCGGAGTAGCGATGTAGATGTAGATGTCGAAATGATCTTTAGCCAACCCCGAGGATCTTTCTGAACGTGGAGAGTCACTAATGTCAAAACGATTCTCCTCCTAACGAGAAAATCATTTTATTTATTTATTTATTGTTCCGTGGAACCAAATTAAGGAGAAGTCTCCATGGTCATGGAACGAGTCAATACATGAAATTATAACACGATAGTAGAAACAGATAAAATTAAATATAAGTAACATATTCAGGCGACAATTCGTAAGTTTAAATAAAGAAAATCAACAATGTCACACTGGAATTTGCTTAATTTTTGAGCTCTTCCAGGAGCTCCTCGACAGAATAGAAGGAGTGAGCCATGAGGAAACTCTTCAGTTTGGACTTAAAAGTGTTTGGGCTACTGCTAAGATTTTTGAGTTCTTGTGGTAGCTTATTGAAAATGGATGCAGCAGAATACTGCACTCCTATCTGCACAAGAGTCAAGGAAGTGCATTCCACATGCAGATTTGATTTCTGCCTAGTATTAACTGAGTGAAAGCTGCTAACTTTTGGGAATAAGCTAATATTGCTAACAACAAACGACATTAAAGAAAATTACACTGTGAGGGCAATGTCAGAATTCCCAGACTATTGAATAGGGGTCGACAAGAGGTTCTCGAACTTACACCACACATAGCTCGAACAGCCCGTTTTTGAGCCAAAATTACCCTTTTTGAATCAGAAGAATTAACCCAAAAAATAATACCATAAGACATAAGCGTATGAAAATATGCAAAGTAGACTACTTTTCGTGTTGAACTGTCACTTACTTCAGATACTGTTCTAATGGTAAATAAAGCAGCATTTAGTTTCTGAACAAGATCCTGAACATGGGCTTTCCACAACAGCTAACTATCTATCCGAACGCCTAGGAACTTGAACTGTTCCGTGTCGCTTATAGTATGCCCATTCTGTCTGATCAAAATATCGGTTCTTGTTGAATTGTGAGTTAGAAACTGTAAAAACTGAGTCCTACTGTGATTTAGCATCAAATTATTTTCCACAAGCCATGAACTTATTTCATGAACTACATTATTTGATACTGTTTCAATATTACACACAAGATCCTTCACTACCAAGCTGGTGTCATCAGCAAACAGAAATATTTTTGAATCACCTGTAATACTAGAAGGCATATCATTTATATAAATAAAAAACAGCAGTGGCCCCAGCACCGACCCTTGGGGAACACCCCACTTAACAGTGCCCCATTGGGACTGAACATCACTTCCACTCTCAATATTGCGGAGAATTACCTTCTGCTTTCTGTTCTTGAAGTAAGAGGCGAACCAATTGTAAGCTACTCCCCTTACTCCATAATGGTCCAACTTTTGCAGTAATATTTGGTGGTCAACACAGTCAAAAGCCTTCGTTAAATCAAAGAAAACACCTAGCGTTCGCAACCTTTTATTTAATCCGTCCAGAATCCCACAGACAAAAGAGAATATAGCATTTTCAGTTGTTAAACCATTTCTAAAACCAAACAGTACATTTGACAGCAAATTATGTGAATTTAAATGCTCCAGTAACCTTGTATGTACAACCCTCTCGATAACTTTAGCAAACACCGATGGCATAGAAATAGGTCTATAATTGTCAACATTATCCCTGTCTCCCTTTTTATAAAGTGGCTTCACTACCGAGTACTTTAATCGGTCAGGAAACCAACCACTCCTAATGGAAGAGTTACAGATATGGCTAAGTACTGGGCTAAAATACATAGAACAATACTTCAGTATTCTGCTAGATACCCCGTCATATCCATGAGAGTTCTTGGTCCTTAGTGATTTAATTATTAACTCAATCTCCCTCTTGTCAGTATCATGGAGGAGCATTTCAGGTAACAGTCTCGGAAAACTTTTTTCTACGAGCGCTATATGATTCCCTGTTGAGACTAGGTTTCTATTTAGTTCACCAGCAATATTCAGAAAGTGATTATTAAATACTGTACATTTATGTGACTTATCAGTAACACGGACATTTCCACTACACACTGGTTCTATATCCTCGACCTGTCTCTGCAGACCAGCCATTTCCTTTACGACTGACCATATGGTTTTAATTTTATCCTGAGACTTAGCTATTCTGTCTGCATACCACATACTTTTTGCCTTCCTAATAACTTTTTAAGCACCTTACAATAATGTTTGTAATGAGCCCCTGCATTTAGATTTTGACTATTTCTTACGTTTTGATATAATTGCCACTTTGTTCTACAGGATATTCTTATCCCTTTAGTCATCCACCCAGGCTGACTGTTTGTGCTAATACCCTGTTATGAACGTTCTAACGGTAATCAGCTTTCAAAGAGCACGAGAAAAGTCTTGAGGAAAGCATTATATTTATCGTCTACTGTATCAGCACTATAAACATCTTGCCACTCTTGTTCCTTGTTAAGGTTTACACTCTACAGAAACTAGATCAGCTTTCCTAAAAAGTTGATAACTATGTTTAACATGTGTTGCAGCACAAAAATCTTCTAGAGTTAAAATTTGTGCATCATGATCTGAAAGGCTATTCACCTTTTTGCTAACACAATGCCCTTCTAGTAATGAGAAATGAACAAAAATGTTTTCTATGGTTGTTCTACTGTTCCCTTGCACTCTCGTTGGAAAGAATACGGTTTGCATAAGATTATATGAATTAAGGAGGTCTACCAGCATCCTTTTCCTTGCACGATCACTTATACAATTAATATTGAAGTCACCACATATAACTAACTTTTTGTATTTCCTATAAAGTGAACCAAGAACCTCCTATAGCTTTATCAAAAATGTTGTGAAATCGGAGTCTGGGGATCTATAAATAACAACAGTTAGAAGTTTAGCTCCAATAAATTTAACCACACCTGCACAACATTCAAACACCTTTTCAGTGCAGTACTTTGAAACATCAATTGACTCAAATGGGATACTGTTTTTCACATACATGGCTACTCCCCCACACCGCAAAGAGCTCCTAGAAAAGCTGCCAGCCAACCCTCTTCCCGTGCGCTGTCCAGTGGCATTATTCACAAAGACCTCACAAAAGTTTCTGGTTGCCTCCACTGCTGTCACCCCTGTATTGAACTCAGACAGGAAAATACGACGGAAATGTTCCGATTTCTCTAATTGGCACTCCATTTTCTTGCGTCCACTGCTCCAGTCACTATCTCCAATTGACAAAATGACAATATGTAATCTCGAATAACAACAGTTAACTACAAATAAAAAATGACAATCGATAAATAAACCCATAGCAACCGGAATACTAACATGCGAAATGTCTTTTTTTTTTTCAGCAGATTAATCGACTGCCGCATTTTCAAAGCTTCTTCGGCTACAAGAGCGTTAAAAAAAAAAAAGGTTTTCTGCTTCAGTCTATTCCGTTTGGGCTGCTCTGGAGGGAAGGTGTGTATTGCTCGCATGTGATTGGTGTGTTAACGAACGTGGCCACGTTGACCTACAGTCAGAGCGAGAAAGGGATCCACGCATCAAATCAGCAGTGGGCTTGTATTGACGACGTGATCATAACAAGCAGAAACAGCAACTCTCTATGCACCTATTCTGCAAGACAAGGCAACGTGTTTAAGACGTGGCGATATATACTGGAACAGTGTGGTTGCTTAGGCCTTGGTATCGAATGAGCAGGAAAGTGAGACTAGCGGTTACGATGAATGTGGGGCAGATTCCGATCTGTTTATCTGTTGTTTCCGATTCGTTATCAGGTTTAGCAAGCCGATATTTCATGCAACAAAAGATTTTGCATTTTTTATGTTTCTCAAATCCACGATATGGAACAGATATTTCTATGATTGTACTGAGAGCACAACGTAACTCATGTAATATTAATGTGATTCGTAATTTTTTTCACTTTTCGTCGATCCTTAATTGCTTCAAAATTGATGGAGGTGAGTTCGCTCTTAACAATTAAACGAAAGCCAGCTTTTTTTTCCGTATGCGTTTCACTTCTTTTATTAATGAAAAATGCCTTCTGTAGTAGTTACAAGTATGTTAATATGCTAGATCTTGTCGTGTTAGTTTCTTGTTTTTTTCAGGTCTCAGAAACAAATTTTGCAGTGCAAGTTTCGTGAGGTTAAATTCTCTTTTGGTATAACTTACGTTTTCGAATGTTGTTATTCCCTGTCTACCATCTTGTAGATGTGACTATTCAGCCTCCTTTCTACAAATGTCCGAATTTCGTCGTTCTGTTGCCTACCTATGGCAACACTTCACTTGTACTTCTCCCTGTGTACTGAACTTGTGTATGGTTATAGTTCGTAATGTCTCCAACTGCCGCTGTGTATCTTTTCGTTGGTGTTGCGTATGCGTGGTTTGATATTTGTTCATTAGTTGCTTCTGTGTGTATCTGTGTGTATGTTTCACATTTCTGTTTGTTGTTGTTCTTGTAGCTAAAGTGATCAGTGAGTTATTGCTTATGTTGATTTGGTCATTAATTACTTTCATTTTTATTGCAAGTGCTCCTTGTATATGGATGTTTACCTGTAATGTCGGGAGTTTTTTGTTGTAATTGTTCACGTTAATAATGTTAATGTCCTATTCCATGTTCGGTGGTTCATGTCTATGTTTTATGCCAAAAAAAACTGTCTTTCACTTTGTTAAAAAGACGGAACATACCTCCATGAATTAATGTAATTCTTCTGCGCTTATTCTTCTTGGGATCAAATAATAACTCTGAACTCAAAATAAAATCTCACATCTTTATTGATATTCCGTTCCTTTCATCAACTTAATTTAAACGGTGATTCTTCGAGATGGTGGTAATGAGTAAGCACGAGGCTTGCGCTGATGTTTCATGAAAATATTGTCGTGCTTTAATTGGGTCCATAGCGCAACTGGAGCCCCTTGTCCTCCGAGATATTAATTCAATTATCAGGCATTTCCTATCGTTAGTAAATTATTTTCAAATATCGAAAGGTAGTATTCCTCGACAGTTTCCGTGATTTGCTGGTGTATCGTCCCGTTATTATGTTCCGTGATACGTGTGGCTTATGATGAACCAACCCTGAGGACAGTCAGATCACATAATAATTTGAAACCTCCCCTTAGAAAAATTGATGAATTACTGTGCTGGTAAACCTCTTACGTTATTTGATTTTCAAAGAGCTGAGCAGAACTGAACGTACTCAGACATTTCTCTCTTTACATATTGTAATCAACACTAAACTCACACACAATATTTTTAGCGCAACGCAAACTCAGTTTCGATAATCCCTACCAAAGAATGACCCTGACTACCTTTCATGAATCACTTACCTCACAAAATCTTCGTTACTCGAACTTCTGCAATACAGCGAGCGCCAGTACTGCCAGCTAAATAAAAGATTCTAACTACTGAAGTCACTAACTACTGATAGGCATAGTTAGCAAATGAAAGATTTTGATAGAGAACAAACAAAGTATTTACCTTAATAGTATTCAAAAGTCATTCACATCCAACTGCCCAACACTACAGTAGCGAATATTACGACAATGCCAACCAGCCACAGACTGCACAAAGCACAGCCAGTGATTTTCATACAGAGCGCTACGTGGCGTTACCAATATAAAAACATAAACAGCCTACTTACAAATTATGTATCCTATGGGGTTTATTGACAGCGCGTCTTTAATGCGGTCAATTCAAGTAGAACTTTAAGGTCCACTGTCAATAGCGATGTCACATCCAAATCAACAAACGCCATAAAACGTGTTTCGAAATTAAGTCTGTAAGCCAAAAACATGTCTTGCGGCAATGTGGAACGTAGCCAGCGGCTTCGCCAAACTCATTGGGCTAGGAACCAAATGTTTGGCACATCCTGAAGCGCTAGCTTGCTAATACTACACGCGGGTTGTGTTAATTAAGCGGCTAGTGAATGCAGAAGAGAACCTACATCGCTGTGCGTGTTTGAGTTGCTGTTGATTACCGCCGGCGGTTACGCAAGTCGCCGGCGCCGCTGACCCCGAGTCAAAGGGGTGGGCGGGTCCGCGCGCTTTCAGCACACAGCAATTTCGGCGTCCTTTCTCGCACGAGAAATAAAGCGGTCCGCAGGCTTCAGCTGCGCGTAAGCCGGGTTGATTAAGTGAGGGCGGGGCCGCCCGCGGTGGGGATAATCCCAAACTTACATTAGCGGGCCCTCTTGCAGGAGCGTGCTGCGCAAACACGTAAGTCAGCATTACCGCCGCGGGTAATTAACTAATCGATTCCCAGCGCAGGCGGCGGCACGCCTACGAATCTGCCAGCTCTCTGTCGCAGCGAGCAGTCGTGTTACGCTGCTCTGTCAGAAAATAAGAACCTGTGCAGTACATTTCGTGTTTTATCTGTATTGACCTGTCTTCTCATATTCCTTGCGCTGTAACATCTACATCTATATCCATACTCCGCATCCGGCCTCCGTGGGAGCGGTTCTAGGCGCTCCAGTCTGGAACCGCGCGACCGCGACGGTCGCAGGTTCGAATCCTGCCTCGGGCATGGATGTGTGTGATGTCCTTAGGTTAGTTAGGTTTAAGTAGTTCTAAGTCTAGGGGACTGATGACCACAGATGTTAAGTCCCATAGTGCTTAGAGCCATTGGAACCATACTCCGAAGCCAAACGGCTCTGAGCACTATGGGACTTAACTTCTGAGGTCATCAGTCCCCTAGAAATTTGAACTACTTAAACCTAGCTAACCTAAGGACATCAAACACATCCATGCCCGAGGCAGGATTCGAACCTGCGACCGTCGCGGTCGCGCGGTTCCAGCTGGCATAAACTATCATATTTTCACTTTCACCTGTACCTTCTCTCCTGTCTTCAAGACTTCCCAGACGTTTTGTTACGTACCATGCGGGACCGGCACTCCTGGAAAAACTGATATTGCTGATAACTGGCTTAGCCACGGCCTGAGAAATGGTTTCCAGAATGAATTTTCGCTCCACAGTGGAGTGTGCGTTGATGTGATTCGTCCTGGCTGATTAGGGACCAAGTGGGTCGTGAGCCATGCTTGCACAGACCAGTTTTAATCTGCCAAATTTTTCAAAACCTCAGACATTGGAGATGGAGTGGCCAATTCGGAGAGTAGCCATGAACTGACTGCAGTCAAATGTGTTGATGTCGTCTCACCTTGTCCGTCCTGTGTTTGTGACAAACGGCCAATATGGTGTGTCAGCATTGCATGCGTGCTACACACTTGTTTATTCCATTCTCCCTGGTGATGAAAACACCCTCTGTCCAATACTACAGCCATCAAATGAGTCTATAACGAGCAAAAATTTACGATGTCTGCTTAGTTGGTGCATCGGCAATAATTCCAAACCTTCCGGTGCTTTCAACAGCTTTTTGCATCTGTACACCGTCAATTTACCGAATACTAGGAAAATACTGGAGTCACCGATAGATGTCGGTCACAGAAAGCCTACAAAGAACATGGTTCAAATACAAATGGTGTAACGAAAATATGTATGAGAAGCCAGCGAAGCCATTGTCAAACATTTTGTAATCCACGTTAATGTATCAAAGAAGCTTTTGTGACGCAAGGGGCACAAAACCTGGAATCTGGAATTGGTGGGAATATATCACGTCGCCAGACGCGTCTACGTTTATCAAGGATGCTTTTAACTTACAGAGAGCGCCAGATAGACGTTCATTTCACTGCGTGAAGATGATATGGTAGTCTTCAGTTGCTTCTATGAATTCTGTGGGAAGGAAAGTAGTCATCTTAGTAATGCTAATAAAACAATTTTAGATGGTAGTTTCCATTAACCGCTGTAGCCCATTCTCGAAACATGAAACAGCATCATCCAAAGTGATAATGCCCCCATCCAAACAGCTACGTATGATCGAAATTGTTTTGACAGTCATGAAATCAACGCACTGTCCATGGCCAGCATATCCAACGGAATTCAATATAATACAGCAATTGCGGTTTTCCCTTGGAAAAAGCTTTGTTTCCCTTTCGATGTTTTTTCCTAGAATATCGAAAGAAACTGTTTTGGCAGATTCGTAATCGTCAAGTATCAATAATGAAGTATTAGTTAGCACTTCGTAGACAAATAAAGGTCTGAATATTTAAACTTAGTGAAGCTAATAAAATAAGAGTAGAAATATTCTTGATGAGTCTGCTTACAGCCCGGCATTTTTATTTTCCTCTAAACGAAGATTTTTTGTACGTTATTATCGTTGTAAAGCAGGCAATTTACTCTTGGGACCAGTTAAACTTCTGAAAACTCCCCCAAAGCTTTTACATAAAAACATGGAGCTGAGCACTTATAACGAAGAGTGGTTCTGAATAAATAAAGCCTTCTTCTGGCACGGGGAAAGAAAGTTTTAAGTCAGTAATTACCTCTAAAGCGCTTATGTTCGCTGGCTGCGAGATGATAGCCGAGAAGTCGGGTATAATTACAGAATGCTCCCATATTCGAAAGATATACTACAGGGTATCGTATCCTGAAGTGTCTGACAGCGAATAGCTAAACGTGAGAGTGCACAGAGGATTCTCTACAGGGAATCATTCTTTAGCTAATCTAACGATAAGGGAGAAAACATGTTCACTGGGTGGAAAGTGGCAGGGAGAGGGTATTACTCGCCTAGAATATTAAATTTGTAGCATCTTCCAAAGAACGTATGCTTTTTGGTTGCTTAATCACTACTTTGATACTGACAAAGCAAAAAGAAAACGACTATAAGGGGCGATCAAAAAGTTTCCGTTTGAGGGCGGTGTTGCAGCGTCTATGCAACGTAGAGCAACTCAGATACGGATGTATAAGCATTGACACGCAGGCAAGAGATTAGTGTGGTATGCATGTCTTTCCGACGTGCGCGTGATAAATACGGAAACGTGAACCGTGGTGACGTTATTACCAAATGCGTCCAGACAGGACCAACGTGCTGTTATTCTTTTTTTGGCTGCCGAAGAACAAACATCCATTGAATAATGAAGAATGTGTATGGGGCAGCATATGTGCCGGAAACCAGCACTGTGGAATTGGAAGGCTAGAGGTGCTGCTGCTTCATGATAATGCACGTCCCCATATCGCAAAGATCTTAACAGAGAAGTTACGCCATCACAAGTGGGAAAGACTCTAGCACTCGCCTTATGATCCCGATCTCTCGCCATGCAATTACCACTCATTCGCTTCTTTAAGAAAGGCATTGTAGGGTCAATGTTTTCTGTCAGACGAGGATGAGCAGCACTTCTTCACGCAACAGGATACGGTATTTTACAAAACTGATTATCCTCAACTTGGTGCACCGGCGGGATGATTGTATCAATGCTCAGGGCGATTTTTCCTGATTGACATACCGATTCTAGACTGTGCGGCCTTCGAACGGAAACATTTTGATTGCGCCTTACAGGTTTATAAAAAAATTTATAGTATTGTTTCCAGATATTCCGGCAGATAAAAATGTAGTTACAGTATTCACAAAACTAGCAAAAATTTTTCTTATTTACAGCGTTGATAATGGGCTTTCAGTTCGAGAATACCCCAGACTCAGTAGTAGTTGGCGTAAAATAGTCGGACTAGCCTGAATAAGCTGAAAGAAGTGCTCCTCCTGGTTGCTGGACTGTGGTAACTGCTACCATTCCCTCTCACTTTTTAGTGTTCTTCGTTGTTAGTGCGTATAGAGTTTTAGCCTCTCAACTGAAGATACACAAATGTGCTAAAACAATTCGACCACGGTCCACTGCAAAATCAATTCTGTCTGGTGACGTTGAGGGCACACAACGCGGTAAGAGAAGTACAAAAATGGAGCAGAGACGAATGGGAAATCATTCCAGTGATGATAAGGGGCCGAAATTCCGAAATACATCGACATAGTCGACTTTGCCAATGGCCACATTGTTATGAGCCGTCGCCTGGAAGAGAGCTTCTCGACAATGTGAAGAAGGTCGGCCGTTCACGTGCTGCTGTCGTGAGCATCTATGGATAGTGGTAGAAGCGTATGGATAGTGGTAGAAGCATAGTGAAACGACGAGTAGGCGTCAGAGTGTTGGACGTCCACGCCTCGTCACTGAAGATGGACGTCAGAGGTTCGCCCTCTCTGTCAGGCAAGTGGAGATGTGTGGCAGATCTGACAGTGTTGGTGCAGGCACAATTGTTTCGAAGCACGTAGATCACCGCACATTGCCGAATGTGAAACATGGGACTCTGCAGCGGGCGACCCTTCCGTGTTCCTATGCTGACCCAACGACATAGTCTTTGTGGTGGGCGTGAAATAATCGAGACTGGACCGCAGAACAACGGGAAACGCGTCACCTGATTGGATGAATGACGTTTCTTGTTACCGCAGGTCGATGGTCGCAACTGGACCGCCACCATCCAGGCGAACGGGTGCTCGAAAGATGCACTGCCCCAGGGGTGCACACCGGAGGGGGTCTATATTTGCTGTGAACGACACTCAGCTGTGCTACCTTTGGACCGGGAGCAGTATTATAGCTGTGGGCTACGTGAACATTACTGCGGACCACCTCCATCACATCACCCGTCAGCGGTCGCATCTTCCACCAGAATAACTATCTGTGTCGCAAGGCTTGAAACGTGTTACGGTCGTTTGAGGGTCACGACAGTGAACTTAGTTGATGTCCTGGCATCCAAATTTTCCTGATATGAATCAGATGGAACAAATCAGGGACGCTGTATTGCCTCAACTCCACGACCAGAAACCTCTGCCCTGTGTTTTTACGGGAGCTGGGCAGCCTGTGTTTCCGTAAATCTATCAACGACGTGCCGCTTGCATGCCACACCTAATAGCAACTATTTTACGTTCCGAAGGTGAATCATAACGCTATTGAACAGGTGGTGGTACAAATTTGGCTTGTCAGTGGAATTACAAAAGATAGCAAGAAACCACGTTTTGGATTGGCTCTGATCGCGTTATTTCGCTGCTACCTTCATCACCGCAGACGCGTGTAGGGCACCTTCTAAAATCGCGGCATTGTATTACTTTCAGCTTCACTTGTCGTGATAGGAAAAAGTTACTTTTAAGTAGAGCGTATTGTGTTAGTGTGAATTGGTAGTTGCATTAACAGCGAGATTACAGGTTAGCCTAATTGGGGGGGGGGGGGGGAGGGGGGGGGGGAGAAATATCTTCTCTCAGGCGGCTGCCTGTGAATTTCAGTCGTGAACGTGAGGTACGCCAGGGACTCAGCTATGACTAATAGCTCTCTGAGGGTGGAGCGGAGCGTTATGTGTGGTTACCAACCACAGATAATTCTGGGGACCTGTTAATAAAGCAGAACGTGCTAGCAGTAAAGCTGCTTTGGTGACTGTTGTCACGTCCGAAGGGGAATAGTAGCTATTGTCATATCGCTCCATAACTGAATTTCTTTCGTGTAGGATAACACATTCAGACATAACTGTAAACATAAAAACTTCACTGAACGAATAGTGCTCCCAGAAAGTGAAAAGTTAAATGATTTAATTTGCAGATGTCGTATTCACATATTTCACAACAAAGGCTTGTTTGATCACTCAATTTTCGGGAATGCAGCCGTAACCAACTTCCTTCGGATATTTTTGCTGCGAAACGTCCATCCATGTTCTGAGTCGTAAGACTATGAATAAAGCTTTGTACTGGCATTTTATTTCCTACTGTCGCACGGGTTAAGAACTGATGTCGGTGTATCAGTCTTTCAGCCAAAGTACTTTAAAACAAGTAAAACCAGCTTCAAGGTAACAGGGTGTTGAAATAAAGAATGAACCGTGCAGCCTTCTGATCCGTTTTATAAGCCCTCAGATATCGCGCCAACACGCATGTGGTCACAAACGTTAATGGCTGAAATCGCTCTGACGGCGGACATGGCCTGCCTACGCAGTCTATGTAACAGACTTGTTGCTCATCAAATATGGACAATGGATAGGGCAATATCGACTGGACCAGTAGGCCATTGCCCTAGGGAGTTGACTGCTGAGTGTTTCACATTCCACTCTCTATCCAAATAGAAACTCCGGACTTGAGTACGTAAATCCTCTGCGGTAACGAATTTCAAAAGAATAGCAACTACACTACAACCGTAACGATGCCTTGTTCTAGGGTGCACTCATTTCAACGTTTTATTCCTCAACACAACTTATGAAAAAACTGAGGACGCTGTTATTTGGTAGCTCTTCCCTTTTGTGGCACTTCACTCATGAAGGATTTTAAGAAGAGGACACTGGACTCTGCAAAATTTAAACTTTACGTATTCTGGAGGTATGTGGGTAACACTTTTGTAGTGTGATGGCATGGCGACGACAAACTACTGTACAGGGTGTTCCAAAAGTGCTTTACTACTCCGCCGGCCGAAGTGGCCGTGCGGTTAAAGGCGCTGCAGTCTGGAACCGCAAGACCGCTACGGTCGCAGGTTCGAATCCTGCCTCGGGCATGGATGTTTGTGATGTCCTTAGGTTAGTTAGGTTTAACTAGTTGTAAGTTCTAGGGGACTAATGACCTCAGCAGTTGAGTCCCATAGTGCTCAGAGCCATTTGAACCATTTTTTTGCTTGAATGCGGGTAAGCTACTACAAACAGCATAGTGAACGCATTATTGTGGCCAAGATAGATACGAAGCCCACACCTACTACAGTAGTACAAGTTTATATGCCAACTAGCTCTGCAGATGACGAAGAAATTGAAGAAATGTATGATGAAATAAAAGAAATTATTCAGATTGTGAAGGGAGACGAAAATTTAATAGTCATGGGTGACTGGAATTCGAGTGTAGGAAAAGGGAGAGAAGGAAACATAGTAGGTGAATATGGATTGGGGGACAGAAATGAAAGAGGAAGCCGCCTTGTAGAATTTTGCACAGAGCACAACATAATCATAACTAACACTTGGTTTAAGAATCATGAAAGAAGGTTGTATACATGGAAGAACCCTGGAGATACTAAAAGGTATCAGATAGATTATATAATGGTAAGACAGAGATTTAGGAACCAGGTTTTAAATTGTAAGACATTTCCAGGGGCAGATGTGGACTCTGACCACAATCTATTGGTTATGACCTGTAGATTAAAACTGAAGAAACTGCAAAAAGGTGGGAATTTAAGGAGATGGGACCTAGATAAACTAAAAGAACCAGAGGTTGTACAGAGATTCAGGGAGAGCATAAGGGAGCAATTGACAGGAATGGGGGAAATAAATACAGTAGAAGAAGAATGGGTAGCTTTGAGGGATGAAGTAGTGAAGGCAGCGGAGGATCAAGTAGGTAAAAAGACGAGGGCTAGTAGAAATCCTTGGGTAACAGAAGAAATATTGAATTTAATTGATGAAAGGAGAAAATATAAAAATGCAGTAAGTGAAACAGGCAAAAAGGAATACAAACGTCTCAAAAATGTGATCGACAGGAAGTGCAAAATGGCTAAGCAGGGATGGCTAGAGGACAAATGTAAGGATGTAGAGGCCTATCTCACTAGGGGTAAGATAGATACCGCCTACAGGAAAATTAAAGAGACCTTTGGAGATAAGAGAACGACTTGTATGAATATCAAGAGCTCAGAAGGAAACCCAGTTCTAAGCAAAGAAGGGAAAGCAGAAAGGTGGAAGGAGTATATAGAGGGTCTATACAGGGGCGATGTACTTGAGGACAATATTATGGAAATGGAAGAGGATGTAGATGAAGATGAAATGGGAGATACGATACTGCGTGAAGAGTTTGACAGAGCACTGAAAGACCTGAGTCGAAACAAGGCCCCCGGAGTAGACAATATTCCACTGGAACTACTGACGGTCGTGGGAGAGCCAGTCCTGACAAAACTCTACCATCTGGTGAGCAAGATGTATGAAACAGGCGAAATACCCTCAGACTTCAAGAAGAATATAATAATTCCAATCCCAAAGAAAGCAGGTGTTGACAGATGTGAAAATTACCGAACTATCAGCTTAATAAGTCACAGCTGCAAAATACTAACACGAATTCTTTACAGACGAATGGAAAAACTAGTAGAAGCCAACCTTGGGGAAGATCAGTTTGGATTCCGTAGAAACACTGGAACACGTGAGGCAATACTGACCTTACGACTTATCTTAGAAAAAAGATTAAGGAAAGGCAAACCTACGTTTCTAGCATTTGTAGACTTAGAGAAAGCTTTTGACAATGTTGACTGGAATACTCTCTTTCAAATTCTGAAGGTGGCAGGGGTAAAATACAGGGAGCGAAAGGCTATTTACTATTTGTACAGAAACCAGATGGCAGTTATAAGAGTCGAGGGACATGAAAGGGAAGCAGTAGTTGGGAAGGGAGTAAGACAGGGTTGTAGCCTCTCCCCAATGTTGTTCAATCTGTATATTGAGTAAGTAGTAAAGGAAACAAAAGAAAAATTAGGAGTAGGTATTAAAATTCATGGAGAAGAAATAAAAACTTTGAGGTTCGCCGATGACATTGTAATTCTGTCGGAGACAGCAAAGGACTTGGAAGAGCAGTTGAATGGAGTGGACAGTGTCTTGAAAGGAGGATATAAGATGAACATCAACAAAAGCAAAACGAGGATAATGGAATGTAGTCTAATTAAGTCGGGTGATGCTGAGGGAATTAGATTAGGAAATGAGGCACTTAAAGTAGTAAAGGAGTTTTGCTATTTGGGGAGCAAAATAACTGATGATGGTAGAAGTAGAGAGGATATAAAATGTAGGCTGGCAATGGCAAGGAAAGCGTTTCTGAAGAAGAGAAATTTGTTAACATCCAGTATTGATTTAAGTGTCAGGAAGTCATTTCTGAAAGTATTCGTATGGAGTGTAGCCATGTATGGAAGTGAAACATGGACGATAAATAGTTTGGACAAGAAGAGAATAGAAGCTTTCGAAATGTGGTGCTACAGAAGAATGCTGAAGATTAGATGGGTAGATCACATAACTAATGAGGAAGTATTGAATAGGATTGGGGAGAAGAGAAGTTTGTGGCACAACTTGACCAGAAGAAGAGATCGGTTGGTAGGACATGTTCTGAGGCATCAAGGGATCACCAATTTAGTATTGGAGGGCAGCGTGGAGGGTAAAAATCGTAGAGGGAGACCAAGAGATGAATACACTAAGCAGATTCAGAAGGATGTAGGTTGAAGTAGGTACTGGGAGATGAAAAAGCTTGCACAGGATAGAGTAGCATGGAGAGCTGCATCAAACCAGTCTCAGGACTGAAGACCACAACAACAACAACTCCAGTGTTAAATAACTTGATTAGTAATTAACTTAAAGAAGAAAAGTAACATTTGTCCGATGCACTAACTTAAAAAGCTTTTTATGTAAGGTAATGAATTAATGTTCTGCCCTTCCAGGTGACAAGAGCAACATAACTGAAAAAAAAAGTTTTTTCTTCGTTGTTGCAGGGTGGTATGGGCGCCATAAACAAATCGAGTAATGGAGTCTGCACAGGAAGGGGAACATTGTGTAGCTTGGTTTATTGAAACATACACCGAAGTCAGACAAATATCCAAAAGCGACATGAGCTACCACCACCCTCTCCGCTGTTCATACGAAAACGGTACAGAAACCGCCATAGAAACAATGAGTGTTGATTTGCAGCACCACGTAGGGAGGACAAGGAAGAGTTATGAAGATATGGAGAGATTAAACAGATTTTCCAGAGTTCACCACAGAAGTCTATTCGTAACGTATCAAAAGAGGTGCAAAACCCTCATATGACAGTACACTGCGTACTCCAAAAGCGTCTTCAGCTGTATCCGTACAGACCGCAGTTGTTACAGGACATCAGAACAGATGACAAGTCAAAACATGCTGCATTTACTATGGAGATCAATGCTCTTGTAGATAAGAATGAGTAATTTTTGGCCTCCATGGTCCCCTGACATTACACCAATTGACTTCTTTCTAGGAGACTACGTTGTAAGATGGCAGGAACTATGCCCCTTAAATGAAGTCATTAAAGATCACCTAACTCACATTGAGCAAACAGTAGGGCTGACCAAAAATGACTGACAAGGCACAATGCATCTTGTAGAGGGTATAGTATGGACGTATTGGAATAATTAATGTCGGGTGATGTAAAGTAATTCACACGAGATGAAAACTTTATGGAAACGCGTCGATTTACTGGAGGCTAGTTTATCCCAGGGAAGCATTCAGAGTTGAACATGTCCGGCTGGGGAGCGGTGAAGGGAAGCGACAATAGGCAGCTTAGGGCGGGTCAAGCTCTGAGAAAGTGGTAACAGGGCGTGGCCTCCAGCTGCCTTAAGATGAGTGACAGTGAGTGGGTGGTTGACCCCATGCTAGTGTACCGGGAAGCAGATGGAGAACTTGTACGCCTGTTGATAGATGGCCGTCGTCCCGTTTTCAGAGAAACATGCGAGAAAGCCGCGCAAAGCTTCGGTGGAGCGGCCAGCAGAGGCCAAAATATATGTGTTCATGACTATAGCAACTTCACGCTGAATTCACGGTCCGCAAAGTCTCAAGTAAATCAGGTGAAGAGCGACAGAATGAAATACGCCGGCCTCTGATAGGAACGAAGGACCTAGGAATTTGAAGTACTCTCCTGGGAGTCAGAATTCCGGAAAAATAGGTGTTTTGTGCAGATGCTAACCTTGATGGTTGGCCTGGGAGGAGCTAAATAGCAGAAGTTGAGAGGAAGGGAAATTTTGTGGGAATTTGTTCACTTCCCAGAGCAGTTATTGGTCGGCGCTGGGAAGTGACACATAATTAACGCGACTGGCGCTGCAATTGGCGTAAGTGATTTTGCTGGAGGGGAAACCGAGGCGAAGAGCGGACTGGCAGAAGTCTCAGTAGAGGTCTTCCGTTCCCAGCTTGCCTAGAGTGCGGACATGGCGTTCTTCACTCAGGTTGCCTGAGAGAGAGTGAGCATCTCTGCAGTTTAGGACTTAGCAAACGGATCGATTGAGCGTGGAGATAGAAAGTTTTGGTTCAGCTATGTACTGAGCAAGATAGCTAGGAGTGAATCAAGGAGTGCAGCCTAGCAGCACCACGAGGCCGGCCGATGTCCGCACAACGACGCCGCTCCGCCACGCTGAATTTGGTGATATTGTACCCCCTCTGGCTTGAGTTAGGCCACTGATTAATTTGTTGGATCACGTTGGCAAAGTTTCCATGAGGGTTTCATGGGCCGTGTATTGTGGAGTTCTTCTTGCACTTCGCAATACGCCTGGGTCAGTCGATAGGAATTAATTTTGATTTATCGCGCTTTACTCCACGTAAACGCTATTTATTACCACTGCCTGTTTGGAGGGTCATGTAATGTGATGATTGAAGGTCGGGAGTTAAAATCAATTTGTGCTAATCGACTGCATCTGTTTTCAATCAAGTAGTTGAAATCCCAAGTCACTTTCTTAATTAATTTTATGTTCAACATTTGCATCTGGTGTTCACTAGCTGAATATAACATCAATGTGCACCTCTTTTTAATTAAAAGTGATCAATTCTGAATCAATTAATTTCAACACTGCCACCACAGTTCAATCAGGAGTCACAAGGCCTTATTACTTTCTTTGCGTTATCTGATATTGTGGCAGTTTTGCACTCTCTGTTGATCTGTTAGTCAATTAGCTGGGGTGATCACACGCCAAAACCAGATAAGTGACGGGTGCGGTTTTACAGTGCCAAGGGCTTAGTGTACCGTGCGCCCTTGCATGAGGTTGTTGATTTTGAGGCAAGAATAACGGCAGGTATTTAGGCTGTTGAAGCTGACATGTTAGAATGGGTTAGGACTGAGTTGGAATATCAACTAGATGCGGCACATACACTTGGGAACACTCTCTACACCTGTGAGTGAATTATCTTAGTTTCATTCCAGGAAAGATCTAATATATGACACGGACAAAAAGGGGCACATGCCTCTTGTTTATCGATGTCTTAATTGACTACAGAAGACGCACTGGCACATGCAATTTACTACCACACATTAATGTGACCACTGTCGATGTTAACGTCAACGTGCGATAACCAGGTGGCAGGTGCTAGTACTAGTAGTGGAAGGTATATAAAGCATGTCGGAGGGACGCGGCAGACAGTGCAGTAATATAATTACAATTAAATCAATACAATGATATGAATACCTTTAGCTGCATACAGGCGTTGATATACGTCAATGGGGACAGTTGAAAATGTGTGCCCCGCCCAGGACTCGAACCCAGGATCTCCTGCCTACATGGCAGACGGTCCATCCATCGGTTTATTTTTTTATTTTTTTTTCACTTTGTTCGGTATTGCTCGTTGCGTTTGGTCTGGGTGGGCGTCACAAGACATCCGTTCAAGTTGATCGTTGATTCCTTTTTGTTACAGAGGGCGAGCAGCCCTCTGACAGAACACGCTGAGATTCCGTGCCGCCATCCATCTGAGCCACTGAGGACACAGAGGATAGTGCGACTGCAGCGACTTATTTCTGGCACGCCTCCCGTGAGACCCACATTCCCAACTTATTGTCCCGCACTATATTCGTAGTGCCCCTGCTCATTACACTCATTACTCGCGGCTTTACCGGTTTCCGTAAGAGTTCGGGCAATGTGTGTGCATCTGCACAGAAGATGGTCAAATGGCCGATGACCCTTAACTATATATATGAAGATGGTCTCTTTTCTTTCGGACATGTCCGGAACAACAGATACCATTTTCATATATACAGACAGTGCAGTAGTTGCCGTCATGCGGAAGACGGAGTGATTTATCTAAAGTCGAAAAGGGCATGATCATTGGCTTTCCGTCCAAGATTCAAAGCATTTCCAAAATCCAAGTTTGCCAACTGGTCTCGTGCTACCGTGGTTAAAGTACACCGCAAATGGCAAAGTGTCGCTGTCCAAAACGGACGCGGCAACTATCATGCACTACAGGCCGTAGATGACAAGGGTGAATGATGGGTGCGGAGATGTGTAGGGGCGAATAGACATGCAACTGTTGTTTAGCTGACCGCCCAGATGAACCAAGGGATGGCAACATGGTCACCACAACGACTCCTCAACAAAGGTTGCCCCTGGTCAACTACCAATGCTGACTGCTGTTCATTGGCGATGAAGGGTAGAAATCGCACGCGAGTACCACAGCTGGACGTCCACTGCGTGTCTATAGGTGGCCTTTCCAGATGAATCACGTTCGATGCCCTATTGGGCGTGAGCCTTCTTAAAGGAAACACATTGCAGCAATCGTCGAAAAGGTCCAGACCAAAGAAGAGAGAGTTATGGTCTGGGTGATACCGTCATTCTGGAAGGCACAACGGATCAACAAACGTATGCATCTATCATTGCCGGCCGCGGTGGCCGAGCGGTTCTAGGCGCTACAGTCTGGAACCGCGCGACCGCTGCGTCGCAGGTTCGAATCTCCTGCCACGGGCATGGATGTGTGTGATGTCCTTAGGTTAGTTAGGTTTAAGTAGTTCTAAGTTCTAGGGGACTGATGACCTCAGAAGTTAAGTCCCATAGTGCTCAGAGCCATTTGAATCATTTGAACCATCTATCATTGGGGACCATGTACACCCCAACATATAGTATGTTTTTCGTCGGCGCGAAGGCATCTCATCAACAGTATAATGTAACATTTCACAAGCTTGCAATGTACGTGCGCGATCCGAAGAGCACCAGAACGAGTTTTACCTACTCTCCTGGCCACCAAAATTACCAGTTTAAATCGCAGTCGAGGAAGTATGGGACTACCTCGATTGGTTCGTTTGCACCATGTATCATCACCCGAGAAACCTAGCGCAGATGGCAACGGTAATGGAGTCGGAACGGCTCCACATTCCTGTCAGTATCTTCCAGAAACTGCATCTCTCACAGCGGTCTGCGCCACAAAATGTGGTTATTCAGGCTTTTGGCGGTAGTTTACATTAATGTGGCTGGACAACGTATGTCTGCAATCAGACTACTGTCATGACACTTCTCAGACGGGTGATGTCCTGAACGCACTAGTATGTTGTTGTTGTTGTGGTCTTCAGTCCAGAGACTGGTTTTATGCAGCTCTCCATGCTACTCTATACGGTGCAAGCTTCTTCATCTCCGAGTAACTACTGCAACCTACATCCTTCTGAATCTGCTTAGTGTATTCAACTCTTGGTCTCCCTCTACGATTTTTACCCTCCACGCTGCCCTCCAATACTAAATTGGTGATCCCTCGATGTCTCAGAACATGTCCTACCAACCGATCCCTTCTTCTAGTCAAGTTGTACCACAAGCTCCTCTTCTCCCCAATTCTATTCAATACCTCCTCATTAGTTATGTGATCTACCCATCTAATCTTCAGCATTCTTCTGTAGCACCACACTTCGAAAGCTTCTTTTCTCTTCTAGTCTAAACTATTTATCGTCGATTTTTCACTTCCATACATGGCTACATTCCATACTAATACTTCCAGAAACGACTTCCTGACAAATCTATATCCGATGTTAACAAATTTCTCTTCTTAGAAACGCTTTCCTTGCCACAGCCAGTCTACGTTTTATATCCTCTCTACATCGATCGTCATTGGTTACTTTCATCACCTAATAGCGAAGGTCATGTACTACCCTAAGAGCTTCCTTTTCATAATCTAATTCCCTCAGCATCACCCGATTAAATTCGACTACATTCCATTATCCTCGTTTTGCTTTTGTTGATGTTCATCTTACATCCTCCTTTTAAGACATTCTCCATTCATTCAACTGCTCTTCCAGATCCTTTGCTGTCTCTGACAGAATTACAATGTCGTCGGCCAACCTCAAAGTTTTTATTTCTTTTCGATGGATTTTAATTCCTTCTCCAAATTTTTCTTTGTTTCCTTTACTGCTTGCTCAATATACAGATTGAATAAAATCGGGGATAGGGTAGAACCCTGTCTCATTCCCTTCTCAACCGCTGCTTCCCTTTCATGCCCCACGACTCTTATAACTGCAATCTGGTTTCTGAACAAATAGTAAGCAGCCTTTCGCTGCCTGTATTTTACACCTGCCACCTTCAGAATTTGAGAGTATTCCAATTAACATTGTCGAAAGCCTTCTGTAAGTCTACAAATGCCTTTCCTTAGTCTATCTTCTAAGATAAGTCGTAGGGTCAGTATTGCTTCGCGTGTTCCAACATTTCTACGGAATCAAAACTGACCTTCCCCGAGATCGGCTTCTACCAGTTTTTCCATTCGTCTGTAAAGAATTCTTGTTATTATATTGCAGATGTTACTGGTTCAAATGGCTCTGAGCACTATGGGACTCAACTGCTGTGGTCATCAGTCCCCTAGAACGTAGAACTACTTAAACCTAACTAACCTAAGGACATCACACACATCCATGCCCGAGGCAGGATTCGAACCTGCGACCGCAGATGTTACCTATTAACCTGATAGTTTGGTAAGTTTTGCACCTGTCAACACTTGTTTTCTTTGTGAATAAAATTACTATTTTCCTCTTGAAATCTGAGGGTATTTTGTCTGTCCCATATATCTTGCTCACTAGATGGTAGAGTGTTGTCAGGGCTGGCTCTTCCAAGGCTATCAGTAGTTCTAATGGAATGTTGTCTACTCTCGGGTCCCTGTTTTAGAATACAGAACACATATTATTAAAAACAAGAATCATCTCCATGAAGAATTTGCATGTGTCCGGAGCATTTGGAGGAAATGGCCGCTTGCAAAACAAAATTTACAAACCTTGAATTTAAAACGGAATGTGAATGCACTATAGGCAAATTCAGAAGATGAATTTGCCTTTCTGCCAAAATATGTTTATTGCCACGAAACAGAAAATGAAGTGAATATGCCGTGACAGTCGAAAAGGTGCGCCGGAACTCAAACCCCACTTTCTCGAGCGTGGCCATTACGTTATCTTTGCTCAGAAAGCCAAATGCCTAGTACGAATGTTATCGAAAAGCAGGAAACCCGGCGTCAAGAATTCTCAACTGTCACGATGTATTCTTAACGTTGCAGGATTATCGTAACTGAACGACTTGTATTTGTATCGTTTCACGTCCTCTCATCTTCATTGACTCCATGTTCATCGACCCACTCATTTAATTTCAGTGCATTTAATTCGTTTGGTAAAATGAAGTATTTTTTTGCGTTCCACAACTCTTCTTGAATGAGTGAAGAATAAAAAAAAAATTGTTCAAATGGCTTTGAGCACTATAGGACTTAACATCTGAGGTCATCACTCCCCTAGAACTTAGAACTACTTAAACCTAACTAACATAAGGACAGCACACACATCCATGCCCGAGGCAGGATTCGATCCTGCGACCGTAGCGGTCATGCGGTTCCAGACTGAAGCCCCTATAACCGGTCCGCAACACCGGCCGGCTAATGAAGAATCACCCCACGTTTCACTGGGCAGGCACGTGCAAAGACTTATGTGAGTGTAGACTTACACAAGTTATGTCATCAAACATTATGAACCAATATATAACGATGTGTAGAACATTGACTACACTCCAGTCTACTATAAGCTAAGAAATCTGCGGTGGTCTGTGATTTCATAGACAGGGGCCATACTATGGATAACGACAGTATGCCAATTTTGGCATTTGCATCAACCGTCTCGGATTTGGTCACCAGAAAAGCTCTCAAAATCCCTCTACCGAGGAATTTATTTAAATGTGATAGCAGTTTCAGTTTGTTTAGTGTCTGGTTGTGACAGTACAAAATTACAGTAGACGCTATATCAATTTCTACTGAAACACTTCATTTTATTATTTTTTACAAATGTGAGTCATTTCTTTATTACGTGTTATGAGTTTAATTACTTTGTAAACATTGCAAACTAGGTATGAGAAATACAGGGTGTCCATAATTAAAGTTTCAGTTTTAAAATTCTGCAGGAAGAGACTACTGCCATAAGCGTCAAAATGTGCACACCAAAACACGCGTGGCGCATGGCCGTTCTTCAGTTTTCGTCCGAGAAGCCCAATATGCCTGTTTTCATGAACGATCACACGCTGCCGGTACATCGCTTTTAAAAAGCTATTCCTCAGCTGAGTCCAGCAATGATCGCGCGCTGCTGGTAAAGCTCCTTTATTACAACGGTGGCTGTACGACATTAGCCTTGCAAAAATTCCGGCCACTCAAGGATATGAAAAAAGGCTTTGGACCGATATCTGCTAATCGTTTGGAGAAAATGATTGCATAATTCGAAAAAAAAGTTCTTTTGAGGTATAGTGTGGTAGACGGAGGAAAGCAGTTGATCCGACGTCTGTCGAAGATGTGGCCACAGCATTGCAGGAAGGATAGAGCGATGGTGTGCAAACATGCTGTGGAAACGGAATTGCCCGAACGTTGGATAAGTCTGAGAGCACGATGCATGAAATCCTGCGAATGATCCCGCGTTGTATCAATACAAAACTACCTATGTTCATGAGTTGCTGTCTGCTGATCTACCAGCAAGACAAACATTCGCACTAAAATTTCTTGCTCGCATAGATACGGACACTGAATGGCCATGGAACACCCTTGGGCAAACGAAGCCCATTTACATCTCCAAGGACCTGTCAATAGGCAGAATCGCAGAATATACGCAACCGAAAATGAGCACGCGTACCAACCGGTACCACATCATTCTGCAAAGGTAGCAGGGTGGAGCGGTTTGACGGCATAGTTCATCTACGAGACTTGATTTTTTGTTTTTTGTTTTTTTGCGATGTGGCGCTCATCCGCGCATTGCACAGCCTTTGATGCGGCTGCTTCAGAGACGCAGGTTATGACTGACTATATCAACAAATGTGTAACTGATTGTTACGAATACTTACATTGGTTATAACCAGTTGGTTTCAAAAATATTCTGTCGCTTCAGGAATGGCGACCGAGTTATTTCATTGCATGATTGGAATTTCATTGACCCTAGTAGTACCAACGCCTTTTCCATGACGCGCATTACCAATTGGGCAGGGCGTACTTTATGCCCACCCTAAAAATTGAAAATAAATACAAAATTTCTTAATTGTTGTTGAACTAAATTAGGAAGTAAGGCCCTGAACCTGGAAATACTGCGTAAGCCATTCAGTGGAGAAAACGACATCTACTACTGAGGCTTAAATTTTTGGGTCAAGTTAAACAAAAATTTTTTTAACATATGTAGAATCCTGGAGATACTAAAAGGTATCAGATAGATTATATAATGGTAAGACAGAGATTTAGGAACCAGGTTTTAAATTGTAGGACATTTCCAGGGGCAGATGTGCACTCTGACCACAATCTATTGGTTATGAATTGTAGATTAAAACTGAAGAAATTGCAAAAAGGTGGGAATTTAAGGAGATGGGACCTGGATAAACTGACTAAACCAGAGGTTGTACAGAGTTTCAGGGAGAACATAAGGGAACAATTGACAGGAATGGGGGAAAGAAATACAGTAGAAGAAGAATGGGTAGCTTTGAGAGATGAAGTAGTGAACGCAGCAGACGATCAAGTAGATAAAAAGACGAGGGCTAGTAGAAATCCTTGGGTAACAGAAGAGATACTGAATTTAATTGATGAAAGGAGAAAATATAAAAATGCAGTAAGTGAAGCAGGCAAAACGGAATACAAACGACTCAAAAATTAGATCGACAGGAAGTACAAACTGGCTAAGCAGACATGGCTAGAGGACAAATGTAAGGATGTAGAGGCTTATCTCACTAGGGGTAAGATAGATGCAGCCTAAGGAAAACTAAAGAGACCTTTGGAGTAAAGAGAGCCAATTGTATGAATATCAAGAGCTCAGATGCAAACCCAGTTCTAAGCAAAGAGGGGAAAGCAGAAAGGTGGAAAGAGTATATAAGGGGTCTATACAAGGGCAATGTACTTGAGGACAATATTATGGAAATGGAAGAGGATGTAGATGAAGATGAAATGGGAGATACGATACTGCGTGAAGAGTTTGACAGAGCACTGAAAGACCTGAGTCGAAACAAGGCCCCGGGAGTAGACAACATTCCATTAGAACTACTGACGGCCTTGGGAGAGCCAGTCCTGACAAAACTCTACCATCTGGTGAGCAAGATGTACGAGACAGGCGAAATACCCTCAGACTTCAAGAAGAATATAATAATTCCAATCCCAAAGAAAGCAGGTGTTGACAGATGTGAAAATTACCGAGCTATCAGTTTAATAAGTCACAGCTGCAAAATACTAACACGAATTATTTACAGACGAATGGAAAAACTGGCAGAAGCCGACCTCGGGGAAGATCTGTTTGGATTCCGTAGAAATGTTGGAACACGTGAGGCATACTGACCTTACGACTTGTCGTAGAAGAAAGATTAAGGAAAGGTAAACCTACGTTTCTAGCATTTGTAGACTTAGAGAAAGATTTGACAATGTTGACTGAAATACTCTCTTTCAAATTCTAAAGGTGGCAGGGGTAAAATAAAGGGAGCGAAAGGCTATTTACAATTTGTACAGAAACCAGATGGCAGTTATAAGTGTCGAGGGGCATGAAAGGGAAGCAGTGGTTGGGAAGGGAGTGAGACAGGGTTGTAGCCTCTCCCCGATGTTATTCAATCTGTATATTGAGCAAGTAGTAAAGGAAACAAAAGAAAAATTTGGAGTAGGTATTAAAATCCAGGGAGAAGAAATAAAAACTTTGAGGTTCGCCGATGACATTGTAATTCTGTCAGAGACAGCAAAGGACTTGGTAGAGCAGTTGAACGGAACGGGCAGTGTCTTGAAAGGACGATATAAGATGAACATCAACAAAAGCAAAATTAGGATAATGGAATGTAGTCGAATTAAGTCGGATGATGCTGAGGGAATTAGATTAGGAAATGAGACACTTAAAGTAGTAAAGGAGTTTTGCTATTTGGGGAGCAAAATAACAGATGATGGTCGAAGTAGAGAGGATATAAAATGTAGACTGGCAATGGCAAGGAAAGCGTTTCTGAAGAAGAGAAATTTGTTATAATCGAGTATAGATTTAAGTGTCAGGAAGTCGTTTGTGAAAGTATTTGTATGGAGTGTAACATGGACAATAAATAGTTTGGACAAGAAGAGAATAGAAGCTTTCGAAATGTGATGCTACAGAAGAATGTTGAGGATTAGGTGGGTAGATCACGTAACTAATGAGGAGGTATTGAATAGGATTGGGGAGAAGAGAAGTTTGTGGAACAACTTGACAAGAAGAAGGGATCGGTTGGTAGGACATGTCCTGAGGCATCAATTTAGCATTGGAGGGCAGTGTGGAGGGTAAAAATCGTAGAGGGAGACCAAGAGATGAATACACTAAGCAGATTCAGAAGGATGTAGGTTGCAGTAGGTACTGGGAGATGAAGGAGCTTGCACAGGATAGATTAGCATGGAGAGCTGCATCAAACCAGTCTCAGGACTGAAGACCACAACAACAACATGTTGAATCCGGTAGTAGAATTGATTAAAAACAATAAATATCTTTTAAAAATTTTAAAATATGAAGTAAGTGACTTAGAGTACAATATATTCAAAAGGGGGGCATAAGGCACTCCCCACCATTGCTACTGAGAGGGCTAAAATTCAAATTTTAATTGATGATAAATTTGACTAACTAATCTAAATTGGTGTTTGTTGTTACATTTCTTTACAGTAATTTTTTCTTAAGACAGTAGACAATTCCCATTTCTAGTGATTAGCTGTACACTTTTCTTTCGTACTGCTTCGGAATCACTGAATTTCTACAAATTAGGTACACTTAATCACTGTAGATCACAGCTTACGAATAAAGCCCTGAAGCATAAAAGAGGATCAGAGATCTAATTACTTTACAAATGAGTTAATATGTTAAATATTTGCAATTAAGTGAGAAAATCTTTAGAACAGTTCGAAACTATGCTCGAAGTTTGTCGGAAGTCTCTAGGTGCTCTCATTGTGAAACAGTGGATGAATGTTGCCTGAGTAATTGGTGCTCAGTTTTAAGCAGAAGCTAGTTTTCCAGGCGTCTCAATGTTTATGACGTCATATCCCCTGAACTGTACGTCGTCCGGTGATATGATTTTGCAAATAGAATGGTTTATGTGGATGCCGTCCGTGTTGCGAATAGAGTGGGCAGTAAAGAAGTACCACAGCAAATTAAAACGTCTTGTCTAATGCTGAAGTATCTCTGCACGATTAGCGAAATGCAGTAACCGATAAACTTTTTGCTTCCATAATTTTGTGGAGAGTGTCGACGAGAAAAGGGTTGGCAAAAATTTTGAAATTCCGTGCATAATTTTTTGCATGTCACTAAGTGCTCTCATGGTCAAATACAGGATGAGTATAATCTGTGTTTTAGCGCTAAGTCAGTTACTTGGCCTCAAGAAGAACACACATTTTCGAACTGTAATACTTCTCTCATTGTATTAAGCTTTTAACATAAGATTATACTTCTTAATGAGTAGATTATTACAGCATTTTAAATTTTTAAATTCGGTCGTTAACTACGCGATTTTTGAAAATCAAATTTTTGTCGTCCCTGGAGGTCGCTAGATAGGCAAACTACAGCAGAACGTGGTTTCGGGTTCCGAGATAATCGCCAGCTAATATAGATACTGGACACTGGGAGGGAGGGCTACTTGGTGTATGTTGCATCCAGTAGCGTGCTCTGAGAGACCAGACTAAGCCTATTACCAGGGTTGGTGACCAGGTCTGCTCCAGAGAGCGTATAGTCAGGCCGACTTGAATAAGAATGTCTGTGCCCACGCTGGCGTTTGCACGCTCCGCTGGTTTAAAAACCGGACGCAACAGCTACTCTGTGTACTGTTCGCCACGGAGCGTAATTGGCAGACGCCTTGAGATTCGCACCATCCCCCGGTTCGACAGTTCAGATAGGATACGCAAGCTGAATATCTTTTGTTTCGGTCAGAAGTTTCTGATTCATTTCGATAAAAAATGTCGAGAAGTTTTCATGTTTGTTTGCAGATGAGAAAATTTAGTAAATATACGGTCACCCTTCGAATGTGTCGAAAAAGAAAGTCCGAATTCATATTAGTGAACTGTACATAAAGCCTACTTTGTGTTTAAAAGGTTGTAAACAGATTTAGTTTTCTAAGCAGATGAAACTTTTGCAAAGATATGGAAATGTTTGAAGATCCCGAATGAATTTAAAGCAACAGTAATGTTGCTAGTTTTGACGGGAAATGAAGGAAAAATATGTTAAAATATCGATTTTTTTTCAGTGTAAAGTATCGTCTCCGTCTAAAGAACTGCGAAAGACATTTCGCCGACGTAGAGCTCCCTGTGACTCACAAATAACAGTCACTCACGCAAAAAAAAAAAAAAAAAAAAAGGTACTCTGTTTTCCAAGGGAAGTGATAGACATGCTACCTCCATTTGATAAGGAAATTTTACTGTCGTCATCCTAAAATTGTTGCCGGGGCTGAATGAAGCGCTAAGTAAGAGATGCGGTACAGCGCAAATTGGGGATCTAATTTCGAACTCAAAGTAGGCCTATGGCACTTATCTATAATTATTTATTTAGTTTTAGTTTATTTCAGTTTTATTATTGGACATATTTCTATTTTAAAAAAGACCTTCTTCCTTTTGTTACAGTTGTCCTGCTGTTCCAGTTTTGGCTTCGAAGGTTGTCGTTCCTAAATTTTTTTGCTCTTTTTTCCCCCCTTGCTCTTCTCTTGAGGGATAAGGTATATTCGTAGCCTTATTTACACTTGACGTCTGTTACCACCTGACCGATACCTCACAGAAAGCGATCTGCTCTTACAGCATACTGAAGAAATAAATCAATAATTACAAGAACCAAACAAACAAAACTAAGATGTCAGCTCTTGTTTTTGAGAAAAATATGCATAACGTACTATATTTTCGTTTATTTATTTGTGGTAGACGTTTCTCGTACTTTTCGTGTATTCGCAACCATGTAAAATCGTTTGGATCACTTGCAACTTGTTTACCGAGGACAAGAGCCACCGTGGCATATGGCTTTATTGTAACTAAAGATACTTTCTCCCATCCATAATTGCAACACTATTTTCAGTAAAAATGCTTCTTCATTTCCCGTTCGAAGCGTACTAGCCGGTAACTCTGCATTCACTGACCAACTCTATTTTGGTCAGTCGGCAGCTTCCTGCGTTTTCTTCGTCTGGCTTCCGTGTTGCTCCTCACCTTCTTCGGAGGGAGCGCACTAGTCGTAAACTCCGAACTAGTCAGTGGGTCTGCGTCCGCTGACCGGCTGCACTACCTTGGCTACAGAATTACTGTTTGCGATATGACGCATTCTGATTGTTATTGCTCCTGTCGTCGCCTCTTCTTGTCACCGTCATCATCTTCCGTCGACGTCATTTGCCTTTCGCGTTACCGGTCTTGAGTTTCTACGTCACTACTTACATCGTGTTCAGAGTTGTCGACTGCACCGTTGGTCGTCTCAAATTCCAAACCTGAACAGAATTTCTTCGCTTTATCCCTGCCAATTGTTCCGAAAATTAACGAGAGGTCATTCCAGCAACAGAACTAGATTAGTCATCCAGATGCGTCTTTACTCCGCACCCACATTCATATATTTCTTTACTCCATATTCAAAATTATTCTTTCCATCTTCCAACAGACTCACTTCCAGAGTAGTTTCTCCGTTTCTCCAATGCACAACTTCCATACCTTCGAAATAATCGGTTCTTCCTCTTTTTTCGTGTGTGTAACCAGTGTAACTCGTTCGCTGCAGATCCTTTGCCACTATCGGCACTACCAGAAGAGAACCTAAGGGCAGAAATTAGTCTTTTACAGAAGTACACCTCACAGACACATCGGCAGCAGCCTCAGCCACAGCGATATTAATAGCGTCCGCAGCGGCAACGTCACATCCACCAATTGGATACAATTCCGTAGGCTGTGGGGAAGCTATTTCTGCGAGATACTCTTTCTTCCTGTACCGCTAGTACAGTGAGGTGCACAAGTTGTGCAAGTTAGCTTTTGCGAAGTTTAAAAAGCAGGATTTTTATTACTACGAGATATTCGGCGTCTTGCGATACAGCTTTGACAATTTCGTGTCTACCTACTAAGGTTAAGTCCTCATCCAGTCACGTGCAAAGGTCAGAAGAAGCTACAATGACTAAGCTATATACATACACATCTTTCGCTTCAAAAGACACATCGTATTGCATCTTTATAAAAGATCGCCGCGTTAAATGGCGATCAATATGTACAACATGTAAGCTTGATACCAACGCTTCATCGTCAGTACTGAACTCATTCGACACAAATATTACTGTAAGAAAATAAACACCTACAGCCGTCCTTACGTTTTCATTGAGTAGCTACCTGTTTTGGCTCATCAGTGCACCATCTTCAGGCCTTATCTGATGCGCAATGGGTTATCACGATCCATACGTACGATGCATCAGTGGCCAACAAATGGTTTATCTAGTCGACCTATAACTCTGATGTCGTCTCTCCAACCGTCAATTGACAGATGATGATTGGAGAGACGACATCACTGTTACAGGTAGTTTATATAAACCAGTTGTTGGCCACTGAAGTATCATATATACGGTTCGCGATAACCCATTCGCTATCAAAAAAATGGTTCAATGGCTCTGAGAACTATGGGACTTAACTTCTGAGGTCATCAGTCCCCTAGAACTTAGAACTACTTAAACCTAACCAACCTAAGGACATCACACACATCCATGCCCGGGGCAGGATTCGAACCTGCGACCGTAGCGGTCGCGCGGTCATTCGGTATCAACTAAGGTCTGAAGATGGTGCACTGAAACGCCGAAAGTAGTAGCTACACAATAAATGACAACATAAGGACAGCTGTAGGCGTTTATTTTTTGACAGTAGTGAGTGGCCGTAGTCCCCCAAGCCTGCTAGTACAAGGATGGACACACAGAAACCTAAATATTACTGGTGCAAGATGCACATCTAAACATTTACTTTAACTGGGCGACTTTTAACAGTGAGCTTTAAAATATACGGACGCTAGTGCAATCACTAAAATTCTTGGAAAGTATATATTTGTCAACATTGGACCTACAATCGTCAAATCACAGCTCGGAAAAATAAGTGCATTATAGATTTCTTTTTACTTATTTTTTTCGACTATAGTAGACTTCCTAATATTCATGTCTCCATACAGGAATAATCGCAACTTACGACCTTCGAACTCCAGACGGACTTTGTGCCAAGCCACTGCACTTAAAATCGCAACGGATCATAGGCTATACCTTATTCCAGGCAACTCGGAAAGAGTGGCGAGAACTTGTAAGTAAAATAAATTCGACTAGAGTGGGAAAGAAGAAAAGACTCGATATAATCCCCTGCAGGTGCCCTACGATAAGAGTGACATTGAAAACTCATCCATCTAACCGCAAGAACTGAAGATGTTAGAACAGCATGGGTAGTTCAGTCGGTATAGATATCGCCTGGCTGAGGCACGGTTCAGTTACGGTTCAGCATACAGTTTCATTTTGTCAAAATGTTTTGGTAGAACTGTTGGTTCACACGAAGTGACTCGTGCTAATAGGTACTTCATGTAGACGTCTGTTATAGATCGTAGTTATAATAGCGCGACACCCCAAGAAGAAGAGGGGAATATTAAGTAGTGCTGCTTTAAGGAGTTTTCTCTATCGTGGTATGGTGACTCTGCCCTAATCCAACCAAGACTGAGGTGTGTGCTTTCCACTTGAACAATAAAATGGCCCACCAGAAACTGAATGTGAACTTCTGTGAACAAAGAGTCAAACAGAACTTCAACCCCATGAAACACGTATGTATTCACTACCAGCGATGGCGAGGCATGACAGAATCTCTGACCAGAGAGTTATTTATCGTTGCTAGTCTGCGCTTGACCGCGCGAGAGTTCAGTTGCGAGTTGCACTCTGTCGGCAGTTGTAGTCTGGTGCAGTTGCGTGTAGCGAGTGGACGGTTGTACTGAGCGGCCGTCGGCATGCGTCGGCGGCGTGCTCTCCTTGCATCTCTGGTCACAGTTCGGGACGAGGTATATTGTTATAGAAGGTAATGAAGCAGCATTGCGCATATCTATAATGTATGTTTATTGCAATTAATTTGTTCAAGAATTGCCCCAATAATAATTTTTATAAAGTAACTGTTTTTTAAAAAAAAGATTCATTTCAAGTTAAATAATATTTCCCATGCTTTCCCTCCAAGAATCAAAAATTAAATATGGGCCAGCATTGCACGGAGCTGTGCCATAAAATAAGAGCAGATATAGATGCAGTTTACTGAGGTAAGAATTTTGGTCTTTGTGTTCAGGTTTAATTATTTCACAGGGCCGAAGGTCAGCGCCGCTGCCCTTATAAAATTTATCAGGTTTAATTATTGCTGTTGAGATGTTACATTCAGTTCATGGTTCATTATTTAATTAATATTATTGTGGGTTTAATGAGCAATCTTCATTAGTTAATGTTTGTGGGGAGTTAACATTTGGGCCATTGTTATTCATTAATTCTGTTGGGAGGCTACACTTGGCTCATTTTATTGACATATTTTCATGGGGAGGTTACACCCAAATACTTTGGCATAACACTAGACCGCTCCCTGATACAAAAAACATCTAGAAAACGTAAGCCAAAAGCTAAAGAGTCGCAACAACATCCTGAGAAAATTGGCTGGTTCGACTTGGGGAGCTCAAGCATCCACCTTACGTACTGCCGCAATAGCCTTGGTATATCCTGTTGCGCCGGCCGGTGTGGCCGAGCGCTTCTAGGCGCTACAGTCTGGAACCGCGCGACCGCTACGCTCGCAGGTTCGAATCCTGCCTCGGGCATGGATGTGTGTGGTGTCCTTAGGTTAGTTAGGTTTAAGTAGTTCTAAGTTCTGGGGGAATGATGACCTCAGAAGTTAAGTTCCATAGTGCTCAGAGCCATTTTTATATCCTGTTGCCGAATATTGCTCTGCTGCCTGGCATTCGAGCACTCATACTGAGAAAATCGACGTCCAGTTGAGCGAGTGTTTGGGGATAATAACGGGTACTATTACATCCAGCCCAGTCCCTTGTCTGCATACTCTAAGCAATATCCTACCTCCACAATTGAGAAGGCAAGAAGCAGCAGCAAGAGAGTGGTCCAAAATTCATGACTCAGATTACCCACAGAATCTACCAATCCATGATGTTTTGAACGAAATACCATCGACCCGCTTGAAGTCACGGAAGCCTATATAGGTTAATACACAAGAATATCAACCTGACATCAAGGAGCAATGGCGGCACTTTTGGAATGATTCTGGAATTAATAAACAAGGTATCCAAGATCCTACTCTGGAATTATCTGGCTTTGACCTGAAGAGATGTACCTGTACTAAATTAAACCGTATCAGAACGGGTCATGCAGGATGCAATGCATATAAATACAAGTGGGGTCTATGCGACTCACCAGCCTGTGACTGTGGAGCACCAGAACAGAACGTCCGCCATATTATTGAGGAATGCCCCTTAGGAAGATACGCCGTACCTGTCTCTGAGGTTATACAGGGTGAAAAGTATTTAAACCGACAAACTGTGGGAGGTTGTAGCGGACATCAAAACAAACATTTTTCCCTAATGTCATTTTTTGCTATGAGGATTATTTAAACCGGTGGAGGCCGTATTACGGTCTTCAGTTGTAGGCAGCTACTGTCCACCAGTGTAGTAGCGATACACCTGGAGTGAGTACACCAATATGGTTGGTGCGTACTACGTAGCGCACCACAACGGTCGAGCTGCACAGCGGGTTTGTCAACAACAATATCCTGCATCATACGACCTTAGCCGCTGTGTACCAACGTCTGTGTGAGACCGGGTCATGTAGCAGATTACCTGGACAGGGACGCCGTCGCACGGTAAGAATGCTGCAATTTCAGGAAGCTGTCTTCCAGCATGTGGAGCGGGATCCTTCAATCAGCACTCGTGCAATTGCACTTAACATTGGGAGGAATCAGACAAATGTAAGAACAGCCCTTCGAGAGCAATTGTTACGTCCATTTCACTTACAGTGTGTCCAGAACCTGGAACCAGTTGATTATCCAGCCAGAGCACAGTTTTCGCAGTGGTACCTGGAACAGTGTGAAATGCGTCCTACATTTCCATCTTCTGTGTTGTTTACCGATGAAGCAACGTTCGGGCGTGATGGAGTCTTCAGCATGCACAATTCGCATGTTTGGAGTGAGGATAACTCACATGTCACAGTTACTAGCGCTCAAGTGCGGTTCTTCGTTAATGTGTGGATCGGTGTTGTTGGGGACTGTTTAATTTGGCCGTATCTGCTACCTACGCCATTAAATAGCAGGCACTATTACGATTTTCTCTCCAGAGCATTGGCGGAATTGCTGGAAGACGTCCCACTCCCTACAAGACAACGCATGTCGTTCCAACATGACAGGGCTCCGGCACATTTCAGTCGTCGTGTGCGTCGATTCCTTGACCGATGGTTCCCAGAAACGTAGATTGGCAGAGGTACCATGGCCTGCTCGATCCCGAGGTATGTCCCCTCTGGACTTTTTTGTGTGGGGAGAGATGCGCAACATTGTTTACGCAACTCCTGTTGCATCAGAAGAGGATCTGGTTGCCCGGATAGTAGCAGCAGCAGCAGGAAAAATTCAGGATACACCTGGGGTTTTTGCCCGTGTCAGACAGAACATGATCCGACGGTGTAACCTTTGTTTACGTATCAATGGAGGCATTTTTGAAAATCTACTGTAATTGAAATTGGGTTGTGCTAATGTGTTCTCTCTTGGTCATAAAAAAATGGAAGAGTTTTTGTTGGTTTAATTAATTTGCCGTCAGAGAAATCTTCCTTTACCGGTTTAAATACTCCTAATAGGAGAAAACGACGTTAGGGAAAAATGTTTGTTTTGATCTCCCCTACAACCTCCCAGAGCTTGTCGGTTTAAATACTTTTCACCCTGTATGTGTGAAACCCTCTGCTTTGGATTGGGTGTGCAATCTAGATATTGAGCTTTAAATATATGAATGAGTTTCTAGTTAGGCTTGCCAAGCTTATAACGTGTAGTTATTTTGTCTTGAGTGTTTGTACTTTATCCTTTTGTGCTACTGCTTGTTTTTTACACATGTACTATTTACACATTGTCTTGTTTTATACATTTCCTTTACATATTGTTGTACTTATATAAAATATTGTCGCTATATTGCCATACGCAAAATAAAAATAAATAAATTTATCGTGGTCACTAACGCTAGTCACGAGATGCCGCGTGTGCTTGAAGGCAGCGGCAGCTCTTGCCTGGCCGGCTTTCCTCGCGACTAGACCACACGCAAGTGGAAAGTGGAGCTGTCGGGCTGCGATAGGTTTCCATTTGAGGAGTGCGGAGGCAGCCGGCGCAGGTGTAGTGAGTGGGACGCAACAGCTGCCAGGTGGCACGAGCCATCTGCCTCTCTGCCTCCGCCTGCTGCCTGCTGCCTGCTGCCTGGCCATCCACATGGCGCCGCAGCTGCCCCCTCTGTCCTGCCTCCTTATTGTTCTCCCCACCCAGGGGTCGTGCTACCACGTAAAAAGTCCACCCATCGCTGGAGAGACAAAACACTAATTGGCGCTCCCTTTCTGCACAGAATTATAAGAGCTTTAGTGCGAGGTGAGGTGAACAAAAGTAAAACAAGGGCAATGGAAAGAAGTCAAATTGAATCACATGGTGGTGAAGGAATTAGAGAAGGAGATTAGACACTACAAGTAGTAAGTGGGTTTTGCAACTTGGACAGCAAAATAGCAGGCAATATAGGGGATGTAAAATGCGAACCTCTGTAAAAGAGGAATTCGTTAACTTCTAATATAATTTTAAGTGCTAGGAAGTCTTTTATAAAGATATTTGTCAGTAATGTACACCACTGGCCATTAAAATTGCTACACCAAGAAGAAATGCAAATGATAAACGGGTATTGATTGGACAAATATACACTCCTGGAAATGGAAAAAAGAACACATTGACACTGGTGTGTCAGACCCACCATACTTGCTCCGGACACTGCGAGAGGGCTGTACAAGCAATGATCACACGCACGGCACAGCGGACACACCAGGAACCGCGGTGTTGGCCGTCGAATGGCGCTAGCTGCGCAGCATTTGTGCACCGCCGCCGTCAGTGTCAGCCAGTTTGCCGTGGCATACGGAGCTCCATCGCAGTCTTTAACACTGGTAGCATGCGCGACAGCGTGGACGTGAACCGTATGTGCAGTTGACGGACTTCGAGCGAGGGCGTATAGTGGGCATGCGGGAGGCCGGGTGGACGTACCGCCGAATTGCTCAACACGTGGGGCGTGAGGTCTCCACAGTACATCGATGTTGTCGCCAGTGGTCGGCGGAAGGTGCACGTGCCCGTCGACCTGGGACTGGACCGCAGCGACCCACAGATGCACGCCAAGACCGTAGGATCCTACGCAGTGCCGTAGGGGACCGCACCGCCACTTCCCAGCAAATTAGGGACACTGTTGCTCCTGGGGTATCGGCGAGGACCATTCGCAACCGTCTCCATGAAGCTGGGCTACGGTCCCGCACACCGTTAGGCCGTCTTCCGCTCACGCCCCAACATCGTGCAGCCCGCCTCCAGTGGTGTCGCGACAGGCGTGAATGGAGGGACGAATGGAGACTTGTCGTCTTCAGCGATGAGAGTCGCTTTTGCCTTGGTGCCAATGATGGTCGTATGCGTGTTTGGCGCCGTGCAGGTGAGCGCCACAATCAGGACTGCATACGACCGAGGCACACAGGGCCAACACCCGGCATCATGGTGTGGGGAGCGATCTCCTACACTGGCCGTACACCACTGGTGATCGTCGAGGGGACACTGAATAGTGCACGGTACATCCAAACCGTCATCGAACCCATCGTTCTACCATTCCTAGACCGGCAAGGGAACTTGCTGTTCCAACAGGACAATGCACGTCCGTATGTATCCCGTGCCACCCAACGTGCTCTAGAAGGTGTAAGTCAACTACCCTGGCCAGCAAGATCTCCGGATCTGTCCCCCATTGAGCATGTTTGGGACTGGATGAAGCGTCGTCTCACGCGGTCTGCACGTCCAGCACGAACGCTGGTCCAACTGAGGCGCCAGGTGGAAATGGCATGGCAAGCCGTTCCACAGGACTACATCCAGCATCTCTACGATCGTCTCCATGGGAGAATAGCAGCCTGCATTGCTGCGAAAGGTGGATATACACTGTACTAGTGCCGACATTGTGCATGCTCTGTTGCCTGTGTCTATGTGCCTGTGGTTCTGTCAGTGTGATCATGTGATGTATCTGACCCCAGGAATGTGTCAATAAAGTTTCCCCTTCCTGGGACAATGAATTTACGGTGTTCTTATTTCAATTTCCAGGAGTGTATTATACTACAACTGACATGTGATTACATTTTCACGCAACTTGGGTGCATAGATCCTGAGAAATCAGTACCCAGAACAACCACCTCTGGCCGTAATAACGGCCTTGATAAGCCTGGGCATAGAGTCAAACAGATCTTGGATGGCGTGTACAGGTACAGCTGCCCATGCAGCTTCAACACGATACCACAGTTCATCAAGAGTAGTGACTGGCGTATTGTGACGAGCCAGTTGCTCGGCCACCATTGACCAGACGTTTTCAGTTGGTGAGAGATTTGGAGAATGTACTGGCCAGGGCAGCAGTCGAACATTTTCTGTATCCAGAAAGGCCCGTACAGGACCTGCAACATGCGGTCGTGCATTATCCTGCTGAAATGTAGGATTTCGCAGGGATCGAATGAAGGGTAAAGCCACGGGTCGTAACACATCTGAAGTGTAACGTCCACTGTTCAAAGTGCCGTCAATGCGAACAAGAGGTGACCGAGACGTGTAACCAATGGAACCCCATACCATCACGCCGGGTGATACGCCAGTATGGCGATGACGATACACGCTTCCAATGTGCGTTCACCGCGATGTCGCCAAACACGGATGCGACCATCATGGTGCTGTAAACAGAACCTGGATTCATCCGAAAAAATGGTTCAAAATGGCTCTGAGCACTATGGGACTTAACTTCTGTGGTCATCAGTCCCCTAGAACCTAGAACTACTTAAACCTAACTAACCTAAGGACATCACACACATCCATGCCCGAGGCAGGATTCGAACCTGCGACCGTAGCAGTCGCGCGGTTCCGGACTGAGCGCCTTAACCGCGAGGCCACCGCGGCCGGCCCGAAAAAATGACTTTTTGCCATTCGTGCACCCAGGTACGTCGTTGAGCACACCATCGCAGGCGCTCCTGTCTGTGATGCAGCGTCAAGGGTAACCCCAGCCATGGTCTCCGAGCTGATAGTCGATGCTGCTGCAAACGTCGTCGAACTGTTCGTGCAGATATTTGTTGTCTTGTAAACGTCCCCATCTGTTGACGCAGGGATCGAGACGTGGCTGCACGATACGTTACAGCCATGCGGATAAGATGCCTGTCATCTCGAGTGCTACTGATACGGGGCCGTTGGGATCCAGTAACGCGTTCCGTATTACCCTCCTGAACCCACCGATTCCATATTCTGCTAACAGTCATTGGATCTCGACCAACGCGAGCAGCAATTTCGCGATACGATAAACCGCAATCGCGATAGGGTGCAATCCGACCTTTATCAAAGTCGGGAACGAGATGGTACACATTTCTCCTCCTTACACGAGGCATCACAACAACGTTTCACCAGGCAACGCCGGTCAACTGCTGTTTGTGTATGAGAAATCGGTTGGAAACTTTCCTCATGTCAGTACGTTGTAGGTGTCGCCACCGGCGCCAACCTTGTGTGAATGCTCTGAAAAGCAAATGATTTACATATCACAGCATCTTCTTTCTCTCGGTTAAATTTCGCGTCTGTAGCACATCTTCGTCGTGTAGCAATTTTAATGGCCAGTAGTGTACCTTTGTACAATAGTGAAACGTGTACGAATAGCAGTTCAGACAAGAAGGGAATAGGAGATTTTGAAATGCGGTGTCACAGGAGACTACTGGATATTATACAGGCAGATCGAGTTAGTAACTGAAAGGTACTGAAAGGAACTGGAGAGAAAATAATGGCACGACGTGGCTGAATGAAGGGATCTATTGATAGGTTACATTCTGAGTCATCATTAAACCGTCAATTCGGTAAAGGAGAGAAGTGCAGATGAACATAGTAAGCAGCTTCAAATGAATGTAACGTGCAACACTTATTCGGAGATGAAGAATACACAGAAGATGGAGCTGCATCAAACCAGCATTCGGACTGAAGACCACAGCAACAACAACAACAATGCTATGAAGTGACAGTCGTAAGTAAACATGAGTACAAGGTCAAAGTTGAAAGTAAAGTGTCCTGGGCGATTTTGACACCTCCTTCTGCTCTTCCTCTACAAACTCGATCGTTTAACCTATGTGACAGAAATTCCCGATAGAGATCTGAGCGGGTAAGACAAATGTTATCAGTACCTTCATCATATCTGCAAACTGCTAATCCTTCAACGCACCGCAAGTCCTTCACCAGCGTCCGCATCCACCAATATTTCAGGACACCGAAGTTCTGACGGTAGATTTACACCTGGCTTGCATTTTCGTCCGTCTGAGTCCAACGTCGTAATTTACATTCCGTATACTATATAACTAGACCCGGTTATCACGACAGCTTGATGCAACATAGCGAGTCACGTTCTTGACTCAGTTTTCATACTGTTTAATACTGCTCATATAATCCGACTATGAAATTTGCGGTAATTCGCCACAACGTTATAAACCATTTTAGCGTGATATACTTCTCAATACAATAAGCGTTGCACTGTGTACCTCGAAGTACATTATGTGATCAAAAGTATCCTGACACCTGGCTGGGAATCACTTACAAGTTCGTGGCGCCCTCCATCGATAATGCTGGAATTCAGTATGGTGTTGGCCCACCCCTAGCCTTGATGACAGCTTCCATTCTCGCAGGCATACGTTCAATCGGCTGCTGGAAGATTTCTTGGGGAATAGCAGCCCATTCTTCACAGAGTGCTGCACTGAGGAGAGGCATGGATGTCGGTCGGTGAGGTCTGGCACGAAGTCGGAGTTCCAAAACATCCCAGAGCTGTTCTATAGCATTCACGTCAGGACTCTGTGCAGGCCTAACCATTCCGCCACAGACCGTGCGTTATGAACAGCTGCTCGATAATGTTGAAAGCTGCAATCACCATCCCCGAATTGCTCTTCAACAATGGGACTCTAGAAGGTGCTTAAAACATCAATGTAGGCCTGTGCTGTGATAATGCCACGCAAAACAACAAGGAGTGCAAGCCCCCTCCATTGAAAAACACGACCACACCACAACACCATCGTCTCCAATATTATTTGGCACTACACACGCTGGCAGAAGACGTTCACCGGGCATTCGCCAAGCCCGCACCCTGCCATCTTATCGCCAGATTGTGTACCATGATACGTCACTCCACACAACGTATCTCCACTGCTCATTTCTCCAATGATTACGCTCCTTACACCAAGCGGATCGTTTGGCATTTACCAGCGTGATGTGTGGCTTATGAGCAGCCGCTCCACCATGAAATCCGAGTTTTGTCACATTCCGCCTAACTGTCGTAGTACTTCCAGTGGATCGTGATGCAGTTTGGAATTCCTGTGCGATTGTCTGGATAGATGTCTGCCTATAACACATTACGACCCTCTTCAACTATCGGCGGTCTCTGTCAGTCAACAGACGAGGTCGGCCTGTACGCTTTTGTGCTGCACGTGGCCCTTCACGTTTCCACTTCACTATCACATCGGAAACAGTGATCTAGGGATGTTCAGGAGTGTGGAAATCTCGCGAACAGACGTATGAAACAAGCGACACCGAATCACCTGACCCCGTTCGAAGTCTGTGAGTTCCGCGGAGCGCCCCTCTCTGCCCTCTCACGATTTCTAATGACTACTGTGGTCGCTGATATGGAGTACTGGCAGTAGGTGGCAGCACAATGCATCTAATACGAAAAACGTATGTTTTGTGGGGGTCCTGATACTTTTGATCACATAATGTACATTTAAGAGGAAGTTGATTTTGACTGATTTTATATCATACAGATTATTTATGTGTATGTAATGGAAATAAACAAAAACTCTTATCCTGACACAGCCGTTTAATTTTAACCACCGAGAATCAGCCTGCAGGTACATCTGCGGCTATCCACGCGGTGCCGTGTTTTATCCGCAATGTGTAAGGGGTAAGCAAAACGTTTCCGTTTGAGGGCGTTGCTGCAGCATGTATACGACGTAGCGCAACTCCGACGCGGGCGTATAAACAGCAATATGTAAGCAAAACATTAATGTGGTGTGCGTGTTATTCCGACATGGCTGCGGTAAATGCGGAAATGTGACGCATGGCGACGTTACTACCAAAAGCGTCCAAGCAGGACCGACGTGCTGTTATTGTTTTAACGGCTGCCGAAGAACAAACACCGGTAGACAGTCCTCGGAGAATGACGAATGTGTAAGGGGGAGCTCGTCTGTCGGAAAATACCGTTGTGGAGTGATGCGCGGCAAAAGGTACTGCTTCTGCTGCTGCGGTTTTTTTACAAAAGGGATATCTTAAACCTGTACCGTCGAGGGGATGCTTGCCTCAGTGCTCACGGTGATTTTGCCTGGTTGGCATACCGATTCTGGACTGTAGAGCCTTCGAACGGAAACTTTTTGATTAACCTCTATAACTGTTACTCTGGGCAGACTTAATTCTCTTGTTTTCTGGTGCTCTCAATTGATGAAAGACAGTTTGAGATTCACGTGTAACAGAGAGCTCACTCATGAGTTTTCTGACGAAGCAGAACTATTGAGTAAAATTCCTCAGTGGTGTATCGGTTGTCTCTTATTGTTGTCATGTCTCAGGCTAGTTTGATGCAGCCATTTTCTCATACAAGTCTTTTCACATCTCCTTAAGTTCTACACCCTATATTCATTTGAAAATGCTTACTGTATTCAAGGACCCCATTTCACTCCATTATCAAATTACTTACTCCTTGATATGCTTATCTTTTACCAGTTTTTGCTAAAAAGCGCTTTTAACCCTGGTTCTGTACAGTACCTTTCGATTAGTTTCACAATCTGTCCACGTAATTTTCAGCCTTTTACGATAGCAGCATGTTTCGAAAGCTGAAATTCTCTTCATATTTATACTGTTTATCGGCCACGTTTCACTTCCATATAAGGCTACAGTCCAAGCAAATACATCGCTTGATAAAAAAGGAAGGAATTCAGAACAGGAGGTAACTGAATGAAAATTGAAGAGTTGAAAGGGTATGTGATTATGTCTGTGATCACAAAATCGGGTGAAATTTACGAATAACTTGGTAGCCTGAGACCACTAATCAATATGACAAAGCAGCCCTCCCCTGATCTGGATGCGTGCATTGGGAAGAGTGTCACAAAGCTGTTTCATCCATTTCTGAGGCAACCTGGCCAACAACAGTGCTTAATCTTCTGGTAAACCTTCCGGGATGTATGGTCGTGGTCCATGAAACTCTTCAGCTCCTAACGTTTCGTCCAGAGCTGCGCTGGACATCTTCAGAGGGGTGTTTCTCCTCCGGTGAGTCTTGCCGACTGACGGGTCGGACGTCTGAGAGCGACTTATGTATCGTAGAAAGTGGGCGTGACCAGAGTTACACGTGATATGCAGAGATAACCTTTGTCAGAGATAAAACTTAACTATCGATCGTAATCTCGTCACGGATAAAACTGTCTAGCAATTCTGTAGTGCTACTGTCCAAATATCACTAAGTTTCATGGTCTCTTCTTTCCGATTAAAATTATCCCTATGTTTATATATTTCAATTGCTTCTCTACAAAGCCGTGGGTAATAGTTCGTCGTTGTAGATAAAATTTTTGTTTCGGAAAACTTCACTTGGTGATTTCCTGGCTGAAAAGCCATAAACATAGGGATAATTTTAATCGGAAAGAAGAGACCATGAAACTTAGTGATATTTGGACAGTAGCACTACAGAATTGCTAGACAGTTTTATCCGTGACGAGATTACGATCGATAGTTAAGTTTTATCTCTGACAAAGGTTATCTCTGCATATCACGTGTAACTCTGGTCACGCCCACGTTCTACGATACATAAGTCGCTCTCAGACGTCCGACCCGTCAGTCGGCAAGACTCACCGGAGGAGAAACACCCCTCTGAAGATGTCCAGCGCAGCTCTGGACGAAACGTTAGGAGCTGAAGAGTTTCATGGACCACGACCTTACATCACGGAAGGTTTACCAGAAGATATGTCATCCGGTCGTGAAAGCCTTCATACTATGAACAGTGCTTAATGCTCCTTGATATCGAGGAAACTGACTCTAGGATGGAGTTGACGTGTTAGCTGTTACCACATATGTTCTATCGGAGACAGATCTGGCGATTTTTCGGGCCACAAGAGTAGCTCATCATCGCGCAGGCAGCTCACAGAGACACGTGCTATGTGTGGACGAGTATCGTCCTGTTCAAAAAAGGCACTACGAGACTCTCGTATGAGCAGTAAACACATGAGGACGTAGGATGTCTGTGACGTACAGCCGTGCTGTCACAGCTCCCTCTATAACTTCCAGTCGTGATCAAGTCATACCTGACGCTCGCGTGCGGTTCAGCCTCGTACCACTGTCACATCGAAAGCCCCGCAGATATGGATGTTGCACCATTCGAACAGCCGGGCAAATGAAGAACCACAATGACCCACACCCGTTTCAAACTCTGTAAGGTGCTGATACAGCTGCCTCATACGACATCGCGACATCTCCGTGTCCTTCACAGTGATCGCTCAACTTCTGACGCTGCTTTTGCCTCTAGAGTACTTTACAGGGCCTGGTAACAGCACTAATTATGAACAACACTAACGCACTCTGGTGGTCATTCTACCTGTCACAGAGAATCGCAACTCTAATCGTTTGCATGCCTGCCGATCGTGTCTACGTGTACTAAGTTACATTGACTTTCGTCCATGTCTTCTGGGAATTTCACTTTTCTCGTCAGACAGAGTACTTTTGTAACACACTTCATGTCGAATAAGTTCTGGTGCTCGGTGTCCACAGTCAAAATGAGTTTTTGAATTTTCCACCATTTACTATATAACCTAATCATGAAATAGAGAGACCACTGAACAGCTATTTAAGAGGATTTTATGTAAAGGTAAAATTATGAACCGCTTGACAATGGCCGCGCGCAGTGGCCGAGCGGTCTGAGGCGCCATGTCACGGAATGCGCGGCCCCTCCCGCCGGAGGTTCGAGTCCTCCCTTGGGCATGGGTGTGTGTGTTGTTCTTAACATAAGTTAGTTTAAGTAGTGTGTAAGAGTAGGGACCGAGGACCTCAGCAGTTTGGTCCCTTAGAAATTCACACACATTTCGACGTTTTGCTTGACAATGACCTAAGTGCCGGAACTGTATTCGTGTTGTGAATAAGAAACAGTACAGTCAACGGTGGAAAAATCATGTCATTCTAAAAATGCTTCTTAGAATTTCCATTAAGTTTCGATGCTTACATGTTTCTCTAGTTCAAGAAAGTCTTCCTTCCTATCGTCAGTTTACATGTTATACCTTCTTCCGTTATTACTAAACCCATATAGCCAAAACTCGTCCACATTTTTTAGCCTGAGATTTGCTAATCTGATTCTCTCAGCGCTATCTGTCTAAATTGAAGTCACAACATACACTTCTTTTCATTTTCCGTGTTCGAGTTGTAAGCTCGTTTCAGGATTGTCCATTCTGTTAAATTGCTCTTCAAAGTCCTGTTTGGTGGAATATCAGTGTTACTGACAAGTCTCAAAGTTTTTGTTTTCTTCTACCTGAAACTGAATTACTTCTTCATATTTCCCCTTATTTTCCTTTATTGTTGTCCAGTATACAGATTGAATTAGAGTGAGAGAGGGGGGAGGTGATAAATGCATTGTCTCTCTCCATTTCCACTGGTTATATACTAATAGTATGTAGTACAAAGAGCATGTAGTACTTAGACATAAAATAAACGTTCAGACGAAGCTATTATCTACGTTATTTGGCCAGTAACAGCCGATTCAGGGACAAGACGCTCTCTGGCATAGAACAAGCAACTATTATGTACTTTTCTGTCGACTGGAACAAGATAAATGGCACCGTCGGTGTGATACAAAATGATCTACCCAGACACTGCCATTTTTTTCTACTCGAGAGGACTGTTTTTAGCAACAAACTTGGACAGTTTCACAACTCATCCTATTTCTCGTTAAATCGAATAGAGTGTATATTCCTACATTATTCGAAATATCTCAGTAATTGCCGGCCGCGGTGGCCATGCGGCTGTAGGCGCTCAGTCCGGAACCACGCGATTGCTACGCTCGCAGGTTCGAATCCTGCCTCGGGCATGGATGTGTGTGATGTCCTTCGGTTAGTTAGGTTTAAGTAGTTCTAAGTTCTAGGGGACTGATGACCACAGATGTTAAGTCCCATAGTGCTCAGAGCCATTTGAACCATTTGAATCTCAGTAATTCAGTTGGAAACACTCGTACATGAGTCACGGAATTTGTTCCCAAGCCTCTGAGTTTCATCCGAAAAAGCCAGAACCACGGTTCTGGTCAGAGTTCGACCCGACTGCCCACAGGCTCGTCCTCAGCCATTCTGCATCTAGGGCATGTAATCGGCACAGCGCTCTCCCGACTATTGTCGGGATTGCAGGCCCGGCGCCACCACTTCTCATTCAAGTAACTCCTCAGCTGACCTCACGAGTGTGAGTGGACCCCGTTACTGTCCTGCCACCAAGGAAAAATCCCTGGCAGTAACGGGAATCGAGCCTTTGGTCCCGCACATCTCAGTCACCTCTGACGACCCGCAGCCCTGGAGGCGGACAGTTTAATCGGAAATGTAAATACGCAGTGTGATTCTTATTAAAGTTTAAAATAACCGAAGAGCCGTAGATGACACTGAGACAAGTAATTTAACATAAGACATGTGATAAACATGTGATGTCACATAAAAAAAATGGCTCTGAGCACTATGCGACTTCATTTCTGAGGTCACCAGTCGCCTAGAACTTAGAACTAATTAAACCTAACTAACCTAAGGACATCACACACATCCATGCCCGAGGCAGGATTGTAACCTGCGACCGTAGCGATCGCTCGATTCCAGACTGTAGTGCCTAGAACCGCACGGCCACTCTGACCGGCGTCACATCCAAAATACGACGAAGTTTTTGAGCGCTTGGGTGAGGGGATGACTGAGCCTTGCAAATTTTGCATTCACGAAAATGGTGCAAATGTCGAACACCTTTTGTAAACGTGATCTGTTACAAACTTTGTTCTCGCTGTTGCCAAGCAGAAGCTGTTCCTATTTCGTGTTTCTTTCCTTTCCCCTTTCATTTTTTGTTTAAAAACATTATGTATTAGTGAAAACGTAAGTCATTTACCGGTAATGACATAATTCGAGAACTTATATTCATTTATGAGAGTTGCAATACGGTACGTTTTTATTGTCCCGTACTTCGCCAACGAGATCGGTAAATAAACTAATAAATTGACACCTGAACTTGAACAAATAATTGCCTCTGAAAAGATACTGCCTGTTAGATACTTTACTCGAACCCCGAGCCCCATGCACTATAGTTGCGCACATAGGCGCCGAGCTACACCGAAATGAATACTAGACTTCGGTTACGATGATGGACTCAACCACGAATATGTCACCTAGTGACGTCATACGTTCAACATCTGTAACCCCCTTTTGGGGTAGTCCCCGACACTTGCGAACCCATTTGTGTTATATTAAATCTACATCGCTTCGGTGGTTTTCAAACAATAATAATAATCACACTGTATGTTATTCATTGAATAGTGTGGCTGTACAAGTTCACAAACAATGGGCCCATTTTTCTCCTTATGTAAACAACCCAGCCATTTGGCGTTGTATAATTTATGACCATTTTGTAAGAAACTGGCCGCTAAAGTTCTTATTTATTATTAAGAAAAATATACATGTGCCCAATGTGGTGTAAGGTACCCGCGAGGACGCGGAAGCGCCGCAAAACGACGTGGCATGCATTCGACTAATGTCTGGAGCAGTGCTGGAGGGAATTGACACCAGTAATCCAGAAGGGCTGTCCATAAGTCTGTCAGGGTTCCAGGGGGTGGAGGTCTCTTCTGAACAGCACATTGTAAGGCATCCCAGATACGCTCAATAATGTTCATGTACGGAGAATTTGGTGGCCAGCGGAAGTGTTTGAACTCAGAAGAGTGTTCCTGGAGCTACTCTGTACCAATTATGGACGTGTGGGGTATTGCATTGTCCTGCTGGAATTGCTCAAGTCCGTCAGACTGCATAATGGACTTGAATTGATGCAGGTGATCAGACAGGATGCTTACGTACATGTCACTTGTCAGAGTCGTATCTAGACGTATCAGGGGCCCACATCACTCCAACTGCGCGTGCCCCACACCATTACAGAGCATCCACCAGCTTGAACAGTGCCCTGCTGACATACAGGGTCCATGGATTTATGAGGTTGCCTCCATACCCGTACACATCCATCCGCTCGACAAAATTTGACACGAGACTCGTCCAAACAGGCAACATGTTTCCAGTCATGAACAGTCCAGTGTCGGTGTTAATGGGCCAAGGCAAGGCATAATGCTCTGTGTCGTGCAGTCATCAAGAGTGCACGAGTGGGTCTTGGCTCAGGAAGTCCATACCGATGATGTTTCATCGAATGCTGCGCACACTGATACTTGTTGATGGCCAAGCATTGAAATATACAGCAATTTTCGGAAGGGTTGCACTTCTGTCACATTGAACGATCCTTTTCAGTCTTCGTTGGTTCATTTGTTGCAGGATCTTTTTCCGGCCGCAGCGATGTCGGAGATTTGATGCTTTACCGGATTCACATTACACTTGTGAAATTGTCGTACGGGAAAATCCCCCCTTCATCGCTACCTCGGAGATGCTGTGTCCCGTGGCTAGTGCGCCGATTATAACATCACGTTCAAACTCACTTAAATCATGACAGCCTGTCATTGTAGCAGCAGTAACCGATCTAACAACTGCGCCAGACATTTCTTGTTTTATATAGGCGTTGCCGACCACAGCACCGTATAATGCCTGTTTATATATCTCTGTATTTGAATGCACATGCCTATACTAGTTTCTTTGGCGCTTCAGTGTATGATGCAGTATCAAAACACAACTGCTTCACCCTTATCTTAATTACTGTAATGTATTAGCCAAAATAACTACTGGATGTTTATCCACGCTACCCCTGTGTTAACCGATATACTTTATGAACAATTAACTTAATGGATATAATTTATGACCCAATATCATAACTTAGCTGTTTCTATATTTATACCACTGTTACTGTTATTTTCTACCCACTTTTATAACATATCTGTCTCTACATTTACATCTCTATTATCTTTGTTACTTAATTTATGACACGCTATACCTCTTACAATCATAATAAGGTTGCCTCTACATTTATGCCATGCTCGTCTTAATTACTGTATCACTCAGAAGTGGCCAACTGTCTATAACATTACTATTATGCTACCTAAGGGAAGTATTAGGAGTTTTTTTTTTTTACTGAGATGTATGTACATTAAGAAAGGAATATATACAACTCTAGTTTTCTAAACAAGCTTCCAAGTTTTTGGTAATGTCTCATAGAAGTTCTCGGCCAATAACTTCGGGTGTAGACAGTTCGTGGTGTCCAGAAACAGTGCAGATTTCTGTACAGACGCGAACACTTCCTAAGCTCCTCTTCGGCCATGTCGCAAGATCTCGTATTGGCATTTATGTTGGTAATTATTGGAGGATCACAGTGTGACGGCTATCCTCTGATGTTGAATAATCTTGCATTGAAATTACGAATCTCTTGCGTTCTGCTTCTCTCTGACTTGTCACGTTCTCTCTCCCGCTATTGCATATTGAGTATCTACAACCCTCTTTCTCTATGATAAATGCGTTCTACGTCTCCTTGTCTGTGTGGTTTATAGTTTCTCGCGCATTCTTAAATTGCATAAAATTTCTTATCTCGGTGTGCTGACTAAGGCTTGTAGGTACCGTTATATCACATGTTGTTTCCTGCCGATTTGATGACTGCTTCATGGTTGTGGTTAATAGTTCCACATGTTCTGGCACGTTCCCTAACGTGTCCACCTGTTCTTCCCTGCATGATTTTATTGCTTTAATTACTTTGGTATTGTTGTCTGTCGTCTTTGCCTGAATCTCAATATTTTTGCGTTGTTATTTACATCTTCTCTAAATTCGTAGGCAGTGCTTTTAGTGTCCAACATTAATGTACACATTTTTGCGTTTACATTTTTCGTCTTGTCGTCTATCACCTTATTTAAAGTTTTTCCCAGTTGTTTACACAGTCTGACATAATTACCTAATATCTGGTTTGCGGCTCCTATATGTTTATCTAACTGTTTATTTAAATATTTGGACTCTTGCTTATTCTCCTCAGGTTGTGCGTCCCTGGTTTCTTTGCTCTTTTTTAACAGATTCTCGCTCTAGTTATTTAAATTGCACCTCATTCTTTTCCTAGTTTTTCTGAACTAATTCCGCATGCTCCCTAATTTGCTTGACCAGTGTGGTCAACAAGTCGAATACTTCTCGCCGTCACTGATATAAACCTCGGCATTCCATAACACAAATATTAAATTATAATTTTACCTCATATATAAAGCAAATCTGAACAACCTAACATGGAAGTCCTCTATCTTGCAGATACATTAAAATTCCTTCCCCTTCTGACATACAACACTTATACCACACACACGAAATAAATAAAATCCCCTCCAAAGTTTCAACGACAACACTTCAGTTCGATAACAAAGGACAAATATTAAACAGCCTCACTGAAAAAAGAAAATCTGAATGATTACACCCCAGCTCTTAAATTATTTTACATTTTGTGAATTAAAGTATATTTGAGGTAGTGAGATATCCTTCCGTCAATTTCTAGTTCTGGAAAATCAACTGCTGCATTACGAGACTGTACGTCAACGAAAGGCTGCCTAAGGTATCACCAAAAATTCAAAGTGTCTTGCTTTTAAAACTGAAGGTAAGCCTAGGTGGTGTCGCAATTCGTCATCAGTCATCAGGCTCCTATACCACCCTGCAACACACCTCTGCCAGGCGGTCTGCAGCAAGCACCGCGCCTGCGGTTCAATAATTGCACAGCTCAGCGAGGCAAGAAATTTGCAACTCGTCCCACAGAGGGCCTTCACGTTCACCAGAAACTAAAACAGTTAGCGTGAACAACCGCGACGGGGACTGCTGTGGACCTTTTTGCTGTGCCCACCGTATCACGTGCGGCCAATCGAATGCAGGTACATCTCCGCCATGCGAGTATTTGGGGTCACACCGGCCCGGATCCACACAATTCTGTAACAGCCAATCAATGGATGTCGTCCGCTGCGGACCAAGCGCCGCTTCCGACCGCGCACCGCTTTCGCCTCCAGTGGACAGGACTACTTTTGACGACGTGCTCTTGGGAAATGTTGGTATCATTCGTTACTGTCAGACTCTCCTGTTGAGACTGAAGGGACTGTGAAATTATGTCTTGCCGGAACCGCAAGTGTAATTCTGTTCAGACTTACGCCTCTCAGTGGGTGCGTAGCTATTTCTGAGTGTTCAGTCTAGTGGGAGGACTGTATCATATCATGGATAATATTTTAGGGTGTTACAGCAAAAGAAGGATCGTGTTATCAAGCATTCAGTGAATTTTCTGTTCAGTAAAAGTATTACTTCCAGGTTATTGACACTTTTGCACTTTGTCTGTGTTGAGCTTTATTATCAGTCCAAGAAGTCCATTTGTGTTGAGGAAAATCATTTTGTTTACAAATGAATACAGATCTTCATTCTTGTGTTTTCTCATGGGAAAGTTCCGAGCTCGGAATACTTCAGTGGTAATATTAGAGTGATCTCCAAAATAATGACTGGGGAAAATTACGACTGCTAAATGAGACCCAATCACAATTACTTTGATTCATTCTGATAAAAATGGTTCATATGGCTCTGAGCACTATGAGACTCAACATCTGACGTCATCAGTGCCCTATAACTTAGAACTACTTAAACCCAACTAACCTAAGGACATCATACACATCCACGCCCGAGGCAGGATTCGAACCTGCGACTGTAGCGGTCGCGCGGTTCCAGACTGAAGCGCCTAGAAGCGCTCGGCCACACCAGCCGGCTATTCTGATAAAATTAGTGACGAAACGAAAGACAAACAGGGGCAACATTAATGTAATAAGAAGTTACAACATTGGACACTGAGCTCGGCGAACAAGATGCTAATAATTATGCTAGTGAATTAACTGTAGCCGGCCGAAGTGGCCGTGCGGTTCTTGGCGCTGCAGTCTGGAACCGCGAGACCGCTACGGTCGCAGGTTCGAATCCTGCCTCGGGCATGGATGTGTGTGATGTCCTTAGGTTAGTTAGGTTTAAGTAGTTCTAAGTTCTAGGGGACTAATGACCTCAGAAGCTGAGTCCCATAGTGCTCAGAGCCATTTGAACCATTTTGAATTAACTGTAATCACGAAGTGCCCAATGATTGTCATGATGGTCACTGGAAACATATGTTACTACAGAAGGGAATACGTCACACCTGTGGCCAGAACTGACAGCATACTATTCGTTAATGTTAAAATACAAGCCTTGAGAATGAAGCTTGAAGTAACCGAATTACTAAAAAATGATTTTAATGTCCTTAAACATCATCTCAAGGTTGCGGCTTGATCTCCCCATAGTTTTGCAGGTGAGGTTGAAGTGGCAGCAGAATCAGTCATTGGTAGAATCAACGACCCTCCCCAGCTGCTAAGTGCAGATCAGACTGGAATTTTTCTAAGTCCGAAATCAGCCCAGGCGACGTGGTTGCCCAGCGAAGTAGTCTCTTACTAAACTGATACTGACCGGGCTCCGTATCTACTGAGGACCACCCAATAAAAATGCTCCTTTGCAAACAATAGTCCCTTTCCTCTAGGTGCTTAGCTAATAACTGTCGTCTTATCACCTTCCACAGAAATATGTCGCTTCACTCTCTCTGCCCATTTCTGTGACCGATATGGCGGTTCCCTTCGTCACCATCGCACTTCCTCTTTAACCTGTAGTTTATTTACGTTCTCTAATCTTGTTGTGTATTTACGTTAGCCAATGCTGGCTGTTCTAACGTAAGTCGACATTCTTTTTCTGAGTCTCATATTTTCATAGACCCAAAACTGTAGCAACCCAATATGTCTCTGAGATATTTATCTCGGGCTTCCAGTGCTTTCTGGTGAAACAGTTAGCTTTGATATTTCTGCTGAAATGCTAACCTCCTCACTCCACTCCCAGGTTGTAAAATGTTTTCTCCGAGAGTTTGCACCACGGGAGATCCTATCCGTTATCGTTCAGGGCAAAGCTGGACACTCTGGCGCGCTACTACAAAAGCATGCTTGATGGCCGGTGGACTGTTGACCCTCACCTGTCCCTCAGCAGGCCTCCTGCAAATTGACTCTAGGGATGACGGTCGACTCTGCTGCTCTGACGATCTGCTTCTTACGTTGCTCGGAATGTTTTCAACGTTCTCTCACTTCTACAGGGCATACAGATCCAAGAATAAAAGAATAGTAAAGTTGTATGAGCCAGTTACCGGCAGTCACTACTATCACTAGTACTGCTGTTTATCGCATCCCTTGACGTCATTTAAATGTTCTGATTAATGGGGCTTTCATTATTAATTACATTACTGTTTACGGAAATATGGTCGAATAACACTTCCACTGCTGTGTGCAGTAGGTTAGGGAAGAGTGTTGTAATTTTATTCTAGGATTGGGAATTCGTTTTACTTATTTCGACGTTTTATTTCAGTTACATAATGTCCACAGCCTCCTAAGATGTCTACAGTTGCTTGTGCAACTACTGCACGGGGGTGGGTGTATATACATATACTGCACTCTGCTAACTCTATCATAGGATTCGCGATTGTATATATAAACAATGCGGAATATCCAAACATCTATTTAGAATGTAGAATGTAAACTAGAGTGTATCGCTATATGTCAGAACAGTGCAGCATTTTATCACCAGAACACTTAGAAGGTATGACAGATCTATTACAGAGACCCCATACAGTACATATATTGCATGCGTACTGATACCCGCTGCCCCAGTAGTGGCAATATATGGGCCCTATGTATTTCTCTACTGCTATAAGACAAGTACGTTACAACAGTAGTTTTATTCTGAAGATATTAAATAGGGAATGATTTAAGTCTGCTTAATACACTGGTTCTTTTCCTTAAGGCCTGAGAAATAATATTATTTTTAGAAGCCAGTCCTAACTCCATGACATTTTTATTTGATGATATTGTGCAGAGAAATGTCCTGAATCGAGAAAATTGTGTTTCTATAGCTCTGATATAACATATCCTCGTAATACTAGTTTCATCCTTGTTGGACTCTGCATTAATAACCTCCACATAATTTTCAGACAGTTAAAACTGTAGGTAGACGGAACATAGTTTATAATCATTTCTCTTTCTTGATTGTTTAGAAGGTTTAACTTCACACCAGGCAACATATGTCTGTTCTTATTGTCCCAGTAGATAAAATAGAGAGCGCTGTTAAATACGGCACAGCAGCCGTTTTGTAAGCTATTTGACAATTTACACCACATGGTGGTGATTGGCACAGAATGCAGTGGAGCATATTTTTTAAAAAAAAGTACTGATTGTTAGCATTTAATACATTTAGATAGTCCTCCACTGTGCCAAAAATCGGCAGTCCCTTTCATAGCAACAAGTCGTAGCCTGTGTTGTGATAATGTCGCACCCTGGCCAACGCTGTGCTGTGACTCAGTGGTGAAGAATCTACACAAAGGCGGAGACTGAACGTATGAGTACTTTGCAGTTTAAGCAAAGCTGAACGATTTCCATAGCGAAGGAGACTTTAAAAGTTTCTACTACACTTGTCAGGATCATTTGTATAATAAATCGTAAAGATGTGGAAGGAGTCATTTTGTATTCACATCACAAATTATTTTCCGCCGGCCGGAGGGGCCGATTGGTTCTAGGCGCTTCAGTCTGGAACTGCGCGACCGCTACGGTCGCAGGTTCGAATCCTGCCTCGGGCATGGATGTGTGTGATGTCCTTAGGTTAGTTAGGTTTAAGTAGTTCTAAGTTCTAGGGGACTGATGACCTCAGATGTTAAGTCCCATAGTGCTCAGAGCCATTTGAACCATTTTTGAACCAAATTATTTTCACCGTATAAAACTGATGAAATTGTTACCAATAACTTTGTTGACTCTTGGGTCGTGATTTGACAAATACACTTTTATTATCTTTATTCTAAAATTGGAGCTCGCTCACATTAAAGAATCTTATCGTTATTTATAACACCATTACGATTTCCATAGTAAACTACTTTTTACGCACAGTAGTCGCGGTTTGGTGTTAGGGAGTCACACATCTCCACGTGTTAAAAATCCTAACAAAATTTTACGTTATATCCACGTCCATAAGGTGATAATCGTCTCCATGGAGCGGCTGAAATAGTCCAGGCATATGGGCCATTGAAACAACTATATTAACGTCGGTCAATTCCATTTTAAATGGTGCAGCCACAGTAACTTTATGTGTCCTCGAAACGGTTTCTAGGGCTGCCTTCCCACTTTTTTCTTTCATGCCTCTTGTTGCCGCAGTATCGCGGTCGATACCTCTTGACATCATGTTTCTAGAATGCATCTTTTCTCTATTAAAGCACAAAAATGTGATGTAATTGCTTTCTCATATCTAGCGTTCACAATAAAGACCCACAGCTTCTGCCACAAATACTGATTACTTTCACTGTATAATGTTTTTTCTAAGTGTATCTATAAAATTGATACAATGTTAGTAATTTGGGAACTGTATAGGGCTCCAACATATAGATATGGGCATCGAATGTTAATTGTTCTGTAGGAGAGTGAGGTAGTCTCCATGCAGTGTGCCTCGATACAGCATCCTAGTCGTTACTAGGTTAGTGGAGAGTACAAGTGGCTTCTGGAGTGGATTTATCACGCTGCAAAGCTGTTTTTAACGCAAGATGACACAGAACTGCACATACGAATACCTTGAGGCCTGTGGAAGACAAAATGATGGTATTATTTGTCAAATTTACATTTTGTCTGTAAAACCATGATTCTTAAAAATCTGAAGAATGTTTGAAGATGATAAAGTAATCATATTAAGAATTAAGCTATCTAAGTATTATCTGTCTCAATATAGAATGATGAGGTGCCGTATGTCACATTAATAAAAACAGTTATATCCTTTAGGCATGTATAATTATACAGCATTTTTTTGCTAACTCTACAGTAGGATTTGTGACTATGTATCTGTTATGTAATTTAAATTTTGAAGAATATCCGAAACATCTATGTATCTTCTATGCCTCTCACTTAAAAATTATCATGTTAACTAATGTGTGCTTAGTAAACGTCCCCAAATTCATCTCTTTCCTTCATGTATGTCAGCATGCGACCACTTTCTACTGCATTTACAGATAAATGCAGATTTTTAGTGGTCCCCTTTTGTATCCAAATACTTTTTATGTCGTATGTATACATGTAGATGCACGTTATTAAATATTTTTTAATAATATTTACGTTTGAATGTAAGCGTAGGCTTCCGCGGCCGTTGTCTTCTTCAATAAAATTCTTCAGGGTATCAGACCGCATCGCCATAATTTTAGAATGCGCCAACGTTTCGGCCAGCGTTGCAGCTAGCCTTCATCAGGAGTTAACGTAAGGCCCTGATGAAGGCTAGCTGCAACGCTGGCCGAATCGTTGGCGCATTTTAAAATTATGACGATGCGGTCTGATACCCTGAAGAATTTTATTGAAGAATATTTACGTTTTTTATTCATTCCCATGGCAGGTGTAGGCTGGTTTGTCTATCACCCTCCCCCCCCCCCCCTCCCTAACACTGATTCCCCAACCAGCTAGACTATCTACAAAGTGCACAGAGGACTACTTCCTCTTCTTCCCACAAATATCTTCCCAGAAAACATTCCATAAACACAACATGCTAACCACTGACGCCATCTCTTAAGTACACTAAAATGCCTGGACTATGGTGGAGGTGGAGTACATTGCAACATTAATACCTTAAATACAACTTTATTCTTACTGATTCTTACAAAATCTAGCTCCGTGACTACCTAACAATGATGGCACCCATTTTTGGCTTTCTTGTTCGCTAATGACACAGAACACGTATCAACTACAGCTCTCAAAACTTATTAATATACGCCGGAGATCCAAGATGTACATAACAGATAGTAACAATATTCGAGGAATTCACGTATCCAACTGTAAAGTCATAGCACAGTTACATTGTTGCACTATATTCTGTCTCTCTCTCTCTCTCTCTTTCTTTCTTTGTGTGTGTATTTAAAGCGGACTGTATTGCGTGCATGGATGTATGTCCGTGATCTCCTCCCAAACCTTTGGATCAATCCAATCAAATTTCGCACTAATCAGCGATCTTGACAAGTATCAGCTCCATTGGATTTATAACTGTCTAGCTCCAATAGGAGCAGAGATGTGGGCAGAGCTGTGTTTTCTCAGTCCCTGCCATATAGACAGGCTGCTCTGCATTATGTGTGTGTGGTGAGGGAGTAGTAACAGCCTGCATTTTTGACCTGCTTTATAGAGCAGACTACATGTCACTGGCAAGAAATGGTCCCCAGACCTCAGCATATAGGCTGCCATGTATTAAGGGTGTGTTCTTAGGAGTAGTATCAGACTGATTCATCAGCCTGCTGGGAATGTGGGCCTATAAATCACAAGGAAAAATGGTTTTGAAGCACCTGATACATATGCTTATCTGCATGACAGGGATGTTTTGGAAGTAGTTTGTGGCTTGCTTTGTCAACCTGTTTTGAAGGGGCTACACATGGGGATGGACACGTGTAGGAGAGGTTGAGATAGATCGAGGTGGAAATGGTCAGGGAGAAAGGGCAGGAAGAGATGAATAGGAAGAGATGAGGAAATGGGTAGGGAGAGGGAGTAGAAGGAGATGAATGGGGTGATTTGGGGAGGAGGAGGAGGATACTGAGAGGGGCAGGAGGGGATGGATAGGGTGGAGGGGCAGGAGGAGATGGAAGAGAGGGGCCAAAAGAAGGGGAGGTGGAGGTGGACAGAGATAGGAGGGAGCAGGTGATGGGCAGGTAGAGTGGAGGAGGAAGAGTTGAACAGATAGAGGGGAAGGAACAGATTGACAGAGAGAGGGGAGAAGGGAAAAGGAGGAAGAGAACACAAGGGAGGGAGGGGTGAGAAAAACACGGTGATGGAGAAGTTGTATGCAAGGAAAGCCGCAGGGAAAGTATATTTGCTTCACAATAGAATTAAAGGATTACGCCGTGAGGAGTGGCCACGCGGTTAGAGGAGCCATGTCACGGATTGCGCGGCCCTCCCGCCGGAGATTCGAGTCCTCCCTTGGGCATAAGTGTGTGTGTTGTTTTTAGCTTAAGCTACACTCCTGGAAATTGAAATAAGAACACCGTGAATTCATTGTCCCAGGTAGGGGAAACTTTATTGACACATTCCTGGGGTCAGATACATCACATGATCACACTGACAGAACCACAGGCACATATTCACAGGCAACAGAGCATGCACAATGTCGGCACTAGTACAGTGTATATCCACCTTTCGCAGCAATGCAGGCTGCTATTCTCCCATGGAGACGATCGTAGAGATGCTGGATGTAGTCCTGTGGAACGGCTTGCCATGCCATTTCCACCTGGCGCCTCAGTTGGACCAGCGTTCGTGCTGGACGTGCAGACCGCGTGAGACGACGCTTCATCCAGTCCCAAACATGCTCAATGGGGGAGAGATCCGGAGATTTTGCTGGCCAGAGTAGTTGACTTACACCTTCTAGAGCACGATGGGTGGCACGGGATACATGCGGACGTGCATTGTCCTGTTGGAACAGCAAGTTCCCTTGCCGGTCTAGGAATGGTAGAACGATGGGTTCGATGACGGTTTGGATGTACCGTGCACTATTCAGTGTCCCCTCGACGATCACCAGTGGTGTACGGCCAGTGTAGGAGATCGCTCCCCACACCATGATGCCGGGTGTTGGCCTTGTGTGCCTCGGTCGTATGCAGTCCTGATTGTGGCGCTCACCTGCACGGCACCAAACACGCATACGACCATCATTGGCACCAAGGCAGAAGCGACTCTCATCGCTGAAGACGACACGTCTCCATTCGTCCCTCTATTCACGCCTGTCGCGACACCACTGGAGGCGGGCTGCACGATGTTGGGGCGTGAGCGGAAGACGGCCTAACGGTGTGCGGGACCGTAGCCTAGCTTCATGGAGACGGTTGCGAATGGTCCTCGCCGATACCCCAGGAGCAACAGTGTCCCTAATTTGCTGGGAAGTGGCGGTGCGGTCCCCTACGGCACTGCGTAGGATCCTACGGTCTTGGCGTGCATCCGTGCGTCGCTGCGGTCCGGTCCCAGGTCGACGGGCACGTGCACCTTCCGCCGACCACTGGCGACAACATCGATGTACTGTGGAGACCTCACGCCCCACGTGTTGAGCAATTCGGCGGTACGTCCACCCGGCCTCCCGCATGCCCACTATACGCCCTCGCTCAAAGTCCGTCAACTGCACATACGGTTCACGTCCACGCTGTCGCGGCATGTTACCAGTGTTAAAGACTGCGATGGAGCTCCGTATGCCACGGCAAACTGGCTGACACTGACGGCGGCGGTGCACAAATGCTGCGCAGCTAGCGCCATTCGACGGCCAACACCGCGGTTCCTGGTGTGTCTGCGGTGCCGTGCGTGTGATCATTGCTTGTACAGCCCTCTCGCAGTGTCCGGAGCAAGTATGGTGGGTCTGACACACCGGTGTCAATGTGTTCTTTTTTCCATTTCGAGGAGTGTAGTTTAAGTAGTGTGTAAAAGGACCAATTATCTCAGAAGTTTGGTTCCTTAGGAATTCACACTTTTTCGAAGTTCCGTAATTGCTTCCATCTGAGACGCATAAGTTTGAGGTTTGGTGCATACAGCCTTCCCAAGCAATAACTGAAACGCGTCAAACCCCGAGACACCATCCTTGGGTCGATGACACTTCAAACAGCAAGGTGTCTACACATGAAAAAGACCACCTCTCAGAAATGCATTTGACTTGCAAGGTGGGTTCATGATATGATATTGGCTTCAAATTTTATCACAATTCTGCCCAACGCCATTGGGGATGTCTCACACAATCAGAGGCCGTCACAACCACTTATACCCACATTTCACCCTTCCTTCTGATGTCTCTGCGTTGGAGGTCAGAATCGCCAGATCCATAGTTGATATCACATGGTTTTCTTGAGTGGCCGCGGAAAAGATTCCAGACACGCCGCCGCTCAGAACTGGCACGATAAGGCCGCAGGATGGGCATAAAGGGCATCGATGAAACAACCCCTGGCCCTGGTTCGTTAATTCTCATACATTTCGAGGTCGAAAACAACAGTCCGCAGTGCGATGAGCAACAGGAAGACGTGCTTGACAACCTTTTACACTGCTGACACCCTTAGGCTTGCCATCAATTCGCTAAGGACATTGTGGGGTTGCATCGCCACTGAACGTGACTGTACCCGTTTGGAGCACGTGTACGGGTTAGAACGACTAGGGAGCAGTCAAAGCTATTTGACGAAATTTGAAGCATCAATGGGTGCGAACACATCAAAGCCCTCCTATTTTGTGTTCTCCTGTGTCGTGATCATGGATGGAGGAGAAAGGGTGCAACATTGACAAATACGGGAATAAACAGCAATGGTTCCCTCAGAGATCTCCCAGTTCGGCAAAACCCTTGGTGGCACCTGACCACCTTTACTGACAGTCTAAAAAATAAGCATGAGCAGAGACAACCTGTAAAGTATTCTGAGGTGTCTATAGACAGGCAACTGGAATTGAGGGCAATTCAAAGGGTTACCTACCCACAGGCGTCTCTGGCTACTTTACATGTTGTCTCGGTATACGTTCATTTTTAAAATTCTCAATAACAATGGGTTTTGCTGAACTTTGGTATCTTAGAGGGACCATTTACCATTTTATCCACGTGTCGGTCAATGTCACATTCCTTCACGATGAGTCTCAATAGGAGCCAATTATTGGTTTTGAAAAAGTGATTTATTAATTCTGGTGAGTGCTTGGAATGATGACATCACTGGACTTCTGGGTATTGAGATTACAACTGTCACCAGACGTATTGCACAAAAAAGGGTTTGTACTACTATTCCACGAAGTAGAGAGCCCGATTATCTTTTTGCAAGTCTGTACAGCCAAAACACAACGAGTACGCTTGTGATTAATTGAAAAACCTTTTTTATTAGTGGTTCATATGAAATAACATCGCCAAACTTAAAAAATGAAGACAGTACAGGTTATTCATGCAGAAATACATATATGAATCAACAACTGACATAAGGAACAAATAAAATATGAGGTATGCCAAACCCTTTTGGCTTATCCTCTCACATTTATATTCTTTTCTGACCCTCTAAAGGGATATAAATAGGAAGGTGATTGGGTATCAGAGCTCTAATTACTCTTCGCTCAAACTAAATCAGGTGGTGGATCTTGTTCACTTGCTGTTGTTATTGTGGCCTTCAGTCCGAAGAAACAACATTTGTAATATTTTCCAATGTCTGCTGGTGGACATTCTGTGTGGGAGATGCACACAGGATCTGGGAGTTGTGTGCGGCCACCTCCACCGAGTTCCAGGGAGGCTGAGGGCAGGTGACAATGGCGGTGGTCAGGGGCGGTCTCTTCCACAGGTGTCCTCGGCAGCCGGGCACCACCGGCTTTCTCTCAGCCAAATGAAAGGCAACGAGTCTTGCACAGACTGCAGCGCTGGTCAGCAAGGCACCGCGCCGCCTTAAAATATTTACAACTGGATCGTGGCGCACCGAGGAGCGTGGTATCTGCCAGCCCGACGCCGTGGAGCCTGAGCTAAGACAGTCGGTCATTGTATTGATGCATTCTTAGAATCGCAACTCGGTGACAGTGAGGTGTCCGCCGAGATGGCGCCTCACATAATCACAGTATTATCGGTTGCTCTTCCCACGCCGCAGTTTCCCCACACATGCTTTGAAAGACAAGCTAATTGGCAGACAGTTAGGAATGCTTGCTGACGTAAGAAGGTGCTGCTAGTTTTTGGACAGGCCTCTCAATTGGAGTAGGATTTTTCGTGGCTTTCTGGAGAGGTGGTTGCGCAGTAGTTAATATACAGCGATTGGACCTAACGCCTTTGACGGCGACTATTGGTAGCCATGCGGCTTATTGGGTTCGTCGCATCTTAATTTTTCGGTGTTCGTGTAGTGAACTGAATTTTCTTTGGTACCCTATTCCGGACTGCCTGAGAGAGAAGACGTGGAGTAGGGACCGGACATCCGATCGAGTTAGCGTAACTCAGTTTCGATATTCCAACTTACTGGAACATCTTGACTACAGCCTGCAGCGCAGCCCAGTGCTGATAGCTGACTTCACACTTATCGAGCAGGGTTTCTGCTAAAGTATTTGCCCTGGCAAAGTAGGGCCTCGATCAGTTATTTTTGACGCTCCCATCACCTTTCTTTCCTGCACTGTGCCCACAGGGTACCTAATTTACAGGTCGGATTCTATAGGTGAGTTCTGTTACTCGAATTAGCAATGTCTTAGGACAATAAGACCATTCACAATATAGGCAAGGGAACTACGATTATATGGTAGGCTTCCAGTTCAACTTTGCCAAGTAATTATTCATGGAAATTTGTTGTACTTGTCATATATTTCAATATCCATGTATTGTTAGAATATTTGAAGATTGGATTTCCTTGTTCTTTAAATTCATAGATCTCATTGTGATACTAAATTCGACTCTCATTTCAGTAACTATAGAACCACATTAAAATATACTGCATTTAATCACATTTTTGAGGGGAGAGGGTTTTTCAGCATATTGTAAACTATGTAAAGGGGTCACTCAGTGGACTGCCATTAAAAATAGGGCCACATATATCCTTTTGCATTCACATATCCTTCCCCATAATATTGAGAGTGACTATTCTTGGGGGTAATGTGTATCTTCACAACATTGAGATTCAGGTTTCACTCAAATCAGAGGGCTAGTTTTACGTCTCCTACATAAACGCTGGCCTAGCAGCATCAGTTTCCATCGAGTACATCGTGCAGAGATCAGCGAGCATCGCGTCCACACTTCCTTAAGGGCTCAAGTCCAATAGAACTGACCAATGAATTCTGACCATCACCACTTTTCAACGCCAAATTTTCTACTTGCATTAATTCAAATGCATGTTAGCATCCTATAGGTCCATTTTAGATGAGAAGCAGCTTCATATTTGTCTCTCTGATAGTCGCGTAGCTCTTAGAGGCAGTATAATCTCCAGACAAGCATCTCCCGTCCTCTACTTTATTTCCTCACATGTGAGAGGGGAGTTGGTGACACTTAGCTTATCGTAGAATGAGGGAGAAGGAGGGTATGGTATGACGCCCCGTCTGAGGCGAAGTAATCAGAGACGCAGCTTCATGAAGGAGGAATTCCCGCTATGTCCTTACCAACAGAGTTATCGTGAAATTTGAGTTATTCTTTTCAGGTAAACAATGGAAAACCCGAAAATGGTGGCTGGAGAGGTGTTTAAAACCAGATCCTCGCGAATGCGATGGCAGCACCTTAACCGCTACGTAACCTCGCTTATTCACAAAGTGAATTGTATCCACATTGCAACGTGACATTTTCACATACAAAGACGAAGCTCAGATTAAAAAAATGTAAAGAACGGTAGTTTTGTCAACTGGGAGACCTTGACAGAAAATTTTAGCAGCCTAGCAGCAGATATCATTTTTCATGCGTTTCACATGTTTCCTTCACAAAGAGGGAACGTTTTATTTGTTTCGTCTGCACGATGAAAGTAGCCTTGTGTTTGTGTTGCACTGAACGAGAGAGAGAAATGAGTTAATAAGAAAGAGGGGAATTCCGTATCTACAACTCTCTAAGAAATCAAGAGGGTGGGGACGTCTGGTTTAATGTCTCCATCCCGTTCATAGATTACCACCACTGACACACGCTCCGCTGCCCGATCACTGTGGAGACTATGGAATTTAATCAGGACGTTCCAGGTCTGTTCGTCAGGGAATGTGATCGCCTCTCCTCCCCAAGTCGGGCAAATACTTCTGATGAAAATTCGACACAAGGTTTAGAGTCCCCTACCTCTGGGTTGATGTCCACCACACAAGCGTGTTAGCCTCTTGGCTGTCGATGTGGATTAATAAGGGAAGTTACAGTTCAGTTTACGTGGAAAAAAACACCAGTAACATACTGAGTTACCGTAAAATAACGCAGCTCGACTCTTTACAGTACATGGATTGTATAACAGGCAAGGAAAGTTATTAAGCAAGAAATGTGACAAGATTCATTTGCAGTTTTAAAGTCGGCTATATTGATTCTATAAACACAACTACAGTTGTCTGTGACAAAGAACTGCCTGAAAAAAAATGCAAAAATATTCAGATCTTGATAAGATTTCGAAGTCGTCGAAAGATTGACAGCTTGCTTTAAATGATGAAAAGAGTAATATTTAGTACTTCAGAATAGGGAAAAATGTGGTACGCTGTGATAATATGAATGAATCAGAGATGAAATCGGTCAAGACATACAAATAGCTGAGTGTCATACTTTGTAGGAATGTGACACGGAACGATCACATAGTCTCAGTCGTACGTAAAGCAGATGGAAGACTTCGGTTTACTGGTAGAATATTAGGGTAATGCAATCAGTCTACGAAGAATATTGCCTACATATCACTCGTTAAACACATCTTTGTATACTGTTCAAGTGTGTCGACCCGCATCAAATAGGACTAATAGGAGATATAGAGCGTATACAGAGAAGGGCAGCACGAATTGTCACAGGTTTTTCTGAGGCGTAGGAGAGTGCCTTAAAGATGCCAAACAAACTGAACTGGCAAACATTCGAAGATAGGCGCAAACTATCCCGAGAAAGCCTAGTTATAAAGTTTCAAGAAACGGCTTTAATTGATGATTCTAGGCGTACAGATCAAACTCAATCGTATCACTCCCACAGAGATCGTGAGGAGAAGATAAAATTAATTAAATCGCGAAAAGAGGATTTCAACAGTCATTGGAGAATGGGCTCCAATAGCTGGCGCAATGAGACCTATGCTCAACTATGCACTTCCACCGCTTAGCAGAGTATGCATGTAGTTGTAGACGTAGATGGAGAACTGACTTTAGAAGTATTTTTGGAATATATAAGAAACGTGTAACATGTAGAATTTTCTCGAGTTTCCAACTACCGGAACTGGTTCAATATTGCGATCCCCCTCTCTCCACCCTCTCTGTTCATTCACGGTTCGGGTAACAGTGCTTTACGATTTGTGAGACTGTTTCTAGTGTTCGATGGCTGAGCTGATGTCTAGCGAACGGCAACACACCCTTCGCATTGCCGCTCAATGTGCTGCTAACTACCACATAACTAACTCAACTGCAGCCAGGATAGGCCTGGCGAAAGAAAAGGTCGTTAACACAATGTGGGTACTGTTTAATAAGTAAAAGTGTTCATTTTAAACTTGCTTCACTGCTGTGAGTGTTGCGACACACCGACTCGCGATCTCTATTGAGAATTCATTAAGTCCCGAACAACACACAGCTATTCATACTTAAAACCTGGAAGAAATCATGCAGAAATTTTACAATTCTATAACAGCGGGTTGCTGTTCAAAGTTAATCCACCAAATCGGAGTACAGAATTTTCTAGGTCCAACAACACGTGCATCAGGATCAGAAGTCCATAGATCGGTCGCACTAAAAGTTTCAAACACTTTTAGCCCCGACCGACACGTCCAGCTCCCACACAGGTCTGGTCTCTTCGAACCCGTACAGTCTACAGAGAGCGTCCAGTATGATTGCCCTCTTTAAAAAACCTCCCATTTGTGGTTGTAAAACTCATAAAAATGCACGTAGCTGCACGTATTGTTGCTAAAAGTTTACATATAAACATTTTACAAAACTTCCTGATGTATTTGACGTGATAAAATATGCCTATCGGTCTGATTTTTGGAAGTAAAACTTGCATAATGTCTTACAAAGTATAATGTGAAGAAATTAGAAAAGATATGGTTGTCGGAATGATTGGTTCAGCTTATAGAAGAGTTAAAGTATGTATACTTGGATGTGGTTGGCGTTGGTTTGCTGTCGATTCCCATGAAAATGTTTCCTATACCTAAATAGTTCAAAGAAACTCACTCTCTGACCTACTTACATATTCGTAACGAATATTACTCCCATTATATCATTTTTACCGCTGATGCTATTAATCTGCATTCGTCTAACCAGAAACCTTTATCTTATTTCCATTTTACTTCACTGTTTCCCACTGTATCTAGGCTAGGTCTTTCCTGATTTCCTAGCTTCCATATCACATTTAGACTTTCAACATTTCACACCTTGACTCCTAAAATATTATCCTTTCATTAGTTATCTAATCTTTTCTCATGGTTACCTCTTTCTAGGCAGCTCGGTCACGGAAATCCGGACAAGGGACTAATCCGGAATGGAGAGAACATCGGGCCACTTATCCAATTACAGTCCACATCTGTGGATACACATTATCAGTTATTAATAGAGTTGTTTCCATTGCCTGTTGTACCCTTATTCAGTTGATCATTGCTGATCCTCTGCGTTTTAGGGCAGTTTTCCACTCCGAAGACAAGAGACTTCCTGAAACTCTGTCCGTTCCTCCTCCCTCTTTGGCAAGGCTGCTGTCTGAACGAGGATGATTCTTTGTTCCGGGAGTCTTTGACCGCCATTGCAGATGATTTCTATTGAAAAACGAAGCTCTTGCTGGGATCATATACGAAGACCCAGAGCACACTGACTGCCGCTCAGAGGCACTAAATCTACTCGATGGTGTACCCTACAAGTAGACCTGTCGCTAAAGTTTCTGCTTCTTTAATTATTTTGTAAATAAATACATTTTAATCATCAAAATTAATTTTATGTCTCATTTTTCAAAATAATACTAATATTACTAATTTTTCAAGATAAAATGCATTCAGATTTTCCATCGTCTCTAGCTAAGGTGCTGTTTCTACTACAGATAAGGTATTTCGACGTGTTTTGTTTCCTCGTTTAATCTGTTTCAAGTGGTACCAATACTAATTACGTAGTTTTGTTCGAATTGGTTTTATTCATGCGCTGACCACAATGTAATGTATAATCTTTGAGTTTCCCCTGTATCAGTTCCCTCACGCCACGCCACTTCATTGGAACAGCCACTCGCCTGTGGAAAACCACTAGCAGGAACCACTTAGTTACTTGCCGTCCTTCTGACAGACGTGGATTCCTTTGTGGTCGGTATACTCTCACGACTATGCCCACGTGTGTCCTGACTGCGCAGCACGACACCATTTGTAAAATCCGTGCGCGATTTCCACGTCTTCCTCTCACCTCACAATATCCACGAGCTTTCGGACGTGTGTTCCTTGGCCATTGTCTAGTGGTGACTGTCACAGTCACAGTCAAACTCATCGCTTGACAATGGCCAGGGGAACTCGTGTGAGGGCTTGTGGATATTTAACAACTGAATACGATTGAGAGTTCGTGAAATCTTTGTTTGCTCATGTTGCCATTAAATACGAGTTCGACGTGGGAGCATGCACTTGTACATCGTCTTTTAGCCTATATTTAGCTACAATTTCCGATGTAAATGAATGCATGAAGACTCGTGCTGCACTGTGTATCAGCTGAGCTAAAAGTGTGTGAGCTGTTCATATAAAGACGAATAGGACATACGTAAGGAAGGAAGTAAGGGTTTCTTACAAAATCAGCTCTTCTCCAAAATTTACACAAACTGAGATACCGACGGCTTTTATAGATACATGAAGATGAACTACAGACATATGGTACTAGTTCGGCCAATACTAGCGCACATTACGAAATACGGGCTTTCAAATAATTCCTTATTCTACAAAAAGAGCCCATACACAGAGAATTCAGTCGTGGTTGCAATAAAGGTGGATTTATTAGATCTTCATTTGCCAGTATTGAAAGGCATCTTCAAACAATATAGGAAAATTATGAAACCCGGTACAGATATAATGACCATTTACAATAATTCTTAAACAACAATCCATGTAAAAATTCTGTGTCTGTACGAAATAAATGATACAGGTCCTACAGTGAGTTTAGGGGATGGTAGGTAAAGAGTGTATTAGCTCCCTTATTGTGGAATATAAAAAGGAGCACTTAGCGAACTATATGTAAATAATAATCTCATGGAATGAGGAGTCAAACGCACAGATTTACACCCAGGGGTCGAGTGCATGTATAACACTAAAATATGTAACAATGCCGATGGTCGCAATTCCTTTTCTATTCTTTTTCTACAAGAATGTCCCTTGTCCAGGGCTGTTTTTGTGGAAATTTTGACCATCGTAATAAACAAGAAGACTGCCTTTATCTCAAGAATTATTCATTTCCATTGTTGGTTTTATTACGTTATACTGTTGTGAATTGTATATGCATGCACCCTTTTCAGAATGGGTAAGGAGGAAAGTGGTGCAAGGGGTGTTAGGGAGCATCCAAAGAAGAAAGAAGAAAGTATTAGAGATTCGAAAGTAAAGGAAAAAAGTCGTATTAACCACGCTCGGAAGATGGTGAAAGGAAAAAAAGGAATTGGTCATGACAGCAGATAACTATTTGGTTTGCATTTCTTTGACAAAAGCATGCAGTGTTTGAATATAATGCTCACTACTGCGTTTAAATTTAGAAACCACATATTTTAAATGACTTTAAAAAACAAATAATTGTAACTTATTTCCATTGTTTCTTTTAGACGTATCCTACATAGGGGCCTTATAAGAATAAATGCCCAGCAACGTGAAGAAGTCTTCATGGAGTTCTAAAAGCAGCCAAGGAAAAAATGCCAGGGCTGTTATTCAGGTGTTTCAGTTACGATGGAGGCTGTGCAGCGCAGGACAGGAATGAATGGAAACGAAAACGAAAAAGAGTAAGGATTAATGAAAATGGCAGTCACACAGATGTACCCGTATGTCGAAATGCCATTTTAGCTTTTCTTGGGATTACAAGGCCGCGTCTGAGGCACATCCAATCCTCTCTAGCTCCTGGCAACCCATCAGCTAAAGTTCGGAGAGGGAAACGTGGTAACAGACCACGAAAGTGTCCCGAGGAGATAGAGAACTTTGTTATTGAGCATATTAAACCATTTAAACCAAGAATGTCTCATTACTCAATCAGAGATAATCCAAACCGCGAATACTTACCAGAAAATTTGGATACTAATACAAGGCATACAGTGTTCCTTGCCATTTATCAGATAAATATTTCATACAAGTTCTATTGGAGCGTTTTTCCACAAAAGTTTAATAGTAAATTCGGAGTACCTAGGTCTAACAAATGTACATTTTGTGATATTTTAAAGGTGAAAAATCAGTCATAATCTGCCCACGAAGCAACCAGAAAGATGGAGTTACATATCCAAAAAGGCGAAATGTTTCGGTAAAAGGTAAGGAAACTGAAATAGCACGCTCGCAACGGAAAATGCTCTGTAATTTCGTTTGATTATATGCAGGTCGTACCGCATTTACGCACAAACCAGATATTTTATGCTCGACAGTTATGGCATTTTGTTTTTAGTATACACAATTTTCATGACGATAGCGCATCTCTCTACATGCGTAATAAGGGGATCCGGAAGAGCGACCAAAATGAAGTAGCATCACATCTTTTCCATTACATCAGGAATACGGAAAACAAGAGATATGATCTGGTTGCGGTATGCGGTGGGTGTCCTGACTAGAATAAGAACTATATCACGATTAAGTTCCTCCATCTCTTGGTCCACTGTCTGCAAATGTTCAATACGATCAGTCACATGTTTCCGGTTAGGGATCATTCGTACCTTCCTAATGATCAAGTCTTCGCTCTCATTTCCTAAAGAAAAATGGTGGAGACAGAGCAGTGGAATGAAGTAATGAAATTATGTCAAAAAAAGGCACATTTAAACTTGCAAATGTTGTACAAGAACATATTTTCAATGTAACGGAAACTGTAGAGCCGCACTTTCTGGAACCTCCAAAGTCATCTCTTCAGCTGAAGAAGTTTAGAATTACAGGTTGCACAAACAAAATCTGTTTGTGGCGGTGCGAGACATTTATACCGGATCGTTGCAAGATCCCCTCGCTTCTAAACTGTTACTGTTATTACTCAGCTTAGCCGTGAGTCCGTAGAGGGTGGTATATGTGACGTACAGTATAACTGGTCAGCATTTCCACCCGGAATTCGCGGGTGTAAGTCGGACCTTCCTTGATCCGCCTTGTTGGGTCGTGTCGTCGGATTTCCTCCTACCTGTGCGCGGTGCAGCTCTCGTAAATGTCGTCCCGTGCAGATTCTTCATTGGCGCATTGGAGGTCTCTGTCGGTGGATGCTAACTATCTGAAATTGCTGTCGATCAACTTTGGGGTATCTATTTACTCGAAATTAACATTCATAATGCCGTAATATCACTTTTATTCCTATTAGATCAATAATGAAACACTCCTGTCACAAACTACTCGTAACCGAGAGCATGGCTACCATCGAACAAGACACGACGAGCTCTTAACGCCGACTGCCGACTTTGGCACGCAATCTGTATCTCTTATTAGTTTCGTTACAGATCGTGGATTTCCGATCAAGTTCGTACTTATTAAGATATGCATTTGTTAATGAACGGGTGTAAATTTTAACGAGGCAAAATTATGATAAATAGTTTTAAACATCCAGAGGCTCCTCCTAGTATTCATGTTGTCATAAATGACTTTAATTATTAAATATAAATAAACAAAATCGGTGACTTTGGCGCCAAGATGGCGGTACTTCCCGTCATGTATATTTCCCAGGCTGACGCTCGTTGCTACGGTCCAGCGCCGAGCCCCACTCCACTACGCGCGACATATGATCGCTTCGTCACCTAGCCAGCCAGCGTGGGAAATGCTCTCCGACTCATGGCCGGCTACGGACTACAGCACTTCCTAACTATCGTGAATACATCAATAAGAGACAATAATTTATTAATACTGGTTAAAATGTCTTCCTCACGTAAGAGGCACCTTACAGCGTGGAGGACATACATCATACAAAGCAAGGAACAGATGCTTTCAGAAATTCATTTTTCCTTGTTTTTATAGTACCATTTCCTAAGAAGATTTGCGAAATCTGTATCCTATATTGACAGAGACTTGACGAAACTGACTCAGCTCTTTGAGACGAAGCAATGTGTACAATGCTTATACTTACGAGTCAGATAATAACAGCGATGAAGAGTCATGAACTACAAACTGGAAAAGAAGTGTAGGAAGCATAGTTCGTTGTTTTAGCATTGTTAAGTTGTGTTCTATAATTAGGCATTAACACAAAGGAATCTTAAGTAATTCAGAAATGTTGTACCATTAAAAATTCTTTTCGCATTAAAAAAAGAAAATTTGTTTCAACGGTATTCTTACAAAAACTGCTCACAGCTTTGCATAGTTTTGTTTACTACAGTATATTTTCATCGTAATCAATCAGGAATAAATCTATTTGTAGGTCAGAATATAGCTACGGTTGTCTAATTAGGGCGTAATCTAAGACAGTTTAACTATGTGGAAAACAGCGAGCTACTAGATGGTTTTTGTGTCTCCTGAAAAATTAATGACAACGGATAATGGCTGTTTTTGTAAAAAAAATAGTAATAATCATAATAAAAAACTTCAAGTGTACATAGCTATTAATTGTAGAGAGATATATAACTCTGGAGACATGATAGCTATGTTATTTTCCACAGTTCGCTTGCAACTTTCTAAATGCAATAAAAATATTCAAATTTATAAGGAAATGAATATATTATGTCAAATGAAGAAGGTTGAGTACACAAAACACACATTGCATTAATTGAGCTGTATAAAAGTAGCTAGTTGCCCCAATTCTTCGAGTATTTTAATCCACAGTCATAGTGCTCAGCCACTGTTACCACGGATAAATTAATGTTAAAACCAACGGGCCACCGAATTAAAAACAGCTGCATTTTCCGTTCGATGCTTAGCCAGCGGGTTACCTAATTTCAGAATTATAAATGTGTCAGCGTATCTGAATTGTTAAAGACAAAAATGTATTATGTCAATTGTGATTGCCAGTTAATGTATCGCAGGTATGCTTGCTCTGTGGACATAACGGCGCCACACGACTCCTGCTGATAAACGCTCTTCGTGCACCTCTCACACAACCTGGGGGTCTGATGAATCGGGGGGGCCTCCAAAGCGACGCACACCGACGCCGTTAATATTCATTTGCGCCAATCTCCGAGGAACGTGCTACAGAGCACCACCGGCGGGGCATCGATTGTCTCTAATGTATTCTGCAGCGCTTCCTTTAAATACATTACAGTTTCATCCGGCAGGAAATATTTAGTCCGCACGGCGGGGTAATCGAATTCCGCCAGTGGCGCCGCCCCACACTGTTCTCCGGAAAATTCCGTTCCTCTGCACTCATCTGTAGCCATCTGCTCTCGTGAGGAAGGGAGAAAGCGAACCCGTAAGTGAACACTCATACAGAAAGCCTGCAGGCGAAATGTATTACTCGCTTATAGACGTTCGCGGATGTTTACAAAGGAAACAGATTGCGTGCAGCGGTCGTCGAGCCTATTATTTTAGCTCAAAGAGGAAAATACCTTGATTCTATTACCAGCGGACACCAGTTAACATGCAGCATTGTCAAACTTTAAATGAAAAACATGAAGGTCTTTTGGTTGTGTGAACGTTTCGTGAACTCGGTGTCAGTTATTTCCATCAGTACCATAATCTTAGCGTCTTAGCTGGTCAGAGTACAGGTAACGTTTCCATATCACTCCCAGCTGGTGATGGGCCTGAATTGCTTTTAAGACTACTTTATGGTACATTAAATCTCATTACAATGTGAAAAGAAAGCGACTTGTAGCTTATTATAAACACATAAGGCACCAGCTTAAAAGAAATCTCTCAGTATGCAATGGAGAGTTAGGTAATATATTTAGTCAGCGACAGAGGACTTAATTCGAGCATCATTCCGTAAGTCATGTCAGCTATGGTATATCGTACGAACGTATGGTATTAACGTAGTCGAAGTAAAAACATTCGAAGCCCCCGCCAAACATTGCGATATCAACTGACAGAGTGCGGATGTGTGTGAGGACGGTTCGGTACCAGCGCCTGTAACATTCAGTGTGAGGTTGGCCGGGCTCCAAGAGGGATAATCCCCCACCCATCCTACTTACCAGATCCTAGCCAATGCGACTTCCACCTCATTCCGCAACTGAGGAAACCATTGCATAGAAGGTGCTTTACAAACAGGGTGAATGTTCAAAAAGGTTCAAATGGCTCTGAGCACTGTGGGACTTAGCTTCTGAGGTCATCAGTCCCCTATAACTTAGAACTACTTAAACCTAAATAACCTAAGGACTTCACACACATCCATGCCCAAGGCAGGATTCGAACCTGCGACCGCAACGGTCGCGCGGTTCCAGACTGCAGCGCCTAGAACCGCTCGGCCACTCTGGCCGGCTCAGGGTGAATGTCCTCAGAGCATATCGGTGATAGATGGCACACATTGATGGCAATGCAAAGGCATTGAGCGGCTTCCCCATTATTGACAATGCTGTGTGTATGCTCGGAGGGACTACTTGAACACAATGGTTGATTCTGATTCGTTTATGTTGCATTTGTACTCATGACGCACAATAAATTTAAAGTTCCAATGTATGTGTTTCATTTCGACCTTTACCGTGACCTCCTGTACAGAAGGTGCAACAGGTCTACTAAAGAGACTGCTTACACCACGCTGGTCCGCCACATTCTGGAGTATTGATGTGCGGTGTGGGATCCGCATCAGGTGAGACTGACAGATGACATCAAAGAAGTACAAAGAAGGGCAACTCGTTTTGTATTATCGCGAAATAGGAAAGATGTTTTTCGTTGCGACGGGATCTTCTCATGAAATTTCAATCACCAGTTTTCTCCTCCGATTGCGATAATATTCTGTTGGCATCCACCTACAAAGGGAGAAATGATCATCACAATAAAATAGAAGAAATCAGGGCACGCACAGAAAAATTTAAGTGCTCGTTTTTCACGCTTGCCGTTTGAGAGTGGAACAGTAGAGAGACAGCTTGAACGTTGTTCATTGATCCCTTTGCCAAGCACTTTATTGTGAATAGCACAGTAATCACGCAGATCTAGATGTAGATGTACTGGAACCCCATTTTATGTTGGCATTCAGATACACTCCGCCGTACCGCTTCAAAGTGCATCCTGGAATTCTCATGTTCTCACATTATCGAGAAATATTCCAAAGATGCCATTAGCTTATGGGATGACCCTAGTATTTACTTTGACACTGTATTTGATGAATACTCTGACTTAATTCGCGAACTGAAAAAAGCCACAGTGTAACTAGTTCTTAACTTGTAGATAGCAGTCCACTAAAACCCAAAAAAGAACAAGGTAGTTTAACAAGAATGTCTAAGAATCTAAAGCCAATGCATCAGACGCACTAGCAAAGTCTTTAAATGTTGAAATCTAGGGTGTATCCGAGTCATACGGAACGGCATGTTCCCTCGATCATTTCGGACCATGTCGCTAGTTGTCTGATGATCCGAAGTGCCATTGTAGGGCTGATGTAGGAACTAAACGTTGGCCGTGCGTCACAGTCGAGTGGACCACGTACTGCGGGCGCCAAATAGCACGGGTGGTAGTGTATGTTGGCGATTGTTCTGCGTCAATGACAGTGTGTGAGTGGGAGCGGGAGTGTGGTGCACCGTTGGGGAGGATTTCAGTAGACACCATCACGGGAAATGTTAATCAGTATCGACTACCATTCGCCATCATCAGAACTAGAAAGGCAATTCGATTTCCGGCTTTTGCTGTTACACACGTCGTTTCGACATTACTTAGTGATCATCTAACTCTGCTTTTAGTCGGCATGAAAAGTAATTTTTGTTTTATTTTTATATGTTGGGCTTTTGTGTACAGTTGGGATAAGTGAAATATGTATTTTTCTCTATTTGTTTTCTCGTTCTTATGATGACCAATGATGGCCGAATCTGTTGAATGATTTAATACATTTTCTGTGACTGCGACACGGTAAATATTAAGTGTCCAATTAAAAAGTTAATAATTATATCCACGGTCACAGCAGAGTTTTAGACCCAGACCAGAACGCGGTATTATATCATACAGCGAACCAAATCTGAACAGTTACTAGCAGGAAATTACTTGAAGGCAAGCAATGAAATCTTGAGAAACAGTAGAGTCCTCTTTTTCTTATGCCTTTGCCCCTCATCAACACTGGGGCGGCATGGTTATTAACAAGTTTGGCATGGTTAATGTAAGGGGTGGCCAAATGCCCTTCGTGTCGGCTCCCCGTTACACTCTGGGAGGGACTATATGTACCCCAACTGTCTACGTGTAGTGCTCGTCACGTGAAAGTGAGCGAAGGTTTTGTAAATGTTTGCGAACCGGATAACTGACGCGGGACTTGTTTGCTAGCCGGGTATTGGCCTATTGGGATTTCGGAAACCGCCTAAAAGCCGCATCCAGACTGACTAACACACCGATCTTGATCGCTAATCCGCCCAGCGAATTCAGTCTGGGGCGGAGCATCTCCCCATCCCGGAACCGGGGCCTTATCTCACACAACTATCTGGACGGCTCCCTTTGATGAAGTGTGAAAACATTTCTAGGGTTTATGTTTGAGTATTACCTATGAATGAAGACGTCTTTTGTTATGTAGTACTGAAACAAATGAAGGTTTTTTTTCCCATAGAGTGAGAATGACCTAAACATCTGCCGTCCTGTGAAGATGTGCGCTTTTACGGGAGTGTTATGTAGGAAATGGTTCTGTAGTTTGGTAAGTAGGCCAATGTGCAGACAACTCTACTGACCAGTGGCACTGAAGCAACATCTGTTGTGAATATGAAAAGCCTAGAATGAAACTTTGCTCAAATATCCTTGTGAAATGACTTGTGTATTTATCCCAACGGTCCCTTTTTCTTTTTCATAGAAGAAGTGTGCCATTGGGAGTATTACAGTCTTCCTTGTAAGTGAGGAATGCAGATTCCTTTAGGCTGACGGAGAAGCTTTTTAAGGTAGGGTTAGGGTTGGGGTTGGGTTGTTTGGGGGAAGAGATCAAACAGCGAGGTCATCGGTCTCATCGGATTAGGGAAGGAAGTCGGCCGTGCCCTTTCAAAGGAACCATCCCGGCATTTGCCTGGAGCGATCTACAGAAATCATGGAAAACTTAAATCAGGATGGCCGGATGTGGAATTAAGGTAGGGGAATCTGCTTTCTGGATTTATCCAAAAGAGAGAACCTAATTCGCATGCGTGCCCCGAGATCACACCATATATTTTCATGACCCAGCTGTTTCAGTCTTCACTTCCCGGTCGTGTTTAGATGTAGATCATGCCTAGGGACAGCCTAACTGGTACGAAAGCAACATACCCAAAGTTTGCTGCCGTCAGCGCCGTTTGCAACCTCACATTAATACGTCCTACAGTTCCATTAAGGCGGTATCTATCATTACGCCGTAACAAGTCAACAATGTGTAACTGTGTACATGCAACGTGCCAAGGAGACAGTCTTGTCCAGATCGACAGCCACGTCATATATATTGTTACTGTCCACATGTTTTCCTGACCCATTCACAAACATTGCAATTTCCCCTTTTGTAAACTGTAGTTGAAACTGAAATGACTATATTTCATGATTATATTTTCACTTGTGTACATCTTTTATAGCAAATCGTTTATCCTGTAGGCTGCCTTGTTGGTATAGTATACATTTTGTTGTCTGCTAAACGAACCTCCCAGCATTCTTATTATCCAACGAACGAACTGCATATTGAAATATTTCATCCATTTAAGGACGGCATCGAGAGCGCTCTGACTGTTGATAAATATTAACAGTATAGTTCTCTGCGTCAGTGATTCGTTTACCTTTGTGTCGTTACATTTCTGGTGTTCGTGTAGTGCACGGAGGCTTTTTCACAGCAGCAAATGACGTGAAAAGTGTGTTATGTTTCATCTTCATAATTGAAAGATTCATTTTAGGAAATGCATAGTTAAAGTTAAAAAAATAAACATGAATTTGTAAGAGTAATATGTACTTACAAGGAAAGTAGAATCGTAAAGGTACTGCTTGCTGCTATTAGTTGCATATGCTTTTAACTGTACACTTTGTTTGCACTATCATTACATATCAAGACGAGATACACTATGTGATCAAAAGTATCCGGACACATGACTGAAAATGACTTACAAGTTCGTGACGCCGTCCATCGATAATGCTGGAATTCAATATGATGTTGGTCCCCACTTAGCCTTCCATTCTCGTAGACTTACTTTCAATCTTGTAGGTTTCTTGGGGAATGGCAGCCCATTCTTCACGGAATGCTGCACTGAGGAGAGGTATCGATGTCGGTCGGTGAGGCCTGGCACGAAGTCGGCGTTCCAAATCATCCCAAAAGGTGTTCTGTACGATTCAGGTCAGGGCTCTGTGCAGGCCGGTCCATTACAGGGATGTTATTGTCGTGTAACCACTACGCCACAGGCCGTGCGTTATGAACAGCCACTCGATCGTGTTGAAAGATGCAATGGCCATCCCCGAATTACTCATCAACAGTGGGACTCTAAAGGTGCTTAAAACATCAATATAGGCCTGTGCTGTGATAGTGCCACGCAAAACAACAAAGGGTGCAACCCCCCTCCACGAAAAACATGACCACACCATATCACCACCGCCTCCGAATTTCACTTTTGGCATTACACACTCTGACAGATGCCCTTCGGTTATTCGCCATATCCACAGCCTGCCATTGGAACGCCACATTGTGTACCGTGATTCGTCACTCCACACAACGTTTTTCCACTGTTCAAGCTTCCAGTGTTTACGCTCCTTACACAAAGCGAGGCGTCGTTTGGCATTTACCGGCTTGATTTGTGGCTTATGAGCAGCCACTCGGCCATGAAATCCAATTTTTGTCACCTCCCGCTTAAGTGTCATAGTACTTGCAGTGGATCCTGATGCAGTTTGGAATTCCTGTGTGATGGTCTGGATAGATGTCTGCCTATAACACATTACGACCCTCTTCAATGGTGCATGGTCCAAAACTTCCCAGCCAAAAGAATCAATTAAATCCCGAGTCTTTTGAGAGGTGTGAGGCCTAGCGTTATCGTGCAGGAGCAAAACTCCTTTTGTCAGCATGCCGCGCCTTTTGTTTTGAATTCCTCTGCGGAGCTTCTCTAGAGTTGCACAGTAGGCATCTGAGTTGATTGTCGTTCCTCGTGGCATAAAGTCCACTAGCAAAACACCGCGCCGGTGCCAGAACACAGTTGCCATAATCTTGCGCTTTGACAGCGTCTGTTTGGCTTTGACCTTGACGGGTGAGGTTGTGTGTCACCATTCCATCGATTGTCGCTTGCTTTCGGGAGTGATATGGAATACCCATGTTTCATCTCCAGTGACAATTTGACTCAACATGTCATCCCCTTCTTCCTCGTAACGAATCAAAAAGTCCAATGAAGTGGCAAATCTCTTCCCTTTGTGGTCCTCTGTGAGGAGTCTGGGTACCCACCGAGAACACAGTTTCTTAAAGTTTAGGTTTTCAGACAAAATTTTGTACAAAACCGATCTTGAAACTTGTGGAAATTCCAAAGAAAGAGTGGAAATTGTGAATTTTCTGTCCTCACGAATCTTTGTTTCGACTGCAGCCACCAAATCATCAGTGATCACTGAGGGCCGGCCTGAGCGTTCTTCGTCATGGACGTTTTGACGGCCATTTTTAAACTCTCTAACCCATTGACGCACTTTACCTTCACTCATTGCATTAACGCCATAAACTTCTGTTAACTGACGATGAATTTCTGCAGCTGAAAGGCTTCTCGCCGTTACAAAACGTATCACTGACCGTATCTCACACGCGGCGGGCGATTCAATAATCGTAAACATTATAAAGTAGCACAGCGATGCGTACACGTCAGCTACAGAGCTGCAACTTGCATCAGTTAGAACGGGAAGGATGCCGGCAAGTGGCGCGGTGGCTTGTTGCGGCGTCCGCGCAAACTACGGGACTATACGCGCGAACGGCCCTTACTTAAAAAACAACCTTCGTATATATATATATATATATATGTATATAAATATATATATAATAATAATATATATAATAATATATATAATTATAAAAATGCAAAACTGTCGTGTCTGTCCGATTGAACTCGCTAATCTCCAAGACTACTAGACGAATCTTCACTGGCTTTTCGTTTCACAGGTAACTTTAGTGTAGCTTGTGCAACGTGTAGGCTTCATTTCATTAAAATCGGATCAAAGAGGATTAAAAGTTTTATCTAAAACTATCGGGTCTGTCGGTTTGACCATGCAAATCTCAAAAACTGTTAGACGGATTTACGTGGGAATTTCACAGGAACTCCGGCGTACCTTGGGGGAACATACATGTTACATTTCATTAAAATCGGATATTGAAAACGGATTTGCGTGGGATTTTTGCGGGAAACTTCGGCGTATTTTGTGACAACATAAATGTTTTATTTCATCAAAGTCTAATAACGGAAAAATATTTTAATCTGAAGTTTTGTCTAAAATCGTCTGATCAGCTCAATTGCTCGAATGTTTAATCATTATAGCATAGTTCACCAAAAAACCAATAGATGGCTCTGTCTTTTTAACTCGCTGACAGATCTATTTTCCGAAGTTTGCGTCAGTGACGGAATTAAGGGCTGTAATCTTATCTTTACGAATACAAACTAACAGCGAATTTACTTGGCTAGAATTTACGAATTACTGATTTCGCTTTGCGGATTAAAAACTTAATGACATTGCTTTGCTTCTTTCGATGGGTTTTATTCATATTCTGTGCTAGCCAAAAGCAAGTTATTACGTTTGCTTTGTGATTTCGGTGCCTGTTCATTACATTTTGATTTCGTTTTGTTTACGAATAAAATTGCCTAGAAAACGGTTGAGTGTCTCTGTATACACCAGAATAGCTAAAACACTAAGGACTATATCGTCCCATGAACCCAATGAAAATAGTGGTGCGAGACTTTCTGTAGGTCATGAACATGAGGCTTTAACTCACTGTTTGTAAACTCCTTCCAAAAGCGGGCCGTGATATTTCAAATCGAGAGCGTCATGCTTTATCTCGCTCCTCAGAATGCTTCCCTCATTCAGGCATAAAGTTATTTCTCCCCAACGCAACATTACAGAGGCGTAAATTTTTAGTGGCTTATTCCCAACAATTTACCATTAACCTTTAAACGTGTACAATTTCCAGTAAGGTTATGTTATGCCAACACCACAAATGAAGTTCAAGGCCGGACTCTGCATTTGCGGACTTGGAATTACTGTCAGTTGCTTTTTTTCATAGCCAGCTGTATTGAAACGACTCTCGTGGAAAAATAAGAAATTAAAGAGAAATAAAAATTGTTCTAAATTCAATTTATTCTCTGTGTTGTAATGAAGTAATCATGCTACATGCAAGTTATGTCATGGAAGATAAATAGAATGTTATTCAGAGAAGAGCAAACTGTAAATTTAATACAGACTGTTTGTACGAGAAACCAGCAAAGATTATATCTTAAAGTTATTCATTTTTTAAAAACAAAAGAAAGCAAGTGGGGCCTTCCTCTTCTGATACCGACTGTTTCTTGCGATTCCTTAGCGAGTGGAGGTATGTATGTTTGCTCTGTGCAATTTGTAATTACTTCGAGTAATGTGTGTGGAGTCATTTGGACGGCTCTTCGGAACCATATGTTTTAATCTGGGTTATGAGTGTCAACATTTTAGATTTGTGTATCAGGATTGTGTGCACATTGTTTGGAAGCAAAACAGCCGATAGCCCATCGCGTCGCGTCATTTAACCACTAGGAACAAAGTCAAACCTTTGCATTATTTTTCTATATAGGCCGGTTTCATACTTTTTGCCCCTCTGCGTATGGAAGTCAGTGTAACATATTTTCAGGGTCAGTTCTGTCAAACAATGACGATGTGCTGTAGCCACCAGTGCCTGGTACGTAGAGAGGACATTAAAATCTTGACGGTGGAAGTAAGGTACTAAAGCTAATGAAAGTTAACCAAATAATATTACATTTCCTGACGTGTGTCAAACTACGAGCAGCAACCGCATCGTGCCATCGTATTTATGATGCGTCTTTTTTGAGACAACCTTCCTTAACTGCACTGCATTTTAGTAACAACTAAATATTGTTTCCAACTTTTTTCTCTGTCAATAAGGAAAGATACGTTACACTACGTGGATCTCTCCCGTGTTAGTGAGGCAAAAAATCTTCTCCCTCATGTCTCCAAACATGCTACATCGAACATTGCATACTAAGAAGCTTTATAAGTTGAAAATAAATTCCATACGTACGAAATTTCGGGCACAGGTATAAATGAATACCCATGCATCACAGTACCCATTAGGCTGGCAAGCTTATGGAAGATACTCCTCACTTTTGGAGTCCAAGATATCGGCGGAGGTAAAGAAAACAGTCCTTTCCCAAGAAAACAATCTTTCATCAATGTGTACTGCCAGTAATACCTTATGATTGTGAGACGTGGACATTAAACGAGTTCATTGCCAGACAACTAATAGTATTCCAAAGACGAATGGGAAGTAACAAGGAAACACAGATAGAAAGCAGTTGATATGAGACAAATAACAAAGGTCAGTGACATAGCGGAGGGAGTGGATACCTTGAAAAGACAGTGGGCTGGTCAATGCGCTGGATGAAAAGATGACAGGTGGTCAAAACAAGTACTAGATTGGAGCCCATTACAAAAAAAAAAAAAAAAAAAAAAAAAAAACAAAAACAAAAACAAGGGGAAGATCACTGGACGGATGCGACAGAGGCTTCAAGAAGACAGCCGGATTGAACTGGCAACACGAAGCTAAAGATCGACAGAAATGGAAGAATCTGCAGATATCTGGACTGTACCAGTATAAGCAGGAGAGAAAATCATCAATGGTAAGAGCAAAATTAATTTAATGTGTTGTTACTGAATTTAATGTATTAACCCAGGGCTGGTCATGGCGCTGCAAAACATTCACAAACCCCACAAGAGTGTGAGCTGTTGCTGCTCCTGTTACATCCAGGTCTCACCTAATACGACAGTCGGAATTGCTAGCTAGGCTGTTTCCTGCTGCTACTACTATAAGAACAAGGTCCTCACCATCAAAATCTTTGCACAAGGCCCCTAGGTTTTCTTTAACCTGGCTAAATTTAGCACTATATTTCACAGTACTTGTGACCTGATACTCGACTCCTAGCCTATCCCGCAGCAACTGGCCTACACCTCTCCCGTGACTGGTATCTAACAGCAGGACTCTTTTCTTTCTGCTTGACTTTTCTCCCGACCTAGCAATACAATTGTTACTACGAGTCCGCTGCACCCTATTTTGCTCAAAAACTGCTTGAGGCTCTTCTACTTTAGGTAAAAAATCAAACTGATTGCTCACTGCAATCTGAAAAGTGATTTCTGGGGTTTTCTCCTTCTGACTACGACTTGTTACATGTTCCCAGCTCCCATTGTTTCTTTCTCCCTTCAACCTGTCTAATTCTAAGTACACCATTTCTAGTTCAGCCTGAAGAGTACAAATCTTTTTTCCCTGTCCCACGATTTTCTCGTCACGGCTACATAATTTACAGTTCCATTGGCGAGCCTCATCTGGCACTATAACAGCTCCCGCGCTACAATCATTCCAGTGAAACACCAAACTACAATCCTGACATTTCACTTCTGTGCTCACTAATCTACGACAACATCCACATTTGTCACACATGACGGCAAATTAAACAATACAAATTACACTACAAACAAACACAAATACAAGCAATACAAATTACACTACATATAATTCCGCTACACCATTTAATAATCAGTAGAAAGTAACTTAGCTTCCGGTGAGATGAGCAGAGAACTTCTGGACGACTGGCGAATGTAGCAGCAGGCGAATGTAGACAGCGCGAAGTATTGTTGGCGTAGGTTATAGTGGCGGAAATCACAAAACGAGTAAGAAACTGAAGAGGCTCGATATTATCTAATGACAAATTTCAACTGGCGCTATCACTGAATTATGCATAAATACTCTAATGGAAACAGAAACACCACTTAACGACTTTACTGCACAATATGAGGGGGGTCGGTTGGGTTGGGTTGTTTGGGGGAAGAGACCAAACAGCGAGGTCATCGGTCTCATCGGATTGGGGAAGGACAGGGAAGGAAGTCGGCCGTGCCCTCTCAAAGCAACCATCCCGTCATTTGCCTGGAGCGATTTAGGGAAATCACGGAAAACCTAAATCAGGATGGCCGAACGCGGGATTCAAGCGTCGTCCTCCCGAATGCGAGTCCAGTGTGCACAATATGGAAAATTAGCTGTACGGAAGTATAGAAACACAGAAAACAGGAACCGAATGCAAACTATACACGCTCGATACTCCTCACAATAAACCTACTCAGACACTATTCGGAAATTATTGAATAATCACATAACTTACTGCGGTCGATAACGAAAAGAAACACACGCCAACGGCTTGCACTTTCGAACAGTTATCTTTTCACGAAAACTACGCAAGTCAACGCAAAACCTTCAATATATAGATCACAATAGATACTAATTTACTTATTTAAACCACAGTATTGCCTTAATAAATTGTTTTTCCACGAGTAAACAATTTTATTTACGAGCGCACTGAGAAAACATCACGCCTGCTCCAAAGAGCTTAGACAGATTGAAGCGATAAGGCGGGAGAATGAAACGATAAAAGTCATGGGACAGCGATTTGCACATATACATGGCGGTAGTATCGCTAGAATCGCGTACACAAAGTATGAAAGTGGAGTGCTTTGACGGAGCTGTCATTTGTACTCAGGGGATTCTGACGAAAAGATTTCCGTCGTGATTATGGCAGCACGACGAGAATTAACAGACACTTAAATCGGAATAGTAGTTGTAACTAGACGCATGGGACACTCCATTTCGTCAACCGTTGTAAGTAGGCTGTTTATGTTTTCTCTATGTAAGTAGGCTGTTTATGTTTTCTCTATGTAAGTAGGCTGTTTATGTTTTCTTATTGGCAACGTTACGTAGCGCTCAATATGAAAATCACTGGCTGTGCTGTGTGCAGTCTGTGGCTAGTTTGCATTGTTGTCTGCCATTGTAGTGTTGGGCAGCGGCAGCTGGATGTGAACAGCGCGTAGCGTTGCGCAGTTGGAGGTGAGCCGCCAGCAGTGGTGGATGTGGGGAGAGAGATGGCGGAGTTTTGAAATTTGTCATGAACTGCTATATTTATATATGATGATATCAAGGTAAATACATTGTTTGTTCTCTATTAATATCTTTCATTTGCTAACTATCCCTATCAGTAGTTAGTGCCTTCCATAGTTTGAATCTTTTATTTAGCTGGCAGTAGTGGCGCTCGCTGTATTGCAGTAGCTTGAGCAGCGAAGATTTTTGTGAGGTAAGTGATTTGTGAAAGGTATAGTTTAATGTTAGTCAAGGCCATTCTTTTGTAGGGAATTTTGAAAGTCAGATTGCGTTGCGCTAACAAAATATTGTGTGTCAGTTTAAGCACAGTCATTTGTAATTGTTCAAAAGGGGACGTTTCATATGGCGACCCTGCCAGGATACGAACCTGGAATCTTCTGATCTATGTAAGTAGGCTGTTTATGTTTTCTCTATGTAAGTAGGCTGTTTATGTTTTCTCTATGTAAGTAGGCTGTTTATGTTTTCTTATTGGCAACGTTACGTAGCGCTCAATATGAAAATCACTGGCTGTGCTGTGTGCAGTCTGTGGCTAGTTTGCATTGTTGTCTGCCATTGTAGTGTTGGGCAGCGGCAGCTGGATGTGAACAGCGCGTAGCGTTGCGCAGTTGGAGGTGAGCCGCCAGCAGTGGTGGATGTGGGGAGAGAGATGGCGGAGTTTTGAAATTTGTCATGAACTGCTATATTTATATATGATGATATCAAGGTAAATACATTGTTTGTTCTCTATTAATATCTTTCATTTGCTAACTATCCCTATCAGTAGTTAGTGCCTTCCATAGTTTGAATCTTTTATTTAGCTGGCAGTAGTGGCGCTCGCTGTATTGCAGTAGCTTGAGCAGCGAAGATTTTTGTGAGGTAAGTGATTTGTGAAAGGTATAGTTTAATGTTAGTCAAGGCCATTCTTTTGTAGGGAATTTTGAAAGTCAGATTGCGTTGCGCTAACAAAATATTGTGTGTCAGTTTAAGCACAGTGATTTGTAACTGTTCAAAAGGGGACGTTTCATATGTCGACCCTTAGCCGAGGATACCTCACTGGAATCTTCTGATTTTTTCTTGTAAATTGTGTAATTAGTGTAGATTTTGTTTATTGCTAGCACGTAATTGTAGAAAAAATCTCCTTTGTAGTTGCAGACTTTCATTGTTGTACAGTAAAACAGTTGTGGCATGCATGTAGATTTGCGCGAAGTATTTCGCAGCTGCAATTAACTAGATATTATTTTCAGTGCTATGTTAATGTGTTCTCTTATTTTTGATCTTCAAATTGTGTTTTTCTGTGTTGTCGTGTGAAATACTGTGACAATAATGGCGTGTGAAAAACGTAACACTAGGCTCCAAAGTAAACTGAGAAATGACAGTGAAAATGAAAGCAGTGTGTTAGCGCCACCGAGTAATGAATTAACTGATGTTCAAAGTAGTAATTTGGTAACTGTGCATAGGGAAATGGAGCGGGCGGCAAATAATGGCGTGGACAGTGAACCAGTTAGTGAAGAGGGAAGCATTATCGATCGATCGGTCGGCAACAGCTCGCCTCAGGAATCCGAAATGACAGGACACAATTTTGCAAATACGGTAGATTCAGGTTTTGCGTCCTCACCGTTTTCTCAAATGAGTCAAGACACATTTTCCGCTTGTCAAAATGTGAATGTTGCCGGTGCAAATTCACTGCCGAAAAGCACTGAGGAACATGTTTCAGACACCAGTGCATTGTTATTACAATTAATGCAACAAATGGGACAAAAGCTTGAAAAGTTAGACACAATGGAACAACACCAGAGACAAACACAGCAACAGTTAGACACAATGGAACAACACCAGAGACAAACACAGCAACAGTTAGACGCAATGGGACAAAATCTTCAAAAGTTAGACACCACACTTGACCAAACACGTGAAGATTTAACTAGTGAGTTACATAACATTGAATCGAAATGTCAAAAAGTCTGTAATGACGTAAAAACACAAATTTGTGAGCATTTTCAACCCATTTTTTCGTGGCATGAAAATGTATTACAGAATCACGAAGCAGCCATAAAAGAACTGCAAACCATGGTTCATGAAAATCACGACACCTTGCAAGCTAAAATTGACTCAGTTGCATCTACCGATTCGGTTACGCAACTTGCAAGAACTCAGGAAAACTTAAAGGACACAGTAGATTCGATTTCAACACAAATGGACACTCTGAAACTTGGTTCAGAAAAACACACTGAGGAAATGTGTTCACTATCGGAGAAAGTAGCCAAACTTTTGGATCAGTTCAATAATTTATCTACGAAGGTAGATGATAATCTGAATGGCACAGAAGAGTGCAAACAAATTAATACGCAATACAAAAGAGAAATCCGGGAAGTACAAGATCAGTTGGCACAAGTAATACAAAAATTTCATATTTCAGAGGACACTCGCGCTCCAACATGGGAAGAGGAACTTAGAAATACGGAAAAGCCACAAAATAATAACACAGCGCATTTCGGTAATTATGAAAGAAATTGGCAATGTGCACCGAATTTTGAAATGGAACCGCTGAAACGATGTAACAATGACCGATATGCGACTCGCCGACATGATGACTTTGACTATAAGCTGTTCATTACTACACGTAAATTTAAAACATTTAAGAAGTCTGCCAACGACATTCATCCACAAGCGTGGCTCCATCAATTCTCTCATTGTTTTCCTCCCAACTGGTCATTGGAGCACAGGTTAGAATTTATGTGTGGCTATTTAGAGAATGAACCAGCTGTAAGAATGCGATCGGTCATTCACGATTGTCACAGTGAAGGAGAATTTTACCATGCCTTCCTCTCAGCATATTGGTCTCAAGCCACACAAGACCGAGTAAAACATAGCATCATAATGATGAAACGTTTCAAACAATCTGAATTTTCCAGTCTTATGAAATATTTTGAAGACATGTTGCATAAGAATCAATATCTTTCAAACCCATACAGCCCCTCAGAACTTATCCGCATTTGCTTAATCAAATTGCCTGAACATTTACGACACATTATTTTGGCAGGACGTTGCAAAGACGACATTGAAGCTTTTCAGGGACTGTTACAAGAATTGGAAATTGACACTGACAATCGCGGAATGCGGAAACAGGAACACAACAATTACAGGTCACATCCGTCACAATTCCTCGATAATAACTGGACGCGACAAGGCTATTCTCACAACACAAATCGTGATCAAAACAGACACCACCCGTATGACAACCGTTGGCAGAGTAGTAATAATTACAGGGAAAGATCACCTCTCCGCGGTAATGACTATCACAGAGACAATCAGAGAAACAGACAATATGGGAACCAAAACAATTATTATCAAGGGAGACAGAATAACTTTAGACGCAACGGTCCAGCGCACAGTTACGACTCAGGGAGAAATTCTCCACCACGTGACCGACAAGAAAGAAACTACAGGAACTACCGACATGACGACATACGATGTGATCGTAACGACAGACCTGAATTGCATCAGAACTGGTGGGATTTAAACAGGGCAGGGCCCTCTCGTCACGGTGAATTTGTAGAAGTTAGGTCTCCAAATCCCAATAACGACGCGCGCCAACAAAGAGACAATAGGCAATGACTCACACCGCTGGCAGCCACAAAACATACTTATGAAACTGACGACGCAGCTGCCGTAGCTAGTAATTACGTAAAAATGGAAGACATTAGGGACATCTTACTCCAGGAACACGATGTAAAACATAACAACATTGCATATCCTGTGATTCACATTACAGTAAATGACGTAAAATTTACGGCAGTACTTGACTCTGGCAGTCCCATTTCAGTAATTAGTGAAACAGCTTTTAGCAAATGCAACAAATCGAACGTTTGGACACTTATATTTATAGGATTTTCTTTCTACAGATTTGCAACGCTAATTCTTGACCTGTGAAATATTTTTATGTGAGACTGTCACTGTAGCGGAAACTGCTGTCGTAAATATTTCCGTAAGAAAGTTAAGTGACCACCTGCACGTAATGCGTCGTGGGCACCCAGCTGTGTCGGACGCCTGGAGAGAGGGCCATTGGCGCGTGCCTTTCAGAGCACAGGAAGGGAAAAAAAAAGGGAGGCCATTATCCTGGCCATTGTCATTCCTTTAGAGAAAGCATCGCAAATCCGACACGCTAATTACTTGGAAACATATCGTACTTTCTGATATTTACTGAAATGCCTAATGAAATGACAAGAAATAGTTTGTCTACACACCTGACTATGACTACTGTCTTTCTAGATGAGAGATTTTTTTTACTACTTATGAAATGCCACATGACTATTGAACGATGTTCTTACGCTTTGCTTTGTACATAGTTGCTTATTTCATTTGATATCTAGTTTCTAGCTGCACTGCAGCATTGGTTGAAATAAAATTTTATAGATGTACTAATATAAATATTTTCTGTCTACAGATCGAGTATATAATAATTTTTTTCAAAAAAATGAGGGAGCACAAAGCGACATTTACCTTCACAGGAACTGCATTCACAATTTTCTTTTCAAGTACTTGGTAATTTATTTTGTAGAATAAATTGTGATGCATCACTCTAGTGTTAAGATGTGACATAGGTATTAGACATGGCCATTTTTAGTGTAATATTTTTTTCTGCTTGAGCTATGTCATGTTTTGACATAAGTTATTACATTTGCTGCTGCTAGCTTTGCCAATCTGTATTTTTTGTCATTGCTGCTTGTGTTAATTGTTTTGTGCTGCTGCATTGCCTCGTCCCTTAGTTTAGCATCTGAGCTCAGTAGATTTAAGTTAGCTTAAGATGGGGTAGGCTATATGAGAGAACGAGATGTGATGAATTGGAAGAAATGCATTGAGAAGCTATAAGAAAATGGTTTGGCCAAAAAAAGTATTTTGAAAGAGGATATGAGCAAAAAAGTAGGGTTTAGGGACAACAGGTTTACGTAGGATTTTCTTGGAAATAAATAATGAGGTAAGAAATATGTGAACATATAAATACAGAAAGCATGCTTTGATAGGATTTTTTTGGTGGAAACAAATTTTGAAATAAGACGAAAGATCTATGGAATGAAGTTTTAGGTTGGACTGCAGTACCAAATGTTACACTGAAAACAAACCCTGCCCTTTCCTCTTGTGTTATTCTGCTATGTGTTTGTGTACTCTTGTATATTTGTGTTTTTCCTGTTTTTCTGTGTTTAGCGGATATGAGTTACATTGTAGAATTTTTCTGATACTGTGTTATTTACTTTGTAAAGATGTTAGACATTATTAATTCTGTTCTGTTTAATTCTCATGTGTGAAGTTGATGTTTCAAAAGTTATTGTGATCTTTTATGTATGTACTCATGTCATAATTCCACTGATGTATATGTTTATTTCTATTCTGTTGTAAAGCCGGTACTACAAATGTTATCTGTATTGTTATGTTTTTAATGATGTATTTTGTACCTTTGTTATTGTATTCTTATGTTATAAAATTGTAATTGTCACCAGTTCATGATATTATTAACTTGTTAGTTACATTTCACTGCACACGTTTCTGTTGGTCATAGTATATGGACAATATGTGAGAAGTAGGGACTGTTAGTGTTTGCACGTGTGTTAATGATTCAGCAAGGGACTGGATAACAGCATTGCTGGTTCTAAGGACAATTCCAAAAACTTTGTGAGTACACAAGTGGTGGTTATGGACTTGCTATATTCTCCGCAAGACTCTTCGATGGTGATTGTGCACCTGCACAGTCGCAACAGATGGCTGCTGGCCGTCTCTACATGGACTACAGTGGGTCTGCACCTTCGATGGCCCACCAATACCGTAATCTCTACAAGGACTACAGTGGGTCTGCATCTTTGATGGCCCACCAATACCATTATTTCTACAAGGACTGCAGTGGGTCTGCACCTCTGGTGGCCCACCAATACCGTAATCTCTACCAGGACTACAGTGGGTCTACTCTGTGATGACCTACCTACCAATACTCTTCAAAATTTCGACTGACTCTGCTGTGGGTTTGCTCTGTTGTGGCCCATTCCCTGTATGTATGTCAAGAGTCAGCACTGTCGTTCCGTTGGAAGGACAACACTACTTCTTCAAGATTGCATGGAAATCCACTACTTCTGTGTGCATTTTCCTTTACTGCTCAGACTTTCAGAAAAACACTGCAATTTTACTGTGACGAATGATGAGGACTGTCTTTATGGACTGTGAGAAAATTTTAGCTTTTGACCAACATTGTATCAATAAGTGTGTGCATTTGATTTCTTTGTTATTGTAATTATGAAAAATTTTATCAAATCATTATTAGCCACTGCCCAAAAAAAATTTATAAAATTTTTTGTGGGGAGCATGGGGGCTATGTAAGTAGGCTGTTTATGTTTTCTCTATGTAAGTAGGCTGTTTATGTTTTCTTATTGGCAACGTTACGTAGCGCTCAATATGAAAATCACTGGCTGTGCTGTGTGCAGTCTGTGGCTAGTTTGCATTGTTGTCTGCCATTGTAGTGTTGGGCAGCGGCAGCTGGATGTGAACAGCGCGTAGCGTTGCGCAGTTGGAGGTGAGCCGCCAGCAGTGGTGGATGTGGGGAGAGAGATGGCGGAGTTTTGAAATTTGTCATGAACTGCTATATTTATATATGATGATATCAAGGTAAATACATTGTTTGTTCTCTATTAATATCTTTCATTTGCTAACTATCCCTATCAGTAGTTAGTGCCTTCCATAGTTTGAATCTTTTATTTAGCTGGCAGTAGTGGCGCTCGCTGTATTGCAGTAGCTTGAGCAGCGAAGATTTTTGTGAGGTAAGTGATTTGTGAAAGGTATAGTTTAATGTTAGTCAAGGCCATTTTGAAAGTCAGATTGCGTTGTGCTAACAAAATATTGTGTGTCAGTTTAAGCACAGTCATTTGTAATTGTTCAAAAGGGGACGTTTCACCGTTAGGGAATTCAATATTCCGAGATCCAAAGAGTGTGCCCAGAATACCAAAGTTCAGACATTATCTCTCACCGCGGACAGCCTTCACTTAACGTTCGAGAGCAGCAGCGTTTGCTTAGAGTTGCCAGTGCTACCAGACAAGCAACACTGTGTGAAATAACCACAGAAATTAGTGTGGGACGTACGACGAATTTATCCGTTACGTCAGTGAGGTGAAATGTGGCGTTAATAGGCTGTGGCAGCACACAACCAATGCAAATGCCACTGCTAACAGCATGAGCTTGCCTGCAGTGCCTGTCCCATGTCCTGGGCTCGTGACCATTTCATTCGGACCCTAGACGACTGTAAAACCGTGGTTTGATCAGGTGAATCCCAATTTCATTTGGTAAGAGCTGACAGTTGGGTTCGAGTGTGTGCATATCCCATGAAACCATAGATCCAAGTTGTCAACAAGGCACTGTGCAAGCTGGTAGGCTGTTACACCTCGCCTACAACTTTAACTGGAGAAGGAAGTGTGTTATTGGACTTGTACCACACGTGGAACGAACTGCTGGTGCATAGTACAGAAAGTAACTTAAAGAAGTTCGCAATGAGGCGAAGAGAAATGACACTTTTATCCAAAGATAATAATTACGTTGGAGCCACCGCGATTTATGATCATCTCGTGGACATAACAAAAGGCAGGACATATTTCTTAATAGTGTGTCTGATTCCAAGGACGGCAGTAAATGCTCTGCGCCGTGCTCCCATAGTGGTCACAAGGTTGATCAGGAGTTATTGGGGTAGGGCGTCCCATTCGTCCAGCAGCAGTGTTGACAACTGTTGAATGGTCTTTGGTGCATGTGGACATGCTGCAGTATGTCTCCCCAACGTACCCACCACGTGCTCAATGGCACTTAATTCTGTGGGCCGAACATACTCTAGATCCAAAAGTTCGTCCATCCAAGCTGTTCGATGTGGTCGCGCATTGTCATCCGTAAAAATGAAAAAAAATGGTTCAAATGGATCTAAGAACTATGGGACTTGACATGTGAGGACAGCAGTCCCCTAGACTTAGAACTACTTAAACCTAACTAACCTAAGGACATCACACACATCCATGCCCGGGGCAGGATACGAACGTGCGTCCATAGCAGCAGCGCGGTTCCGGACTGAAGCGCTAGAACCACTCGGCCGCAGCGGCCGGCGTAAAAATGAAATCATGACCGAATGCACTCCAGAAAAGACGCACATGGGGAAGGAGGACAGTGTTACAATAGCGTTGACCGACGAGTGCACAGTTTTGCCACCCATTTTGATGTCATACGACCATACAATGATATAGTTCCCGACACAAAAACACCGGGATCACTAAACGATCATGTTCGACAATGTTCCTGGGTGCATTACCTCTCGCCTTATGAGGGTGTAATCTACTCGTATTTTAATAATAAAAAATGACTCACACACACACAAACACACACACACACACACACACACACACACACACACACACACACACACACACATTATACGAGGCTCATTTTGAGAGGAAGAACCGATTTGTAATGGAGTAAGAGTAACTTTATTTATGAAAATAATTGTATCACAAACTACGACACGTACATTTTTTAAGTTTTCAACATAGTCACCATGAACCTTTAAACATATGCCAAGTCGTAGCACCAGCTTTTGGATCTCAGCATCAAAGAATTCTGTTGCTCGGCCGGTAAACCAGTCAGTAACAGTTTCTTTCAGCATGACATTATTTTCCAAGAGCTTTTCCCCAAGGAATTCCTTTAGTTTTAGAAACAGATGAAAGTTTGATGGTCTTAAGTCGGGGCTGTATGGTGGATGATGCAGTAATTCTCAATGAAACTTGTCCAGTTGCGTCTTTGTTGCCGCAACATGAGGCCAGCATTGTCTTAAAACAGAATAACGCCGCTAGAGACCAGTCCCCTCAAGCGCTTTTGAATAGCGCGCCTAAGCTTTATTAATGTTTCACAGCACTTCTCAGCGTTTATTGTCATTTCTCTTAGCAAAACATCTAACAGAAGAATGCATTTCCGGTCCTAAAGACCGAGGCCACGAATTTCTGTGTTGAAGGTACTTCTTTGAATTTTCGTGTTTTCGCTAGGGAGTTTAGATGATGCCACTCATTGGACTGACGTTTCTTCTCTGGAGTATAGTGCGCTATCCACATTTCATCACCGATCATACTGTGACTCAAGAACTCGTCACAATCCTTGTGAGAGCGCTCGAAAATGGAAAAAGAATATGCCATTCGCTTTGTATTGTGTTCTTTTAACATTTTCGGCACTCATCTCGTATACATTTCTTTAGCAGTGTAGTTTGTCGGTAATAATGTGATAAACTTGTGGAAATTGCTGATGCAGTTCGTCAATAGCTAAGGTAGTGTTCTGGCGAAATGCCTCATCAACGTTTTGTGTCAAGCCCTCATTCATGACAGTATGCCGTTCAGATCGTTCTTCATTATGAACATTTGTCCTTCCTTAATTAAGCAGCCTACTCTATTTACGCACAATTCCATCATTCACTACATATGCATCACAAACTTCAACAGGGTGCCTGTGACTTTCAGCAGGACGAACTTGTTTTGCATTTAAGAACCGAATAACCGAGCGCACTTCACTGTCGGCGGAATTACTACTTGACTTGATGACAAACGGAGCAGTATAACCATACGACCAACGCAGGCAGAGACGTGAAGGGTACTGGCGGCATGGTAAGAGACTGGCCGAGAGCGGCCGACCGTGAAGGGATGTGTGCGTGAAATGGTGCGCGCACAGGATGCATTATCGGTTCTTACTTTTAAAATGACACTCGTATATTTTACACCAGTTAGTATAATAATTGAACTGTGATGTACATTAAACTAAATAGCCAAGATCTAAAAATTTCATCTTTCAATTATCCTCGCACTCACTATCGAGAAAGCATATCTCTGACATTTATATCATCTTTATATGAAGTGACAGTGTAAACATAATGTATAGTGGAGAGAATGTTCAATAAGGAGCAATGTGCAGCATCTTTTCGATTATACCTTCCTGCCTAGTGCATGTTACTGTCTTAAATTCATTTTAACTTTAACAGTATCATTTCTCAAAAACCAATTCTATTGTCAGCAAAAGACAAAATATATCCCGATTTGAATGTGAACTGCTGCCGTAAAATGTGTCTGTGCTCTACGCGAAATGTCTATCTTCTAGATTATAGAAGAAGGTCCATGAATATCAAATAACAGCCGTTGTTTCTATTGGTATTGATTATAAAATGAGCCTGATAAAATTAATATCCACTTCCTGACAAAAATGATGAATCATCCAGAAGGGAAGGTAGAAATGAAATGAAACTTCACGAATTGACAGGGAATGTTGTAATAGTGATTACAAAATCGAGTTAAATTGCCAGTATGAGCACAATCATCAGTCTGACGTTGCACACCATGTGGTTTGGATACATGCACTGATTAGGTTGGAAAGAGTATCATGAAACTGTCACATCAAGTCGTGAGGCAAGCTAGCTCATAATCATTGTAACTGATTAAGGAAATCCTGTCCGCCCCTATAGCCGAGTGGTCAGCGTGACGGATTGCCATCCTACGGGCCCGAGTTCGGTTCCCGGCTGGGTTAGGGATTTTCTCCGCTCACGGACTGGATGGTGTGTTCTCTTCATCATCATTTCATCCATCATTTGATCCCCATCCGGCGCGCAAGTCGCCCAATGTGGCGTCGAATAAGACCTGCACCAAGGCGGCCGGACCTGACCCTTAAGGGGCCTAAAGGCCAATGACGCCAAACGCTCCTTCCCATTTCCATGGCATCCTGAAGACTGACGCTGGGACTGAATTGCCAGCTGGTCCGACACGTTTTGTGGGAGACACATCTGGGGTTCTTGCTGTCCGCGGAAGTACTTCACCATCATACGGATGCTCATAGAGACTCGTGCCACGTGTGGATGAATACTGTCCCACCGAGAAACGACACCACAACAATGTCGCCCGAGAGGTAACATTCGAGCACGCATGACGTTCGTGACTTATCACTGTGCCGTCAGAGCCCCCTCATTCACTACCGGCGGTGACCTTATGTTATATCCGATGAGCTCTATACCATGGCATCGGGAGTAACACGCTAAGCCTCTCCAGATCATTAGAAGACTGGGATCTTTCCTGACTGCCGAAATGCTATCCGACAATGGCCATTCGGGGTAGTGTAGAACCATGTTTAGTCCCTTAACACTATGGGACACAATTCATTCTCAGTCCATAATTCCCAGTCACGACAGCACACCAAAAGCAACCGTATGTTATGTGTTAATAGTAGGGTTCAAATGGTTCAAATGGCTCTGAGAACTATGGGACTTAACATCTGAGGTCATCAGTCCCCTAGAACTTAGAACTACTTAAACCTAACTAACCTAAGGACATCACACACATCCATGCCCGAGGCAGGATTCGAACCTGCGACCGTAGCGGTCGCGCGGTTCCAGACTGAAGCGCCTAGGACCGCTCGGCCACCTCGGCCGGCAATAGTAGCGTACGCATGGAATGGTTAATTCCCTGTTTCGGCTGCAACTAGTCACTGATCCATAGTGCGAGACGCTACAGAGTCCATTACTTATTCTCGGATGGCAGACATAGATTGAAAGCTGTTACGATGTGCTTGGTGCACAATGAGGCGATCTTCCATTGTAGTGATCACACGTGGTCGACAGGAACCTCAGCGATGAGTATGCCTGCCCTGACGTTAACATACAGTCCAACATCATGCCACTGTATCATATGTCGTGTATTTTCAAGTAGAAATAAACGATAGTATGTCTACGGCCTTGGAGTGGATAAAATGATTTTGATCACAGTCTAATAAATACATTCATGTCACTTTTTGGTGTGAAAGTTGTTACCGTTTGACAGCTGGAGCGACACTAGCGCTCCATGCGGTGGGAGAGCAGACAGTGAGTTGGTCGGCCGATTTGAGGGGAAGAGACCAAACAGCGAGGTCGTGGGTCCCATAGGATTAGGGAAGGATGGGGAAAGAAGTGCCCTTACAGAGGAGGAACTACCCCAAAATTTGCCTGAAGCGATTTAGGGAAACCTAAATCAAAATGGCCAGACACGGGTTTAACCCGTCGTCCTCCCGAATGAGAGTCCAGTGTGGTAACCACTGCGCCACCTCGTTCGGTGGACAGTGACGTGTGTTGAAGGATACTGCATGTTTCATTATTTTCCTGATTAAGTAACGAAAAAATTGCTGTATTTTTGGATTCCATTCAATTCTAAATAACCAAAGGATATGAATTATCGTGAAATAAATCTAGAAACTGCTGAATTTCACTCATGCAGTGACATAAGCTTTAACTTGTTGATGAAAAAATACCTTTGAATTTGTGTATAGTGGAAGCTTATTTCGCTGATAACAAGAAAATATAATATTTCATGCACACGAAGCATATATTTCTTTCGCTCTTTGTTCTTATTGCGATAGGCAGTTCCGTTGACACGTAAAAAATTTTTAAGGAGTCTAATAATTCACCCATTCTTAGACTTCATTCGACTTTGTAATACACAAATATTTTGCATCAAACGCGAATATGTTGTGGATTCCATAAAATTTTACTGACAACGATCTCATTCTCCTCTTGAGCTCCATGAATGTATGAGTTGCTGTCTGTTGCACTCGCTACCGCAATAAGTTCCTGTTTAGCGTTAATAACACAGCTTTACAAAATAAATTTTTTTTTTCGTTGCCAGGGAAGTTTGAACGAAAATGGGATATTGTTATGATACTCATTCCGAGTATATTTGTACTTTTTCAAAATTGGCTCTGGTTTTTGAGATATAGGTTGTTTGTGGAAATGAGAGTTTCATGTGGATAATATCGACTGCAGGGTCCATAAATGGTGTAATGTATTTGCTACCTGTTTTTTAATTAGTGATATTGTACTATCTTTATTAAACAATTGTGCTCAGGGAGTGCATCTGTGTGGTTGAGGATTACATCATGCAAACATCACACTGTCAGCATGTGTTCAGTCCTGTTGTGCGGTGCGTGTGTTGAAGATATTGAGGGTTGTGCAGATTTGAATTCGGCGGTACTCGACATTCATTTGTTGGCCGAGGTAATCCCCGCAACAGCCGATAGGTAGCGTTCAGTGTAAACAAGAAAAATGGCGATGGTCGAAACTCACACACATGTGCAGTGCAGCTTCAAGGAGATAGAACCTTTTCATCGTGACGTAGCAAATAAGAGGTGAGTATTCATTTCACACAAAACAATTAATGATGTTTGTTGGATGTGATTGACATGCAAATACAAGAAAGTTCTGCATAATATGTAGTATTTGTGCAATTTTGTTTTAGGAAAACATGAGTTCTTCACGCCGTCTTTGCGTGAACCATCCAGATGAGTTCTGCTACATTTGTGGTGAATACGTTCTTCAAAAGAACAGGAAGAATATCACTCCTTTTGTGAAGGAAGCGTATCTGGCATATTTCGGAATTAAACTTGGAGATCAAGACAAGGCGTGGGCACCCCATAAAGTTTGTAAATGCTGTGTGGAGTGCTTACAGCAGTGGACAAAACGAAAAAGGAAAAGCTTAAACTTCGGAGTGCCTGTGGTATGGCGAGAGCAGAAGAACCATACAGATGATTGCTATTTTTGCATTGTTAATGTGAAAGGTTTTAATAGGTTCAAAAAACGAAAGTGGGAATATCCCGATTTGGAGTCAGCAAGAAGACCGGTGGTGCACAGCAACGATGTTCCTGTACCAACCTTCACAACATTACCCACGCTACCATCATGAGATGACGATGTGCACGGCGAGGAATGTACAAGTAGTGGTTCGGAATACGAAGGACGTGAGACACAACCCCAGCAGTTCGACCAGAAGGAGCTCAGTGACTTGATACGAGAGCTCAATCTTTCAAAGCAAGCATCAGAACTCTTAGCATCCAGGCTTAAGGAAAAGAACTGTCTTCATCCAAGTGTTAAAATAACAGCTTACCAGACGAGAGAAGAAAACCTTCTTCCATACTTCAACCAAGAAGAGGTTATAGTGTATTGCAGCAATATACCTGGACTTTTACTTGAATTGGGGCTGCCGGAATATAGACCAGAGGACTGGCGTCTCTTCATAGACAGTTCCACTAGAAGTTTAAAATGTGTTCTCCTACACAATGGCAATCGTTACGCATCTATTCCAATTGCCCACTCAACAAAACTTTGTGAAGCATATGCTAACATCAAGATGGTTCTGCAGAAAATTCAGTATATGCAGCACCAGTGGTTGATTTGTGTTGATTTGAAAATGATGAACTTCTTGCTTGGACAACAAAGTGGATACACAAAGCACCCATGTTTTATCTGCATGTGGGATAGTAGGGCAAAGCACGAACATTGGAAGCAGAAAACATGGCCTCCAAGGGAACATATGGCTGTTGGTGAAGCAAACATCATTAATGAACCTCTGGTTAGTAGGGACAAGATTGTTCTTCCACCATTACATATTAAGTTAGGACTAATGAAGCAATTCACCAAAGCTTTAGACAGAAATGGTAATTGCTTCACATACATCTGCAATACGTTCCCTGGACTCAGTAGTGAAAAACTTAAGGCAGGAATATTTGATGGTCCTCAAATTCGCAGGCTCATCAACGATACCAATTTTACAAGTCTCATGACTGTCACTGAAGCATCGGCCTGGAACAGTTTTGTCGCTGTTGTAAAATGTTTTTTGGGCAATCATAAAGCTCCCAATTACGAGGAAATGGTCAAAAACATGCTCACTAACTTTCAAAACTTAGGAGCTAACATGAGCATAAAATTGCACTTCCTTCACAGCCACTTGGATCGATTTCCTCGTAATCTAGGTGATTTCAGTGAGGAACAAGGAGAGCGGTTCCATCAAGATATGAAAGGAATAGAGGAAAGATATAAAGGAAGATGGGACAGGCATATGATGGCAGATTATTGCTGGAATCTGCAACGTGACTGTTCTGAAGAGACCTATAAAAGGAAAGCGTGCAGGAAGCGGTTCGTCATGGACGGAAAATGATATACTTATAGAGAAACTTTTCAATTATGTTTTATACGTGGACAAATGCCTATCAGGTTTTCATAGAAGCTATTTATAAAGATTATTTTCTTTTTTCATTGTAGTTTGTAGCGCTCGAGTTCAGTATTAGCAGTTTTTTTCGAATTTTTTGAATAAATCATGCATTATCTCAAAAACTAGAGCCAAACTGCATAAATGGTTGCTATATTCGTCCTCAGCACCACTAACCCATCCTAAAGCCACTCAAATATCCTTGGCAAGAAAATGAGTGTTGACCAATGTAATAGTTTGCTGCATGTCCTCAGAGTACCTCATAAGCAGTTTTAGAGTTACGCATGCTGTAAATCGGCGGTACTCTTCTGCTGTTATGCCCACAGGCTCGTCTATGAACCATTCTGCATTCTCTAAACTATTCAAATCCGAGGTCCGTGATGAGACACATGTTTTAATGATTGATGGTATGCCAACACTGCGTATCGATCAATCTCTACCACATCAAGTTCCTTGTTCACCCCATTAAGTTTCCTTGAACAGAAATACCACAGCATTACGTGTAAACTTTGATCCCACTGTATGACTACCATCCTTTTCCTTAAATAATCCATTCAAATGCATGAAACACATCGGAGAGTTAAAACCTCTTGGTACTGGATGACAGTTCTAATTTCATCGCTCTTGTTACATGTCGTTCAAGCATAATGTTTATGCGGGAAGTATTCCTGGCGTATGATTCGCTCATCATATTCCACTGGGTGAGATATATTGAGTGAAGACATCATTGCGAGGTTTCAAGCCTACTGATATAAGAAACTCCTAGTTCGCACGTGTTTCACCTTGCGGTTCTGCTGCGAAGTGCTATGCTGTGCGCTGCGTGCACTAGTTTTATACCTTACGCCCATCCTGTCTTAGATGTAGTCGTAAAATGATTTCCTCACCACGAAAGTCAACAAGTAAGTTATTCTGGTCCACAGTATGTAGCTCTAGGTAGTCCAATGTCTGAACTATAACTGGAAGGTGCATTGCGTTCGTAGGAGTCTCAACAATATTATACCCTGTTCCAACTGATGGGAAGAATCCGTAAAATGAATAAATCAATCTATCGTTGAGATATGGGTTAGTTGAAATGTTACACTCAACACGGATTGTTCAGATAGGGAGAATATACACTGTGTGGTCAGATTTATAAAATTTACTATGATCCGTCTTTAAAAACTGTTCCTTTGGTCCTACTGGTCCTCTCTGCTTAAAGTATATCGATGCATTCACCGTCCATTTTGACATTTAAGTGTACTGATGTTCGCACGGAGCTCAATTCCTTTTCCAGACTGTTTCTAAAATTCGTTTGGATCGTCAGTATCGTGTGCAACAGTTGAGTTTCCACAGTTTCGTTTTTACCATTGATTCCCAGATGCAGTTTATTGTTAGCCTCTGATATTTGGGATTGTGTTGTATGTCTCCAGTCCAGTCAGCGCAATACTCCAATCTCGAATGCTTAAATCAGCTGATGGAAAGTAATTCGCACGTAATACAGACGATCATTCTTTTAAAATCGGACTGTACGATATTGCATCAAAACATCAGCTGGTGAATGGATGCTTAATACCCGTGCTTATGTATCATTCGTAAACGCCAGGAGGTACACGATGCATAGATGAGCACACCGGAATGTACTAAAGATTTGTTAGCGCCGATAACTGTATAACACGTGTCGTCTGCCTGTGAGGTTGTAGGTCACCGAATGAGTCGAAATAGTAGACGTTATTTATATATATATATATGCTACCCAGCGAGTTCCAGGTCTTCCTGCTACGTCTAGATTCACAATTCCGCACTCTCCTAATTTCCAAATAGTCTTCGTAATGTATTTGGCATAAAAACACCTCGGAATCTCGGAATGTGAATTTACTTTTAACAAACATAAGCAGGTCTGTATTTGTAAGCGCACTGTCTGGTAAGACTGCTGGGGGGCTTTTCTTTGTTTATGGAGACACTTAGTCCTTTCTTGTAGGGTTTCAAGAATAGCCCTTAAGCGATGGCTGTTGCCTCCATCATGCAGTCATGTCTTCGTGCCTGTAGTAGTTGAACCTGCGAGTTTTGTGCATCCTTGACGGTCCAGGCAATAGTAGCAGCACTATAACTGCAAGTTACTATAACAGTAAATCCACCGCTGAGAGACCGGAAGTAGCAGGAATGAGGAACGGAATGATTCCACCCGATGTCTTGCGTATTGGCAGAACGCTGGGTAGTTTAATCAGTATTATTTTTGTCGCTCCTTTCTGCTCCAGAGCACTTTTAGCTCCATACGTCGCTGTCAGGATACAGTTTTTCATGCACTCTGGTTGTCATCCTCTTCTAATTTAGCGTCCTACGTGCAGCGCTCGTAACTTGGCTAAACATCTTCAAACCCAAGCCCAACTTTACCACCACCAGCATCCATTCTCGAACGTATTTCCTTAACTACATCAGCTACAATTCTATCTGCGGTATGACGGTCTTTATTTGCTGCATATTCGATCTCCTGCTCAGTAAACGCTTCGTCGAGCAGCAGTTATCAGCAAGTGTCAACCATTTCTGACGTTTTCTTCCAGCTCCGCAATAGTTATATCCAGGAACGTTTAATTCGACTGGTAGTTTGTGAGAATAGTGCCTCCTCCTCTAATGCATCTCCTATCAAGCTATTGAGGTGTTTGAGGTTTGGATACCATATTATACAGCAATTCGTTGCGTCGTTCCAGCTGTTTTGTGATGTGGGAAAACCAAGTCATGCAACTAAAGCTCTGTTCCTTCGACGCTGTATGACCCTCTCTACGAGATGCACATCTGGTTCTGAGCTCTTCTGTAGCTCTTCTCAGTAAAAGCATCCCGCAATTTCAGTACTACTCCCGTACTTTAAGAGGTAGGTTCTAGAATTCGTTCTCTGCACTTTGGAAACTGTGAGTAACTCGGTTGACCAGTTTGGCATGTATGACTTCTCAAATCCTGTCCTGTGTTTTGAAATACATACTAAATCATCTATACTGAATTGCTGTTTACTCATCTCTAGCATTTTAACACGATTGTCTACTGTATCTAGAAGTCTATTATAATGAAGATCGATTGGGTTAATTTTTATTGTGCGATATTTGGTTCTATTATACTGCGCAATTATTTGCGGTAGGATATCTATTTGTGCTTTAACTGTTCTGTTCAGACGTTACATGATACTTGACTGCAGGTGGGTCAATGTCGAGTAGTGATGTAATCCATACTGCTCCATCACAGTCTTGAAATATGTACTGCAAAACTCGCCGCCATTATCTGTTTGAAGGTTGTCTGCGTCCCTGTATGCAGGAGTCGCTCAAAGGGTAATGCCCAGGCAAATTTAGAATAAGTATCAACGTAAATGAATTCGTTATTCACACGCAAATATTCCCTAATGTCGACAAGATCCGCCTGCCACAGTTCGTCCAAATTATTGTTGTGGCGGTTTCTGCCACAGAATGTATCAGGATGACCAAATGTAGTCGGAAGACACCAAATGTGGTGGATGGGTGCCAGGAGGTGCCGTATTAAAACTCGGCGAGTACTTTCCAAATGATTTATTGTTTACACTACTACAGTGCTCCGTTCAGCTCAATCCGCATCACAGGGTCCCGCAATGCTGAGGACACCACCCCTGCGACCCAGTGCAACACGCTGCTGTGTGTTGGCCTTGTAGGACCGCATCATCAGGGCTGCACCTGCAGCTGGCTCAGCAGTCTTCTTCCCCATTGACTCAGCGCTGCTCCGCCAGGAGCCGTAGGCTGACCCCACTGCCACTTCTTCCTTGCTGGCATAGCTGAGAATGCGGTGACGAACAAGCACCCACGATCTGGCATCCGAATCTGCGGCCCTCGCCTCGTTAAGTCTCCAGCGTGTGTCAGAAGCTGAGATGACTGTCTGCAGTAGTGAGCCAAGGAGTGGCCCACCCAGTCTGGCTGTCAACCCCGTGTCAGCCTCAGAGGGTCGAACCAACAACCCTCTGTGGACTGGGACACTGTCGCCCCATCTTTTCCTGCATGTAGCCTGGCAGTGTGACACACCCTCCCATCCAGGAGAGCTGCCACACGTGAATAAATCTCATTAGAAAACGGCACGTATTTATACTCAGCTGTGCACCTCTGTTTTGGCAAGCACGGCGCTTTGCGTCATGTGTGCATGACACTTAGGTTTGCCGGTGGCCCCCATCTGACTGTGACTTGCGCCATGGAAACTGCTGTATGCTCCCTCTCCGGCAGTTCTACGCCCCTGTGGTCTCTACTTGCCTTCGCAACTGCAGGTATGCGTAACTTACTGCAATCCAACCCGCACCTGGCCGTAATTCGCGCTCTGAATATTGCACAAAACTAACTTTCCCCAACTTAAACGGTGGTGCCGCTACATTACTAATCATAACGTATCTTCAATGGTATGTTTTGCAATCTGGTTTGTGCACATCCTGAACTACATTCTCCATACTTATTCGATGATAACTCTCTCTCTAAGCTCAGTAATTACTGAAAGAATTTCATTCGAATGATGTGTATTACCAGTAGCAGCTAATACCGTGAGCAGTCGTAGCTAATCGATTAGCTCATTGAGTCTTTGTAATATATGTACTGTAGGAGTCAAATACTCACTTTGTTACGCTGAATGTCAATACCATCACCACTGCTGTTCTTTTCACCATCCAATATAGGTTTTATAATGGATTTGTGTTTCACATAGCTTCGGTTTTGGCAATCTCATGTAGATCAGTTAAAAGCAATATTTCACTATACATTTCCAGATCTTTCGGCGAATAATTTACAGTTTTTGTTGGTATTAGGAAAGTAAGGTTCAGAAGACTGTGTGTTCTTTGAAACTGTCTATCACCGATCTGAATCTTCTTTTTTTTTGGGGGGGGGGGGCTGTGTGCTCAACATATATGGTATTTCACTACTGACACCCAATGTTTTGTCTATCATAGCGTTGCTGTGACCGTTAATTAAACCGACAATAGCGTCATCGTCGTCGTTGCGGAATTTCTCTAAGAGTTCATCGAGAAATTCACAAAATGAGTTGAAGGTTTTTTGCAGTGTCTGCTGCCACTTCAAATGCCGTAACCTCAGCAACCGTAGCTTCTCGCGAACGGCTTTCGCTGCCTGGATGACTTTATGCTTAGTCGACATCTCGTTGTACACTAATCGGACTTCTGGGCATTGTGGGGTTTTATATATCCGCTCTGATTCCTCTTATGCTGCCTCCCCTTGTCGATAACAGCTATTTTCCCTTCATTTAAGTCACCTACTTTGTTTCCAATTGCATTAACCAATTCTTACAACGTCCCCTTCTCAATAACTGTTATTTACCCTTCAGTTAGGTCATTTTCTTTCTTTTCGATTGCATTAACCCAATCAATCAGCGTAGGGTGCACTCTCAGAAGGGTGTGACAATACATCTCTCGTTCCTTGCGCACGCTTTCAAATTTGCATTTGAGAGTTCGAATTTTCGGTTCCATGTACAAGCGAATGTTTTGTCTATGCACACTTATCCTATCAGACTGAGCTCCTGGCCTGTGTGCGATTTTATCCATGGAGTTGCGTACACTGATGTACTGACCTCTTTCCAAGGTTAGATATACATAGGAACTCCTGGAAGTTCCGTCTGTAGCTGCTATCATTGAGTTTTCTTTTTTTATCAATAACAAGAAACCCGCTGTGAGTTATTCCAGAAATCTGCATATATCTTGACAAATTATTGAACGAAATATTGGTTCCTACACGAGCCTAGTAAATGTGTTTTAAATTCAGATTGTCCTGTTTGAAAGCTATAATTAGGTGTGCATTATCTCTCACCCGCTTTTTTAGGGTTCTGGAATATGTCTGACTCAGATAAAATACTTCGCACAAAACAGCCACATGGCGATCAAAACAGAAAAATCGTCAAATTTGATCTTGGTTTTCCACAGCAACGTCGTCAAATGTGAACACTGTGCTTGGTTTTACTTTTTCTGATGCTGATGCTGGTGTTGCATCCACTCTGCATGATACCTACTACGTCAGGCACTGGCGTGCAGTGGATTTTTATTGAAAATAATGAACACTATGCCTTGCCGTGATACCGACTGTGTCACGTACTGACATGCAATGGGCTTCTCTTAGAGGATTTAGTTAAATGATGTAATTACCTGCTGTTGCATGTTGCAGTGAAAATACCGGTAGAAATAGCTTCAGTACTTGCAAAATAAGAAGTAAAAGCAAATACATGGTTATATACATTTTTATTTCGTAATCATGCATGGGGTGTACTACATCAACAGGTTCTTTCTTTAACATGTCACCAGTACAGTATACACAAAATTAAACCCTCTCCTAAGCACAGAATTCAGCATGTATTCGTCTCAAACTTGTTGTCAATACATTAGTTTCCATTGGAATCATATTGAACCACTGTTCTAAGTCGTCTGCAAGCACACTGTTCGTAGATACTCTGCCATACAGACCTTTAACACAAGGCAGCCATCTGTTCTGCCTTTCGAACACAATGGAAAGGACCATCTGTAGACCGAACAAGGTTGTAACGGTGGAATGCTGTAGATAAATGGATGTGTCACCCAATTTCACACGGAGAACAGAGTCATCATACACTGTTGTAATGGATAGAGTTACAGTTGCACAGTAAATGTCTGGCGGAGTCCTGCTCAAATGAAACTCGTCAGTCAACTGCTACTTGATGTAGGCTTTCACATAACACAGTTAGTCACATTACACATCCGTAAACGGCACTATAACACTTTTCGCTGCATTCTCGATCTCTGCCACAACACGCCAGTCTGTGTTTTTTCAGCTGCTTCTATACCAATATGTAAACGATTCGAACTACTAGTGGTTAAATTACTCACTGAAGTGAACAGTAGTGGTGCACAGGTCTTAATTGGTATCTTCTCATCCGCTACATCCTCTCTTTCTCCATGCAGAATCACTGGAATATTCTCCGACGGTGCTTATGAAGGGTTGCACTATCGTCCTGTGTCATACTGATTCTGACCCCCAGTGCACTTCCGCGTGTCAGTTGCTGGCTGGGTGTCTTCAACAAACACCAACAATTACAGCTCATTGCCCTGCTTCATCAAACTGACCAGGTGTGCGACAGCATCCCTGGGTGCTGCCACTGCTGTGGGTCCCAACGGTTTGGTACACATCACTGCTGCAGACCCCAACAGGTTGGAGGGTGTCACGTCCACTGGCGAGCAACGAAGGAAAACCGTTACGAGAGACAATAGCAGCACAAAGACTTCATCTTCTTCACACAACAGTAAACACAGACATTAAGTAAGGGGTACTTACTCCTCCGTGGCTTCTTCCTATTCTGCTGCTGCTGTGCCTGGGCAGCACTGGACGATCTCTGCTGGCACTTCATGCTACTGCAACTGAGCCTGCAGAGATGCTGGCTCCCCTGATATCCCCGATAAGATCGGATTCTGCGTTCCTATTGGCTACTGCCAATTTCAAGCGCCTCTGCTGGCATAACTGTTAAATAGATCAGTTGCTTGGCCTTCTGTATCTGAGGCAGACGTCTCTCGTAAGGTGGAAAACTGACTGTGAGTTTCAAAACAGGCAGGCAGTTATAACAACATCATCGGTCTGCCTCACTTGCAGAATGCATCTTGATACCATTTTGATGCATAGCCATTATCTGCTGGACAGTACTCCTGTTCATTTTGAGGCACTCGTCCATCTCCTTTCTATTATGCATGTAGGAGGCTGTGGGCGCAGTCCTCGGCTGTATGCTTACATGCAACATGGCTGTTAAACTCAACCGCGAGGGGTAGCCGAGCGGTCTCAGCCGGTTTGCGCGGCTTCCGCCGTCGGAGGTTCGAGTCCGCACTCGAGCATGCGTATGTGTGTTGTTCTTAGCGTAAATTAGTTTAAGTTAGATTAAGCAGTGTGTAAGCCTATGGACCGAGGACCTCAGCAGTTTGGTCCCATAGGATCTTACCACAAATTTCCAATTTGTTAAACTCATCCCAGTCAGACACCAATACCTCTTCGATAGAACACATTCCGCATAGCAGCAAGGGTGGACTGGTGGAGTGGGAACTGGATGGGTATGTGCAATTGAAGTTCTTCAATGATATACATCACATATACGAATATGATACCACTGAAGTGAATTAGCATCAACTGCCTGCTTCTTCCATTTCGGTAGAATGAGTGCTTCATGTGGAATATCTCGGTAGTTTGTGCATGTGCATAAGCATGGATCGGTTGTGACATGCATATGGCTTCATCCCTTTGTATTGTCACAATTTGCTGAACCGAATTCTTACGTTTCTTTTTCCTACACTCTTCCAGTATCATAATCTTCCATCCCTGTGGCTACCATCTTCCTTCGAACGTATATGTGTCGTACAGCTATTAAAGGGTTCTCTATCCTTCACGTTCATGTAATTGATCAAACACACGCAATCTTTCCACAACAACAGCTCAGCACAGATTCTGGTGACAGGAGCAGAGAAAAAAAATTCCCACCCAAATTTGAATTTCTCACCAATTTCCTTGAGAGGGTTGGGGTGGGACGTCAGCACAGCCCTGGGACAAAGAAATTTCCACTATTTTTAAATTCCGCCAAAATTCGAAATTTCCGCCAAAATTCTAAATTCCCGCCAATTGGTTAGGTGGTGGAGGGCGGAAGTTGGAGCGGAAGGGGAAGGGGAGCGGAAGGGGAAGGGGAACAGGGAACCACATGCCAGCTGAGGAAAAACGACGTCATCTGTGGCCGGGGTGGGTGGGTGGTCGGCGGTAGGGAAGTGGGGAGGTGTGGGGGGTGTGAGGGATAATTACGTGATCAGTTTAATAAATTTACATATCAGTTTGATGTAATTTGATATTAAAATTACATCCAGAGTCCCTTTACCCTACTACTGATGGGTACATGAATCTCTTCGCACGTCCTTTAATCAATGTCAGTGAGAATCAAGTTCACGACAGTACCTGTATCCAGTACTACTTTTATTAAGGTATTACCTACGTATATGTTCATAGCATATTGTGTGTTAGTCATGTACCTACCATCACATTCGATGCCATCAGAATACAAGTTTTTCCAAATGTTAATGCTTTTATCACATCTAATTAGGTCAATTTGTAAATTATCACCCCTACTCCCTTCCTTGAGTACCGTCATGGAGCCTAATGTGGTCTGGTTCGTTTTTCTGAACAACTATAGACGGTTGATTTATGTCCTCCACTACATTTCTATCAGCAACTGAACTCCAAAAATTCTGATTACTCTGGTTATCGTGTGTTGAGTTTTGCAATAGGTCACAGTTACAAGACTTACATAGCCAGGATTGAATCTCTTATCGCGGTGTTTTTACTCGCGCCTATTTGTATGAGTGTTATGATCCTGTTGATTATTGTTTTCATTGCACTGGTCACCTGATGCATTTTGCTATTCAGTGAGACTGATTTTGCTCATTTTGTGATTACATTTATTGCCATTACTAAGATTTTCATTCTTCGTTAGTACTATCACATCCTCTTGAATTTAAATCTATTGAATCCAAAACTAATAAAAGTTCCTCCAAGTTCATGTCGGACAATGTAATAAATTTCTCTCAGATGTGTATTGGTTACTTTGGCTTTAGTGTTTGCACCAGGTCTCTATGTGGAATTGGAGTTTACAAATATCTACCCTTATTAATACAGTTATTGACATATTTCGTAAGCTCAGGAATGGCTCAGGGTTAAACACTTCTTTGTGGCGTCGCTCTTGGATTCCGGTTGGTCACTATTTTGCAAAAAGCAATGTTTCAACTTAATAATATGTCCTACAATATTCAGCAGCCACCGTGGCCCACATCGAAGCATCACCCTGAATACAGCTACTGACGAAACCTGTTTCGTGCGTCAGGCCATGATCTCGCCATGGCTCTTCAAAATGCACGAATGAATATGGCCTGATGTACTGCTCTCTTATGTTGAAAATGTGCTTGGTATTACCAACCCCACATCACGTTCTCCTCAGGTAACAAGGACTTGAGAAGCAGAGGAGCCCCCATGTTGCATGATGTGTCGTGCGGCGGAGTCAAGGTTTCTGCTTGCATTCGCTGCTATCTGCTTGACGTAGGTTCGGCGACGTGATTTATTTGGGAACATTTTCTTGTCGACTGTCCACCATTCACTGCATCTTTTACTACTGAAAGTTCTTGTTCAACATTTTCTATTTGTGCGTTGAAATCCTCTCGCCACTTCAACAAATCTTGACCCATTTTCTCATTGCGTTATACATTTCGATTTCTGACTGACCTTGCAAACGATCCCTCTCAGGAAGAGTTTCAGTTGTGACCATTTCAATAAGTTATTGGACCTCCGTATCAACTGAAACTGTTCTTTGATTGTTATTTTCCGATATCCAAGAAGCGTACTCCTCGGTAAATTGCTTACACTGTTTGTGTAAAGATTTTCATTGCTTGGCCACTAAATTATCAGCCCTTTGCCATTAGCTGCCAAACAGTTCCGGATAGTTTTTCTTGGGTTTGCTTAATTGCGACGACTTCGTCGGCTAGCATTTATACTGCTTTAGGCACACACTCTTGTACGGGGGGGCACACACTCTTGTACGGCTTTTAGATCCAATATCTCAGCTGCTAAAGGGTCCTATTCTGCTGAAATTTCAGATGCTTGTGAGGTTTTTAGATACGATATCTCAGCTGCTAAAAAGTCACTTTCTGCTGAAATTTCATAATGTGCTCTCTATTGTTCATATTTCAGATATTGTTGTAGACATAATTTATGATTTTCTTAATATTTCTGCTAAGGGATAGATTGGTTGAGTTCCCTGAGCTGTGAATTGCTCAGCTGCAGGGTTCAAAAAATGGTTCAAATGGCTCTGAGCACTATGGGACTTAACATCTGTGGTCATCAGTCCCCTAGAACTTAGAACTACTTGAACCTAACTAACCTAAGGACATCACACACATCCATGCCAGAGGCAGGATTCTAACCTGCGGCCGTAGCGGCCACGCGGTTCCAGACTGTAGCGTCTAGAACCGCTCTGCCACCCCAGCCGGTTTGCAGGGTTCATTTCGCTTTCTTTAGCCTGATCTGAATATGTAGTTGTCCGTCTTTTTATTTTTACTATAATACAGTTTTCAACAATTTATTAAGAAAGTCAATATTTAAACTAGTAACAAATTAATTACTCACATATTATTCAGTGCAAGAGCCTGTAGCAATAGTGGTTACGTGACAATAGATTTCCAAAGAAAAACAATCTACTAGAACTTCCCCTGTTATTGTTCGACATGCTAATTTTACTTTTGTGTTATAATGTTAAGTATCATATGCACTTCATTAGGGCTACATCCTCTATCCTGAGCTTTGAATTATTCTAAGTTAAAATACCAGTTTGCAAATACTGTACACCAAGCTCAGCTTGGGTTCTGTTCTCCATCGTCGACTTCCTGTTTCCTTGAGCTGTACCTTTCCTTTTATACTGTAATATATGCGCTCCACTCGAATTTATTATTTTTTATGAATTCCATGAAACAGAGACGTATGCATAGTATTCGTTGTACGTGAATAAATTTATTACAAATTTCCATAAATGAACAATTGTCATGTAATGTATAATGTACGGCACGTGAAGGTAACCAAGTGCCACACTGATCTTATCTTAATGAGGTCTGTGATTGGCACTTCAGTTTTTCGCATTATAAACAATGTGTTTACACAGCCTGATCGCACAAAATATTCTCACTTGTTACCATACTTCTTGGTACAGTGTACTCGTGATGGCATTAATTGTTTTGTGCCTCTTTTCTCGCAATGGCGTTATGAAATTTCAGATTTTATATCGTGTAATACGAGAGAATTGTCACTTTCAAAGAAAAAAAGAGAAAATTCCATTTCAACGATAAGCAAATTATTGCGACTTCGAACTCGTTGTCCGTAATTACACACTCCTGTTGTAAATACAACAGGCAAAAGCGGGAGAGTGAAGTGCACCGACAGGGACTGTTTCCAGCCTTCGGACTAATGCTGATGTAATTGCTCTCTCATTCAAAGCAGAAAATCCGGGGGATTGCCGCGGTGGTGAAAATTTTAAAGTTGTTCGTACAGTATAAATACAAAATGCCTATTGATTTAAAAGCTTTTAAAGCAGATATTCGACCATGCGAACAAAATGCCGTGGAGTGCAGATATGCGATGTAACAAACGCACTATGCTGGGTGTGATACTTTCATTTTTCATTGACTTTTCTCACCCAGCTCCGATCATTGACAGAAAATATGGTGTGGAATGCACAAAAAATTTCTTTCATTGCCCAACAGCAGGATTCGACATACGGAAGTCCTCATTCAGATGTTTGTACTTTTGCATTTTATTTATTTATCTAATATTTATTTATTTTTCATTGCAATACTTGAATCATGGCGCCAAGCGAATAGTAACGGTAATGGAAAATTAAGTTTAACCGGGCAGGTATGAAACACAACTGCAAAATGAGGAGAGTCAAATTTCCTCGTTGTAGGTAGTGACGACTTTGTATATCAAGCAGTATCATACAATGAAAATAAATCATCATTACCCACTGGTAAATGAAGAATCAGTTTCCCAACAAATGAGAACGATGTGGTGCTAAGCCTGTATTTTCGTTCTCCTTTGGTAATCAAAATCAGCTTATCTTTATCAAAAGCCATTTCACATCCTCTGATGGAAAGGACGTTCTCTCAACTTTTCAATTCTTTACGCTCTTCAGTTATAGCTATTCATATTGTTTTTTTTTTTTCAATTCCCTTTCGTCCATTACGTCAAAGTATCGGCCTTTAAATTCCTCTCGGAGAGGAACAAAGGTTTTCCTTTGTTTATCTAACATTCATTCGCCTTGCAACGAATCCCACAAAACTAAATTTCATTTCTTTTGAGGCTCATAATTACATCTTCCACCCTAGTCTGTTGCCTGATCCACTCTTTCGTTTTCTTGAATTCGCACTGTGTATCTTCTCATTGGTCCACGAGAACCCCTCATTTTCTTTAATGTGTCACTGCTAATATATACTGACTTTCTATTTCACACACATGTGATGACCCTGTAGGAATAAATCTGCTGAAATTCTCTCTTAAGGCACAGCTCTGAAAGTCTTCTAACGCATTTTAATCATACTGCATAGAATTAATTATTTAGGAACTGCAGGTGCAGACTCCGAATCTTTCTCATTGAGTCTAGCTACGATTATATTATCCCACGCGCGACGTGTGACGGGGGATTTTAAATATGATCTATTTACTACGTCCACACATAGTACTCAGATGGTCTAAGATAAAATTATTACTTAAACGATCTCATGTGCTCCATTATTACCGTTAATCCTGTCTTCTGTGCTCTTTGTGTGCACGGAAGTTTACTGGCAAAATTATTTTCTTTTTCTCTGGAGATGGTTGTTGAATCTTAAGTACAGTCCCTTTTTTAATCTTACAGTTCTTGTGTGCCATTTCTATTTACTGATCGCTCATCTTTTCATAACATTTCTCTGACAGCTGAATAATTTGGTCCAGAGTTACCTATAATCAACGACATATGACTGACATATGGTGTAGGTCCGTGAAAGATGCACAAAAACTGCTTGGACAAACCTATTACGAGAGAACTCTTTAACAGATAATTTGGGCCGTCCAATTGTAACACATACAACATTACAATACACATACTCGCGAGAAGCATCACATCACTCATTTAAATTTGTTTTCTATAATATGAAAAATGTTCTATAATTAAAACAATAATTATTGTTTCTACATTAATCACTTCATTACACAACAAGTTTCAGTTGTGAGCAGATAATCTTCAGGTACACTGTAACATCGCAATCAGTTGTGTGCCAACCTACAACTAGCATCAAGCGTCATGTTACAAATTCAATATCTTCGTTCAAATATACGTCAGGATCACAAATAGCGTACAATAAACCTGAGGCGATGCATTTGACAGTACAATATTTGTAAATCACAGTTTATGCTGACTGGAGGGCTAACCGAAGTTTTAGCATTTGTACGAGGGTGAGTCAAATGAAAACCTTAAATATTTTTTAAATATTCTTTATTGTGCAGAAGTGGTACAAAGCCGCATGACTGTTCAACATAATCTCTCCCACGCTCAATGCAAGTCCTCCAGTGCTTACAAAGTGCATAAATTCCTTTAGAAAAAAATTCTTTTGGTAGTCCGCGCAACCACTCATGCACTGCGTGACGTACCTCTTCATCAGAACGGATCTTCATTCCTCCCATTATGTCTTTGAGTGGTCCAAACATATGGAAATCACTTGGGGCAAGGTCTGGTGAGTATGGTGGATGAGGAAGACACTCAAAATGCAGGTCTGTGATTGTTTCAACTGCTGTACGAGCAGTGTGGGGCCTTGCATCGTCATGTTTGAAAAGAACACTTGCTGGCAGCAATCCACGTCGATTTGATTTGATTGCAGGCCGCAGATGATTTTTTAGGAGATCTGTGTATGATGCACTGGTAACAGTGGGCCCTCTAGGCATGTAATGCTCCAAAATGACGCCTTTTTCGTCCAAAAGAGAGTCAGCATAACCTTCCCTGATGATGGTTCTGTTCGAAACTTCTTTGGTTTTGGTGATGAGGAATGGCGCCATTCCTTGCTCGCTCTCTTCGCTTCCGGTTGGTGGAAGTGAACCCAGGTTTCGTCCCCAGTAACGATTCTTCCAAGGAAGCCATCACCTTCTTGTTCAAAGCCCCGAAGAAGTTCTTCACAAGCATCAACACGTCGTTCTCTCATTTCAGGAGTCAGCTGCCGTGCCACCCATCTTGCAGCCACTTTGTGAAACTGGAGCACATCATGCACAATGTGGTGCGCTGACTCATGACTAATCTGTAAACATGTTGCAATGTCATTCAGTATCACTCGGCGGTTTTCCTTCACTATGGCTTCAACTGCTGCAGTGTTCTGTGGAGTCAGAACTCGGTTTGCTTGACCTGGACGAGGAGCATCTTTCACTGATATCACACCATTTGCGAATTTCTTACTCAATTCGTAGACTTGCTGCTGTGACAAACATGCATCACCGTACTGAACCTTCATTTGTCGATGAATTTCAGTAGGTATCACACCCTCACTACGCAAAAACCGAATAACAGAACGCTGTTCTTCGCTGGTGCAAGTCGCAAGTGGGGCAGCGATCTTTATACTGATAATGCGATGGTATGTGTGGATCTGCAGTATGCTACCACCTACAGGCCATTCTGCACGATATTTGTAGCACGCTTACCAACTTACAGGATAACGGTGCGAAATTTCGATTTGTTATTACAAATTTAAGGTTTTCATTTGACTCACCCTCATAGAAGGAACGGGAACAATAGCAACTACTGATGAATGCAAATACATTTAGTTTCTTATTGCTACCGAATTCCAAACATTGATGAATAAAACTGAGGAAATACTTTACAAGTATCATTTCAATACGCGCAGCTTTTGCACACTGATTGTGAAATGTGAAGTAACTTCCCTTTTTCTGCAGTGAAGCTTTTGATAAAATCAGACAGGGGACGTCTAATACGTTTACTGCAGAAGCTGAAGCATATCTCCGACGGCTCGTGCCGGGCATGCTGAACATTCTGAGTGTGTCCGAAATGGAAACACTTTAGCGACTGTTACAGGGAAGAACTGAAGTACACTACTGGCCATTAAAATTACTACACCAAGAAGAAATGCAAATGATAACGGTATTCATTGGACAAATATATTATACTAGAACTGACATGTGATTACATTTTCACACAATTTGGGAGCATAGATCCTCAGAAATCAGTACCCAGAACAACCACCTCTGGCCGTAATAACGGCCTTGATACGCCTGGGCATTGAGTCAAACAGAGCTTGGATGGCGTGTACAGGTACAGCTGCCCATGCAGAGTCAACACTATACCACCGTTCATCAAGAGTAGTGACTGGCGTATTGTGATGAGCCAGTTGCTCGGCCACCACTGACCAGACGTTCTCAGTTGGTGCTAGATCTGGAGAATGTGCTGGCCAGGGCAGCAGTCGATCATTTTCTGTATCCAGAAAGGCCCGTACAGGACCTGCAACATGCGGTCGTGCATTATCCTGGTGAAATGTAGGCTTTCGCAGGGATCGAATTAAGGGTAGAGCCACGAGTCGTAACACCTCTGAAACGTAACGTCCACTGTTCAAAGTGCCGTCAATGCGAACAAGAGGTGACCGAGACGTGTAACCAATGGCACCCCATACCATCACGCCGGGCGATACCCCATATGGCGATGACGAATACACGCTTCCAATGTGCGTTCCCGCATTGTCGCCAAACACGGATGCAACCATCATGATGCTGTAAACAGAACCTGGATTCATTCGAAAAAATGACGTTTTGCCATTCGTGCACCCAGGTTCGTCGTAGAGTACACTATCGCAGGCGCTCTTGTCTGTGATGCAGCGTCAAGGGTAACCGCGTCCATGGTCTCCGAGCTGATAGTCCGTGCTGCTGTAAAACGTCATCGAACTGTTCGTGCAGATGTTTGTTGTCTGGTAAACGTCCTCACCTGTTGGCTCAGGGATCGAGACGTGGCTGCACGATCCGTTACAGCCATGCGGATAAGATGCCTGTCATCTCGACTGCTAGTGATACGAGGCCATTGGGATGCAGCACGACGTTCCGTATTACCCTCCTGAACCAACCGATTCCATATTCTGCTAACAGTCATCGGATCTCGACCAACGCGAGCAGCAATGTCGCGATACGATAAACCGCAATCGTGATAGGCTACAATCCGACCTTTATCAAAGTCGGAAACGTGAAGGTACGCGTTTCTCCGCCTTTCATGAGGCATCACAACAACGTTTCACCAGGCAACACCGGTCAACTGCTGTTTGTGTCAGAGAAATCGGTTGGAAACTTTCCTCATGTCAGCACGTTGTAGGTGTCGCCACCGGTGCCAATCTTGTGTGAATCCTCTGAAAAGTTAATCATTTGCATATCACAGCATCGTTTTCCTATCGGTTAAATTTCGCGTCTGTAGAACGTCATCTTCAAGGTGTAGCAATTGTAATGGCCAGTAGTGTAATGTGGCAAAGTTAGATTAGGTAATCAAGGAAAACGTCCATCGAAACGTAGTTCCATTTTGCCTTGGTTTCATCGCATTTGTATAGCTCAGTCAGTGGAACAGAAGCCAAGAGCCAATTTGAACTTTCTTACCAATTTTCGCTTTTCACTCAGTCTGTGTCACAAGATGAAGATCATTCTGAGAGGTCGCCATTAGCTCTAGTTACCAAATTACCCTGTTTATCTATATTTCACCTAATTTTTAATGCTCTGTTCTTACGACTTCCATATGAAGTTTTTCTGTGATTTGAAGCGTCATCTGTCCGATTGAAATTGAAAATGACCGTAAATTGGGCGAGATAAAAGCAGGCTAGCGTGGTTCGGCGACTTGACTTTCAGCTTCGCTCTTCTAGAGTAGCGTACCGCCCATCGAGAAGGCTTTAGTCGTGGCGTCGTCATTGATATTAGCTCTTGTGATTCTAGAGAATATTTCGAATATGGCAAAAGTTAAATGTACGCCCAAATTTATGCGTAACTACCTGAACGAATTTCCATTTCTACTAGGAAGAAGAACTGTGCGTGAGTCGAAATGCTAGATGTACAGGAAATACTCAGATATAAATAAAACCGAGTGAAGAAAAAATGTCATTTCTCAAGCCCATTCAAGACGAAAGTGTGTCTATGAAAAGTTAGTCCTGCCAATAGGTTTAATAGAAATACGTTTTAAGAAACGAGGTTCTGGTAACGTTGTAACAGTCTGCAGTGTGGCCAAGAACAAGTAGCACGAACTCTGCGCTCTGCCGTGGCTGTTCCTTTAGCTTAGTACGACCAAACAGTGCAGTGGGGGAACGGATAAGCAGAGTCGCCAATGTTCGAGTCGTAAACGCGCAAATTTTTTTTATTTAACGCATAAAACTGTATCCAGATTACACTTCCACAACGCGGTGTCTTGCGTATTTCTCTCTTACTGTCACCTTTATTTAAACATTAAAACATAACATGAACTTCTTACACACGTAAACGACCACCTTGTTTCGTCCATGACATAAATAAAGCCAATACAAAATAGTTGTGGATACGGTAACATCGTCCGTATCCAGCGAGGCACAAAAACACAATAGGTAGGCTACACTAGATGACACACTATGTCACGCACGGTAATTCCATTCTGTACATCTGACGTCCACGCTTATCTTTAATAAAGCCGATATGCACACGTACGAGCAACGTTCGCCTTAGAGAAGATTTGCAAAGTGATCGCCTTGCATTTGCAAACACTTAACCAGTCGCTGGATCAAACTTTGCTCTCCCCTACGCAACACCTGCTTCCACAATTATCGAAACGGCATGCACGCAAGCTATTAGATCGTAGACATTCATGGTTGGAGTAGTACAAACTTGTGCCCCCACAAATCAAAATCTAAAAGCACGTGGAGGCCAGAACATTGGACTTTCACGACCAAACTATTTCCCTGGAAACGCTTTATTTAAACTGTCACGCACATTCACTCCAAAGTTTGGTGGTATACCATTATTCTGTAAGCATAGCTGCCGCTGAATATCAAGTGGAACGTTTTCTAATGCATGAAGCAAAGAAACGTAAGATATAGTGGTGCGTTGAGCTTGTACGGCAGTAGGTAAGGACCAGGAAGCAGTCATCCCACGATTCCAGCCCACGAGTTTACGCCAAAGCGTGTCTACAAGTCACGTGACATGTGGATTGTGTTCCAACCAATAATGGCTGTCGTAGACGTTGAAAATACCTTCACGAGTGAGGCTATATTCGACAGTCCATATCACGTTATTTATAAAATCTTCGTTATCTTCCGTTTGGTGCAAAAGCTATTCACAAAACTGTATTCATCGAAAACGACCTTCTGGTCGCTGTTGTTAAGTTAACGTATGATGACATGAATCTGGTCTTTGAGATATCTGGAACTGCCTTGTAACGTCACGGGTACTTCGCCGAGGTGACTGGTGAATTGTTTCAAGAGTCGCGTCCTCTGTGGAGTACGTCTACTCCTTGGAAGACTCTGTCCTTTACTTGTGAATGAATATTTTGCTTCAGGCGACGAAAAACATTCTATCAGTATGGCGCCTTTGACGGTATAGTGCAGCACATGCCTGAGCAGAAAGAGCAGCTTTTTTATCGGACGCACCCAGCACCAAAAGTATACCGAAGTGTTCATTATTTGTGTACTCCATTGGGAAGCCACCCTACGTGAACTTTGCAAGATCAGTTATGATAGTGCACTGCATGGTTAGTAGACACATGCACGGACTTAAACGGATTTCATTCTCGTGTGATAGGCTATTGTCATGTGATAAAATGATGTAAAGCTTGCAAACGACGAGAAATAGGGAACGAACGTCAAAAAAACTTGGCACTAATTCAAACTGTAGCTCCATGTGGTATGTTGGTTTTATGCTCCAGCCGTCTACTCAGTGAGCTACGCCTTTCAAAGAGATGGGGCCCCTCCACGCCCGCACCGACGTGGTGACCAAACCAAAAGTTCTACTGTCACCTCCGTAAACATGTTAGTTATCTAGTAAGTGGATCACAAGATGCTGGGCTGTGATGTCCGTGCGTCTGGGTAAGGCTACGCATTAACACGGTCCATCAGGTGATAGATAGTGGACGAAACGCGAGTGAGGGTAGCGATTTGAAGAGCAGAGGGAAAAAAGTGCCATGGCTCGTGCCGTGGGAAAAAAACCTCTGCGACAGTGGGATGGGTAGTAAGAGCAGTAGTGGCTTACTAGCTGCGATAGCTCATGCAAGGTTGGATTTGTTAGTATGGGTATCATGGATCATTACCGCGACAAGCGATGGCGATGTGTCCCAGTTGCTGCAGCTGCTACATTCCTGGAACAATCAAGATCGTTATACAGTAGTGGGAGATCGGGCGTAGATCATCGCACTGTGTGGGGGATGTGTGGAGCTTGTTTGCATGCAGTGTACGGTACGGCTTCCCTGTGTGGTGCCAGTTATTCGGCAGTGTATTTCAGCTGGATATCCAGTAATGGCGTCTGATTAACAGGGGCTCGCCTGTGCCGTTATGTTTGCGTATGCTTGGCCATAGATGTTATGTCCTTACAAGTATGTCTTTTGGTCTTTTATGTTTCCATCTATGGTTGTGGTCGTAGTTCCCCAGATTCAGAACAAACGGGTTCTGCAAATGCCTGGAGTTTCTGTATAGTCTTGTGGTGAGTTTGTGGATTACCTCCGTGAGAGTCTCAAGTCGGTATTCCCGGTGAAGGTCCGCGATGCGTGTGTATCGTGGAGCATTGCTTATGATTTTGAGTACTTTGTTTTGTATGAGCTGCAGACGGCGCAGGCGTGTAGGCGCAGCGTATCCCCAGACAGGAGCTGCGTACGTCATCAGGGGTCTGATAAGTGTCATGTACATGGACCTCGACACCCTTCTGTTCAGTGTGCTACGCCTGTTGAGCATAGGATAGAGCTGTTTGAGCCTCGCGCTAACTCGGTTGGTCATGTGTTGTATGTGGTCCCCCCAGAGTAATTTCCGGTCCAGCCAGACACCGAGGTATTTGACTTTCTCGCGGAAACGTATTGGACGTGCATGTAGAGTTATTAGTCTGCAGTAGCGGTGTTTGCGCAGTTGCTTCGGTCTTCTAGTGAACAGAACGGCTTTGCACTTGTCGACGTTTACTCTAACACGCCATTTTTCCAACCAAGGCTCGGCCACTCTGAGTGCAGTCTGTAGGCGTGACGTAATGTTTGATGGTTTCCGATCTTGTGCGAGGATGGCTGTGTCATCTGCGTAGATTGCCGTCGTTGTGTTGTGTGTGGTTGGGAGATCGTTTATGTAGAGGTTAAACAGTAGGGGCCCTAGGATGCTTCCCTGGGGTACTCCCGCGTGTATACCGTGTCGTGTTGATTGTTTTCCCTGCACGCCAGTGTTGAAACTCCTGTCTGTGAGGTATGAGTGTATTAGACGCAGCAGCCCGTAGGGGAATCCCTCGTCGCTGAGTTTGCGGTTGAGGCCGTTGAGCCATAGACGGTCGAAAGCCTTTTTAGATGTCCAGGAACACCGCCCCTGTAGCTTTGTTTATGTTGAAGCCATATGTTATATGTTCAACGACCCGTAGGAGTTGTTGTGTTGTGGAGTGATGATTCCTGAAGCCGAATTGCTCCGGTCTCAGGATATCATTTGTTATACACCGGCAGGTGCGGTATTGCGGGGTGAAACACGTTCCTTTGCATTTTCCGATGCACTGCACGATGTGACAGTGTTGCCAGCTCCTCTCATACATATTTTTTCGCAAAGTAGCTGATCTGATTTTTCTAGATAAACTTTTGTCTTGAACCTGGATGAGGAAACGTATGCTGACCTCCAAGTGCGGTATTTTTTGTTCGCACTGTATAATTACGTGGATGAAAAACATGCGTGCAGAGCCTGCAGTTTTGCGTCCTGCGTCCTTGTGTGACCAGTATCTTATAGGTAACTTATTACCATTCTCATTTTAGGTTTATTTACTTCTGTTTCTCCTCTACATCACATAGTGGCAGATCACATGTTTGGATCATGTTATGGATATCTATCCTTTCTTCATAGTGTCTACATTTACATGCACAAACATAACTGCACACTGAAAGTGAAAAAGAAGGATATACTGGAAGTGTATTTGGTTCTGAGTGAGACTGTGACAGTTGTGCAAGAGAAGGCTAGAAATAACATCGTTCCCCTAAAGGAAAGAGGTTTCATCTCTAAATGCGACAATCACCAGCTTCTTAATGTGATCAGAAAATATATGCATGTTTTCTATTCTGTTTGAAGTTATTACATTAGGTAATAGATGAGGCAGTACCATTAATTAACTGTGTTCGATTGGTTAACTCTCAGAACTGGAAAAGTATGGAAAATGCTGTCGCCGGTTTGGGACACAGAAATGTTCCTATGGATGACAGTGAATCGTTTGAAGTAAATCACCTAAAAATGTTTCGAGGTGAACAGGTCAAATAGGAACATTTTCAGAGAAAAGTATATTTGATAGATCGTGAGATGCCATGAACAATCTTTTGGGAGATGAATATTCACAACTCATGAAAATACTGCAATACGTTTTTGCAATCCTTGCCCTCAATGCAGTTGTGGAAAGGATATTTTCATAATTAAATACATGTTGGGCTGATGAAAGAAATAGGCTTTCTGTACTATACAAATTTTCGATTGTCATTTGAGGATCTCACTTGCTCTCAAAACTAAGGTAGCGTCAAATCCAAGAAAGAGGTACTTAAGTGGGTCCGAGGAAGCGAGAAATATGTTTTTGTAAGAAAGTAAGCCATTTTGGTTTATATTGAAATTGTGCATTTTGAACTTCTTGCGGCGTGATGAATAGTACATTAAAATTGTCTGTAACACCCCCGCACGCCCTCCCCCGGATTTTTCGTTTGGAAATAGGGAACCCCAGCATTAGCTCATGTGCATGATCCATCGCCACTGCCGACTACCACATCATTAAGAAAAATAGTCTTGTGCAAAAATATTGAAAAACAATTTTAGTAGCTCAAGAAGAACAAACTGACTTTAATAAAGCCACACCAAGAGGCCACCCACGACGTCGACACTTGTCACTTCCTGAGTATTCTCAGGAGTGCAATAAACATCCTTTTTCAAATGCAAATATTTATAGACTTTAAAGAGATTCTGTATAATTAATGGGACGCAATGAGATGCATGCAAATTTTCCCATCGGAAAAATGAGTTTTCATTAATTTATCTTAATTTCTCGTACACGATTTTTCTTCTGCTGTTGAGCTCCTTCGAAAGTTTGTCGTGTCTTGAAGTTTTTCTTGAATTTTCCGCTGCAGATACTGAAATTTACTATGTGATATGAATAACATTTCTCAGAAAATATTTTTAGTTCTTCATGTAATAAATAAGTTCCTGAATGTCTCATTATTCATGGAATGAGCTCTATTTTTTTCTGTTCTTACAAAATCGATTTAGTGTACCGTCAGAACAATATCAGTGAAAAAATGCAGTAAGTATTCTGTAAGACGGCTCAGACTGCCAGGCGGTGAACAGCTGGTGCTGCACCTGTGTTATCTATGACCCTGTACGTTAGCTGTCGAAGACTGGGAATTCCTTGCCGGTGCGGATCAGCTAAAAAAAGATTTTAAAAAATGCACTCAGAAACGACATAAGGATACAACACTATACCTACATCGATCAGTAGTAATTCATTACCTGGCCTACAGTGTTTAAGGTTAAGCTGAACTCATCCGTTATTCTTCCCGTTAAAATAAAAAAGAATGTAAATGGAAAGATCTTACAGGCAGAGAGAGGAATATAAAAATTTGGCAAGGTGATATCAGGTTGTCCAAGCCATTACAACTAAATATCAGGTTGTCCAAGCCATTAAAACTAAGTTCCACATGGTCTCGATTTCATCATCTGAATTTTCTAAAAGAAATTTTATTCCTAAAAACTGTGTATAGTTCTCTCAAAGTGAAGATAAGGTAATTATTTACGAATGGTGGTACTACACTCTCCCAGAAATACGAAACTTAAAATTTCAAACTCAAATCCTTTACCCAAGCAATTTGTGTATTAATCACAACGAGAAATACATGGACTGGCACTACGAGCTAAAGACATTACATTAATCAGTTTCAAACAGTGTGGAGATTAACGTGAGAACTGAGTGGAAAAGTGAGAGCAAGCGATGTGTAAGCTGAAAGCAAAATAAGTTAAAGGCCTTAAGAGTCAAAGAAGAATAACATGCCAAATCAAAGGATGTTATCATTAAACGATTGTCCGCACCTGGTAGCTGAGCGGTCAGCGCGACGGAATGTCATGCCTAACGGTCCGGGTTCGATTCCCGGTTGGGTTGGGGATTTTCTCTGCTCAGGGACTGGGTGTTGTGTTGTCCTTATCATCATCATTTCATCCCTATTGACACGCAAGTCGCCGACGTGGCGTCAACTCGAAAGACTTGCACCAGGCGAACGGTCTACCCGACGGGAGGCCCTAGCCACACGGCATTTCCTATGAAATGATTATGTCATTATATAATCACACTGTCTAATTGTAACTGACATTTCACAATGATAAAAACGAAATAAAATATAAAATTACAAATGAATAAGACTAAATGAACATAAAGACACAAAATGGTTTTCAACCTCTGAGTAAACGTAACCACATGTGGAATATAAAATAATATGATTACATAATTTTAAGTGGGTCACAAGCATAGTAGGAAGATTGCATGCTTTTTGCATAAATTTTAAAACCAGAAAAAATGTAGAGCATTTACGTGATTTTAAAATTGTACACATATAACAGAAAGTCAGTTATCTGGGAATCCCATGTAGCAAAATTCCGGTGAGGATCAAACTATGAACGTAAACCTCTAAAAAGTTTGTTCGAAAAATAATTCTTAAGATAAATTCTTAAGATAAATGAAGAGTACAAGCTAGCGAAAATATGCTGAAGAACGTACTAGGAACGTAGGATCTTAAGCAGATCATACTCAGAAGCTAATTTTTCTAACAGATGAAAATTATCAAAGGAATCATTAACGAGAGTTATATTTAATACAGTGAAACTTCATTGATCTGATTTGTATCATGTAAAGATAAGTTCAGAACGGGATTTGGGAAGGGAAAGTAACCAATGACCTCAATTTACGCAGTCGCATTATTTTATATTCCACAGGTGGTTGCATTTTCTCAAAGGTTGAAAACAATTTTGTATTCGTTAAATCTTAAATAGTTGTAATTTTACACTTTATTTCGTTCTTATAATTGTGAAGTATTAATGACAATTTATAGTTAGACAATCTGATTCGATAATCACATAATCGTTTAATAACATCCTTGAGTTTGGCACATTCTATTTTTACTCTTAACGTGTTTTATTTGTTTTTCTTTCAGCTTATACATCGCTAGCTGTCAGTTTTCCACTCAGTCCTGAAGCTGGTCTTGGTACAATAAAACGAGTTAAATAACACCAGAAGTAAATAAAGTTGGCCAGTTACATTTACATGTACATACACATTCCGCAAGCCACAATAGGGTGGGTGGCAGAGGGTACCGTGTACCAGTACTAGTCATTTGGTCTTCCGTACCACTCGCGAACCGAGTGAGAGAGAACCGACTGTCTACATGTAACCATACGAGCCCAGACTTTCCTTATCTCATCTTCGTGAACCTTAAGCGAAATATACGTTATTGGCACTAGTATCGTTCTGCAGACTGCTTCAAATTTGAGATTCTCTAAATTTTCTCAATAGCGTTCCCATTTGAGTTACCAAAGAATCTCCTTAACACTTTCTTTTGGTTCAGACCAACTAGTGGCAACTCGCCTCTGAACTACTGCGATGGCTTCCTTGAATCCGACCAGATGTGGTTCCCAAACACTTGAGCAATATTCCACAATGGGTCGCCCTGGCGTGCTATTTGCTATCTACTTTACAGATGAACCACACTTCTCTTATTATTATCGTATGCATCAATTACAGTAATACACATTTAGTAAAACAAAGAAATTTATATAAAGATGAACATGTGAAATTATATATAGTACACAAGTTTTAAAATGGCTCAGACTACACTCGGATGTTGATAGATTCGGTCCAGCGGAGTGCCTCGTGGGATGCTTGATGGAGCTTCTCAATGCCACCAGGGAAGCGTCTGATTTGACAGTCATTCACAATGTAGTTCATTGTTTGGGTGTCACCACAGTCACACACACTGTCACTTGAAAAGCCCCACTTGTGCGTGTTGTATTTGCACCTACCCTCTTCGATTTGATATCTGTTTAACTGCACCCACACCTCCCTTGGTTGGTGGGAGCCTGGAACTGGATCTGTTGGATTGTCTACAAGTTCGTGGTTTCGGGTTCTTGTAGCTTGCCACTCACGTTTCCACTCTACGTCCTGGTCGAATTCTGTGGATAGCTTTTGGACTCCCATTTCATATGCTGGTCTTCTAGATTTGAGGCGTTTCCTGGGCAGTGATAGCAAATCGTCATGAAGAGGGACCGAGTTGTTTTCAGAAACTTGCTGACAGAGGTTGTAAAGACAGCCTCTCGACGGAGGTCTGGTGGACAGATGTTTGAAGGCACTGGTAGCCGGCAAGTAGGTGTAGACCGGACTGTACCACTAATTACTCTCATGACTGAGTTCAGTTTGACGTCTACTTTCACTACGTGGGCGCTTCGGAGCCAAACTGGTGCACAGTATTCTGCTGCAGAGTATACCAGTGCAAGGGATGCTCCTCGGAGAACTGATGTGGTTGCTCCCCATGTACTGCCTGCCAGCTTTCTCACAAGGTTCACTCGTATTTGTATCTTCTTGGCCAAGTTGGGAAGGTGTTTTTTGTATGTTAAAGTTCTGTCCAGAGTGACTCCCAGGTATTTTGGGCTTTCGTTGTATCTGACTGTGCCAAGAGGGCCGAACTGTGGACTCATCTTTGCTGATGAAAGGCGATTAGAGAGTTGGGACAGGCTTACCTCGGTTTTAGAAACATTTGGTCTCAGTCGCCATGTCTCACTTCTCCACACTTCTCTAAATTCACCCAACAAAACCGGTCGACCATTCGCCTTCCCTACTAAAATCCTTACATGGTCGCTCCATTTCATATCGCATTGCAACGTTGCTTCTAGGTATTTAATAGACGTGACAGTGTGCAACAGCACACTACTGCATTCGAATATTATCACAGGTTTGTTTTTCCTACTCATCTACATTAACTTACATTTGTATCATCCTACAGTCACTCAACGACGACACCCTCCCGTACACCACAGGATCACCAGCAAACAGCCACAACTGATGCTCACGCTGTCCTCCAGATGATTGATGAAAACAGAAAATAACAGCGCTCCTATCACTCTTCCCGGGGCGTTCCTGACGATAGACTTGTCTTTGACGGACACTCGTCATCGTGGTCAAGGTACTGGGTTCTGTTATGTAAGAAGTCTTCGAGCCGCTCACACATCTGGGGAGCTATTCCACATGTTCGTACTTTTATTAACGGTCTTTAGTGGGGCCAACGTGTCAAATGTTTTTCGAAAATCTGGGAGTATCGAATCCGCCTGTCGCTAATTCGCAGGATATCCTGTGAAAAAAGAGCAACCTGAGTTTCGCACGAGTGATGCTTTCTAAAACTGCGCTGTTCCGCTGAAACTCTACTTAACTAGAGAACATAATGTTTTAGCTCAGCAGTGTGTATTATAGAGCGTAGGCAGCTTCAGGTAAGCGTAATCAATAACTGGTGTAATTAAGTAATCTGACATGTTTAATGACCTCAAAGGATAACTACGTTTGCGGAGGGATCGTGTAACTTATCTTCCAACGATGCAAGGCGATTGACTTGCATGAAGAAAATCACTGATTTGATGGTCGGGCCTGGTCATGGTCTTAGCAATGCTTGTTCGCTGACAATATAACGTGTGACTGAAGAGAACTAAACTGGAACTCACGTGCACAGAAGTGTGGTCGATTTAAAAATAAAAGAAGTTAAATGACTCTCAAATTCTGTTAAAATGAGCTCCTTTTTCACGGGTGCATGCGAATGACAAGTATGAAGCACCGTGCTGCATTCTGGAGCCCGAAACATCCAACACCTTACGGCCAACTGCCTGCTAGCATGTTCTATTCAACTCTCTCTTTGCTCCGAGGGTGAAAGTTCAGAGACACTTGTTCCACCAAGCACAGCATTACAAATAAATCATTTGCTGTTGTCAGCCTCCGCAAATGCTACGAGCTTTCGAACAACATTAACAGTCTATTTTACGGAGGTAGAGGGTTAAAGGTAATTGTATGTGCAACAAACCCCGCGTGACATAAGCACTGCGTTGTTCAAACCAGTCTTTGGACTGAGATAGGCAGTGAGCAATCATTACCTATTGCCAATGTTCATTTCAGTTACACATCTAGATTAATACTCCTTTAGGAGTCAGACGAATGTCAATCGTGGCGTAGTACTTGAAGAACAATCTACTAGGCGTGCTTTTTAAGTAAGTACTGTTTTGAAATTTAAAAAAAGACGTGCTATGATATCTCAATAATTTTATTTTTACATGAAATCCTGTACCTTAATCTACGCACTGGCGTCATTACAGTCTCATTCTTCCTTGTTTACGTTGTGTACTAAGTGTTTAAAATACCTCCGATAATCGTGAGTCCCGCCGAATGTGAAGTACGGGCTGTTATAAAATTTCTTGGTGCTAAAGGACTACATTGACAAATGTAATGTATTGCGAATACATAGAAAGAAGGATCCTTTATTGTATGATTATATGATAGCGGAACAAACACTGCTAGCAGTTACTTCTGTAAAATATCTGGGAGTGTGCGTGCGGAACGATTTGAAGTGGAGTGATCATATAAAATTAATTGTTGGTAAGGCGGGTACCAGGTTGAGATTCATTGGGAGAGTGCTTAGAAAATGTAGTCCGTCAACAAAGCAGGTGGCTTACAAAACACTCGTTCGACCTATACTTGAGTATTGCTCATCAGTGTGGGATCCGTACCAGATCGGTCTGACAGAGGAGATAGAGAAGATCCAAAGAAGAGCGGCGCGTTTCGTCTCAGGGTTATTTGGTAACCGTGATAGCGTTACGGAGATGTTTAATAAACTCAAGTGGCAGACTCTGCAAGAGAGGCGCTCTGCATCGCGGTGTAGCTTGCTCGCCAGGTTTCGAGAGGGTGCGTTTCTGGATGAGGTATCGAATATATTGCTTCCCCCTACTTATACCTCCCGAGGAGATCACGAATGTAAAATTAGAGAGATTAGAGCGCGCACGGAGGCTTTCAGACAGTCATTCTTCCCGCGAACCATACGCGACTGGAACAGGAAAGGGAGGTAATGACAGTGGCACGTAAAGTGCCCTCCGCCACACACCGTTGGGTGGCTTGCGGAATATAAATGTAGATGTAGATGTAGATGTAGAAAGCGATCGATATTCATCGTGAGATCTTTGCAGTTTACGGAGAAAACATTATGAGTGCTGGAATGCTAAGAAAGTGGGTGAGAGCATTTAAAGGTGGCTGCACAAATGTGCATGATGAACAACGGAGTGGGTTTCCTTCGGACGTTAATGAAAGTCTGGTGCAAGAAGTGGACAATAAGGTGGGAGAAAACAGACGCTTTACGATTTCCTCCTTGCGGGATGACTTTCCTAATGTTTCGCGTAGTGTTTTCTATGGCCTCGTAACCGAGCACTCGAATTACCAAAAATTGTGGGCATGTTGGGTACCGAAAATGTTGACAGATGTGCACAAAACCAAACGTTTAGACAGTGCATTGACTTTCCTTGAGCGGTACCACAACAACGGTGATGATTTCTTAAGTAAAATTGTTACGGGCGATGAAACATGGGTGGCCTACGTCACACCAGAATCAAAGCAACAGTCCATGGAAGTTGAGTAAGGGCATTGTTTTGCTGCAAGACAATGCCCGTCCGCATGTTGCGAATCAGACCAAAGATCTCATCGCATATTTCCGATGGGAAATTCTTGATCATCTTCCGTACAGCCCCGATCTTGCGCCCAGTGACTACCATCTGTTCCTGCACTTGAAGAAACACCTGAGCGGTCAGCGTCTTCAAGACGATGTCAAAACATTGGTGATGCCGTGCAAGTCAGGCGGCAGACTTCTATGAGGGGGGTATTCAAAAATTGGTACAACGTTATGACAAGTGACGGAAATTATGTAGAAAAGTAGATTAAAGTACAGGCTTTCATGTAAAACTAAAATTATTGAGATATCTTAGCTCGTCTTTTTTAAATTCAAAACGGTACTTACTTAAAAAACTCGCCTCGTATAAAACTGAGCATTTCTTTGATCAGCATTCCAATTCTAACGACGAAAAGAAAGATTCTTCGCCATGATTGTGGTACGCAGAAATGCAAACTGTGTTCTATATACGAGACGCAACGGCTGCCACATATTCCGCAGTTGAGAAAGCAGTGTTCTTTATAGTGGTGGTGCCAGTTCAGTGGTCTGTAACTTTTTTCGCACTCTTTTTCCTACAGAATTGTATTCATCCTGTAATCAGTGCCGTAAGAATGCGGTTACTCGATTATGCATGCTGTCTGGGAAACACCTTTGTGACGTTCTGAAAGGAAGAACAAGTTTTAAATCAAACTAAGTGGACATGGTGGCCGATATTTCTGTGGATGACTCGCGTGTGGACGTTTGGCGCACTTCCAGTTCCAGGCGCCTGGAGCAGCCGCCAACGCACTGGGATTTACGGCTCACCGTGCCTCAGCCTGCACCAGAGAAAAACAAAACCACCGCCAGCAGCGTTTCGCCTGTCTGCGGAAGCCGCACCACAAACTCACGACATGACGTGGTTCCTTTATGGACGTCATCTCACTTCCTACACTCGCCAGTGTCTCGGTTCTCCACTGTAGGCGACAGTGGCTTCTTGTTCGTCGTAACAACCGTAGGACGCATACTTACGGTGTGTAGGATATTTCTCAAAGACAAAAATATTGGTGACTCAATCCAAAATTTGCGCTTCAAAACTAGTGGCTATGTATCTATCTACACTCGACAACCGATCTTATGGTGTGTGTCGTAGGAATTTTCTTCCCCTCTTTCTGGTTCCAGTCGTGAATGGTCCACCGGAAGAATGATTGTTGGTAAGCCTCCTCGTGATCTCTAACCTCTCTAATATTACCTTTATGGCTTTTTCACGAAATATACGACGTTCGTTCAATAAACAATGCTACAATTCTTTTACAACCGTTAGTATGCTTAAGGAAACATGATTTAAGGTGTTCTAATATGATTTTCCTTCTGCACTTGTGCGAAGTTTTGAACAATTGCGACAGTTGTCAGAGCCGTAATGAATCATTAAAATGGCGTCTGAGCTAGATACTCCTTGTAAAGAACGTGCTGCAATTGAATTCCTTTTTGCGACAGAAAAAGAAATAAAACCTTGGTAAACATCCATAAATGAAAATGGACAGTTTACTGTATTGGTTCAAAAAATGGTTCAAATGGCTCTGAGCACTATGGGACTCAACTTCTGAGGTCATTAGTCCCCTAGAACTTAGAACTACTTAAACCTAACTAACCTAAGGACATCACACACATCCATGCCCGAGGCAGGATTCGAACCTGCGACCGTAGCGGTCTCGCGGTTCCAGACTGCAGCGCCTAGAACCGCACGGCCACTTCGGCCGGCTACTGTATTGGTGCAGTAGATATGAGTCCTGTTAGGGACTGCGTAAACAGAGTGAAAGTAACAGGAAGTGCACAGCTCGAGCTCCATGATTGGTCCGGCAAGGTACGTCTTGTCGCAACACTGCACCCGGCATGATGCATCGCACAGATGCCATTATTCGTGCAGACCAGCGCATCTTTTTGTTTTAAGTCATCAGTCTTGTAACTTGTTTGATGAGGCCCGCCACGAATTCTTCTCCTGCGTTTCATCTCAGGGCAGCATGTGCAATGTACGTCCTCAATTATCTGCTGAACGTATTCCAATTTCCGTCTTCGACTACAGTTTTACCCTCTACAGCTCCCTCAGGTACCATGGAAGTCACTCCCTGATGTCTTAATAGATGTCCTATCAACCTATCCCTTCTTCGTCTTAGGGTTTTCCATAAGTTCCTTTCCTCACCTTTTCTGCGGGGGACCTCCTTATTCCTTATTTATCAGTGCATTCAGTTTTCAACATTCTTCTGTAGTACCACATCCCAAATTCTGGGAGTCACTTCTGTTCTGATTTTCCGACAGTCATTGCTCCAAACTTACATTCTCTGAAATTTCGTCCTCATATTAAGACCTACGTTTAAAATTAATAGATGTCTCTGGACCAGGAATGTCCTTTTTACCAATACTAGTCTCCTTTTTATGTTCTCCTTGCCACGTTCGTCATGGATTACTTTCCTAGGTAACTGAAGATTTAATTTCATCTACTTCGTGATCACCAACTTGCATGTTTTGTTTCTCGGTATTCTCTTTACTGTTACTTTCATTAATTGCTTCTTTGTTCGATTTACTTGCAATCCATATTCTGTACTCATTAGACAATTCCTTTCAACAGATTCTGTAATATTTTTTTCGATTTCACTGAGAATAGCAGTCTCATCAGCAAACTTTATCACTGATATCTTTTTATAGAGCTTTTTACTCCCACTCTTTAACGTTTCTTTTATTTCCGTCATTGCTTCTTCCATGTGTAGATTGAACTCTTACGGCGAAAGACTGCATCCCTGTCTTACACCCTTTTTAATCCGAGCGCATCATTCGTTGTCTTACACTCTTTGTTCTTGCACATATTGTATACTATCTTACATCTTACCACTATTTTCCTCAGAATTTCGAACATCTTGAAACATTTGACATTCTCGAGCGCTTTTTCCAGGTCCACGAATGCTGTGAACGCGTCTTTATCAACCGCAACTTCAGAACTGCTTCTCTGATCCATTTACCTTCCTAAAGACAAACACACATGTAGGTGTCGCAGGTGTAAAAGGCGTCTGGGGCGATGGGCACGGCACCCTGCAACTTGTAGTGCCACAGCGAAGCAAGGCCGCACTCCACCTCAGGCCCAACGAAATATACAGGTCCAGCAACGAACTTGTGACCTCACATTAGTGGGCTTGTCCGCCACACTTACCGAACCTTTGGCTCCATGCAGGGCCCATGGGAAATCAGTATGTAATTGAAAAGGTATCCACTACACGTCTTAAATATCTCGTGTTCTATCGAGAGTTGACATGCATTTAAAGAAGCAGCCAAGAATTACCAAGCTTGCCTGAAATAATTTCGCGCCAGCAGCTAGCACTCGCAAAACCTGCAGTGTCACGTGTTGTGACGTACGCGTCATTGCCTGTCTTTATCGTGGGCCTCGTTCCATCTGTAGTGAAGTTAACAGCCCAGTCACTGTCTTGCACCACAGACTTTACCATTACCCTTCAATACCCTTCCTCACCTTTGCTCTTTTTATCGTTAAATGACATACCGTTTTTGTTCATTCCTTTCTACTGGTGTTACAAGGCATTCTGCATCCGGAAGAGACACAGAATCTCGAATAGAACCACATCTTAGTAAAGCACTGTGATCTCGAACACAGCCTTATGATTGATGACAATTTCTTTTGCAAATCGGACCAAAATTTAGTCATCGGAAGGAGATCACACACTAGTATCCTGTAACACCACACGTAGCCTTAATAATGACTTCTGTTTGGTGAGGAAGAGATTCCAGAAAAAAATCATCATCACGTAAAAATCAGGTAGCATCGTTGACTCGTAATCAAAAATTCTTAGGTCCCGGGTTCGAACCTCACCACTGCCTAAGTTTTGAATAAAAATCATCAACATCGGTGGTTAGAGACACCCGACATGTTACCCTCGTTCTGGCACCGGTTTTTTCAAAGAGGGCGCAGGAGCAGACGGATAGTCAGGGCACTCACATATCGTTCGGGTGGGAAACTACCCCTAACTCGGAAGAATGAGCAATAATTAACGGTATGACGATGCAAAAAGGAAATTGAAGTCACTGAGTTAAAGAAACATAAGGTACATCCATAAGGCTTGTGGCCTGTAGTTCAACTGTCATGATGATCTCTCCGTTGGCAAAAGATTCCGAACTCGTTCCGCATTCGGACCTCAGGGGAAGGACTGCTAAGGGAGAGGTTGACCGTGAGAAAACGAGTTAATAACCAACCAAAGGGTAACGTCCTACGAGTAGGGCCGTGAAATGTCAGAAGTTCTAACGTGGTAGGGAGCTAGAAAACCCAGAAAGGAAAATGTTTGGGTTCAATCTAGATACAGTGGCGGCTCAGGGAAGTGAAATGGAATGAAGACAAGTATTTCTGGTCAGATGAGTATAGATTAATATCATCAGCAGCAACAAATTGTACAAAGGGAGTATGATTTGTTATAAACAGGAAGGTAGAATAGAAAAAACCGTTCAATGATGGGGTTGTTTTCATCAGAATCGACAGGAAACCGACACCGACAACAGCAGTTCAGGTTACATGCCAACGACGCAAGCAGAAGATGAAGAGGTAGAGGCAGTATATGAGGATATTAAACGGGTAATTCAGTACGTAAAGTGAGATGAAAACCTAATACTCTTGGAAGACTGAAATAAGGTTGTAGAGGAAAGAGTAGAAGAAAGGGTTACGGGAGAACATCGGTTTGGTAATAGGAATGAGAGAGGAGAAAGTCTAATTGAGTTCTGCAGTAAAGCTCAGGTAGTAATAGCAAATACTTGGTTCAAGACTCGAAAGAAGAGGAGGTACAGCTGGAAAAGGCCGAAAGGTACGGGATGATTCCAGTTAGGTTACCTTTTGATCAGGTAGAAATTCGGAAATCAGGTATGGGCTTGCAAGGCTTATCAGTGAGTAGATATAGACGCAGATCACAATTTAGTAATGATGATGAGTATGCTGAAGTTTAAGAAACTAGTCAGGAAGAATCAAAGTTCAAGGAAGCGGGATACGGAAATACACTACTGGCCATTAAAAGTGCTACATCAAGAAGAAATGCAGATGATAAACGGGTATTCACTGAACAAATATATTATACTAGAACTGACATGTGATTACATTTTCACGCAATTTGGGTGCATAGATCCTGAGAAATCAGTACCCAGAACAACCACCTCTGGTCGTATTAGCGGCATTGATACTCCTGGGCATTGAGTCAAACAGAGCTTCGATGGCGTGTCCAGGTGCAGCTGCCCATGCAGCTTCAACACGATACCACAGTTCATCAGGAGTAGTGACTGGCTTATTGTGACGAGCCAGTTGCTCGGCCACCATTGACCAGACGTCTTCAATTGGTGAGAGATCTGGGGAATGCGCTGGCCAGGGCAGTAGTCGAACATTTTCTGCATCCAGAAAGGTCCGTACATGACCTACAACATGCGGTCGTGCATTATCCTGCTGAAATGTAGGGTTTCGGAGGGATCGAATGAAGGGTAGAGCCACGGGTCGTAACACATCTGAAATGTAACGTCCACTGTTCAAAGTGCCGTCAGTACGAACAAGAGGTAACCGAGACGTGTAACCAATGGCACCCCATACCATCACGTTGGGCGATAAGCCAGTATGACGATGACGAATACACGCTTCCAATGTGCGTTCCCCGCCATGTCGCCAAACACGGATGCGACCATCATGATGCTTTAAACAGAACCTGGATTCATCCGAAAAAATGACGTTCTACCATTCATGCACGCAGGTTCGTCGTTGAGTACACCATCGCAGGCGCTCCTGCCTGTGATGCAGCTTGAAGGGTAGCCGCAGCCATGGTCTCGAGCTGATAGTCCATGCTGCTGCAAACGTCGTCGAACTATTCAAGCATATCCAGCATATTCAAGCATATGGTCGTTGTCTTTCAAACGTCCCCATCTGTTGACTCAGGTATCGAGACGTGGCTGCTCGATCCGTTACAGCACTGCGGATAAGATGCCTGTCATCTCGACTGCTAGTGATACGAGGTCGTTGGGATCCAGCACGCCGTTCCGTATTACCCTCCTGAATCGACCGATTCCATATTCTGTTAACCGTCATTGGATCTCGACCAGAGTGAGCAGCAATGTCGCGATACGATAAACCGCAATCGCGATAGGCTACAATATAACCTTTACCAAAGTCGGAAACGTGATGGTACGCATTGCTCCTCCTTACACGGGACATCACAACAGCTTTTCACCAGGCAACGCCAGTCAACTGCTGTTTGTGTATGAGAAATCGGTTGGAAACTTTCGTCATGTCAGCACGTTGTAGGTGTCGCCACCGGCGCCAATCTTGTGTGAATGCTCTGAAAAGCTAATCATTTGCATATCACAGCATCTTCTTCCCGTCTGTTAAATTTCGCATCAGTAGCACGTCATCTTCGTGCTGTAGCATTTTAATGGCCAGTAGTGTACTAAGGGGGTAGGACATCTCTAAAAAGGGCAATCACAGGATTTGGAAAGAAAACTATAGGTACAAGAAAGGTAGCTCCGAAGAAACCATGGGTAACAGAAGAAATAATTCAGCTAATCGACGAAAGAAGGAAGCACAAAAGTGTCCAGGGAAGTTCGTGAATACATAATAAGTCACGTAGGAACGGGATCAATAGGAACTGCAGGAAAGCTAAGGCAAAATGGCTCCCTGAAAGATGTGAAGAAATCTGAAAGGAAGAAATTGTCAGAAGGACCGATTCAGCGTATAGAAAAGTGAAAACAGCCTTCGGCGTAATTGAAAGCAAGGGCAGTAACATGGAGAGTGCAATTGGATGCACTGTTAGATGCAGAGGAGAGTGGCAGATGCGAGGGGGAGTTCGTGTCTGATGACGCGGTGGAAGAATAAACAGGAATCGACAGGGAAGAGGTGAGGGATCCAGTGGTAGAGACATAACTGAAAAGAACTTCGGGGGCTTAGGATCAAATAAGGCAGAAGCGATAGATAACATTCTATCGGAATATCTAAAATCATTGGTGCAAGTGAAATCAAAGCGAGTATTGGCACATGTGTGGAATGTGTGAGCCTAGGCATATAGCATCAGACTTTCGGAAAACACCATCCACATAGTTCTGAAGATAGCAAGAACCAACAAGTGCGAGAATTATCGCACACTCAGCTTAACAACTTACGCATCCACGTCGCTGACAAGAATTATATAAAAAAAGAATGGAAAGGAAAATTATGGGCTGCTAGCATGCAGCTGCCGATTAGTTTTATGCGGTTGTTCAAATCTGAATGGCTTCATACGCATACTCCTGGATTTTTTACGGATGTGTCTACTTCAAGTGACGGATTGCCAGTAGTGCAATCATACAACGAGTATTTTCGTCTATTTATTCGCAATAAGTAACATTTGTTTATGTGTATCCTCTGCAGGTCTTCCTGCATTTCGCTACTATTTTCTAGCGTTATGACGTCTCTAGATGCAACAGCATCATCCCGGAAGCCTTCTGGAAATCAAGGGACATCGTATCTGAAGCGGTAGTGTGCTTGGGGATGGGATATGGAGCGTGTTAGAGTTAGCATGTGCAAGTAACAGTTTAAAAATTTATTAACAACAATCAGATCTACAATTATACACTTCGCTTCAAGCGCCATCTTACAGCAATAAAGGTATCACAAGTTAACAAACCAGATTAATTTAGCACATAAATGAACAATAAAATTAACCTTGCTCAAAGAATAAGAAATAATTATCTCCCATATAGGATGGATTCGATACAGAGAAGCTAAGACGCCAACTGCACTATAAATGCTTTGACACAATAGTTACAGGCCGGCCGCGGTGGTCTCGCGGTTCTAGGCGCTCAGTCCGGAGCCGCGCGACTGCTACGGTCGCAGGAGCCATTTGAACCATTTTTTGAACAAAAGTTACATGTGGCCACCTTCAATAAAACCACGCACTGGATTAAATATCACACTAAGATATTGCAGTATCAAGTATCGATATACATCACCATTCACATAAAAGTCGTAAACTTACATTGGCAGCAACCAAAATACGGCAGAATCTGCTACTCTTAGATAATCCGTGAATCAGTCAGCTTATACTGTCCACAAATGTAATGATCAGAACTGGTAATAAAACAATATTCCATTATAGAACGCACCCTACTACCGTCAGAATCAACAAGAAACGTGGGCCAGAACAGCTAAGAAACTCAACGCTGTGACCAAACCAAAATGTTCGTAGAACAACGCCGTTCAAACACTGCTTCAGCAAGCTGCTGTGCCTCACCACAGCAAAAAGGAAACCATATTAAATGGTCTTTATCCAGATTTCCAGTCCACAGAGATGTTCACATTGTGATAACAGCTATGTCCACTTCAACTTACTGCCACTACAGCTAGAACGTAACCATCGCTTCCACTGAAAGTGAGCATCGTAGTTCACGCCAGTCCTCGGTACACAGTCCAGCTGTAGATAGAGAGAGAGAGAGAGAGGGGGGGGGGGGGGGTGGTTAGCAGTGGTGACAAATGGCCACCTTCCCGCTCCACAGTGTTGCTTCCTTGTTACCCCGCCCACTGACTGCTCACTTCCGTTCAGAGTGCACTGCTCACTTAACCGTTGGTCAGAGACAATCCTCTTCCATCCTGGCGTCAACAGTGAGACCTCTCTGGGATCGATAGTACCAGCTGTTGCGGTAACGGCCTAATCTAACACAACGCTGCCCAACAGCTGGAACAGTACAACAGAGCATAGAGCCAGTCCCTCAACCAAAACGCGATGGCAGAGCTCCATCTTGCGTCCCAGTGCTACGAACGAAGGGCAACAAGTCTAAAATAACCGCGACAGGTCGTATAGTTACCAAAACATTCATTCAGGGAAGAAGTGTATGTACCCCCGGTGGTAGCTCAACAAGAGGTTGCATCACAAGAATATTAGATCTCATAATACGATTACCAGTTAATTACAGTTGAGAGGGCCACCATACTACTGGACTGATCACCCACTTGACTAGATTTGAGATAAATGTGATCTATTGACCTTGAGTGTTTGCTGATTTTTAATCTGGAGTGTCACCAAAGTCACGACTCTCAGGGCCTCCTATGGCTCAGTAAAGCGGGCAACATTTTCTGCGAAATCTTATGCGTGGCCGTACTATAGCCTGCGTCATGCAGGAAGGCACTTCCGCGCACAGAGGCGGAGAGATAGGGAAGTGTTCAAAATGGTTCAAATGGCTCTGAGCACTGAGGTCATCAGTCCCCTAGAACTTAGAACTAGTTAAACCCAACTAACCTAAGGACATCACACACATCCATGCCAAAAGCAGGATTCGAACCTGCGACAGTAGCGGTCGCGCGGTTCCAAACTGTAGCGCCTAGAACTGTAGGGAAGTTTAGAGGGGATGAGGTTTGCATAAGCGTGGCGCCAGAGAGTGGACAAACAATGTCCACGTTGCCAGACCACGTTGCTGTTTTCAACAGTGAGATTCATTTGCCTATGGTGCATCATATGATACATTCAAAGCTATGTGGTGAGTAATAAATTTTAAACCCGTTTTCAATTAACTGTCTACGTAAGAGATGTGCTGAAGATATTGGAACGCTGGTTCACAGCGTCTGCGTCATGTCGAAGGCGAGAAAAGCTGATACAGCTTTGTGAATGTCAAGTACAATTTTTCTCAAAAACATGATTTTCCAATGACAACATTATCTATATTGAAACTTCCTGGCAGATTAAAACCGTGTGCCCGAGCGAGACTCGAACTCGGGACCTTTGCCTTTCGCGGGCAAGTACTCTACCAACTGAGCTACCGAAGCACGACTCACGACCGCTACTCACAGCTTTACTTCTGCCAGTATCTCGTCTCCTACCTTCCAAACTTTACAGAAGCTCTCCTGCGAACCTTGCAGAACTAGCACTCCTGAAAGAAAGGATATTGCGGAGACATGGCTTACCCACAGCCTGGGGGATGTTTCCAGAATGAGATATTCACTCTGCAGATACTGGCAGAAGTACAGCTGTGAGTACCAGCCGTGAGTCGTGCTTCGGTAGCTCAGTTGGTAGAGCACTTGCCCGCAAAAGGCAAAGGTCCCGAGTTCGAGTCTCGGTTGGGCACACAGTTTTAATCTGCCAGGAAGTTTCATATCAGCGCACACTCCGCTGCAGAGTGAAAATCTCGTTCTGGATTATCTAAATTGGTTACAATATGTTACTTCAGAGCGAAATGAACTGCATTGGAAGTAAAAATGTAACGCAAAACAAAATAAATTTCAAACACAAGCCAAAGTCACTTTATTTACTTGACAAATGGTTATATTCCATAGATTTTTTGAAAAAAGTGTGCAATTTTTTTATATATATGTGTGGGTGAGTTTGACTGTAGATAAATGTAAATAACTGTGCATAAAACGGAATTACTGTTAGCCAAGACTAATGCAAAAGACTATCTTGTACATGGTCAGTACTTCTTCACGTTTTTCGTTCTCGATGAGCAAACTGTGTAAACTAACTCGTGCGATAGTGTAGTGAGAAGCTGCAGTTGTAATCCATGGAACAAACAAGCAGCTGACCATCTTCATCGAATAACTCGAAGGAATGCTGCGCAATAACGTCGAAACCTACCAATGTCTAGACAGGAAACGCTCCCAGTTATTTTATGACATTTTCCAATTTGTGCCTTGAAAATGATAGCGAGCTACCTGTTGAAATGTCGGAATTTTTTACGAATTTTTACGCCGCATTCTCGAGACTTATTAGAGCGTAGTACATGCTGGGAAAGGCTATATTTCACAACTATTTAGCTAGCTGGCTGCTTGTCCTAATTGAAAACTATATTTATGTCACTCATATCATGTTAATGTCTTCAGATTTCTTAAGGTAAAGATTCGCAGTCAGTAAATGTTAGGAAGTTCTCATACTATTTATGTAAATGATATGTTGACTAACAAAAACATTTTTGAAACCATAACTCTTTAAACATCGAAAAATATGAAAACCTACATCGTAATACCATCGTCACTACTGAATGAGTCTGTGTCCGAACTATATGACTGCAAATTTACGATTGTAGGTACAAGACTTATGTGTATCGTTAGCTCCCTAGCAAAGTCCTCAAGCATCTGTTATCTTCAGTGATTTATTCTTTTCTGCAACATAACCTTTAACCTCTACCAAATTACTGACAGTGGTATGGTTGTGAAGACAAAATTGTGTGACCATATTCTCGCACAACAAAACAAGTTCGTGCGTTTTGTCGCCTAACTGGTATAAATTAAGGAACTGCAGGAGTTAAGCACGAGTCTGGATGATACTTTGCGGAATATTTATGTTATTAAACCAGAAAACAATGTCTGGTAATACTTGGTGCCGTCTGCGTAACAGCTGAATGATAACCGGTATTGTCCATTACAATGACCCACTTCTGCGCAAGTTATAGCAATAACTATTCAGCGAACCATTTATTGACACTGACCGCATAAATTTTTCGAAAGGCAATAGATGCTGTTTTCCTTACCCATTAATGCAAGTTTTCTTTCAGGAACAGAACCTGAAGAAGAGCCAGCCCGCACAGAGCTTTTTCCATTGGGAACTTTGAAAGTGCCGGTTCCATCACTCATTTTCGAGCAAGTTTTTCTGGACTGGTTCTTATTACCCGTGTTTCATCAAGGTAATACACTATTGAACTACCTTCTTTTCTTATTTCTTGCAGGAATGTGGCTGATGCTGCAGTTATATCACTTCTTTCCATTAAAAACTTTCTTCCATCAGCACTTTGAACGTATTTGGAACCTACGCCTTTTAAATTTTTTTGCATTGACGGAGCACTTGTTTTGAAACAAATTTTCTTGTAACAAGTTTTTGTGACGCCAGATGTTCCCCACCTATGTACATTTGAAACAAGGAACGCCTTCAAACACCTTTGTCAAAGCCATCCGTCTTTATTACAGGTTCCTTGCGACATGAAATCAACTTTTCCTGACGTTTCTACAGCTCTGACACATTTGTCTCCTACTCTCTGTACTGTTGTATTGCCGTCACATGCTTCTGCATTTCGTCCTTGTGTCTTCAGAATGTCAACAATAGGAATCCCGATTTCAAATTCACGTTTGAAAAAGTTATAAACGCTGTAAACAAACCCCCTCACCTACTTGTGAAGCACAAAACATTTACAGCTATCACCTGACACATTTCTCAGGAAATCGCACAAACACATTTACAGATACAAATTCACAGCTACGGTGCTACAAGAAAATAACATCGGTACTCATGCAACATCATGCTTACCAACTTGTTCCAACGCGTCGGGCATTAGAGCCGAACTTAACCGGGCATCGTACCTCGGGTAGTAGTATCTTAGTCGTCATTGTTGAGTCTTATATCGTAGAAAGCAAGGGAGAGGATGTTGTTATGGGTCGCCGGTATCCTCATTCTAAAAAACAAACACACACGTGAATTATTAAGGTTCTTTATTTACATGAAGCTGCTACTTCACTTGAATAGAGTCCATGTTCGTGGTGCAAGCTGATCGGTAATAGTCCTCTTGTAGATAACATCATTAATCTTCCTATGGTCAGAATTCTAATCGCTACGTACTGTCGTAGCCTGAGACGTGAACAGAGCCCGCTCTGAAACTGACACACGCCTAACTGGAGTGTGAGGCAGTGAGTGAGGCCCTCCAGTCAGCGTTAGCGGCCTAAATAGTGGCCATTAAAATTGCTACACCACGAACATGACGTGCTACAGACGCGAAATATAACCGACAGGAAGAAGATGCTGTGATATGCAAATGATTAGCTTTACAGATCATTCACACAAGGTTGGCGCCGGTGGCGACACTGACAACGTGCTGACATGAGGAAAGTTTCCAACCGATTTCTCATACACAAACAGCAGTTGACCGGCGTTTCCTGGTGAAACGTTGTTGTGATGCCTCGTGTAAGGAGGAGAAACGCGTACCATCACGTTTCCGACTTTGATAAAGGTCGGATTGTAGCCTATCGGGTTTGCGGTTTATCGTATCGCTACATTGCTGTTCGCGTTCGTTAGCAGAATATGGAATCGGTGGGTTTAGGAGGGTAATACGGAACGCCGTGCTGGATCCCAACGGCGTCGTATCACTAGCAGTCGAGATGACAGGCATCTTAACCGCACGGCTGTAACGGATCGTGCAGCACGTCTCGATCACTGAGTCAACACATGGGGACTTTTGCAACACAACAAGCATCTGCACGAACAGTTCGACGACGTTTGCAGCAGCATGGACTATCAGCTCGAAGACCATAGCTGTGGTTACCCTTGACGCTGCATCACAGACAGGAGCGCCTGCGATGGTGTACTCAACGACGAACCTGAGCGCACGAATGGCAAAACGTCATTTTTTCGGATGAATCCAGGTTCTGTTTACAGCATCATGATGGTCAAAAAAATGGCTCTGAGCACTATGGGACTCAACTGCTGTGGTCATAAGTCCCCTAGAACTTAGAACTACTTAAACCTAACTAACCTAAGGACAGCACACAACACCCAGCCATCACGAGGCAGAGAAAATCCCTGACCCCGCCGGGAATCGAACCCGGGAACCCGGGCGTGGGAAGCCATGATGGTCGCCTCCGTGTTTGACGACATGGCGGTGAACGCACACTGGAAGCGTGTATTCGTCATCGCTATACTGGCGTATGACGCGGCGTGATGGTATGGGGTGTCATTGGTTACAGGTCTCGGTCACCTCTTGGTCGCATTGACGGCACTTTGAACCGTGGACGTTACATTTCAGATGTGTTACGACCCATGGCTCTACCCTTCATTCGATCCCTCCGCAACCCTACATTTCAGCAGGATAATGCCCGACAGCATGTTGTAGGTCCTGCACGGGCCTTTCTGGATGCAGAAAATGCTTGACTGCTGCCCTGGCCAGCATATTCTCCAGATCTCTCACCAATTGAAAACGTCTGGGCAATGGTGGCCGAGCAACTGTCTCGTCACAATAAGCCAGTCACTACCCTTGATGAACTGTGGTATCGTGTTGAAGCTGCATGGGCAGCTGTACCTGCACACGCCATCCAAGCTGTTTTTGACTCAATGCCCTGGCGTATGAAGGCCATTATTACGGCTAGAGGAGGTTTTTCTGGGTACTGATTTCTCAGGATCTATGCACCCAAACTGCGTGAAAATTTAATCACATGTCAGTTCAAGTATAATATATTTATCCAATAAATACCCGTTTGTACCTGCATTTCTTCTTGGTGTAGCAATTTTAATGGCCAGTAGTGTACTTGGGGTCGGGAGGCCGTTGGTGGCATGTTGTTTGCAAGTCTGTCTCTGACCTCTCTTGAAATAGGTGCACTTGATTCAGCGCTTACTATCGATCTTCGCGCTTCATCTTTACCAACCGTTGTGCTGGCGACAGCGTACAAAACAGTCATCGTCTCTGTCCTCTGCTGTACACAGTACACAAGGGTGTAAAATGTGTTCACATCCTTTCAAATTTAGCGTTATCCGAACCGTAACGAATAGGTCATGCTCTAACCACAAAAAATAATACTCCCATATTGTACCACCTCTCTTTCATACTTGACTCTTGTCATTAGTGTAATGGCAAGAACAGTCACTAGACATTCGCCAAAGCCAAAACCTACTACCTGATTGCCCCAGGGTATGGGCTGGTTCATCATGACAAATAACTCGTTTCCAGTCGTCCACTCTCCTGTGGCGTAGTTCTTCGTACCATCTCAAGCGTTGCTTAGCACTGACTATTGAAATGTGTGGCTTATGAAGAGCCATTCGACTACTGGAACCCTTTCTTTTAATTTTCTGTAGACATTGTGACGTCTGGACTACTAGCAGCATTTTGTAACTAATGAATCATTCCTTCCACTAATTTCAGGGCTTTTTTTTAGAACAATCGTATGTAATGGTCGATGGTCTCTTTCAATACATGACGTATTTCTCATCTTGGTTTAACTGTAGTTGTTCTCCATGTTTACACTTCACAGTCACATCACTAATTGGCGACTTTGGTATCTTTATAAGTATTGAAATGTCCGTCTTGGCTTTTTTACTCGGGAGACATCTAATGTGTAGTCTATGCTCGAGGTCACTGAGCTTCCCCGATCGACCCATTTTGCTGTTACTGCTTTTTTTCTAATCTACTTTGTCGTTACCACTTCTTTTCTGATGATAGCTACAATGCTACTGACCTTGTTTTATATAGGCGGCTCAGCCTCTCGTGACATCTAATGACGAATTACTTAATAAAAAGGTGTATACTGATTCTTTTTATCAGGTTGTGTATATAAAAACCGCTAAAAAATAAATTGGACAACAACCACATTCTGATATGGTCATAGGTTCACAGTGAGCAGGGCACTAAGAAAGAACACTGTTGAAACTAAACAAAAGAATCATAACTGCGAAATAAAACTAAAACAACGGCAGTCTGTACAGCTTTGTTTCCTCTGCGTAGTTGAAATACGCTCTTAGTTAACATTCAGCACTGCGTTCTTCGACTTGTAACATCCACGTGATAAATTTTTGGCTACAGTGCGACGAGAGGAAATTATACCTCTAACAGTTATAAACATTATGTATTCGACGTATGAAAAAACAGTGAAAACTTATAAATATTAATTATTTATATAATATTCTATGATGTAATTAGACATATCGATGTGTATCATACAAAGACAATGATAATTGTAAATTCCTTTTATGATCTGCGTTTGTCTTCCTTTGTTTTTACCTTTTGTTGGTTAGCTTTTGTAAGTTGGAATCGCATATCAAAGTGAGTTCTGTTAAGAAATTGTAATTATTTGTTAATTATTACTTGAAAATAGAGTTCATTATTATTATAAATATGAGTGAATAATTATTTGTAACTTTAATTCCTCTCTCAGTAAGCATTAGCTGTGTTAATTATTTCTTTCCGCTGCAGCGAGCGCAGCCATTGATGATAGCGATTTGTATCGCGTTCTTGTCTGTGTTTTCCTTAGAAACAAATCAAATGTTTGCGTGATGAGGTCTAAATACTGGACAATATGAAAGTATAGTTTATAGCGTTTAATAAACATTTTAAATATATACTTATTTGCTCTAACAATAGAAAGTCTCTATCAATTGTCTGCCGACATCTTAACAATTATCACAGCGGCAAATTCAAATTACGCAACTCTGCAGACATAAATGCTGAATGTAATACAAATGTGTAAAAATAAATGTGCACCGGTGGTCCCGAACTCATTTTAATGAAAATAATTCGAATCAGGTTGGTTCTTTAAAAACAGTGCTCATAGCACGATCGTTATAACAAACTTTTCTAGCTGATGTATGGAGCCGAAATTAATTACGCACGAGTTGCGAAGAACATTGTTTCAGGTAACATACGTCAGTGTTGTGCGCGGCTGATATTCGGTGGTTTTAATGATCATTTTGCTGAAGATAACTGTTTCCATCATAATCCATAGTTGTATAGAATCTGTTGTATGATCTGTGATTTAGTGACACTTACACAACTTACAGACAACACTTAAACACGACGTTAACTTGGAGTTCTTTAGCAACTTGATCAAATCTTTAGCCGGGAGAAAAATTATTTAGTAATTACTCAATGTAATAAAGTAAGATTATCATTTCCATTTACAAATTAGTTAAATACCAAACCACTGAATAACACAGCGAACGCCACACTATGCTCGAGGTCACTGAGCTTCCCCGACCGACCCATTTTGCTGTTACTGCTTTTTTTCTAATCTACTTTGTCGTTACCACTTCTTTTCTGATGATAGCTATAATGCTATTGTTCTTGTTTTATATAGGCGTCTCAGCCTCTCGTGACTTCTAGTGACGAATTACTTAATAAAAAGGTATGTACGGATTCTTTTTATCAGGTTGTGTATATAAAAACCGCTCAAAAAAATTGGACAACATCCACATGCTGATATGGTCATAGGTTCACAGTGAGCAGGGCACTAAGAAAGAACACTGTTGAAACTAAACAAAAGAATCATAACTGCGAAATAAAACTAAAACAACGGCAGTCTGTACAGCTTTGTTTCCTCTGCGTAGTTGAAATACGCTCTTAGTTAACATTCAACACTGCGTTCTTCGACTATGTGCGTTGCAGCATGGTTTCATCTTCCTTGACACACAACACTCAGGGCGATCGTGACATTGCCACTAAAGCGTGTGTCACTCTTTGGCGGCCTACGTCATGAAGTTTCTTACGATGGTTCAGCTCGTCCCATAAACGCTCAATCTGGGTCCCATCAGCGGATGCTGCAGATTGCTTCATTTGGTCACTTCCTATCTCCTGGAGGAAGGAGCTCGCGAGGTAGGCGAGATGTACAAGTACCTTATTATACTGGAAGAAAAACCAATATCCATTAGTGTTTACTGCATGGCTGGCCACCTCCACACTTGTGTGTGGTGACCACCAGTCTTTAGACAAATCCTGTGCTCACTGGTGAGAAGAGCCTGACGCTAATGATTCACGTTTTCCCCCCTTGTCGGTCTTCTTTGTGCATCATGGGGCTGGAGGTCTTGTTATGTTGACCATATTGGACACCTAGATATCAAATTAATCGCTCTGATATGGTTACATACTGTTGGGGTGCACACGATCCTCCCAATTTCCCTCTAGCCCCCAAAAGGGTAGTGCTCAATTTTCATATACTCTTCTTGGGGTACTTGCTTTTATGTTGATGTCAACAAATAAGTTTGCCGCCCAACGTAAAGGTAAGAGGAAGCGAACGCACTACCACAGAGAATTAGTTGGTCTACTGAAGGTACTGTGCCTGCACGGTTGCAACTAGACACGTCACAGCACGGTTAACACCGTAACAGACGTAAGGTGACCAGTACATTAGGAAACAAGTAATAATAATTTATTAAAGGTGTATAGCATATATTGTAAATATCTTAGTCTGATGATAAAGCGTCGCACTGGAGTAAGGGTTCCTAACTCAGTGTATTTTCACCATACAACCTAACAGAAGTTCAGTCATGGACTGCTGTCTCTTGACATTCTATTAGTTCAGGCTCGTTTGATGTTAAATACTCTGACACGTGGTGTTTACTGTCCGATCATCATTCGTTGATAGGTTCTGGGTTATATTTTCAGCAACTGTAGATTATTGGAACTGTGACAACCAGTCGGCAGTTGTATACCACTGGCCGAGTGAAAGTATGCATCCGCATTTATCTGCGATTAGCCGGAGGATGTCCCTCTGCGTTCCATTATGCTAATGCAGCAAGTACAGGGTTATTACAAATGATTGAAGCGATTTCACAGCTTTACAATAACTTTATTATTTGAGATATTTTCACAATGCTTTGCACACACATACAAAAACTCAAAAAGTTTTTTTAGGCATTCACAAATGTTCGATTTGTGCCCCTTTAGTGATTCGGCAGACGTCAAGCCGATAATCAAGTTCCTCCCACACTCGGCGCAGCATGTCCCCATCAATGAGTCCGAAAGCATCGTTGATGCGAGCTCGCAGTTCTGGCACGTTTCTTGGTAGAGGAGGTTTAAACACTGAATCTTTCACATAAACCCACAGAAAGAAATCGCATGGGGTTAAGTCGGGAGAGCGTGGAGGCCATGACATGAATTGCTGATCATGATCTCCACCACGACCGATCCATCGGTTTTCCAATGTCCTGTTTAAGAAATGCCGAACATCATGATGGAAGTGCGGTGGAGCACCATCCTGCGGTACGTTTAGCTACCTGCTTGCTTTATTCGTCGACTTCCGCGGGCTACGCATGAAACTTGCCCGCACGCGTTCAGTCGTTTCTTCGCTCACTGCAGGCCGACCCGTTGATTTCCCCTTACAGAGGCATCCAGAAGCTTTAAACTGCGCATACCATCGCCGAATGGAGTTAGCAATTGGTGGATCTTTGTTGAACTTCGTCCTGAAGTGTCGTTGCATTGTTATGACTGACTGATGTGAGTGCATTTCAAGCACGACATACGCTTTCTCGGCTCCTGTCGCCATTTTGTCTCAGTGCGCTCTCGAGCGCTCCGGCGGCAGAAACCTGAAGTGCGGCTTCAGCCCAATAAAACTTTATGAGTTTTTATACGTATCTGTAGTGTGTCGTGACCATATGTCAATGAATGGAGCTACAGTGAATTTATGAAATCGCTTCAATCATTTGTAATAGCCTTGTAGTTCCCCATGCCAGCGCTCTCTGTGGCGGCTGGCTGTACTATTGGTGGATTGTTTGTGAATCATGTGGTAAAAGCATAATAAGGTTTCTGCCTTGTGCACCCTCTATGTGACGACTCGTGGGAATTATATGACCCTAAGCTGGAGAATGCCTGGCTGATGGCACCATCTGTGATTGTAGCTGTGTACCGTGTGCAACGGTGGACACATCAACTATGGATCACTGTTTGTAGCCAACAGTCATCAGCTGACGTTGTTGGCCATGGGCGGCAACTGCGAGACAGATCTTCAATTCATCGTGTCTCACGGTAATGGGTGAATGTGCGCATGACGTTGATGTGGTACTCGCCAGTTTGAGAGCAACATATCTTCCTGACAACCATTCTTACTGTCCCAATTAAAAGAAAACAGCCCTCGGTCACTAATTCTTAACGAATTAACGGGGTTTCAAAACTGCTAGGAGTGTTTTCCTCAGAATTTAAACTAAAGAATGGTCTATAACATGGTCACAGAACTATGACTAAAAACGTATGATACAAATTATAAGTACGGAATTATCGTGAAAGACTGGCAGTACTTATATGTCATTTATAAAATAATAAATATGCCAAAAGGGCATTTGTCACAAAGATATTTAAGATTAAAAAAACTGTGATGACGAGCCACTAAGGGCTGCTCGTTACTTGCGTGATGCAGTTTGTAAACGAACTGAGGTGCCCGCGTTAAAAAATGCGGCCAGGTGAACATGGCACTGCAACGAGTGCGCCATCTAGTAGCCGTAGATACAATTAGGCTACTTCACATTGAAATATAGGCAGAAATTATTATAAATAGTATTTGGTACATAATGGAAAGCAAGGTTGGTTTGATAGTAGCATACAACCTAACATTTTGTTTATATCAAAGCTTATAACAGTAAGGTAAAACATGAAAGTATCGTTATGAAAATGCAGATAGGACTGAATGACAACTTTTAGAAAGCAATATTGACGTGAAATACAGCCAAGAAACATTTGATAATTAGAAAACATAGGACTACCTTAGAAGGAAAAGAACATTTCGGCAGCTTTCACAAGGAGACCCGAAGTCAGATATCGAGTAAAGGCTTTATACCGTTGAAAAAATCTTTGTTACGTAGCTGTAGCTGTTCGTTAAGGATGAGGCTGTCCTTTCGGTGGGCAAAATGTTGCTATCGCAGATGGCTTTAGGTGAATGACCTGTAATTAGGAGATGGTCAGCAAAAGATGAATTTTGGGGGCTAGTGCCATTTTTTCTTAGCAACCGTTCTTTATATCTAGTAGTGAAGGCACGTCCAGTTTGTCCTATATAGTAAGAGGTGCAAGTATCGCAGACAATTTTGTAGACACCAGAATTTTATAAAGGGGAACGAATAGAATGTAAATTATGAACGAATTTTTTTTTCAAATTGTTATTAGTAGAAAAAGTAACGTTGCAATCGTATTTCTTTCGAAGAATGCGTTGGATCTGATAAGAGATAGGTCCTACGAAAGGAATAGAGAAATATTTTTTTGAGTTAGACTCGATGACAAAAGTGCCTAGCGCAGTAGTTCTTTTAGCAGTTTTCTTTTAAGGACGTCATCTACTATGTTTGGTTTATACTCATTATTAACTGCTATTGTTTTAAGTAAATTGATTTCGTCGTTGAACTTTTCTTTCAAAAGTGGGATGGAAATAGCTCGGTGAACAGCAGAATGAAAGAAGGCTTTTTTATGCGATTCTGGATGAGTAGAAGATGCATGAACGATCTGGTCGGTATACGTTACTTTACGAAAAAATGTTGAAAGAAATTTTATTTGTTTCTATGGTAAGCGTCAAGTCAAGGAAGTTTAATTGGCGGGCCTCATTTTCAAATTCGATAATGAAAGAAATTTTCTTACTGTGGAGTAACCATCTCGAAAGGACCATTCGAGGCATGTTGACAGACTGACCTCTATTCACAAGCTCCATTTTTCTGTTAATATAATAACTGCTTTTGTCTTGCATGACACCCTTGGTACCAGAACTGATTCATCCAGAGTAGATAACAGTTATGGTAAGGCTGCTATCGATAGGCTGGTTCCATTGCTTGTCTGGCTCGGTTTCTCTGTGGAGTTTGACAATAGTGTCTTCTAGCGGTTGTTAAGTGCAGTCCCTGTTGCCAAAAATTCGGCATCTTACTGGTAAGCTGCTCCACGAAGACAATAAACTGCAGTGACAAATGGTACGATTTGCACTAAGTTACTGTGACTGACTACTATTAATGGTGATTAAATTTCTGCAGCCATCATTGGAAAGTACGGGCAGCTCACACGATTTTATGGTAATCATTATAAAAGTACTTACTTAAAAGGGTTAACAGTGGATATTTATGATTTCTCTGTCTTCTGTGGTGAAATTTGGAAGACAATGTTCAAGCTATACTGAAAATAAAATATTTTTGCCATATACGAGTATTTCATTACACATTTTTTTAAGTGGCCAATCCATAACAATTTTCCCCAAGTACGGGAGGATCATCGCTTCAAGAAAACCGCTCGACTGAGCGTCTTGAACGGCCCTAGGAAAAGAAATGCGCGTTTTCAGCTTACAGCATTTAAACTGAGGAAGAGATTCGGGTATGACTTATTACAGAGCGAAGAACGATGAGACCGAGTTTTTTTATTTTTTTAGTAGACGTCTGCTGAAAACTCATAGAAGTGAGTCCACTGTTGGACTGCTTCAAGAGTAAGGAAGCCAGATTATGGTTTAAGATTCCGACAACGACGCGTCAATAGCGATGGAGCTTATGCAGAGAATAGACTGGGAGTGAGACGCAAACTGCCCATCCAATTTCCTTTTGAAAGGAATCATCCTTGTACTTGCTTTAACTGACAACTCAAAATCTAAATCACAACTGACGGACGAGATTTGAAAGCAGCCGACTTCTGAATGCAAATCAAAGGCCTTCACCACTGCGCAACCTCGTGCTTCTGGGCAGAGTGTGTAACTGAAATGACGCTTTATAATAATGCATAAAGCGCACTTCGTGTAGCATTTCACATTTAAATTGTTCAGACTTTTGAAGATTAAAATCGGTGAGTAATTTCCCGGGGCATCGTAATCTGTAAAGTGAGATTCTGTGTTTCAAAGCAGCGCTAATGCTTCCATTGTAACTCAGTGAACTGCATTTCGTTCTCGGTGGCGTGTCACGTTTGCGCGCAAAGTTCTTGCTCCAGTTTTATGTTTGCAATGACAGAATTGCTCGGCGAAGAAAACTCCTCTTCCAGTGCACAACATACGTAAGATACTGTTTGACTTTGTGCAGCCTCATCCAAGCTGATTTGGTTGTATGATGTAGAATATACATCTTCATTAATGCACCTATAATTAAGCAATCGAGATATTAAGCGATTGGATCGATAGCACTCGACTGTTTAGTCGGCATAAAATTATAACGTGTAAGTGAATTTCATGCGCGACGCGCTATTTTCCAATATTAAAGAGCAGGTTTGAAAATTAACAAAATCATAATATCGACGACAAATTGCATTGATGGAAACAGAAACTATTACATTGTGAGGCACCAGTGAAGTTTTTATCAAACATTGTGATAATCTTGCTCACATAACAGCTGTTAAGTAATTCAACTTTCATTCCATTCGGAACTGACTAAATTGTGAAAATGAGAGTTTTCATATGGTTCAAATGGCTCTGAGCACTATGGGACTTAACTTATGAGGTCATCAGTCCCCTAGAACTTAGAACTACTTAAACCTAACTAACCTAAGGACACCACACACATCCATGCCAGAGGCAGGATTCGAACCTGCGACCGTAGCGGTCGCGCGGTTTCAGACTGTAGCGCCTAGAACCGCTCGGCCACTCCGGCCGGCAATGAGAGTGTGACGTGACCCCCACGTGAATGCATACATTTCAGCATTGATTTTGGCATGTGAGCAAACAGCCTCCAAATGTCATCTTGAGATAGAAATACATCTTCTCTAGAAGCTGATATTAAACTATACGTCTTTTCATCGAATACCAGACATGCTCCATGGGTGGAGCGAACCGAGTATGCATTTCAGAAATATGTACATTTATCAATGCTTTTGTAGTGTAAACTGCAGAGTGAAGTCTTGGACAACACTGTAGGAATATGCCATTTGTATGGGTATGACAACAGTACGTTATGTCAGGAGCTCAGTTCGTCAGCGCATCTGAAGATGGCGACATGTCTGATCGCCGAAATAGTTTGCCCGTTAGACACTATGGACCGGCAGTACACCCGTGTACTGTTCGAGAAATGAGACTGATCGCTGAACACCACTGAATGTTCCAGTTACTCTGGCTATACGCACTGTGTCTGTTGTCTGTGCTAAAGTGTCAATGGTGCGCGACTCAGGACGGCTCAAGATCTCAACTCAGTCAGCAGTAATTGGTTCCCGAAGTTTCGTGGTAACACCCAGCCTGTTATCTCTGGCCGGATTTTAGCGCTGTCGCCGTGTATTCATCAGAGAAAGTCGAACAGTGATACGATCTTCTCGTGGCGTAGCCGTTCTGAAAGAGCCCGATCCTACTTTACTTGCTTCACTGCTGTACGGAATCTACTTTGTCACCACTTATTCCACAGTCACCGTACTACAGCCGACTCTCTGTACGATCTGTCATGTGGTACTCCCACGTCCCCGTGACAATGTTTCCATGTTTCTCAAAATCGTAAAAACCACGATAAGTTGCACATGCACTTCCTCTAGGCTCTCGTGTGCTCACAACATTCTTTACTTGTAGGAGTGGTTTCTTTTTATGTACTGAAAGTACTGTAAATAGGCTCCAACAGGATAAAATTTTAATCGAAGTACCACAGAGGCATAGATATACTGGAGTATCAGCCTGGTAGCGTTCGGTCAAGATGTTCATGGCGAATCTTTCCATTTCTATCAGTGAAGATTTTGTGATGTATGGAGGATCAATGTTGTATTTGCTTAGACGAATGTCGATGTGTCAGATCAAAAGTTCTATACGGTACATTCTTACAAATTAAAGTCGTTGTTAATGTGCCAAGTATAGGATGAGATTACTAAGTGACTGTCTCGAAAAAACGTCGGGTGAGGTTAAACAACGTTAAGGCAGAGTACTGGAATTCGAGACAAATGGCTTTCGAATCTCTATCCAAACTTAAAGATTTAGTTCTTTGTTGTAATTCCATCACAGTTGATTTTTATTTAGCTGGCGACTATTTTCGAACTGTCAGCTTCATTTTCAAGCCTGGTCTTGCTGCAATGGCAGTGTTTGGTTAGCCGACCATCAATTCACTCATAGCTAATGTAAACGCGACACGTAGTCACATGGAATGTCAGACCGATTTCGCAGTGTAGATGTATTCGTGCAGTGCAGCTGAAATAGACTAAGGGCTAGATTTAGGTCTGTCGTGATACGAGGACTATTCGGAAAGTAAGAAAGGACAGGTCGCGAAATGGAAACCACAGTGAAAATCAAAACTGTTTTATTTGGAACAGTTCAACTTCCAGCTACTTATCTGCATAGTCACCGATCAGACGTAGACGCATATCGTAGTGTTGTTCCAACTTTCCAATACCCTCGTTATAGAAGGCAGCCGCCAGTGCTTTCCGCCGATTCTCTACGCCGGCCTACAGCTCGTTGTCTGTGCCAAAATGTCGTCTTCATAGCTAGCGGTTAATGTGAGAGGAGATTAAAGTCAGAGGGAGATAATTACGGGCTGTTTTGTGGGTAATCGATCTTTTCCAATTGAAAACGATGCAGGAGCATCTTCATTACCCCTGCAGAATGAGGCTGAGAATTGGCTTGAAGAAGAAAACGCGCCACAGCTGTGTAATGTTGGCTGCATAGCTTTAGGCGAAATTTCTCACCAGGCCCTCGTACTTGGCGGCAGACACTACTGTTCTAGGTATCTTTATGCGCTCCCTGTGTGCTCAGAACTAAAAAGAACGACCTAACGCGATCGACGGGAATACTAGAGACCCTGCCCAACACACCTTTGCAAAACTTTAAAGGATTTTTCACTGTGGTTTCCATTTCGCGACCGATCGTTCCTTATTTTCCGAATGACCATCGTACAAACTATCTGGGCAAAATACCAGAAACTGACCACTAGGTATCACAAGGCAGCCCTGTCAGTATAAAAGTAGGCGGCGTGTATTGCGTTGTCAGTAGAGACGCAGCAACATCATAATACTCAGTCAGGATAGCTCGGTCACTGGATGTCCCCCAAGTAACAGCTCCATCAGGGACATTTCAATGGTTCTAAAGCTAGCCAGGTAGCCTGTTGATGTTGCGAATCTGAAGTGGAAACATAAAAGCACTACCACAGCTAAATCCAGACTACTCATGCCTTATGTGCTGCTGGACAGGGACCATAGAGCACTGCGTGGAGCGTTTGTAAGAAACTGCCTGTAATCTAGGGAAGTAATCACTCGCGAATTCCAAAGTGCTGCCAGCAGTCCACTTAGCGCAATGGAAGAATACAGAACAATGGTCGAGTGGTCTCTTGTAAACGATGCATTTCTGTAGGTCCTAAGCGGTGCTTGAGGTGCTGCAAACAGCGACGCCAACGAACAGAGAATGACAAAAAATGGCTCTGAGCACTATGGGACTCAACTGCTGAGGACATTAGTCCCCTAGAACTTAGAACTAGTTAATCCTAACTAACCTAAGGACATCACAAACATCCATGCCCGAGGCAGGATTCGAACCTGCGACCGTAGCGGTCTTGCGGTTCCAGGCTGCAGCGCCCTTAACCGCACGGCCACTTCGGCCGGCAGAGAATGACAGTTTCGGAGTATTGAGTCAGGCTATAACTTGCACCAATCTGTTGGAAGTGTCTTGGCTTGCTGGATTCCTGCAGAACGTACCTGTCATCAAGTGTAGTGTCAGCAGTACGGACACGGTGGTGTTACGGTATAGGGGTGTTTTTCTTGGTTAGAGTATGGGCTCCTTGATGCACATAAGAAAACGCTAAATACGGAAGGACATGAATAGAACTGGGTGCTGGGCACGTTAAAGGAACAGTTTGAGACGATGACTGTCTGCATCGACACGACAATGCATTGTATCATAAAGCCACCTGTGAAGCCGTGATTTCTAGATAATAATATTCGTGGAATAAGCTGAGTTGCCAAAAGCCCGATCTGATTGGCTTTGGGATGAGTTATAACGTCGACTTCACCCCAGACACCAGCATCCAACACCACTACTTTCTCTGGTATGGCTCTTGAGCAAGGGTATGCTAGCATTCCTCCACAGACACCTCACTGAAAGTGCCCCAGCAGAGTTCAAATTGTCAAAAGGCAAAGAGTGGACACTGTCTATATTAATGTCCAGCTATAGGCGACCAGATACTTTAGGTTAGATAGAGTACCTATACGGACCTCTCCTTCGAAATGGACACCAATTCCTTCCTGCTGTATCGTTGTCGACTATGTCAATAATGATGTAATTACTGAATGTCACGCCGTAGTAGCACATAAATTAACCATGTTATGTGGAAATGTACATGGTTTGCGGCGATTCTGAAGATTCGGTAAAAGAAAATGCTAATCCACAGGAACATGTTTTGGGTTATCGAATTTTATACGTGTGATTAACATCAAAGACAACAACGTAAATAAAATAAGACCAAGCAATTTACACGGGGTGTACAAGGAGGCGTGGTCAATATTCAGGGATATGACAGGAACGATCATTCGAAGCAAAAATGTCTAGAAAACCCATTAAGGAGTATGTCCGAACTCTCCATTACAATGATAAAATATTACATTGAGTATCGAAGACAATACAGGCAACTTACGGCTATTCTTTGCATTATGCAAGATTCTGCGGTTCCCTACGGAAATAAATAAGTGCTCAGATATCAATAGTAACAATCTGAGGGCGAAACATGGGAGCGCTATTCTAAGCACTGTTGTGAGACGAGGTTTGCGAGAGCAACATTATGAGGTGTTGGTAGAGAGTGAAACACATATGTAACGTAGCAGCGATGGTGAGGCACGTTAAAATCTTTGACCAGAGAGCCTATTATCGCGGTTAGTCTGCGCTTGACCGCGCGAGTGTTGCGAGTAGTACGCTAGTAGTCGTCATGCAGAGCAGTACGCTAGTAGTAGTCGTGCAGTACAGTTGCGAGCAGTCTGTCAGTGGGCAGTCTGTGAGCAGTGCAGTATGTCGGTAGTAGCAGCCGAGTGGAGTTGTGTGTGTGAGGAGTCGGCGAGCGTCGACATGGCATTCTGGTCAAGATGCTGAATGAGGTATATTGTTAATTAAGGTAATCATCAGATAATGTAAAGTTTATTTACTGTAATTAATTTTCAACAAGTGCCCCAATAATAATTTTGATTTCAAAGCAATTTTTACAACAAAAAAAAATTTATTTAATTGAACTAACGATTTCCTTCCACTTCCCTTAAAGAAAAGTTTCAGTTAAATTTAAAAAAAAAAAAATATTATTTGCAATGCAGTTCCTCCAAGCCGTGCCAACAATAAGAGCAGAAATTTGACTAGCAGTTTCAATGAGGTAAGAATTTTATTCTGATTTTTGCACAGGGCCAAAGACCGATATTTCGGTTTAATTGAATTTTCATTGTCACTGAAGTTTCATTAGCACTGAATTGTTTTTCATTATTTTTGTGGGAGCTTACACCAGAGTCAGATTGCGAATTTCACATTTTTGTTGCCTTTGTCAGTACATTTCATTGCAGGGAGGTTACGTTTGGCTCCCATTTCTATTAAATATTGTCTTTTCTTTTAAATTTTTGTGGGGAGGTTACACTTGGCGACACCCAGTCCAGGATCGTATTTCGTTGAGAGTCTTTTGAGGAACAGCCAGATATCTGCTCTTATTTGCTTAAATATAATTAGGATTTGGCGCAATGCTTTTATTAACTTGTGACTTTCTTTCTACAGGTCAACGGCAATTCGTTGCTCTGTTGTATTTGTGTGTTGCTTTTGCATTGGGCTTATTTATTTTGTGAAAAATTTTGACTATTGTAAAAATGCCGCGAAAGACTGTGAATAGTGTATCGCGAGGTATTATGAATGAAATTACCGACTCAAACAACTTTACCGATAGGACATGTGACACGCAGTGTAACGATGACAATCCTGCGTTCACTAACAATCAGTGCATTCCAACCACTAGTGATGACTTTTACCTTGATAATGAACAAACGAACTCAATTGTCTCGTCTGTTAATTTGACGACAATTGATGACGCAGAACGCTCTGTTGTAATGAGCGCTGCCGAGCTTAACACACCCGATTTGGAAAATTCAAGTAACGTACAGACAAATTTGTCTAATGAAAATGAACAGGATGCACAAAGTAGGACGGATTTATTTAATTCCGAAATAGTGTCTGACAGTGTACATCCGACTGATAAACGTTTTTGTAAATTACAGAATGACCAAATGGTCACGCAAAACGCGACACTTGCAAATACACCGTCAAACGGTACAGAGAATGGAGTAGATAATGTTACATTGGGTCAAATTATGGCGATATTGATACAAAATAGCGAAGATAACAAACAATTTAAAGAGAATTTCAAACAACAGAATGAAAAATTAGACAAACAAAGTGAAGATTTTAAACAACTTAGGGAACAGAACGAACAGCTAAATGAAAAATTAGACAACAATTCCAGACAGCTTAGTGAACAAATTAGAGCCGTTGCCGCGCAGTGCCATGACACTAAGGAACAGTTGCGCGTGGAAATTGAGGCTTGTTCAAAAAAACGTAGCGAAGAAATTAGGTCTGTTGCTCAGGAATTAAGGGAAATGCAAACAGCCGCAACAGAAACACTTAGAGCGGAAATTAGTACAGTCGCTAAACAATGCTCTGAAAAGGCTACACAATTACGCGACGAGTTTAAAGCAATGACAGCAGAACTTTCGCGCACAATGGATGAAAAGATAGACGCGAAATTCGAACAGCAGAACACTCAGATTAACGAGCGCTTTAATCAGCACATACAGAACAGTGATACGAGTTTCCGCAAATTTATTCAGGATCAAAATAAAGTAAAACGTCAGGTAATGGAAACAATCACTGCACAGAGACAGGAAGACAAACGTAAAATGTTCGCGAAAGCGAAAACATATGTAGACAACAATATTGCTACAGTGTCCGACGAAATTAATTCCATCAAACAGTCGAACACAGAATTACGTGACGAAATTTCCAATCTTAAGTCGAATACAGACACATACACAACCGATTTTCAAACAGTGACCGACAGACTAGAACAATTAGAACTAGCACATGATTCAGATGTCGTCAAAACTGACGTTAAAAAACTGAATGAAACTACGCGTAAATTGCAATAACAGATTAATGCCACTGACACTAAAACCGATCATCAGGCAAAATTACTGACTGAAAAATATGATGAATTGGCCAGTCGTATTGATGCTATCGAAAGTGCTAATGACAATAAATCAGACGATACTTCACCGGTTTCATTTAATCAAACACCTGAATTTCAAAATTTACAGCAGACAATTAATGAGCTCGATTCGTCTAATAACACGTTGCGTAGGAAGTTGTGAAGTTTACAACAAGAAGTAACAGAGATGAAAAGTATTTCAGTTAATAACACATCACAGCAGACGCCACTTTGCGAACATTTGTCAGACTCGCGCAACGCGTATAATTTGGGTAATCTACAGAGAGTACGGGACTTAGATTCCGAACAACCACAGTTCAACAGATTTTCTTACAATCCTGAACCTGTTCCATCACACAGAGACGATAATTTCGATTACGAACATTTTCTGTCAGTGAGAAAGTTTAAAGTGTTTAAAAACGACAGAACACAGATTCACCCACTGGATTGGATACAACAATTTAGCTTTGCTTTTCCACCGACTTGGCCCGTTACGCATAAACTTGAATTTATTTGCAGTTTTTTGGAAGGAGAACCGGCAACTCGTATGAGACCGATCGCGAGACAATGCTATTCGGTAGAAGAGTTTCAGAATGCTTTTCTATCAGCGTATTGGTCGAAGACGACACAGCGCGGAATTAAAGACCAGTTAATTAGCTTACCAAATTATGAGAACACAAATTTTCCCAGTGTCACGCAAGTTTTTGAGCATATGGTGCAACAAAACCAATACCTGAGTGAACCGTACAGTGAATCTGCACTTATACAATTATGCATTTCCAAATTACCACGGTCATTACGAGTGTCACTTCTAACCGGCCAGCAAAAAGAAAACATTTCAGCATTCAGGGATCTGTTGCAGCTTTTAGAAGTACAGCAATCTGATTATTCATTTGTAAACAAAAACTTTTCGTATAATAACCAAGGTCAACAAACTTACAGTAATTATGATCAGGGACGTAATTTCAATAGGAAAAGTAACAGACGCTTTAGGAACGACAACTACCAGAACTTAAATCACAGACAAAATTCAGATTATCAATATCGTCAAAATTTTCAGCAACAGGAAGCACATTTTCGTAACAATAGAAGTTTTCCACCGCAACAGCATGAAAGTCAACCGGTTAGCATACGTAACCAACAATGTAATGCACAAGGTCAACCAGGCTTTAATGTTCAGCCGCGTGCACGTATAGTCCCAGATCCAACAAATAGTAATGCACGACAGCAAGGAAACAACTACGTACAAAGAAGACAGTATTTCAATTCCTATCGCAATGCACCGTATAGGAGTGACTATCACGACAGACGTAAAAACGATGAGCACAATTATCAGCGTACATATAATAACAGTCGGTCTCACCAACAGCAAAATTATCCGCAAGAACCTATTCTCATGAATGAACCGGACAGTAGGTATCATCCAGAGCGTAACACGTCTGGAAGAAGTAATAGGACAGTTCAAATAGTCGAAATGCCACAGAATCCTCCTAATAATAATTACACGTCAGATAGAATCTGACTAGATACTGTACAGATCGCATCTTCCAATAATACATGCACTACTTTAGACACGCAAAATGTTGTTCACGAAAATGTAATTACTTTTGACGATATCAGAGACACTCTCTTGCAGGAAAGACCATTTGTTTAGAAAACTATTTCTCATCCTGTCATCGAAGTTAAAATTGGTTCATCGAAATTCTCAGCAGTAATCGATTCCGGATCACTATATCAGTAATAAATGAGGAGACTTTCAACGAGTGCAACAAAGAGAATACTTATCCGACATTACCTTTAGGCAAATCAAAAGTGAAGGGAGCAGTATCGAGTAAAGGAGTAGACGTTAAATTACAGACGCATTTATCATTTTGTATTGGAGGTCATACTTTCCACTCAAATTTTTGGATTGTTCCTTTATTGACAACAGACGTAATTTTAGGTACGAATTTTCTGGTACAACACGACGCAGTTATTGATTTTCAGAATTCTTATTTAATGTTGAAGGATGAAAATATACAATTGGCTTTAGAGTTTCAGCATTCACTATCTGCGGAAGAGCAAACAATTAACCGCACAGAGGTCATTTCCGCAACACGTGACATAGACTGTAATCCCACATTGTTCACGAATACGTACGTACACAGCTATAATACTCCAGACGAAACTGACTACGACGTAATGCAGATGATTTCCGATAAAGTTAGACAAAGCAGTGCAACTACAGACGACGAACGAACGCACTTACACAAAATTCTTTTACAGCAAGCTCCAGTTTTCGACAACATTCCTGGTACTATGTCCGGTTTTATGTATGAATTTCAAGTCAAACAGCACGATACATTTAAAGCTAAGCATTATCCTATTCCGTATATTCATAGAGAACAAGTTAAAAAAGAATTGCAGGATATGCTTGATCAAGGAATTATAGAGCCGACAGTTAGTCCGTACATAAACCCGTTGCATATTGTTAAGAAAAAAGATGGCTCACTTCGCCATGTACTTGATTCACGTCACATTAATGACATTATTATTAATGAAACAGACCGACCACAGACATTAGAGGAACTTTTACAGAAATTTCACGGTACAGCTATTTATTCCACATTAGATTTGAAATCGGGATTTTGGCAAATTCAACTTCATCCGAACTGCAGAAAATACACAGCTTTTCTCTGTTTTGGCGACTGTTATCAATTTTGCAAATTACCGTTCGGCTTAACTATTTCTTCTGCAGCTTTTATTCGCGGTTTGAACACAGTACTTCCGACAGAACTTAGAGACAGAATTACGACGTATGTAGACGACATTCTTATCGCAGAAGCTAACTGGTCTGAACACAATCTGATTCTTGAACAACTATTACAAACTTTTCGTGCACAAGGACTTACAGTTAATCTTAGTAAATCGCACTTTGGCAAAACTTCTATAAAATTTCTTGGACACGTAATTTCAGCAGAAGGCATTGCACCTGATCCGGAAAAACTTCAAGCTCTACGTGACATTACTGTTCCTACGACGAAGAAACAACTACGCAGTTTTTTGGGCTTAATTAACTTTTTTCGTAAATTTATTCATCACTCTGCTTTAGACACACCCAGATTATGGCAATTAACAGGTAAAAACAGTATTTGGTCTTGGGATAAGCAAGCACACTCTGAATTTATGAACCTGAAACATGCTTTGTTGAATGCTCCACTTTTATCGCACCCAGATCTTACTAGAAATTTTTCCATTGCCACTGGCAGTTCGAACACCGCTTTGGGCGTGCATGTTTTCCAGGAAATTGAAGAAGATGGTTCAATAGTAATCAAAAATATCGCATTTGCAAGCCGCATTTTGTCACCTGCTGAACGAAATTACTCCGTTACAGAATTGGAAACATTATGTGTTGTATGGGCTTTTACGAGATTTCGGCACTTTCTTTATGGCAGACATACCACCGTTTACACAGACCACAGAGCGATACAATTTTTACTTTCGGCCAAATTCACTCACGACAGATTAAGCAGATGGAAACTTTATTTACAGGAATTTAATTTTACAATAGTTCACATTCCCGGCACACAAAATGTTATAGCAGACGCACTATCGCGTTCTCTCGGCAACAATCAGCAAGACGTAGCAACCAACTTCTGCAAAACAAATTTCAGTGTCATGTACATTCAGCAAGTTGCATTTGAAAATTTTATTTCATCTTCATTACAGGACATAGCACATGAACAAAACAAAGACAACGTGTGGAAAGAAATTAAACACCTTTGGGAAGATAAGAATAACGTTACGATTAGAAACCATTACACTGTACGCAATAACATTCTGTTTCGCCGCTCTCATCCTGACAGCAACAATTGGTTATTATGCATTCCTGACGAACTGGTTAACAAATTAATCTGGTACACTCATTTAAGTTACGCACATTACGGAGCACGAAAATGTTTTCTTATACTGAAACAGAACTGTTATTTTACTAACATGGAGATACGTATACGACGAGTTTTAGCGTCTTGTAAAATTTGCCAGAAAGCTAAATCAGACACCACTTCACATATTCCTCCTTTATATCCCATTGTACCTGTTAAATTAAGACACATGGCCGCTGTAGACATTTTTGGTCCGATTCCGAGAACTAACAGAGGTTTTTGCTACATCTTTGTCGCTGTTGAGCTCACTTCAAAATTTGTTACTTTCACTCCATTACGCAAAGCTACTGCTAAAACTGTTTCGAAAGCATTTGTAAAACATTTTCTATTTCATGTAGGGCATGTGATGAGAGTAATTTCTGACAATGGATCTCAATTTCGTAGTGCCATATGGACACGCATGTTACGAGCTAGAAACATTTCTCCGATCTATATATCCAAGTACCATGTTTCTTCGAACCCCTGTGAACGGTTAATGAAAGAAATTGGTAAGCTGTGCCGAATATACTGCCACAAAAGACATATTGATTGGGATACACACATAATCTCATTTCAAGATGTAATTAATTCCATTCCAAATGAATCCACTATGCTATCTCCGTCTGTTATACTGAAAAACGTTGAACCACCAAATAAAATTAAAGAACTAGTAAACTTCCCTAAATGTCGTCGCCTACGACACCATGAAATAATTGACATTGCGCTGAACAACATCAAACGTGCCGCAGAGCGCCGGAGAAGACAGCAAAAACAGGTTTGTACACGCCGCGACTTTCACGTTTGACAGAAGATATTAGTACGTACACACTATTTATCCAGCAAATTAAAAGGTAAGTGCAGTAAATTTGAACTTCTATACGCAGGTCCATATCGGATTCGCAGCATCCCTCACCCCAATGTTGTACACGTCGAAGCTTTGAGAACCAGAAAATCGAAAGGCAACCACCATTGGTCAAATATTAAACCCTTTATTGAATGAAGACACTGTATGATTCAACACACTATGATGCCATTTACTAATGCAATTATATTGACCTGACTAATTACTGATGATTATCGTATTTTTTCTTGGCAAGTGCCCGGCAAGGTAAGGTTAGCAGGTCGCTCTTCTTGTCGTTACACATCAGACCATGCACATTTTCCATTTTTTTGTGTATATGATTGTACTCCAGTTTTGTTTGTATGTACTGTGAAATAGTTCAGATATAACACACACCAGTCGACTTTGACATTTTTTGCCTTATGACATCTCAAGATCGTGACTGTTTTACATTTTTTGCTGCTGCATTGTATTATTCTCTGTACATTTTGCCTTTGAACACTGTCTATGTTTTTGACATATTACGTTTTCTGTCATGTTATGCTGTATGCTTAATTGTGTTACCATGAACCAGTCATTATTTAGTGGGTATATGATTTAAATGCAAGACATTAATCTTTGTTCATCAATTTCAGAAAGAAATGATGCGTGTAAGAAATAAATCCAACAGAAATGGGAATTTCACCTACGGAATAAACGAAAGAAGATGCAATAACTTTATGAGGAAGAGTAAATGGATCAGGATTAACAAGCATTGACAAGAATATACTATGCTCATCGTAGAATAGCAGTCTTAACTAATTTTTTCTTTCAGAATACATGGTGATTGATGCAGGCTGTCAGACAGAACTACACATCTTAGTTTTAGTGATGAAATATGCTAGAGATAAGGAATAGTTGTGTAATGAATAATGAAGTGATTTTTTTGCAGATGATAATGAATGCTGATGAATAATGATGAAGAATATGCTGTTATGAATAATGAAGTTTTTCTTTACAGGTGATGATAATAATGAAGTTATGATAATATGGATAATGAAGTGATGGATAGTGAAGTTTTTTTCTTTACAGATGAGGATAATGTTGAAGTTATGTATTTATGCTATGTAGTTATTTAAGTATTTTTTGCAGTTTGTTTTGACAGCAGGTGTTATATTGCATAGTAGGATGACGGAAAGTTTTGGAAAGGACAGCTATGGAACACATTTTTATACACATTTCACTACCTGTTAATTCGAAGTTCACTACTTTTCAGCATAGTGTGCGTTTCTTCTTTCAGGTCAATAATCCATTTTGTATTTTTTTTCAGGAGAAGTTTTACATGATACTTACTAAACCTGTTACTTATTATACCTGTTTTAGTACTTGCATTTTTATTTTTTACCCATTTGTGTTTATCATTTATAAATGTGATCACATATACTGCCTTGTTACATAACCTTGCTACAGCTGACTCATGACGAATGACGTTTGCATAGTAGGATGACGGAAAGTTTTGGAAAGGACAGCTATGGAACACATTTTTATACACATTTCACTACCTGTTAATTCGAAGTTCACTACTTTTCAGCATAGTGTGCGTTTCTTCTTTCAGGTCAATAATCCATTTTGTATTTTTTTTCAGGAGAAGTTTTTCATGATACTTACTAAACCTGTTACTTATTATACCTGTTTTAGTACTTGCATTTTTATTTTTTACCCATTTGTGTTTATCATTTATAAATGTGATCACATATACTGCCTTGTTACATAACCTTGCTACAGCTGACTCATGACGAATGACGTTACGTATCCTCATTTGCAGCAATAGGTCAAAAGCAAATAGTGTTATGCCTCAGCAATTAATTATCGATCCCAACGCAATGCATTGCTAACAAAAAAAATGTATTACCAGTCCCAGATAGTGATACCAGTTTGAGAAAGTTCTGAGTAATGCTGATCAGCTCTGAATAGTATGTCACTTCAGTAATGACTTTTTAATGATACAAAAAAAAATATATATAAAATAATGCTTTATAACTGGCCAAGGACTACCACTGTTTATTGTAATGAGACTACTTATAATGCCCATGATTATTAATGCTATGACTGTAATTAACTGATTTTTAATAATGACTTCGTAATGATCTGAATAATACTGAATGATGAACAATGTTTTATTCTATTCAATACTTGCTGGCCACTGAGTGCCAATAATTAATGTCACTCAATGAATTATGTTATTAATTATGCCATTAATTAGCTCTTGTTTTCAATGTTGATACTTTGTAACTGGAAAAGAATGTGATTGTTTAATAATGCTTTGTAATTAGGAAAAAGCTAATGATTCTTACTATATTGAAATGACAAATGATTAATTAACTATGCCATACTTTGTAACTGGAAAGGAATGTGATTGTTTAATAATGCTTGTAATTAGGAGAGGGCTAATGATTAATACTATATTGGAATGACAAATGATTAATTAACTATGCTATACTTTGTAACTGGAAAAGAATGCGATTATTTAATAATGCTTTGTAACTAGGAAAAGAAGGCTACTGATTCTATGTAAAACAATTAATGAACATTTTTCTGTAATACTACATACATGGTACAGAAATGTTCACCGAGCGAGGTGGCGCAGTGGTTAGCACACTGGACTCGCATTCGGGAGGACGACGGTTCAATCCCGTCTCCGGCCATCCTGATTTAGGTTTTCCGTGATTTCCCTAAATCGCTTCAGGCAAATGCCGGGATGGTTCCTTTGAAAGGGCACGGCCGATTTCCTTCCCCATCCTTCCCTCACCCGAGCTTGCGCTCCGTCTCTAATGACCTCGTTGTCGACGGGACGTTAAACACTAATCTCCTCCTCCCTCCTCGCAGAAATGTTCAATAACTGGGCTATGAATGCCGCAAACTACTAATGTCCTTCACCTTATGAGCTAACTACCCTGAATTACTGCAATGTCCATTTGTCCTGTCTATCCTAGTGATCATGGAGCACTATATTTGGTTTTGCACTAATTCTACGTTGGTGTGCCTCGTAAGAGCGTGGTGTTGACACGACATGCTGTCCACCACCGTGAGCGATGAAGACGTTATTATGGTCCCACTGTTTGGTGTACCTCGTGTACTGCCAAAATGAGAACATGTAACATTACTACGACATTTCAGTGTCTTGGCTACACTGATAAATTCTGATGGAAAAAGAACTTCAAATTGTGTCACTTGGTGTTGTACTTCTGTGGAAAGATATGGACTTTCAGAACATCTGTGTGCAATCTAAAGTGCTACAACCATGATACAATCCTTCCCTTTCCTATCCTAATTCTTGTCACATAGCGAAAATCATTTTTTTTTGCTAACATCATTTATGTTCATGGGTTATACATTTTTTCGATTCGCTGAACTCCAGTGCGAGTACACTTATGTCACTGGTCGACATGATTTTCTGCCATTATGTTTATTTATTGCGAAAATGCTAAAGACATTTTTGATTTGTTCTGAAGTACAGTATATGTACACTCTTGTCTTTTATATTGTATATACATTTTTATTTTAATGATATGTTCTGAACTACAGTGCATGTGCACTTATGTTAGGTGTTAATATGTTTTCTACTGAACTTCAGTGCCTGTGCACTTTTCTCATTTTTCAATATGATTTGTACTCATTCTGTATATTCAATACTTCAGTGCGTCTGCACTTATGTCATTTGTTACTCATTGTATATACATTTCGTCATTTGCTGATATGTTCTCAACTCCAGTGCGAGTACACTCATGTCACTTATCAACATGATTTTCTGACATTCTGTTTATTTGTTCTGAAAATGCTAAAGAATTTTTTCAGTGCGTGTGCACTCTGTTATCTGTCAAATAATTTGTATATACATTTTTCTGATTTGCTACTATGTTTTGTACTCACATTTTGTCTTTGTCTGATATATTTTGCACTTGGTGCGTGTGCACCACATTTAATTTATGTACTAAATTTGAATATTCTGTATATTGTAAAAATTTCTTGCGATGGCAAGTCCAAATGACTCACCATCGCTGCCAAATTTTTGCCCCCCCAGTGGAGGGTTATGAAACACGTATGTAACGTAGCAGCGATGGTGAGGCACGTTAAAATCTTTGACCAGAGAGCCTATTATCGTGGTTAGTCTGCGCTTGACCGCGCGAGTGTTGCGAGTAGTACGCTAGTAGTCGTCATGCAGAGCAGTACGCTAGTAGTAGTCGTGCAGTACAGTTGCGAGCAGTCTGTCAGTGGGCAGTCTGTGAGCAGTGCAGTATGTCAGTAGTAGCAGCCGAGTGGAGTTGTGTGTGTGAGGAGTCGGCGAGCGTCGACATGGCATTCTGGTCAAGATGCTGTATGAGGTATATTGTTAATTAAGGTAATCATCAGATAATGTAAAGTTTATTTATTGTAATTAATTTTCAACAAGTGCCCCAATAATAATTTTGATTTCAAAGCAATTTTTACAAAAAAAAATATTTTTTTATTTAATTGAACTAACGATTTCCTTCCACTTCCCTTAAAGAAAAGTTTCAGTTAAATTAAAAAAAAAAAAAAAATATTATTTGCAATGCAGTTCCTCCAACCCGTGCCAACAATAAGAGCAGAAATTTGACTAGCAGTTTCAATGAGGTAAGAATTTTATTCTGATTTTTGCACAGGGCCAAAGACCGATATTTCGGTTTAATTGAATTTTCATTATCACTGAGATTTTCTTATCACTGAATGGACTTTCATTTTTTGTGAGGAACTTATAGTTGGGTCAGATTGCTAATTTTTGTTTAATTGTCATTGTCAGTAAATTTCATTGCGGGAGGTTACACTTGGCTCCCATTTCTATTAAATATTGTCTTTTCTTTTAAATTTTTGTGGGGAGGTTACAAGAGTTCGGTTGGTGATGGCCGATATTACCACACTCAAGGCCTGATTTTATTTATAAGGCCAAGAGAGATTGAGATGGCTTGAAGATGGAATTCAAGGTAAAATTCGCAAGCATAGAGTAAAGCGCAATTGAGGGTTAGGCTCGTGATCATTAGTCCGAGTTTGCAATAATCCCATGTTTTGCTTGTCTGTTAAAGAAGCCTCCTTATCCTCCAAATAATAATTATTACTCTCCACATCTAATTCATAAATATTCTGTAGTTATTAAATGTTAATGAAACTTTGAAATTGAAATAATTTGTTAATCTGGCACTCAGCCGTTATTGATACTTATAAGGTCATTGTCAGGCATTTCGCCGTTATTAACACTTGTCAAACTGTTGTTGGTCATGATGATTTCTGAAGTTTTGAAATAGACTTAATGTTTTTAAATAGACTTATTTTATGAATTCCCTTTTTACGAGTTGTTCAGTAATTAATAGTACCCAACCAAACTTCTTTTTATTAAGCTTATTCTTAGTAACAATAATCTTTACCCGCTGCTGCTGCGAATTGCTGTAAACCACTTGGAAAAAAGCAGGCATCTGAAGTACCAAACTTAGGGCCAAAACAGACACACTGACACACCAACAAGTTACGTATTCTAATCCAGTAAATTCCGTTGCACAACCCAGATTCGGTATCATTTCTAAATTCTTATTCAAATACGCAGTCAGATAGCTCAGGTATTCATTGTTACAGGTTCATTTGTTCCTGTCGTTGTTCACATACAAATACGCAGTCAGATAGCTTATCCAAATGTTAATTTTAAGTTTTTCATGTAACGATCTGTTGAGGGCTTAAATGACAGTAAAACTGACACTCATACAGCACGCACACAGTGTTGTGCAGGTTAGATTCCGATTACTAATAGCTCAGGTTGGTTATCGAGTCCATTTTCACACACGAACATAGGCTTTATTTGTTGTGGGTTCGTTACAACATGGCCTCTAAGATTCATACCTTAAGAGCTATGAACACTTCTGCGTCTTTGATACTATGACAGAAATCTCTTCTACTGCGCGGGGACTCGGTGTTTGTGTTGTCCTCATCATTTCATCGTCATCATCATTCGTGACAGTGACTAGATTGGACTGTGAAAAAATTTGGACTGTGTAAAAATTGGGACTTAGTACGGGCGCTGATGACCGTGCAGTTGAGCGCCCCACAAACCGAACATCATCATGTTCTTCTACTGCAAACTCTTTGATTTCCATATTTTTCAATGGCAGTATGAAATAAACGAGGAAAAATGCCCAGTAAATGTGGTTTCTAAAGCGCATTCCTTAAGAGCTACTAGCACTCGTCCGTCTTCCCTACTGTGAAACCTATATTTTCTACAGAACAACTACTCGTATTTTTTAAAGTATGTATTTTGGGGTCTGTGTTTACTGGACATTTTCGTCTTGTCTTCGTCGAACTTGCAAAACATGGAGAGCAAAGAGCTTGCAGTAGAAGATGGTTCAAATGGCTCTGAGCACTATGGGACTTAACAGCAATCTACATCTACATCTACATCTACATTGATACTCCGCAAGCCACCCAACGGTGTGTGGCGGAGGGCACTTTACGTGCCACTGTCATTACCTCCCTTTCCTGTTCCAGTCGCGTATTGTTCGCGGGAAGAACGACTGTCTGAAAGCCTCCGTGCGCGCTCTAATCTCTCTAATTTTACATTCGTGATCTCCTCGGGAGGTATAAGTAGGGGGAAGCAATATATTCGATACCTCATCCAGAAACGCACCCTCTCGAAACCTGGCGAGCAAGCTACACCGCGATGCAGAGCGCCTCTCTTGCAGAGTCTGCCACTTGAGTTTATTAAACATCTCCGTAACGCTATCACGGTTACCAAATAACCCGGTGACAAAACGCGCCGCTCTTCTTTGGATCTTCTCTATCTCCTCCGTCAACCCGACCTGGTACGGATCCCACACTGATGAGCAATACTCAAGTATAGGTCGAACGAGTGTTTTGTAAGCCACCTCCTTTGTTGATGGACTACATTTTCTAAGCACTCTCCCAATGAATCTCAACCTAGTACCCGCCTTACCAACAATTAATTTTATATGATCATTCCACTTCAGATCGTTCCGTACGCACACTCCCAGATATTTTACAGAAGTAACTGCTACCAGTGTTTGTCCCGCTATCATATAATCATACAATAAAGGATCCTTCTTTCTATGTATTCGCAATACATTACATTTGTCTATGTTAAGGGTCAGTTGCCACTCCCTGCACCAAGTGCCTATCCGCTGCAGATCTTCCTGTATTTCGCTACAATTTTCTAAAGCAGCAACTTCTCTGTATACTACAGCATCATCCGCGAAAAGCCGCATGGAACTTCCGACACTATCTACTAGGTCATTTATATATATTGTGAAAAGCAATGGTCCCATAACACTCCCCTGTGGCACGCCAGAGGTTACTTTAACGTCTGTAGACGTCTCTCCATTGATAACAACATGCTGTGTTCTGTTTGCTAAAAACTCTTCAATCCAGCCACACAGCTGGTCTGATATTCCGTAGGCTCTTACTTTGTTTATCAGGCGACAGTGCGGAACTGTATCGAACGCCTTCCGGAAGTCAAGAAAAATAGCATCAACCTGGGAGCCTGTATCTAATATTTTGTGGGTCTCATGAACAAATAAGGCGAGTTGGGTCTCACACGATCGCTGTTTCCGGAATCCATGTTGATTCCTACATAGTAGATTCTGGGTTTCCAGAAATGACATGATACGCGAGCAAAAAACATGTTCTAAAATTCTACAAGAGATCGACGTAAGAGATATAGGTCTATAGTTTTGCGCATCTGCTCGACGACCCTTCTTGAAGACTGGGACTATCTGTGCTCTTTTCCAATCATTTGGAACCCTCCGTTCCTCTAGAGACTTGCGGTACACGGCTGTTAGAAGGGGGGCAAGTTCATTCGCGTACTCAGTGTAGAATCGAATTGGTATCCCGTCAGGTCCAGTGGACTTTCCTCTATTGAGTGATTCCAGTTGCTTTTCTATTCCTTGGACACTTATTTCGATGTCAGCCATTTTTTCGTTTGTGCGAGGATTTAGAGAAGGAACTGCAGTGCGGTCTTCCTCTGTGAAACAGCTTTGGAAAAAGGTGTTTAGTATTTCAGTAATGGTCATCAGTCCCCTAGAACTTAGAACTACTTAAACCTAAGTAACCTAAGGACATCACACAACACCCAGTCATCACGAGGCAGAGAAAATTCCTGACCCCGCCGGGAATCGAACCCGGGAACCCGGGCGTGGGAAGCGAGAACGCTACCGCACGACCACGAGCTGCTGACTTGCACTAGAAGAGATTTTCTCATAGCATCGAAGACCAATAAGTGCTCATAGCTCCTACGCTATGCATTTTACAGGGCATGAAGACTAGACCCTTTTTCTTCCAATGATCGTTCCTCTCATATCCCTAAGTACTGACTATACGTCCTGGGACACTCTGTGCAATAGGCAGTGCTTTTCTATGACTACGTTTCCATAAGTACGATGTTTCATTGTTATGTGTGCCAGCATGGTTTGCTTAAGAAGTCTCATTGTTTCTGTGGAGAAAATTGCTGTGTGTTAAAGTCCATAATTTTGTTCGTTATATCGAAAATTTGAAAACAAAATAATTTGTAACTTATGCTTGGTGAATATATACGTGCCAATTTCTAGCACTAAACAAAAACAATGACAGCGCTTCCACTTCGACAGAGCTATGTTTATCCTGGAATCAAAGATGATTGTACCGTTGAGATAATAAACCTGAACACGCGTATTATTATACTTGAACTAACGAAGCCAGCAATGGTTCGAAATTGCTAAATTTGTACGGAAATTGGATATATATCCTCCTTCATCTCTTCCCCCCGTCTCTCTGTCCACGTCCTCGTCCCTTCTGTACTCCTTTCCTGCCCCATCACTGTCCATCACCTCCTCTCTCCTCTGTTCTCGAGCCTTATTCTCTGTTTCTGTGAACGAAGGCTTTATTGGAAACAGAAGTCGCTTAAAATGAATGGCTAACTCGATTGGGATCATCGGTATACGGAGTACAACAATTTTTTTCAACTGCTGTATTTGAGTATAGTAACTTCAATGACAGTACTTCACATAGTTTTGATCTGTAAGATTTTCGAACGATTCGCATTGTGCCATAGTATTCTAAAACTCCCCCCATGAACCATGGACCTTGCCGTTGGTGGGGAGGCTTGCGTGCCTCAACGATACAGATAGCCGTACCGTAGGTGCAGCCACAACGGAGGGGTATCTGTTGAGAGGCCAGACAAACATGTGGTTTCTGAAGAGGGGCAGCAGCCTTTTCAGTAGTTGCAGGGGCAACAGTCTGGATGATTGACTGATCTGGCCATGTAACATTAACCAAAACGGCCCTGCTGTTGTGGTACTGCGAACGGCTGAAAGCAAGGGGAAACTACAACCGTAATTTTTCCCGAGGGCATGCAGCTTTACTGTATGGTTAAATGATGATGGCGTCCTCTTGGGTAAAATATTCCGGAGGTAAAATAGTCTCCCATTCGGATCTCCGGGCGGTGACTACTCAGGAGGACGTCGTTATAGACGAAAAATAGAGCTGCATCAAACCAGTCTCAGGACTGAAGACCACAACAACAACATTCTAAAACCAAGTTAATGCGCCATATATACACACTTCCTGTTTTCTGTAAAACCGACAGCCGGGAACAAAACAAAACAATACATTGTTGAGTATACAACATTTGTTTGCAAATGTATGGACGTAGAAAGAATATACATGTGAGAAACAATTTGTCTAATGTTTTTCATGCCTTGCTACCGCAATTCAAACTGACTGCAGAAAAAAATAAAAGCGCAGATTTTTCCAGCACACCATGGCATTTTCTTTCTCACAGTCAGTTTTAACAGGAAACCTGTACATTATCGTTTAAAAAAATGTATGGTCTATGTCTATCGGAATGTACGTTAGTGTACCACATCGAAATTAGAAGCAGGATTAGAATCTTCTGAGAGCTTTCATATCAACGCTTTACTTTGTGTGTATGTGTGTGTGTGTGTGTGTGTGTGTGTGTGTGTGTGTGTGTGTGGAAGTTTCGAGTAAAATTAGAGGTAAATCGGTCCAGAACGTTCCGAAATTTTTAGTAACAACGTTTCCTATCCACATGTTGCATATGTATTTGTGGTTTATATATATTAAAAACATATTGCCTGTGTCTATCCAAATGCATGTAAGAAACTAAAATAAATCTGTCAGAAACTTTTCGAGATTTTGGTAACTACGTTCCCTCTTTACAAATCACATATAACAGTATATGTCACATACATTAAAAATGTATAACCAATGTCCGTCCGAATATTCCTTAGAATATCGTGTAGAACTTTGAAATAAATTGCAGAACGTTTCGAGACTTTTTATAACAACAGTTCCGCTTTACATACATATTACATATATATTTATGAATTGTATACCAAATAAATTAAAATATGTAGACTATGTCTGTGCGAACTTTTATTAGAGTATCGTGCAAAAATCTGAAGTATGTTGGTCAACTACATTTGGAGATATATGATAACAACTTTCAACAACGACTTGTCTTGGTATGGCAGTATAGGTTACATTAAGAGAACTATGAATACAGAATGAGTGTCTTTCTTAGAAAAAGGATATTAGGGTGTAATATTCCACCAACGATGGGCAGAAGCAGGAAATGGCGAAGGGTGATGGAAGGAAATCAGCATTTGCCGTAAGCGATTTGTGAAAAAGCACGGAAAATCTGAATCTTGACGAGCAGATGGGGGACTCGAACCGCCTCCTCCAGAAAGCGAGTCCTGTGACGTAGGACTGCACCACCTAGCGTGTTGTTTTTGTTACAAACGTCCTGTGTTAACACCTGAACTCATATCTGGCTACCATTTATTAAGGAAAAGCTCGTGACATACCCAGACACAAGCGGTTTTTAATGGCACATGCATTATAAGATGGAGGTTTTTATAACCCTTTTTTACTTTCCAGCGTTAGTGAATACGCGACATACCTGAAACACTGTTATACAAACAAACCACCACGGATCGCCAATTACCCTTCCCTCATCAGATGCTAATATAATTTTTAATTAGCTGATGACACGTCACATTCGACAAGAACAGAACTCCAGGTCTGCGTTACTGTTGCATAGAATATAATGAAATTTACGGGATAAATTACATACTTGAAATTTAATGAACGCTTATACTATTTCAATATAAATTTTATAGAATTCTTTAAGTGGATTTTTCTCGAGTATTCCATTTTTCATTTGTGTCACTGTTCTTGATGGAGGTTGAAAGCAGTACTCGGAACCATCATCAACACAAAGCGCTGTGGATACCGTATACTTTGCGTTGTCGATGGTACGGAGTGGTGGTTTAAACCACTGACGCGTTGAAATCTGAGGGCACTCGACTTTGAAGAGCGGAAGTAGAAGTCAATAAAGTAACAGGTGAGATGTGGTGATTTATCTGTACAATAACTACAACAGTCGTTGTGTCCCCTGCAAGCGATGTACACGATTGCTACATGTGAAGCGTTCAATACGTAATGCAATGCACGTTTCTCCTTGGCCATTTGCGTTAAAAATTGCAGAGTTTGTTATGGGACATCGTGTAATATTCCAGCTTCAGCCTCTATAGTTGCACGAAATTTGGCGGCGCTATATGTAGCCTTGAAAATGGCGTCTGGAACACAGCTGCGTTCCAAGCGAAACTTCCCCTTTTGTATGTAAAGAATGACTAAAATTTCTACATTACTTGATTTTCAAACTCCAAGGTGAAACTGAACGTACTGAGACAGTTTTCTCTTAACTTATTCTGATTCACTAAACTGACACACAATATTTTAGCGCAACGCAATCTGACTTTCAATAATCCCTACAAAAGAATAACCCTGACTAACATAACGTATGCCCTTCATGTATCACTTACTTCACAAAAATCTTCGTTACTCGAACTATTGCAATACAGCTAGCGCCAATACTGCCAGCTAAATACAAGATTCTAACTACTGAAGGCACTGACTACTGACAGGCATATAGTTAGCAAATGAAAGATTTTGATAGAGAACAATCAATGCATTTACCTTAATAGTGTTCAAAAGTCAACAGATTTCCTTTTTATGACGAACACGCGTCCAGATCGTCCGCTCATATTAACATCTCAGAACTCTGGCATCTCTCTCCCCACATCCACCACTGCTGGCGGCTCACCTCCAGCTGCCCAACGCTACGGGCTGTTCACATCCAACTGCCCAACACTACACTGGCGAAAAACTTGCAGCAACGAGTCCAACCAGCCACAGACTCCACACAGCGCAGTCAGGGATTTTAATACAGAGCGCTACGTGGCGTTACCAACATAAAAACCTAAACAGCCTACTTACACAAGCAGAGAGCTGTCACTGAGACACAGACTCCAAAAAGCGCAGTCAGGGATTTTAATACAGAGCGCTACGTGGCGTTACCAACATAAAAACCTAAACAGCCTACTTACACAAGCAGAAAGCTGTCACTGAGTTTCTTTTGGTGGAAAACCAGAGCGTCGCAGGCATTCATAGCCGCTTGCAGAATGGCTAAGGCGACTTGGCAGTGGAGAAAAGCGAGGTGTCTCATCACGGCTACAAGATTGCGCAACCATGTCCGATTCCTGCTTGCCGGCCGACTGCACACAGCAGTGACTTCAACAATGTTGGAACGTGCGGGCACTCTGATTCGAAGCTATTGACGGATCGCAATCAAACAAGTCGGTTCACAATTGGGCTGGGACTCTGAAGGCGCTATTCTGTTTGATGTCCTCCCTCACGGTGGAACTTGAGATGTACTGTGTGGCGTCTTCTGTCATCGTCCAGCGCCGTGACTCGCGCGGGTGTTTGAAAGTGCAGTACCGCGAAACTTTCCCGCTGAATGCCAGAGACGCTATACACAAGCGACATTTGTTCTGTGATTTACTCTTTGATGGTTGATTTCTGTTCCACGTTCTACTCCTTGGCGAAAGCGTGAATCGAAGTGTGTTCGATACGTAATAATTTACCGTACTGAACTTTTCTCACGCCTTCGCACGAGTTATCGGTTGCAGTGGATTACTGTCTGTTGCGACCGCAGGGCTTCGTTAGTAAATTATTACATCAAGCTGAGACAAGCCTACTTCCCTTATTCAGCCTACAAGCACACGCAGATGTTAAACCGTCGATCGCGGTAATTCAAACATGTACCGACATATTAACTACCCTCAGGAAATTGAAGAAACAACTTCAGCGTGTTCGTTGTCTCAGAAATGGAGACCATTTTTTCCTCTCCATGACAACACAACGCCTTAAGCCTGCACATCCGACAGGAGCTCACAAAATTTCTTCCGACTGTTCTTCGTCGTCCAGTCAACAGCGTGGATCTCGCACCTTCCAACTTCCATCTGTTTGGCCCAATGAAGGAAGCACTCCGCGTGAAGCAGTGCGTGGGTGATTGGGAGGTTACTGATGCAGCTAGATGTTGCCTCCGACGGGCCATCGCATTGAACGGAGATTATTTGCAACACTGATCGGAGATTATTCGCAGCCAAAATAGTCGGGAATAATTTGTTTAATCGGAATCCTGAATAAAAGCAACATGCTGTAAGCGTATTGTCATATCGCTGGCTTAGTTGTGGAGTATCTTTGCGGGCAGCCGCGTCTGTAGTGAGACGAGCTCGGGACACGGTACTGTTATGTTGTGTAGTGTGTAACTCTGCATGTGAGAGGCTTTTTTAGTATCCAGGTTGAAGTGTTGCTGCAAGTGCTGTTACAGTAAAGTGATGAAATATGGAAGTGATTCAGAGGAAAGTGTGTCAAGAAGTAATTGAAAATGAGCAGTGCCGTCGATAACGTATTTGTGTATCCTCTCGTTGCGTGTCGCACAGCATCGATCATCCGCTCCGCGTTCGGTCTCCCAGAATGAACCAATGTGAATCAGTAAAAATTAGTTACCATAAAAGAGTGCAGTCTTGTAGAGAGCGAGATGACCGTGCGTTCGGTCATCGCGTTCCGTTTTTATCAACAATCAGCCGCGCCGCGACGGTTATGCACACGCTCGTACAAGTGTGAACTGAGAACTGAAAAATTGACTCTACGAACAGTGTTATATCATTACTAGTGTCAAAGAGGACTATTACCAGATATCTGTATGCGTGACGAACGTAAGAAGTTCCGTTCGATCATTCGGCTTTCGCATCATCAACAATCACCCGCGTCGTGTCGGTTACGCGTAAGTTCGTCTGAATGATATTGTGAGCAGATAAACATCAAGACTGTTGATTGGTATAAACATTTACGATTTAGAGTGTAAACAGTCCAACCTGTGGTTTCCATATCGTCTCAGAATATAGATGTTCATACCAGACATGGGACAGTGTTGTGTTTTAACGTTGAGTGGCTCTCCTTAAGGGGCTCCGGAAAGGCTCAAAATCATGAAAAGTTCAATTTTTACTTTTTTGCGTTTTCTGAATCTGCAGACTATTACCTTTTAATAGATATATAATTTATTCAATTCCGAAGACTGCAACTATTTTTAAATTTTTTTTGAAATGTGTTCTACATGGGCGTGACCCACTGTGGCGCTGTTAAACTGCTGTCAAACGGTGTTATTATTAACGTCCGTGTTCATCAGGTACATTTTAGTGATGTGAGATAAAGTATGTGTTGTGGCTAACCTGTGATGGTTCAATATATATCGCGGGTGTGATTGTCGATTGTTTCATGTTTATTTACTCTAGCGTTATCTCGAAAATATTCGTAATTAATTCTGTTTCTTGAGTCTCTGTTTTGTTGAAGTATAATAATGAGTAAAAGTAAAGTTATTAGAAATCATCTGAAGGCTTTTAAGAAAAGGAGAAATGTTGGAAAGCCAAAGGTATGTGTTATTACTGTAAACAATAAAGACGATAACCAAGTGAGTGAACCTAACCTCTCAAGTACACCTGCCCATAGCAGTCAAAGTGGGAAAGAAAATACTTCACAGAAGAAGCTTGGTTCAATGAGTGAAAACTATGAATGTTTTATGGGCGAATCGGATGTGAATGAAATATTTGATATGTCGGTTCTCAAAGGATTTTTTTCAAACTGTGTAAGATGTATTCATTGTAGTGAAGTTGGTCTGGAACTCTCCATAATAAAGCACGTACGACTTGCTAGTGAAATACAACTGAAATGTGATAAGTGTTCATACATGACCACCTTTTGGAACAGTGTTGCAGTAACTGCAACTGAAGAAAATGGTAGCAAAATCTACGAACACAACAACGAGCGATGCTTGCTTTAGACAAGGAACGCCTTCGGGCTGCAGACAGGGCTGTAAAGAGTCTAGAAATACAAGCAAGAGTAAACAGGAGGAGGAACAAGAGGAAGCTGGAGGAGGAGTTTGCAGAGGATGAAGATAATCCATCCTATGGACCTGGAATGCACTAAAAAGTTAATCCAATCTTTGTCGCTCGATTCCCAAAACTTTTATTTTCTCATACTAATTACATGTTTTCTAAGGATCTTCCAAACATATTTGTTTCAAACTTTCAGTAAATGTTACACAGTACCTTCTGCATAATTTAACACAGCCTTTTTCCAAAAAACTGTATATTTTTGAATATATAAATAAAAAATTGCAAAAAAATGTTGTGAATTTTCATTACAATTGAAAAAAAAAATCATCTTTAATAACTGAACTAAAATTTTGTAAAATCCCTGTGTTATGTTGTAGCCCATATTCCAATAAATAATCTGTAAAAAGTTCAACTTCCTACCTCAAATACTTTGTGAGGAAAGATGTAATTTATAAGCGTTATTTTAACATTGCAAGTATAGGGCGTTCCGGAGCCCCTTAACCCGCCTGCATATTTCGATAGATAATTTCAGGCAAGCCAACAGCAGTGTGGAGCAGAACAGAAAGAGCGCCGCGGGATTATCAGGTACGTGGTGTGGACAGGGAGCACGGTCAAGAAAAGCAGAAACAGTAACAGTTTATGGTACCCCACCCCATTTGAACTCCCGGGCGTGTTACAATGCTTTCTCAAGAAAATGTGTTGCATTACTTACTGAACGTCCCTCGTATCTACTGGTAGATCGGCAGAGGTGAACGTAGTAGGCTATCTTTGTGGGCGCCATAGCGTTCGTCGGCCGCTATCCAGTGCAGGCTGTTTGCCGCCCACTTGCCGGGGTTAGGTCAGATGCGCTTCTCCGGCTGCTTTGATGTCGCCGCACACAACATGCGCGGCACAGTAATTACCCACGACTGAGTCCTGCTCGAGGCGCGGGTACCACCAACAGGACCGCCGCCCGCTGCTTAATAACAGGCCACCCCCGTACCAGTGCAGAGTCGGGAAAAGCCAGCCCTCGTTGCCGCTAATTATCTCGACTGGCGTGGGAAAAGCGTTCCACAGCCGAGGACCACTCGGCCCGCAGTGTCGAAACGCAGTGGAACTTATCCTGATAATTTTCACGATTGACATTAAGTGGCTTCCAGAAACACTCAACCTATGGTACATAACATTTCTATCCTTGTGGTCGTATAGCTAGCAAAGAAGTAGTTTTTGTGAATCTCCAAATTAAAATGAGGTGCTCCAGAAGATACCAGAATATGCGACCATTAACGTACAGTTCATTGTGCACCCCATCGAAAACAGTGACACAACTGAAAAATGCTATACTCGAGAAAAATCCACTTAAAGGATTCCATAAAATTTATATTGAAATAGTACAAGCGTTCACTAAATTTCAAGTATGTAATTTTGCCAGTAAATTTCATTGTATTCTATGCAACAGTAACATGGACATGTAGTTCTGTTCTCGTCGAATGTGATGAATCGTCAGGTAATTAAAAATTAATTGTTTGACTGTCATGCAAAATGATGGTCAGGTCCTGCAGAAAGCGACATCACTTCTGTCTCTAAGCTGGTCGTAGGTTATGTTCCAAAAATGAACAGCATAGAGAAAGAAGTGGTTACACTTTCTGCAGACCGAACGAGGTGGCGCAGTCGACTCGCATTCGGGAGTACGAAGGTTCAATTCCGCGTCCGGCCATCCTGATTTAGTTTTTCCGTGATTTCCCTAAATCGCTCCAGGCAAATGCCGGGATGGTTCCTTTCAAAGGGCACGGCCGACTTCCTTCCCCGTCCTTCCCTAATCCGATGAGACCGATGTCCTCGCTGTCTGGTCTCCTTCCCCAAAACAACCAACCAACCAACACTTTCTGCAGGACCCGATCATCATTTTGCAGAACAATGCTTAAGCACGTACATTGCAAGCTGTTATTGATTTGTTTGGCTGATGGGGCTGCTAAGTGCTATACCACCTACTGCACTCCCCTGACTTGAGTGAGTTGAACTCCATTTCTAAACCGAAGGAAACACTTCACGGCAGTGGCTTCAGAACTGCTACAGATTCGTCGGGCAATGGACCGCGCCGCTCAAACTGTCAACACAACTGGCACTGCTAAGAGTATCCTACGACTTCCACATCGCTGGCAAAGGGTTATACACAATGCTGGTGACTACTTTGAAACACTTATCTATTTTATACGATCTGTAAATAAATAGTTGCCACTATTAAAGGTCCAACCCTCGTATAAACATGATTCTCAGGGAGAACATTTTCAATTAAATACCCTATCAATTCTGGGAATAATTCTCGCTTTATCACTACTTGCACGAAATTTGACATTATGTCACTGACACGTCGCCTTTGGAAGAACATTACTAGATGACAGAATTCGCAACAGTGTTTGTTTCCCAGCCTCTCTGCATACAGTAACAACGGCTGTTGATAGCATGATCAAGCCACCATTAACTTTTCCTCTTCACAAATTGGAGTACTGCAAATTTTCTACACTACAACTATATGTGCAAGTGCTGCAGTTTAACTTGTTCGCCACATGTTTGACAACAAATCCTGCAATAGAAACAACCATACTGCTCAGTATATTCTGTTAGGTTCTGGGGCAATATGACATAATCGTCATCATAGAAAGCCTCCACATTTCCTTCTGTTATTACAAAAATCTACTGGATCATGTGAAAAAGATTTGTTTTTCCCAGTCCAAGGCAGGAGCCATGTGTTATCCTTAACCTGATTACTAGCACTTGCTTTATGTTTAACCTCATTCGAAAGAAGAAAATGCCTGAAGGCTGCCTCTGAAATGGAGGTAAGATGGATTGTTATTCCAACCTAATCTACACCTAACTAAACCGGCCGCGGTGGCCGAGCGGTTCTAAGCACTTCAGGCCGGAACCGCGCGACTGCTACGGTCGCAGATTCGAATCCTCCCTCGGACATGGATATGTATGATGTCCTTAGGTTAGTCTGGTTTAAGTAGTTCTAAGATCTAGGCGACTGATGACCTCAGATGTTAAGTCCAATAGTGCTCAGAGCCATTTGAACCATTTGAACCTAACTAAAGAAAAATACATTTCCAGGTAATCATGACTAAACTTATATCTGAGCAAATATTTCATCTTTTTGTTTTCATTACATCATTGTCAATCATCTAAAAGTTTCACATTGTGCTAAAATCCCTAGTATTGCTGTTTTTCTGTTATCTGAGTACAAAAGCATCCCATTTGAATCCTTGAGGGATGTTAAATAACATGCTACTCTCACAACAAAAGGTTCCGAAATACATTTATTGACATGATGTATAGGTGATCTGTGTCCCTTAGCCAAAAGATTTCTGGATCTGCAGAGATCAAATAACTGTTAAGAAATAAGACAGAGGTCTGCATCTCCTTCAGCCTCCTGAAATTCTTGAAATTTCATATCACAACATAAACATAGTTCTGTAGGTTAGGTGAAGCATTTAAAACATGAACTGTTAACTTTACTTTTATAATGGATATATGAATAAAAATAATATATAAACGGGATGAGAGAAATGGGGCTTCATGTTGTCAACTGAAATAGTTGCACCTACCTCCTTGGTCATTTCAATATTTGTTCAAAGTCCGTCACATTTAGGTCATGTAACACTGTAATGGCCACTTCAATAATGATTTTGTTTCTCGCAGTCAGAAATACCGTCAGGCACAAAATACAAACTAAGGGTTTTCCAGTACTCATTGACTCGTACTGCGCCGGCCGAAGTGGCCGAGCGGTTCTAGGCGCGACAGTCCGGAACCGCGCGACCGCTATGGTCGCAGGTTCGAATCCTGCCTCGGGCATGGATGTGTGTGATGTCCTTAGGTTAGTTAGGTTTAAGTAGTTGTAAGTTCTAGGGGACTGATGACCTAAGATGTTAAGTCCCATAGTGCTCAGAGCCATTTGAACCATTTTTTTATGCATAAATAATGTCATAAAGGAAGCAATAAACTGGAATGACTAACCTGTGGAATGTAACATTCTTTCCATCTTCGTTTTTTCTTCCACTGTTGTTATTGAATTTGAAAGTAGCACACGAACGAACCATGTTTACACACTATTGGTCTGCAAATGGCGGCTCCCTTCCTGTTCAATGTGGCAACGCTACACTAGCACCAACGAGCGGTCTAGATATTTTTAGTAAGTCTGTGGTTTCACCTCTCCTGATGCAAGCCTTTCGATGTAACACAACTTCAGCGGCTTGTGCGTCAATTTCGCTCCTTTTATATTCAAGTAGTTTTCCAACTGATCTCACAAGGCTGGTGGAACTTCATCCAGGCGTTCCCACGAAAAGAAAAATTTGAGGAGGTCACTGAGACTCAAACCCAAATTTTGCTATTACTAGCTAAAAACGTTGACCTCTAGACCACACAGATTTGAGGAAATCACTGGGAAATCTAAAACTTCAAAATTTCGTTATTAATAGCTAAAAACGTTAACCTCTAGACCATGCCGTCAGTTTGCTGTTACTGCTGTGTCATTAAATTCTACCGTCCTGGCAGACTACAAAGGCCACGTATCACACCAAAAATATGTGTGTTCGCTATGGAGGAGAGCTACTTCGATGTATGAGGAAAGTGAGAACATACTGCATAATAAAATCAGTCAGCTTAGATTTAAACAATGAGAATTACGATCCGTGACTGAAGCAGCAGACGACGAATCAGCAGGCACAGTTGTGTTAAACAATGATATCACAAGGAAAAAAAAAATTATAGTACTGCCAGCGGAGGGTCTTGAGCAGCCGAGGTGATGTGTACTGTACATCCTGCTTTTGTTCTTGCTCTGAATGGACGTTTCATTCAGTGGTGCACACAGGTGCGCAGCGTGTGACAGTGCTCCACCTGTAACGCCGCTTTCACACTATACGGTTTTGACCGTACGGCAAAAAGCCGTACGAGTTTTAGCCGTGCCTGTGTTGCTTTCACATTACACGGCTTTTTGACGTGACCAGTTGTTGGTGTCTATTCAGTTTGCTTAATGTGTGTATCAAGATGAACCGTAAACGAGTTGTTGCTTTGTGGTTGCTTCATCGTCGCCGCAAAAGAAAAGGTCGTCTTTTGTGGGTACACCCCATTAACCAGAGAAGAGACGAAGTGGGTTTATTTTATACACTCTTTGAAGATTTGAGGAACGACGGAAATAAATTCTTTAACTATTTCCGAATGTCTATTACCTCGTTTGACGAATTACATAGAAAACTAAAGGATGTGTTACAACGACAAAACACACAATTCCGCAATTGCATCCAACCTGTTCAAATGCTGGCTATCACGTTAAGGTAATTTAATACATAAAAACTAGTTCTGTTTATTTACTTATTTATTTGTGTTTTACATTTTTATTACGCTCAGATTATGAAGTAGAAAAGTCAATATCAATATCAGCAGTTGAAACCAAAGAGTTTGTAGCAGGACTGACTGTACTGTCACTTTGTGGCGACAGGCTCTCTGCAAAAACGTTGTAGAACTGCGTTGTTGATGGTGGGCCTTCATGGCTACTTGTGGAAGGCGAAGGGTATGGTGGTGGCACTTTATTAATTCGTTGATAAGAACTGCGACCTTGAGAAGTCTGTAATGGTTGTTCGAGAAAAGTAGTTGGGTTTGGTGCAGCTGGAGGAGGACGAATCTGATGCGTATGGTAAGAGGATATTGGAGCAGCATTTTCCATAGGTGAATAAGAATAAGCTTGAAATCTATTATTATAGGGCATGGGAGGTGTGTAATGGGTAAATGGAGGAGGTTGAGCTGTCAATATATTTCTCCTTTCATATATATTTTCTATAACTTTGAGGACTCCCATCTGAAACTGAAGATAATCCTGTTCATCAAATTTTTCCAGATGAGGCTTCAGACTAAGTAAAAATGACATTTTGCTGCAAGGTTTGTCTTCTTCCAGAGCTCGTAATATTTTCATTTCGATTGCATCAGGTTTTCTATGTTTTCTGTTTGTATGGCACTCGCTTTTGGATGTTTGTTGTGTGGGTGCTGTATCAAATGGCCCAGAAACATTCTCAGTATTTTCGACGGAGCCCTGCGTTTCTATATCTTCTTCCAGTCTGGCGGTGCGTTCCGATTGAAAACTGTCCTCCGTCTCTCGAGCATCATACAGCTTTTTTAGAAACTGCAGCTGATCAGAATATACATACTTTTTCATTTTCTTTGCTGCTGAGCCACTTTTTTTCGCAGCTTGAATTTTTATGTTTGACTTCACAAAGGAGTCTCGTAGATTGGTCCACCTCCGTATTACTTCTATACCTACATCAAAAGAAAACAAAACTGTATGAAAACATTTTAATTTTGTATAGAAAAAAGCAAAACTGTAACAAAAAATGTCCACTGCAAACTAAATGTCACTGATTTTTTTTCGTTTTGTTCAGGTATCTGGCAAGCGGTTGTTCCTTCACTGACTTACATTTCCAGTACAGAATTGGGATTTCTACAGCAAGTAAAGTGGTTAATGATGTATGCACAGCAATTTGGTCATCACTGCGGGAAGAATGTATACAAAGACCGACCAAAGAGGTATGGGAATCAATAGCGGCTGGATTTGAACGTACTGCTAATTTCCCCCACTGCTTAGGAGCGGTGGATGGAAAACATATCCGTCTTACTGCCCCATTTAATAGCGGATCAATGTACTTCAATTACAAAGAATACTTTTCTGTGGTTCTGATGGCTGTAGCGGATTCCAACTACAGGTTCATTTATGTCGACGTAGGAAGTTATGGCAAAGACTGTGACTCTTCAGTGTTCAGACGGTCCAGTTTATGGAAGTCAATAGAAAGTAATTCCCTGGAATTTCCAGACGTCCAATGTCTGCCTGGTACGGAAGGTCCAAAAGTACCCTACTTCTTCGTGGGAGACGCAGCATTTGGCCTACACACGCATTTGCTCCGGCCTTTTGGGGGAACAAACTTGACAGTTGAGAAACGTGTATTTAATTACCGTTTGTGCAGAGCAAGGAGGTATGTGGAATGTGCTTTTGGCATCCTCACCAATAAGTGGCGGTTGTTTCACCGACCTTTAAATGTTCATCCAGATTTTGCAGTAAAAATGGTTAAAGCTTGCATTGTTTTACACAATTTTGTACGTCAGAGAGATGGATTTATAATTGAAGACACCACATCCTTCACTGGTTTGGAAGACTTAGCCCAAGATGCCAACATAAGAGGAGGACTGACAGCCAACGCCATAAGGAACACTCTTTGTAAATATTTTATGACAAATGCTGGAAGCGTGTCATGGCAGATGTCAAAGATATAAATTAACAAGCCTTTTCCTTTTTGTAGATTGTTTGTGAAAGCCTGCGACTGTATAGTAAATAGTTTTCTTTATAAATAAATTACTGCTACCACTCACGTTTTTAATCGTTTTGTTTATATTTTGTACGACGCGTTTCGGGAAATAATTCCGATCTTCAAGTGCGTTTTTTTCTCTAAGTTTTCATTATGTGTAGTGTTTTTTTATTTGTGAGGTCTTGTGCGTGTTTCTCTTATAAATTACAGTAAAGAAAACAGAATGCAAGACCTGACACATAAAAAGACACCACACATGATGAAAACTTAGAGAAAAACGCACTTAAGGATGGGAATTATTTCCCGAAACGCGTCGTGCAAAATATAAACAAAACAAAAAAAACGTGACTGGTAGCAGTAATTTACTTATAAACAAACGATTTACTTTTAGAATAAAATTTATAACGTTAAATAAAAACTGTTTAAAACGTATTAAATGTAATATTAATATATTAAATAAATACTTACCAAACGCATTTTTATCTTTGTCTTCCATCTCATCAAAATCTTGCTTCAGTGCTACGCAAACTTCCCGCCAAGCATTCTTTGTAGCAATACGATCTCTATACGCATCTAGAGTTTTGTCCCACAGAACAGGTCTTACTTCCACCAAGGTTATCAAAAGTTCAGTATCAATTTCATCCATTCTTCTACACTTTTCAGTAAACAAGAATAAACACAAATGAATAAAACGACACTACAACGAACTAGTCGACGCCGTACGGCTCAAAACCGTCCAGTGTGAAAGCATGCACTTAGTCACGTAGGCCACTGTTGTCGAACTTGCCGTACGGCGACCGTCTGTTGTAGTGGCAAGACACGGCTGCAGCACGGCACGGCAGCGGCATTTTGCCGTCGCCGTATAATGTGAAAGGCGCCATACATTTCTTCACACCTACAGCCGTACGGCTTTTTGCCGTACGGTCAAAACCGTATAGTGTGAAAGCGGCGTAAGAGGGCTCACACAAAGACAGCAGGTCTCAGGCGTACGGGAGGCCAGCGTCGACTGCTTGGAGCAACGCAAAGAATATCCCTGTGCTGTCTAACGGGACAGCGCAGAGTGTCAGCTGGACTGCAGCAGCAACCCCAGCAGACTGACGGCACATGCCTGGCCTGAATGAATGAAATATTCTTTGTCTGCTTCGACACAGCAGGTGGCCGACTCACTGCAGTGGCAGAATGGAGGCGCACCTACTTCCACTGCTTTGTAAATCTTCTCAAGCGATTTTTCAAATGGCTCTGAGCACTATGGGACTCAACTGCTGAGGTCATTAGTCCCCTAGAACTTAGAACTAGTTAAACCTAACTAACCTAAGGACATCACAAACATCCATGCCCGAGGCAGGATTCGAACCTGCGACCGTAGCGGTCTTGCGGTTCCAGACTGCAGCGCCTTTAACCGCACGGCCACTTCGGCCGGCTGCTCCCAAGCGATTTTCTGGAAACTGCTTGGTGAAAAATTTTGATTCTTTCGTTACTTACAATGTGATACAGCCGCTTTACGACTGGCTGTCTACCTTTCCTTTTATGGTCACGTCTATGGTGATACTTCGAAATTATGTAACTCACTGCACGAAATTCGAATAATTTGAAATCAAAATTAAGAGTCACTATGAATTTTGGTACGTATTAGGTCATATGAAACGTCCCCTTGGAAAAATTATACATAAGACTGTGCTTAACCTGACACACAATATTTTTAGCGCAACGCAATCTGACTTTCAAAGATCCCTGCAAAAGAATGTCCCTGAGTAACATTAAACTATACCTTTCAGAAATCACTTACCTCACAAAAATTTTCATTACTCGAACTACTGCAATACCGCGAGCGCCACTACTGCCAGCTAAATAAAAGATTCAAACTACGGAAGGCACTAACTACTGATAGGGATAGTTAGCAAATGAAAGATATTAATAGAGAACAGACAATGTATTTACCTTAATATCTTCATATATCTACCAGTTCATGACAAATTACAAAACTCCGCCATCTCTCTCCCCACATCCACCACTGCTGGCGGCTCACCTCCAACTGCGCAACTCTACGCGTTGTTCACATTCAGCTGCCGCTGCCCAACACTACAATGTCAGACAACAATGCAAACTAGACACAGACTGCACACAGCACAGCCAGTGATTTTTATACAGAGGTGGCGTCACCAATAAAAAAACCTAAAAGCCTACTTACACATATAACCTGCTTATGAAACATAGCTAATATCTTTAATTACTATCTAAACATACTAGGAGACCTGTGTCTGTCACTATTTCTGGAAAATGGATATTATGTAGCTCATTTACTTGTCCCCATGTCGACTATAGCACAGAGTAACTAAATTACTCAAAAAATCTATCATATTTCATGAGGAGATCAAGATATCGAAATGCATTTTTTAGCATATGAGCATACTAAAGAAAGAGTATTTTGGAATATGGTTAATATACAAAATTTTTGCAATGATTTTTCAATAGACTAATGTATGTTTAAGAACTATCAATAACTGCTGAAAGGACAAATTGAGTGGGTGTCCAACAACGTATGTCAAGAGATTACACATTTATTTTTATACTCAGGATGGGCTAATTCTTCAGCAATTGTCCTCAGTTGCTTGTTTAATAACAGACTGTGATTTAGAGTTCTTTTGCAGTTGCAACTATGTTAATAAGTTACTGAACATAAGTTCTATAAAATATGAAGCCAAATTTGACATGGTAACAAGAAAGACCTCGACATTGGTAACATCTCTCTGAAGAACACAAATTTAACAAACCATGCGAAAGTTAGTTTGATTTCTGATTCAGTTTTGGAAGAATCATGTAATCCAGTGTATTTTTGTCAGTGAACAACTGGGATTAAACGCACCAAAGGGTTTTCTTTCTACTCCTGAGTCATCTGTAAAACACGAAAAAAATCCACAGCATACTACGTATGAGCTTTTTGTTCCTATCTCTTTGCCGTGAGAAGGGGCTGAACTTAACGACTTCAAATACTTCATAGTTCATCACAGATACTGGGTCCCTGGGTCGAGACCAACTGCGTGCTTGCCATCTTCACAGGTACACTTGATAATTACAGAAAGCCGAAACCAGCTCGTCTTGTAACTTGTATCTCTACGAGTAAATAAGCAAAAAACTTGTGCTTAAAATATGTCGTTCTTCCACATCATGCAAGCCGCGGGCCTATTGCAAAGAAAACACTAATAACGTGTGAAAATATCATCATGTTGTCTTACACACATAAGCGCCTACAGCCACAAGTAGGTATGGCATGAGGATTTTTAATTCCATGTATTTATGGTCAAACAACAGGTGTAAGAACAACAGCAATTACATAAACATAATATTCACTGACGAGTAAACCAGATGTTTTAAACTTCGGTACATGTGGATTTAAGTCGTTTTTAGAATCTACGCCATTTCAACCATTTAGGAATATGATTTTTTACGTCTGACTAGCAACAGATTGTAATTATATAGATTTTTTAACAATGTTTTCGTATGAAAACCCCTCTGAGATATGTAGAGCTTTTGCTGACCCAATGATTCGAAATGGACAGCTGACAGTGTTCCTGATTGTAATAAAATTTTCCTTTCCGCATCTGCTATTAATGATTCCTATTTCTTGCACCTTATGTATCAGTCCTTTTGCTCTTCTGGCTAATGGTGGCTAATGGCCTTCAGGAGTACTGCCCGTTGCCGAAATTTGTTCCACTCGTTCGGTATTCCTCAGGCAGGTCGTAGAGTAGCCTTGGGTTTAATCGACAGGAAAGGAACTCTTGAGCACGTTTGACATTGCTTGCAATGAGAGCTATTTTTATCTTCCGTCAATGATCAATTCAAAGTACTTACGTTTACCTGCAGATCTAAAGATACCTTCCAGCAGATAGATTTCGTGTCTCCCTGGTTTTTTTTTCTAATACGTGTGTCGTACTAATGCTCTACGTAACTGTTACTGGCATTTTTTTTAATTATTTGACCTTATCTGGTGGCCTTAGACACACCTCTAGTCTGCTTGGCGTTATCTTGTCGATCAGAGACACGTTACAGGATTGCTATAAACTACCACCATTCCGTAATATTTACTGCTCAAGAAATATGGAATAAGACGACTATGTTAAAATGGTAGGCGACGCTAAAATGGTTCTCTTTTATTTGTATTATACAAGTACAACCTGAGACGAACAATCCCGCTCAGTCCGGAACCGCGAGACTGCTACGGTCGCAGGTTCGAATCCTGCCTCGGGCATGGATGTGTGTGATGTCCTTAGGTTAGTTAGGTTTAAGTAGTTCTAAGTTCTAGGGGACTGATAACCACAGATGTTAAGTCCCATAGTGTTCAGAGCCATTTGAACGAACAATCCCGGAAACTGAAGTGTTTGTACGAGGGGTGTTTAATAAGAATGCAAGACGTTTTTTTCTCTGCCAGTTTTGGTTGAGCAAATGAGGAATTTGCCGTAGGACATCGTGGAACATTCCCACTTCGGGTCCATAGTTTCATGATGTTCCGACAGGTGGAGGCACTATGCGTCTGTTACAGAAGTGCATTCCAAGCTGAGAGCCATCACTGAGTTTCTCTTAGCGGAAAAACAGAGCTTCACAGATATTCTTAGGCGCTTGCAGAATATCTACGGAAACCAGACAGTGAACAAAAGCACAGTGAGTCGTTGTGCGAGGCGTCTGGCGGCGCAACAAGGTCGCACAGACCTGTCCCATCTTCCTCGTGCTCGCCATTGGCACACAGCTTCGACGCCTGCAATGTTGGAACCTGCTGACACTCTCATTCGAAATGATCGACGGATCACAATCACACGCCTCGTTGCTGACACACTCGTCCACCAGCTGCAGTACTCAAAGGCGTGCGCCTGCTGGTCTCCTCGCAGCCTAATGGAAGACCATAAACAATGGAGGATGTACTCTATGGGAAGCGGTAAATGGACGATGGGGAGGTTATTGATGAAGCAAGACGTTGGCTCCGACGTCGATCATGAGAGTGGTACCATGCTAGTATACAGGCCCTGCCAGTAAGGTGGCATTAAGTCCGTCCAACTGCAAGGACAATGCGTTGAAAAGTAGTTTTTTGTAGCAAGAAGAATGGGGAATAATACGGTGTGTCGGAATGTTGAATAAAAACAGTCGGCTTTCAGAAAAAAATGTTGCATTACTTAATGACTGCCCCTCGTACTACATACCAGCAATGGTGTTACTGCACTACGTTGCGACTGCTGCAGCAGCACAAGGAGACTTGGGACAAACAACGCATTGCTGGTTGTAGTTTCCTTGCGACGGAAAGTGTATAAACGAAATGCCCGTACTGGATAGGCTGACGTCCCCCACTTCCAGCAGGTGGCAGCGAGGCTTGCCCCTGCCACAAATCTGTGTTTAGGCGCTGAAAGAGCCACAGGCCGCAGTGGATTACGGCGGTGTTGTATGGAGTGGAGCCGGGTGGAGTGCAGTGAAGCCGCGGCCGCGACTGAGTGGTCCTCCGCCGCGCAGCGCCGCGGCTTTTGTCTTTGACGTCCGCGACGGCATTACAGCCGCTTTGTGCCGGCACTGCCGGCTTTACTCTGCCTTGAGATGCGTCCCAGGAGGCGGCCTTGTTAAAACGGCGCTGCCTCCGAGTACAAATAAATACAAATGCCGCCGACGTGCACAAAGCCGCCTGACGAAAGAAGCGAAAGTCCGCGTTTTTACATCTCTAGCGCGTACCGCTCGGGATGTAGCTTCGGGTCGCAGATTGCGCCACAGCGAGACAACACGAGTCTTTCGCAATGGCAGTTGCAGCGCCACTATTTGTATTAAAAATAAACTATTCCAGGCTGCTTTAATAACATGTGAACGATTTTCTGTTCAACCTTGAGAAACTCTGAACTACACATCACCATTTATGAAGCAGAAGCAGAAATAACTTCCTGTTCCCACATCAACAACCATAAACCTCTCCGTTACAGAAACAATTCAGTTCCAGCCTATTCGCAACTGACCATCACCTATTTAATGGTGCTCTGCTATACGACAAAAATATAAGGGGTAGTCAAATGGAAATGAGACAGATTAAAAGAAAGGAAGCTGTTTATTATTTCAAAAGATATCTCCGTAAGTGTTAAAACATTTATCCCATTGCTCGGTCAATGACTTCACGGACATATATTTGTGGTGGCCTACGGGAATCAAATCACCGAGTTAGGTGGCGCAGTGGTTAGCACACTGGACTCGCATTCAGGGGGACGACAGTTCAATCCCGCATCCGGCCATCCTGATTTAGGTTTTCCGTGATTTCCCTAAATCGGTGCAGGCAAATGCTGGGATGGTTCGTTCGAAAGGGCACGGTCGACTTTATTCCTCATCCTTCCCTAATTCGATGACACCGATGACCTCGCAGTTTGGTCTCTTCCCCCAAATAGCCTAACCCAACCCCTAATCAAACCAGCGACCATGATAGTTTTTCTTAAGGGCACCAAAAATATGTAAATCACGCGGGGAGAGATAGGAATTATTTTCGGGATGTTTAACGGCTTCCTAGCGAAACATCTTAAGCCTAACCGAAACAACCTTGCGGCATGGGACGCCCACATGTTCCCAATTTTTTATCTGTCTATGCTGTAGAAGTTTTGCTGCGAAGCACTTACACAACCTCCTTCCAGTCTTCTGTGTGTGTAGTCATCCGAACGCTGTCTCCGGGCCACTTTGTAGTGGACAACATCGCCAGCAACTGCTCTCTGATTGAAACAAACTGTCCTTTTCCATTTCTTCAACTGTTTCCTGTTGCATGGATCCACACACATGTTGCCAAGGTTGGTTTGGATACGCTGCAGAAGAAATTTCACTGGGAGGTCCTTACACATCCTCCCTAGAATCTCGATCTCTCCCTGTGCTATTTCCGTATTTTCGGAGCCTAGAAGAAAGACATTCGTGACCGTCGATTTGCTTCGGGCGAAGAGGTGCTAGCCTGGGTACAATCATTGTTCCATAGCCAACCGCAAACATTATCCCATGAAGGGTATTGGCCAAGCTGCCTAACAAAGGGATAAATGTGCTAATAATTGTGGCGTATATTTTTGAAATAACGAACAGTTCTCTTACTTTTTCCATCTGCCTCGTTTTCATTTGACTGCCCATTATAGTACTGAACTTTCTTTGTATTGAGTATTCTCAGATTTCGTGCTACAAATTTTTGCTGAGATTCTGCCTGCATGTTGTGGATAGTGTAATAGTACATTAACCTGCAAAACTTAAGGACGAGATAGATAAAATACAATAACATATGGCGGAAATTTCTTAAAGTGGGGCAGCAAGCTGCCAGACATCTCCCAGATGAGCACAGAAAGCTGGACGTCACTTGGTGTGGTGGGACAAAGATGGCATCACCCTCTTCTGTATTATTGCCAGATTTATTCAAGATCGCGGATCCAAGATGATAGCCACAGTTGTGGCAACTTCGTACTGACGTCATGGCGGGAAGTTCAAATTTTGTCGCGAAAATAGGTCAATTGCGTTACTTCCACTAACCTAACTCCACCCCCCTCCCCTCCCCTCCTGTCGCCTACCTGGAAATTTGGACTCAGTCTATAAAGGGCTGGCGGATTCTTTATGCATTGTTTATATTAACATTTTGAGTTTTCATAGGCAGTAGCTCCATCCAGTGTGTTCACCTTGAGATCCGGAGTCCAACTGATGTAGTCCACGACACCACCACTAGAGGAAGCTGGTGGTCGCCCTCCCCTCCTGCGACATAATCCAAGATGGCAGTCTGGGGAAAAATGGCGGGAAATCCGATCAGTCTCTGTCTTGCTGTTGGACTGGGAGCACAGATATAATTGTTTACTGTGTGTACTATGTGTTCAATGGATGAGATGGCTTTGATAGAGAAGGAGGAGCTTAACGAATATATTAGCTGTAATCATGCAGCTGAGTGCTGTGGCGATAGCCACCTGTGTGGTGGCTGGAAGCAATGATATTTGGTGAAGATAAATATGCTTCATCAAATAATTAAGTTGCAGGAGGTTGGGGCTAAGTTACACTTCGCAACTCATGCTAATAAAAACGTGTGCTGTAACTGTAGATCATCTGATAAAATTCCAGTCAGTCGTCCAAAGCGCAAGAGGCAAGACGTTCACCCCAGAGTCTCCACGTTCCGCTGGAAGAGAGCCCATAAGCTGAGCTCACAGCTCGCCACGCAACAGTCACGTAAGTGGCCGTGTACTTCTTGTTGTGTTGGAAATACTGCAACTGTCCACCTTCCCATCCCCAGTGAACGGGTACTCTTGGTTGTTGTACACGAACTGCTTTGGGAATTACTACGAGGATTGGAACTTTAATCGTGGCAAGTATTTATTTACAGTTCATGCAAAACAGATTCGTGTTTCAAAGTTTTACTGACCTTCGAAGTAGTCACCAGCATTGTCCATAACCAGTTGCCAGCGATGTGAAAGTCGTAGGATATTCTTAGCAGTGCCATTTGTGTTGACAGTTCGAGCAGCACTGTCTATTGTCCGACAAAGTTGTAGCAGTTCTGAAGCGAATGCAGTGAAGTGTTTACTTCAGTTTAGAAATCGAGTTGAACTCACAAGGGCTCAAGTGAGGGGAATGCAGTAAGTGGTATAGCAGCCCCATCAGTCAAACAAATCAGTAACAGCTTGCATTGTACGTGCTTGAATTTTGCCTGCAAAATGATGGTCAGGTCCTGCAGAAAGTGTCATCACTTCTTTCTCTATGCTGTACATTTTTAGAGCACAACCTACGACCAACTTCAGAACTGCTACAAATTCGTCAGGAAATAGACCACGTTGCTCGAACTGTCAAGGCAACTGGCACTGCAAAGAGTATCCTACGACTTCCACATCACTGACAACGGGTTATACACAATGCTGGTGACTACTTTGAAGGTCAGTAAAACTTTGAGACACGTATCTGTTTTGTACGAGCTGTAAGTAAATAGTTGCCACTATTAAAATTCCAGCCTTCGTACATCTGGTGTTCAAGCAATGTCCAGAATCCTGTCACATACGTAACATGAAGATGTCACAGGAATTAAATGTACCACTGTATAAAGAGAGTGAGAGAGCTTTGCAGATGGCACAAGAATATTTAAACAATTTTCGATGTAATTACATATTTTATTCGGAGGAATACCATCACCATTACACTTAAACACTGACTCTAAAAAAGATCGCAGCCTTTGAAACTGTGTCGACACACTTCGCGCACTTTTGTGGGAAAATCCACAGCCTTTCCTTGTCTTTGAGCATGAGCTGCCACGGGAGTTACTAAATCCAACTGAGTGTGTCTCTAAATGCACTTCCAAAAAGATTGCTGTGCAGTAGTTTGCTTCAATTTTGTGACGTATACCGCCATGATTCAACACAGACTCCAAAGAAAGATCGCTGCCTGAGATACTTCACATGCTTTCGTGGGAAATGTCCAAAAGCCAGTAACAGCTGCAATATCTGATTTTATACGCCAAAACGACGATATTTGGAAGCTGAAATAAATATCTCTGTAGCTCTAAAATAGAACGCTCACCACTTTTCCAGTCTTAGCTGCTTGTTTGAAGGCACTGCCAGAGAGAAAAAAAATTCTGAGTCCTACATCTGCTATGGTGTTCATCACGTTTCTGGAATGGTCTGGGGGTTAGTTTATATTTTCTGCTGGAGTCAGGGACGTCTTTTTCCTCTCCTATAGAAGCACTATCTGCTGTCCAAGCACAGATGGGAAAAACAGAACAATTACGCAAACAGAATACGAAGCGCTATTCTACAGTCGAGAAAAATAGCTGAAATTTTCGGTGTCCTATAGCTGCCGGTCTGTAGATGCTATCAAGACACAGTGATGGATGAGAGACAGCATCCCGCCAGAGGTGGATGGTCTGCTTGGACGTGTCTCTGAACAATCAAACAAAGAAGACGTCACATGACTCTCAGACGTCACAGAACTTTCTGTAGATACCCTGTCCCCATCTTGTTCGAAGCAGAGGCTCCTATGTCCCACACAAATGGTGTCTTGTGACTCTCTGACGTCATGGAACTTTTTGTGAATGGATCATTCTGACTGGCTCTCATTGAATTTACCCGTCAAACTGCTGCTGGTGCCGTTGTGGGAGCACTGTCTGCCATTATCTTCAGACTGACAAATTACGAGACTTTCAGCGTCAAAATTATTTTGTACAGATAGGAAGAAAAAACCTACAGCACTTATATTGCACTGACAGCTAAACCATGCAAAAGTGGGATCATGGCCAGCCGGTGTCGCCGAGCGGTTCTGGGCGGTACAGTCTGGAACCGCGCGACCGCTACGGTAGCAGGTTCGAATCCTGCCTCGGGCATGGATGTGTGTCATGACCTTAGGGTAGTTAGGTTTAAGTAGTTCTAAGTTCTAGGGGACTGATGACCTCAGAAGTTAAGTCCCATACTGCTCAGAGCCATTTGAACCATTATTGAGATCATGAAATAGGGAAACTCCCGACAAAGACTCGTCCTCTGTTACACTGCTATGATGCTGTCGAAGAAAGCTTGAAGTTTTCAGTGTGGAACCAATCACCACATACTATATTGTTGTATAACCATAATTCCTATCCTGGAACATATAAAATCACCACTTCTGTTTCCTGCATACACCTGTCAGCCATCAGACACGTGTACATATACCGTGAAGACAGATAGATCACAAAAAAAAAGACATAAACAATGCACCGTGTATAGTTCTCAAACCGCTAGATATTTCCCACAAAGTCGGTCGGTCATCCACCATGGCCAACAGTCATGAGTGAACTACCCACCGCATACGCATGCACGATACGCGATTAGAGCGCCCTCAGCAGACTGTGGCCACTCTCGGATCTGGTGTACAAAGACTATGCTGGTTCCCCTCAGTAAAAAGGTATTACTGTTTCTGGCCCCTACCTGCTTTCTTGCTTGCTGCCATGCTTCTGCAGTAGACTCTGGGATTACAAGAACATATGTGGTGACACTTACTGAACTATATGAAAAAAAAACTTAGATTTGTTACAAACTACGGCGTGCACACTCTTTATTCAAAATGTAAATGTCACTACAGATATTAGAATTTAGGTTATTACATTTTTCGATATGTCTGCCATGATTGGCGATGATGTGGCGCAGACGAATAGCAAAATTCTGCATGACCCAATGAAGTGTCGGAAAATCGATGCTGTCGATGACCTGAATGGCTGTTTTCAGCTCAGCAATGGCTTTGGTGTTATTGCAATACACCTTGTCCTTAGTATAGCCCCATAAAAAGGAGTCGCATGTGTTCAGATATGGAATATATGGCGGCTAATTGCGGCCAATGCCAGTAAATTCTGGGTACTCCAGAGGTAGAATGTGGTCCCCAAAAGTGCTCCTTCAGGACATCAAACACTGTTCTACTTGGGTGGGATCGAGCTCCGTCTTGCAGGAATCACATCTTGTCCAAATGAGAGTCACTTTGGATAATACGGAAAAATCATTTTCCAAAACCGTCATGTAACGTTCGGTTGTCAACGTGCCATCAATGAATATCGCACCCATTATCCCGTGGCTGGATATTGCACTCCACACACTCAACTGTTGGGGGTCAAGAGAATTCTTGATCGCGAAATGCGGATTCTCAGTCCCCAAATGCGCCAGTTTTGCTTGTTGATGAACCCATCCAAATGAAAGTTGGCTTCGTCGCACAACCAGACCATATTCACATCAAAGTCCTGTTCATCAGTTCTGTGGACAAAAGTGTTGGTGAAACACAACTGTGGTGTCACCGCCAGACACCACACTTGCTAGGTGGTAGCCTTTTAAATCGGCCGCGGTCTGCTAGTATACGACGGACCCGCGTGTCGCCACTATCAGTGATTGCAGACCGAGCGCCGCCACACGGCAGGTCTAGAGAGACGTCCTGGCACTCGCCCCAGTTGTACAGCCGACGTAGCTAGCAACAAACACTGACGAAGACTCTCTCATTTGCCGAGAAGATAATTAGCATAGCCTTCAGCTAAGTCAATTGCTACGACCTAGCAAGGCGCCATCACAAAGTTATATTGAAATGATAATACTGTATCAACAAGACCAATGTTCCCCAATTGTGGATTAAAGTTAAGTATTCCAGCAGCTACGTACTTTTCTTTATAGCATTCATAACGTATCCTGTTTCAGACCTCACGCCATCCTGCGTGAGCTTATAGCGTGCATTTCGGTTACCCGTCACTGTGGACTGGCTGTCTTGTCAGTCCACAACATTTTTGGCGACGAGTAAAAACAGGGTCTTGTTCTTTATCCTTGCTTAGATTACTTGTGTCATGGCTTCGCCACAATCTCCAGATGTACTGTCCGAATTTTATCGCTTGCAGAATCAGCAGACGCAGGTGTTATTGGATGCCCTTGGACGAGCTGTCCAGGGTCGACATGAAATGCAAAACGATGCGACCGTCGCCGCTCCACCGCTACCGCACCCACAACATGCATTTGCACCACCGTTTCGACACTTTGATGCGGCGATGGAAACCTGGACGGAGTGGTCACGCCAATTTGGATTTCATCTCGCCGCCTACAGAATTCAAGGTAACGAGCGGCAGACTCATTTATTGGCGTATGTAGGGGTGCAAACGTACCGTGTGATAGTGAAATTATTTCCCTGACACGACGTAGCAACTCTGTCCTACGAAGAAATTTTGTCTGCTTTAGATGCCTATTTCAAGGAATCAATTAATGTAGTTGCAAAACGGTATACGTTCTTTCGTACAAAACGTACGGCCGGTCAGACTAATCGGGAGTGGGTTGCAACATTGCAAGGCCTTACTAGGGATTGTGCTTTTGAGTGTGAATGTGGACTCCCTTATTCAGATACTATGGTGCGTGATGCAATTGCACAGAACGTTTCTGATGTTCGTATACGGGAGCAAATTTTCAAACTAGTCAATCCCTCCCTTCAACAAGTGATAGACATATTGGATAGGCAAGACACACATGACTTTGCTCAGGAATCATTTGCAACTTCGCCAGCCATGTGTCACATTAACCGGCCCGCCAGGCGTGCTGCACGGAACTGTAAACAGCCCTCGCGCACGTCCGCACAGCCACGTGTGCCGCGCAAGCACGCAAATGCAGTGAAATCATGCCCGCGGTATGCTACTAGACATTCGCGTGAGAATTGCCCGTCCCGCCAAGCTATTTGCTTTTTCTGTAATAAAAAGGGACATGTTCAGAGTGTTTGCCAGAAAAAGCTCAGAACGGACACTAAAAACCATTCCAGGCCCTTTGGTTCGCGCTGGAATCGAACCGAGAATACTCAGGGTCGTGAACGCTCGCCCATGGACATTCATGTAGTTAATTCCACTCCGCCCAGTGCCACTCCTTCTAACAGTGACTGTGCTCGTCCCACAAAAAATGTGCGTCGACATCGACGGAAATCACGTCAAGTCGCGAGTGATTCTGTACCAGTGTCTGTTCACGTTGCACGAGACAGTCGCTCTTGTCATCAGCAGGACAATAAACTTTTTGTAGACTTGGACATTAATGGCAACGTGATCCCATTCCAGCTCGATACCGGAGCTGCAGTTTCATTGATCAATAAAGCACGTACAAACAACTGGGCACACCTCCGTTGTGTGCCGCAAATGTTAAGTTACATAGTTATTCCGGACAGCATATCCCTGTGTTGGGACAGTGCAGCCTGCTTGCAACATACAAGGGACAAACAAAACTTGTGTCATTTTACGTTCTTCGTTCTTCTTCTGCAGTGAACTTGTTTGGTTTCGATTTATTTCAGTTGTTTAATTTGTCTGTAGTCAATCAGGTCCTACCCGGGTTCCCGGGTTCGATTCCCGGCGGGGTCAGGGATTTTCTCTGCCTCGTGATGGCTGGGTGTTGTGTGATGTCCTTAGGTTAGTTAGGTTTAAGTAGTTCTAAGTTCTAGGGGACTGATGACCATAGATGTTAAGTCCCATAGTGCTCAGAGCCATTTGAACCATTTGAACCAATCAGGTCCTATCAGTGAACCAGACTGTGCCTTCAGCCAGTGTTTCTAGTGTATGTGCAGAATTTGCAGACATTTTTGCACCGGGCCTTGGTTGCGCTAAGAACTATAAAGCACATTTGGAACTGAAAGTAAACCCGCAACCAAAATTTTTCAGAGCGCGCAATGTTCCCCACGCATTGCGTGATGAGGTCGCTAGAACATTACACGATTTAGAATCACAAGGTGTAATTGAACGTGTGCAGGCTTCTCTCTGGGCATCACCCTTAGTAATTTTGCCTAAACCTTCCGGAAAATTGAGACTTTGCGTGGACTTCAAGGCCACAGTGAATCCACAACTAGTGGTTGCCACTTTTCCTTTACCTCGCCCGGAAGATCTTTTGACAAACGGTGCCCGGGTAAATATTTTTCTAAGTTGGACCTAGCAGATGCGTACTTGCAAATACCGGTGGACGAAGAATCCCAGCGCGTATTGGTGGTTAACACGCATCTTGGTTTCTACAGATTCAAACGACTGCCATTCGGGTGTGCCTCTGCCCCTGCATTGTTTCAGCAATATTTACAATCTGTTTGTGCGTCGGTCCCTACTGCAGCAAACTATCTGGACGATATTGTGATCTCCGGAAAGACAGACGAAGAACATTTAGCCAACCTCCGAACATTATTTCAGGTCTTGCGACAAAATGGTCTTGGCTTGCGGAAGGACAAATGTGTGTTTTTTGCTCGTGACTTACCCTATTTGGGACATGTAATCAATGCCCAAGGCATACATCCGAGTCCAGAGCACCTCCGTGCCATACAAGACTTGCCTTCGCCGCAGAATTTGAAGCAGCTACAGAGTGTGTTGGGAAAACTTAATTATTATACTAACTATGTGTCGCAAGCCTCTTCCATTTCAGCTCTGCTTCATCGCTTACGCCGTAAAGGTGTTCCGTTCGTCTGGACGACGGAATGCGAACGCGCCTTTCGCCAGTTGAAATCGGCGTTGCTTTCTAATACTTGCCTTACGCCATTCGATCCCCAGAAACCCCTTTTGTTGATGGTAGATGCATCGGATTTCGATATCGGTGCTGTGCTTGCGCACAAAGATGGTTCACAGCGTTGGCTCGCACGGCGCATTCTTCGCTGCCTCGGCCGCGCTATGTATCTGGTTTTGGAGGCATCTGGTGAGGTGCGTCGGCATCTCAATCAGCTGCGCCTCTGTCGTCGCACGGGTTTTGCCGCTCCCCGTCTGCTTTCAGCGACGGTGCCGTCCGGTCAGCGCCCTGGGGACCCATCTACTGGCTCGCCTCATCCCCAGGTGTTACCGACGCTGCCTTCCATTTTGCCCAATGGCGACGCGCCGCCGCCGCCGTCGCCTGTTCTCCCGCCGGCGCCGCCCGCAGTGGACGCTTCGCCGCAGCCGCCGCCGGCGCCGCCCGCAGTGGACGCGTCGCTGCAACCGCCGGGCGCCTCCCTGGGTGGCGCGCCGCCGATCGCTTCCCGTGACCAGCTGTCCTCCGGCATGGAACTCTTGCCCGCTCAGGACCATCTGTCGTCTTCGCCAGTCGGGTGCTCCGACTCGATGGAGGTCGACCCTTCGGCCCCTCCTGACTATCTAAGGGCGCATACACCTCATGTTGGCTTGCACCCTGGACTAGGTTTTCAGGCGTTTCCTAGCTCCCCTCGGACCGAATGGCCGGGTGCGGGTGGCACAGCCTCGCCTGTTGTTGGGCTCCCCACCTAGTCACATACGCCAACATGGGGTCCTCTCCACGGCGGGCAACACTTGCTAGGTGATAGACTTTTAAATCGGCCGCGGTCCGCTAGTATACTACGGACCCGCGTGTCGCCACTATCAGTGATTGCAGACCGAGCGCCGCCACACGGCAGGTCTAGAGAGACGTCCTGGCACTCGCCCCAGTTGTACAGCCGACATAGCTAGCAACAGACACTGACGAAGACTCTCTCATTTGCCGAGAAGATAGTTAGCATAGCCTTCAGCTAAGTCAATTGCTACGACCTAGCAAGGCGCCATCACCAAGTTATGTTGAAATGATGATACTGTATCAACAAGACCAGTGTTCCCCAATTGTGGATTAAAGTTAAGTATTCCAGCAGCTACGTACTTTTCTTTATAGCATTCATTACGTATCCTGTTTCAGACCTCACGCCATCCTGCGTGAGCTTATAGCGTGCATTTCGGTTACCCGTCACTGTGGACTGGCTGTCTTGTCAGTCCACAACAACAACCACGTTCCCTGGCCCTTGGCCTCAACAGCTGAGGAGTTTCAATTTTGAACGGGGAAAGGTGCAGGTCTTCAATAACATGTCGCAGTGTCTCCCAGTTGATTTTTTGTTCCGGTATCTCCCAGTTGATTCCCACCTGTTGTGCAGCTCGTCTGATCGATTTCCTGGGGCTAGTTTGGAGCACAGCGTGTTTCTTCTCGTTGTTTTCAGGCGTTTTCACTCTTTTTGGACAATCAACACTGTCATGACGAACACTATCCTACCTCTCAAACTTGCGAATCAAATTAGCACACTTGGACCGGTTGTCTTCAGTTTGGACTCGGTCGCATACTTCCTTTGAGTCGCAGCTAATCTGTTATTGCTCGCATAGTAGGCCTTCACAAGCGCTGTACGCTCAGGCACGCTGTAACGTGACATTTTCAGGTGCAAATGGCCGACAACAACAAGCCATGTGTTCATGCACATACAATTCCTGTAATCTTCTGTGGCCAACCGTGCAGTTTAACGTCCTACCGCAAACCGTTCAGAAGTCATAATGATTTTATTTCATATAGTTCCATAATTGTCACCCTGTATTTTTACATAGTTTCCAAAATGTCATACCATTTACACAATAGTTCTCTATACCAAATACTTATCAGTATGCTACCGATCACTTGCACAGTATAATTCAGAAGATAAAGAGTGTGAATTATATCTCTAGAAATCCAAAACATTAGCGAGGTGTAGCAAAGTGGAAAGTAATGCAAACCACTGAGTAACTAGAAACTCATTTCGTCTGCGATGAGCTTTACACGAAAACACAAAAATAGAAGAAACTGGTAATTCCGCTCGTATTTTTTTAACGAATACCGATGTCAATGATATAACAGATCTCAAATCATCCTTCTACTTTACAAAATCACATAAGGGTTTCTCATGTCTAGAGAACCAGCTAACGTATCTTCAACCTGTCTTCACCATCTACATGCACATTACACACAACCAAATAAAGACGGGGAAATGTGTAGAAGCAGTCAACCGTACAATTTACATGGGATGGAACAACTGTCCAGCAAAAACAGAAGTCTACATCTACATCCATACTCCGCAAGCCACCTGATGGTGTGTGGCGGAGGGTACCTTTAGTACCTCTATCAGTTCTCCCTTCTATTCCAGTCTCGTATTGTTCGTGGAAAGAAGGATTGTCGGTATGCCTCTGTGTGGGCTCTAATCTCTCTGATTTTATCCTCAATATACTGCTTGACTCTTCGGTGAAGGTATGTTCTCGAAACTTTGACAAAAGCCCGTACCGAGCTACTGAGCGTCTCTCCTGCACAGTCTTCCACTGGAGTTTATCTATCATCTCCGTAACGCTTTCGCGATTACTAAATGATCCTGTAACGAAGCGCGCTGCTCTCCGTTGGATCTTCTCTATATCTTCTATCAACCCTATCTGGTACGGATCCCACACTGCTGAGCAGTATTCAAGCAGTGGGCGAACAAGCGTACTGTAACCTACTTCCTTTGTTTTCGGATTGCATTTCCTTAGGATTCTTCCAATGAATCTCAGTCTGGCATCTGCTTTACCGACGATCAACATTATATGATCATTCCATTTTAAATCACTCCTAATGCGTACTCCCAGATAATTTATGGTATTAACTGCTTCCAGTTGCTGACCTGCTATATTGCAGCTAAATGATAAGGGATCTTTCTTTCTGTGTATTCGCAGCACATTACACTTGTCTACATTGAGATTCAATTGCCATTCCCTGCACCATGCGTCAATTCGCTGCAGATCCTCCTGCATTTCAGTACAATTTTCCATTGTTACAACCTCTCGATACACCACAGCATCATCCGCAAAAAGCCTCAGTGAACTTCCGATGTCATCCACAAGGTCATTTATGTATATTGTGAATAGCAACGGTCCTATGACACTCCCCTGCGGCACACCTGAAATCACTCTTACTTCGGAAGACTTCTCTCCATTGAGAATGACATGCTGCGTCCTGTTATCTAGGAACTCCTCAATCCAATCACACAATTGGTCTGACAGTCCATATGCTCTTACTTTGTTCATTAAACGACTGTGGGGAACTGTATCGAACGCCTTGCGGAAGTCAAGAAACACGGCATCTACCTGTGAACCCGTGTCTATGGCCCTCTGAGTCTCGTGGACGAATAGCGCGAGCTGGGTTTCACATGACCGTCTTTTTCGGAACCCATGCTGATTCCTACAGAGTAGATTTCTTGTCTCCAGAAAAGTCATTATACTCGAACACAATATGTGTTCCAAAATTCTACAACTGATCGACGTTAGAGATATAGGTATATAGTTCTGCACATCTGCTCGACGTCCCTTCTTGAAAACGGGGATGACCTGTGCCCTTTTCCAATCCTTTGGAACGCTACGCTCTTCTAGAGACCTACGGTACACCGCTGCAAGAAGGGGGGCAAGTTCCTTCGCGTACTCTGTGTAAAATTGAACTGGTATCCCATCAGGTCCCGAGGCCTTTTCTCTTTTGAGCGATTTTAATTGTTTCTCTATCCCTCTGTCGTCTATTTCGATATCTACCATTTTGTCATCTGTGCGACAGTCTAGAGAAGGAACTACAGTGCAATCTTCCTCTGTGAAACAACTTTGGAAAAAGACATTTAGTATTTCGGCCTTTAGTCTGTCATCCTCTGTTTCAGTACCATTTTGGTCACAGAGTGTCTGGACATTTTGTTTTGACCCACCTACAGCTTTGACATCAGACCAAAATTTCTTAGGATTTTCTGCCATGTCAGTACATAGAACTTTACTTTCGAATTAATTGAACGCCTCTCGCATAGCCCTCCTCACACTACATTTCGCTTCGCGTAATTTTTGTTTGTCTGCAAGGCTTTGGCTATGTTTATGTTTTCTGTGAAGTTCCCTTTGCTTCCGCAGCAGTTTTCTAACTCGGTTGTTGTACCACGGTGGCTCTTTTCCATCTCTTACGATCTTGCTTGGCACATACTCATCTAACGCATATTGTACGATTGTTTTGAACTTTGTCAACTGATCCTCAACACTATCTGTACTTGAGACAAAACTTTTGTGTTGAGCCAACAGGTACTCTGAAATCTGCTTTTTGTCACAGAAAAATCTTCCTACCCTTTTTAATATTCCTATTTACGGTTGAAATCATCGATGCCGTAACCGCTTTATGATCGCTGATTCCCTGTTCTGCGTTAACTTTTTCAAATAGTTCGGGTCTGTTTGTCACCAGAAGGTCTAATATGTTATCGCCACGAGTCGGTTCTCTGTTTAACTGCTCAAGGTATTTTTCAGATAAAGCACTTAAAAAAATTTCACTGGATTCTTTGTCCCTGCCACCCGTTATGAACGTCTGAGTCTCCCAGTCTATGTCCGGCAAATTAAAATCTCCACCCAGAACTATAACATGGTGGGGAAATCTACTCGAAATATTTTCCAAATTATCCTTCAGGTGTTCAGCCACAACAGCTGCTGAGCCAGGGGGCCTATAGAGACATCCAATTACCATGTCTGAGCCTGCTTTAACCGTGACCTTCACCCAAATCATTTCACATGGAATCATTTCATGGAATATTCCGCAGACAACAAATGCGATCACGAAGACTGCCCAACACATCCTGAGTATTAGTTCGCTATTTACCCGCCTAGAGGACAACACAGATAGGTCATTCCTGTACCCCAGCCGTCCTCCCCAATTTGGACGACTCCCGCTGTAAGCCAGAAATGTCCATCATTCCGGTCACAGGCTATCGCCGATACACGTTCCGCATACGCCAGGCAGAATCATCCTAGGAAAGCCGCCCCATATTGATGAATGTACTTACAATTCTGAAGGGTAAAACACAGGGAGCGAAAGGCCATTTACAATTTGTACAGAAACCAGGTGGCAGTTATAAGAGTCGAGGGGCATGAAAGGGAATCAGTGATTGGAAAGGGAGGGTCGTATCCTATCCCCGATATTATTCAATCTGTATATTGAGTAAGCAGTAAAGGAAACAAAAGAAAAATTTTGTGTAGGTATTAAAATCCATGGAGAAGAAATAAAAACTTTGAGGTTCGCCGATGACATTGTAATTCTGTCACAGGCGGTAAAGGATCTGGAAGAGCAGTTGAACGGAACGGACAGTGTCTTGAAAGGAGGATATAAGATGAACATCAGGAGAAGCAAAACGAGGATAATGGAATGTAGTCGAATTAAGTCGAGTGCTGCTGAGCGAATTATATTAGGAAATGAGACACTTGAAATAGTAAATGAGTTTCGCTACTTGGTCGAAGTAGAGAGGATATAAAATGTAGACTGGCAATGGCAAGGAAAGCGTTTCTGAAGAAGAGAAATTTGTTAACATCGAGTATATATTTAAATGTCAGGAAGTTGTTTCTGAAAGTATCTGTATGGAGTGTAGCCATGTATGGAAGTGAAACATGGACAATTAATAGTTTAGACAAGAAGAGAATAGAAGCTTTCGAAATGTGGTGCTACATAAGAATGCTGAAGATTAGATGGGTAGATCACATAACTAATGAGGAGGTTCGAGAACATACATTCACCGAAGAGTCCAGCAGTATATTGCTCTCTCCTACGTACATCTCGCGAAGAGACCATGAGGATAAAATCAGAGAGATTAGAGCCCACACAGAAGCATACAGACAATCCTTCTTTCCACGAACAATACGAGACTGGAATAGAAGGGAGAACCGATAGAGGTACTCAGGGTACCCTCCGCCACACACCGTCAGGTGGCTTGCGGAGTATGGATGTAGATGTAGATGTAGATGTAGAGGTATTGAATAGAAATGGGGAGAAGAAAATTTTGTGGCACAACTTGACTAGAAGAAGGGACGGGTTGGTAGGATATGTTTTGAGGCATCAAGGGATCACCAATTTAGTTTTGGAGGGCAGCGTGGAGGGTAAAAGTCGTAGAGGGAGGCCAAGAGATGAATACACTAAGCGAATTCCAAGGGATGTAGGTTGCAGTAGGTACTGGGAGATGAGGAATTTTGCACAGGATAGAGTAGCATGGAGAGCTCCATCAAACCAGTCTCTGGACTGTAGACCATAACAAAACAACAACAACACTTACAATTAAATATATTTTCTGACAACATTTGACAATGAGCGAAGCATAGGAAATACCCCTCCTGATGACAGCGACTCTGGAAATATCAAGATCTGTAGCATTCTTATGACTGGACTTCTTTCCATGTAAAAATACTTTCATTCCCCTTACAGCTATCACTGTTTCCCACATCAAATCCATACCTTCATAACGACAGGACAAAACCATTTTTTTTTTTTTTTGCACATGTCCGAGCACTGAACACAGTACACATCCTTTATAAGGCTGCTGTTCACAGCAAATGTATCACACACAGCCTATTAGGTACAAGTGTCTTAGGAAGAGAGATGCAATCGTCTTATGAGTGACAAGCTATTTAAAAAAAAGAAAAAAAACCTACAATCGCAATGACTATGTTACTGTCGCTTTGCGTCAGAAGCAGTCTTGTTTCTACCAGCGCACACAAGTATCGCTAACGATATCCATGTTAAAAAAATATACAGGCCTTATAAATCGAGACATGGTATTGCTTCCGAATGAAGTGGTCTTCCACACAAGTACCGGAACTACGAATATTGACGAGATCGCCAGGGCGTGTATTAACAGAGCAAAAATGCAGATGCATGTCACTGGTGGTGCAATCACCAAATTTTTTAAAGTGATTCAGCTAAGAAACGTGGTATGAAGCTGGTATTTGCTGTTCCCACATGCTGTTGCTAGATATTTCTCCAGTATTTGTAACACATTCCATACCAATGCCTTGTCAGAGGTTCTGTGATACATCCACTGGGTTGTAGGTGAGGGAGGATGATGTTGATAGAGAATGGTCACATCCAGTTGATGGTATGCTATGTAACGAATCACTTTAAAGAAATGCAGCACTAGGTTAAGGTCATAAGAAATGTCCAAAATCTTATGACCAATACACTGCTTTTTTAGGTCTATAGTGTTATGCTTCCTGGTAGAAATGCTGTCACGGAATCAGGTCTTTCCATTCAACCATACACTTGCGTTGGATCCTATGAAGATGTAATTTAATGATTACAGACACTAGTGAATCACATCCATGGCACTCTCATATCTCGAAACGAGTCACCTGCTTTGCTACAGTGAAAGTCCAATGTGGTCTTCTACAAAGTCCCTCTCCATATCGTGAACATTCCTCAGTCTTGTCCCCATCCTCCCTGCAGCTTTGTGCAAGTGATCGTTCCAATTTAAGTCGGAACTGAGCAGAACTCGGGAAACAGTGTATCTACCGCCTTCTGCAATCTGTGTAGAAACAGGCTGAGATGAGTTAATATGACAGAGATGTGTTCTGACCACTTGTTGGAAATGAGAACATGTCATAGCTCAGCCAACTGTGTATGACGTGTAAGGCAAGTACAAAATGAAGCTTTCTCCTACCACACGAAGTAGTAGTAGAAAAAGATAGTACAAACAGTGGTGTTGCTTACTGGGAAAATCAGGAAGACATCACATCATGTAGGAACTGGAAAATGGAGGAGGTTTTTGCTACTGCACTGCGATGAGTTTCCAAACTACATGCAGTCTGAAGGAGATCTGCGTCCCTCAGGATACATTCACATCTGTCACCCAAGCATTCTCCCTATCATTGTTATTTTGCACCATCTAACAGAGAAAAAAACTACGAACTAAAAAACTCTGCTGATGTCATCCAACAAAGAATTTGATAAGATTTTTTACTACATCTTTCCCTTCTTATATATATATATATATATATAGGTATTGATCCAGCAGTGATCAAAGTCGCCTGCAACAGACCAGTGTCATAGCCCATACTGTAGAAAGACCATATCCCACAGACTATCAGTTGCAAGAGAGGACCTCTGTCTCCTTGTGTTGTTGTTTAATACGTACTTTTTTTTCTGGTGTAATATGTCCAAGCAGTGTATGACTACCACTTTGTACACTGCCATACATTTTGTCTTCCCACCACGACTCTGAGGTCTGTATCGGGTTCTAAACCGCCACTAACAAGTCCTGAGCCACTGGCTATCACAGAAAACTGGGCATCACACAGTGTACATCATGTTGCTGCTGCTCTCACAATACACACAGTGGATGACTGAAACAAAACACAGTCACAACATAAGGAAACTGGAAGAGTTTTGCGGCACTGAGGATCGTTTCCAAACGGCTGCCACAAGTGAATGACGACCTCTACATTTAAACTCACATTTCACAGTGTAGTAGACGGCTCAGTGTTCTGTTTGAGCTGATTCCTCATACTGTGGTCATGTATGCGATGAGTGTTTTGGTGCGAGTCGTCACCGCAGAAGGCGTTGCCCCTCCAGCAAGACTCTTTCTCCACATCAAACGAGTGACATCAGTCAATCATTATGTGGTATACAACAGCATACCAATGGATGGGTAGCATGGAAAAGACACTATCGATGCACTGTAACAAGCATCAAGGTTGATAGCGCGATCACTTTTAGCAATTTTATCAGCTTTTCGTAATTTCAACGCCGACCAATGACGCAGCAGCACGCTTCCCAACTTCTGTATCATCGCTAAAACTGCCCCATGTCTACTTTGCGAATGCCATATGCTAGACTGCGAATGAAGATAGATGACTGAGCAGTACGTCCATTGATTTTTAATTGTATAAAATATACATCGAAGTATACCAGACAGCGATGTACATATTTCTAGCACTTCTTTCATAGTGCGAAACTTACGATTCCGATTGCCTGTCTTCCCTTGTATGGACGGGAGTCAAGGTATTGGGTAGCTCAGTTGGTAGAGCACTTGCGCGCGAAAGGCAAAGGTCCCGAGTTCGAGTCTCGGTCCAGCACACAGTTTTAATCTGACAGGAAGTTTCATATCAGCACACATCCCGCTGCTGAGTGAAAATCTCACTCTGGAAACATCCCCCAGGTTGTGGCTAAGCCATGTCTCCGCAACATCCTTTCTTTCAGGAGTGCTAGTTCTGTAAGGTTCGCAGGAGAACTTCTGTAAAGTTTGGAAGGTAGGAGACGAGGTACTGGCAGCAGTAAAGCTGTGAGGACGGGGCGTGAGTTGTGCTTGGGTAGCTCAGTTGGCAGAGCACTTTCCCGCGAATGGCAAAGGTCCCGAGTTCGAGTCTCGGTCCGGCACACAGATTTAATCTGCCAGGAAGTTTCATATCAGCGCACACTCCGCTGCGGAGTGAAAATCTCATTCTGGTATGCTCACATTCTTAGGATAAACTAACAGATTGACAGATCACCTTGCATTGTCTTTGACATACACTCCCTGCAACACTATCGCGTATTTAATTTGTAGCTGACCAGAAGTAGATCACTATATTCAACGTTTCGTGAAGGAACGGAGTGATCGAAGACTGTAACTGCTCTTCCGCACCAATCTCACTCATGGCACCCATCCAACAGCAGAAAATCTCTCCAGATGTGCGCATGTCGAGGAGATTAGCACCCATTATTGGTGTACAGTAAATATGAAAGTGTTGTGGTGATATTACAGACGGTTAAGAAGAAATATATGTTTTTCATGCATGATGAAGCTCCAGATGGACAGAGTTTGAATCATTTTACATAAATCAACTGCGCTATGAATTCTAAAGCATTGTTCTAGTGTCTGGGGTCACTAAGAAGAAGGTATTGGTAAGAGAGAACATAAAGACTCCTAAGCCTATACGGTTCTGCACTTAAAACACGCTATAATTTTAGAGTGGTGCCGTTTCCCACATATTAGTCACGTGGAATGCAATGCTCTTAATGTTCCAATGTAAGAAATTTATTCCTAGTGCATGACATACCTTCTCCTTGCAAGTTTCTCAGCGGCAAACTATGATGACATACTGCAAAATGAAAACTCTGCTACCTTGTACACCAAAGAAACGTCCGCCCAAGGTAACTGAGTGGTCACACAACGGAATTTCATACCTAACGGTCCGACTTAGATTCCCAGCTGGGTCGGAGATTTTCTCCGCTCAGGGACTAGGTGTTGCGTTGTCCTTACCATCATCATTTCATCCCCATCGACATGCAGGTCGCTTAAGTGGCGTCAACTCGAAAGACTTGCACCAGGAGAACGGTCTACCCGATGGGAGACCTATCCCAAAGAAACCATCGATTCATCGTGGTACATGACAATATAGCTTTCCAGAGGTGTAAAGCCCCCATTGTTCACATCTTATCATGGATCGAAAGTTAACTACGCTTGTATCAGTGCTATAAGAAAATCATTGTTAGTAATGGAGAATGCCTCTTAAGAGGAAACAAACAAATGCGTAGCAGCAGTGTTTGATATGTGAACTAACACATCATGCTGCCGCTGTCTCCGTAAACAGGACTTCTATCAATAAGACGTGTACATGGGAATTGCAGTACATCGCAAACACCTGACACTAACTTCGAATCACCGTAGTTATGAAACTGACGACTCGATTTTAAGCCCCAAGATGCGGCAGGGGAACTGAGTACGGCACATAAATCCTCGTTCGACTAGAGGTGAGTGCCGAAACAGGATGGACATGTTTCATCATCATCACACATGAGTTGGAAGTCCTCTGAGGACTACGAAGTTTGCTGTTAACGAATGGAAGCTGATAGTGCTCTAAGTCACACGCAGAGCGTGCTTTTGTATACAAGTCGAATGCAGGTTATGCCACACAGCTGAAGCATCTCCAACAGAACAACGGAAAAATGGTTAAATCACATTCAGCAAAATCTCCCTCTCTCTCTCTAGAATGCATCATCAGTCTACCATCAAATCGTGTCTCGTTACAACTCCATCTCAACCGATCACTCCATCCACTTTCTGTCATCCTTTAACGCAGATGCAAGTCAATTCAGAGGCAGATAGTTCTCTTCTTTCCAAGGAAGCATGGAAGACAGCAGTCAACTCGTTGTGTAGTTATTACCTCAATAGACACAATGGAATGTTGCCATACAGCGACTGTTTTCAGCTGACACTGCAAGGTTGCGATTGGCGGAGAGTACAGAGAAGCACATTTTTGTTAGGATTTAAAACACGTAATCAGTCCTGCACAGAGTCAAACACTTCTGTATTTATATATTGCTGTCCCACAGCTCGTAAAACAAGTTAGGCTGCGTTCACACTGCCGGACGGGCCGGGCCGGGCTGACGCGTACTGGCTCGGCTCGTGCCTATCCAGCTCAAGCCGACGTGTAGTGCATTCACACTGCGCGCTGCGCCGAGCCGGGTCGGCGAAATGGGGGAAAATCCACTTCTCCGATTTTCATGTTCTAAAAATTCTTACCGGTATATAAGACTGCGCCACATCGTTTTATGAACTCATTTTTTCCTTAAAAGCGTTACTTACGTCGTGAAAAAAGAAAAAGTCTACTTTTCGTTTCGCGTGATTTCTTAGTTTCGTAACGCTTCCCAACCGATTTTGAAGAAAGTATGCGGCTAAAAAATCTGATTTTTGTACACGTGCTAGTGTAACATCTTAGCTTCGTATTGAATCATTTATCTTTTCATATTTCTTAACAGTCATTGTGAAATGGTGCTATTTGTCAACGTTGTGCACTTAATTTACAAATCTTGTAGTGAAAAAGTTATGTAGCGGGTAGCTTACTGTTAGATCCGTTTTAGACCATACATTGTTGCGAATGAAATGTAGCTAAAAGTACCAAAAAGTTTTTGAAATGATAATGACACTGATATCTGTCTCTGGTCACAAGTAATGCGAGATATTCAGTGGCGTCAGTGCCGCGTCCGCAAGCCACGGAGTTCGAGCGGTTACAGCTTGGTTTAATGTAGTCATATAATGCAGGACAGAAAAAAACTAATTACTAGTGATCAGTGGTGTAAAACTAATAACAAAAACAAACTGGAGATTTGTGATACGTTTACTGCAGAAACTGAAGCGCAATTCTGTAGTCTCGTTGTCTACTTTGACAGAAAAAATAATGGAGAGTTAATGAAACTACTGTACATCGACACAGATGTGCGTTTCATTGTTCTTCATTGTTTTTTTTTCTTCCTTGGCGGGCTGCGCTGCACTGTCAAGGTAATACCCACTCTTTGGCTAAATGGATGTCAGCTGCCGGAGGCCAAATAAATAAATTTTTAAAAAATCCCCACCCTTCGACAGCTGACAAGCAAGTCAGTAGAAAACGCAGCTGCAGCCAACAGCTGCTCGCCTTTAGCTAGTCTGTGCTGTCGTGTAGAACAATGTCTTCACTCTTTTATTCGTATTGTTTTGAATCTGCTGTAACTCGTCGAGTTTTGAAGTACAGAAGAACTAGGAGGTTATGGATTCATCCCATAAATAGCGACAGACATTTAGGAGAGTTTTTTTCTTTACATGAAGAACTTAAAAACTATCTTGAAAAATTTTATTCATATTACAGAATGAATCATAATACATTTTAGTATGTGCTGCAGAACATTCAAGACAAAATTTCGAAACAGAACACAAATTTAAATGTAAATACGGTAGATTAAATAAATGAAATAAAAGTAATTTCTCATGTATCATTATAATAAACGTAATTTTTCCTCACTGATTGTGAAATGTGAGGTAACATCTTAAAATAAAAGACGTGTGCAGTCACACTTGTGATGAAAGCAGAAGGGAGACGTGTGATGCGTGCACTGCAGAAGCAGTAGTGCTGCTTCACAGGCTCGCGCCTGCGGTCGGCTCGCGCCGGCAATATTAAACATTCGAGATGTCGCCGGCTCGGCTCCGGGAGGCTTACGCCGTGTCGGCGCGGCCCGGCCGCCAGTCTGAACACCGCAATTCAAAACCATGTGTTTGATATCAAAGCGGGCGGCGGCCCGGCCAGGCTCGGTTCCGCCTGGCCGGCAGTGTGAACGCAGCCTTATGAAAATCTCTAAGGTTGTAAGGTGGCTATAATTTCGCACCTTACAAGCACCCATCTACATACTTTGCTGTGATCTACAAACACAATTAGGTATCATGTGATACGTCGTACAGCGTATATATGAATATATAAAGAAGACTGACATTGTCACGTATGCCTTGTAAATAATTGTAAACGCTTATTGCATGAAAGGTGACGGAGTGTCTTTATTATAAAAACGGCGTAATAAATGATTGCCTATTCTAGTAGAGGTTGGAATGCCAGTGGAGATGAAATGGCAGGCAGAATTCAAGCTCTGGGTGGAAGGCCCGCACAGGTGTTGGTCCTGCTTAAACACAGGAAGTAGCTAGACGGACATCGTGGCACCTGAGCTCTGGAGCACAATATGGACGGCCAGCCGCTATTGTAGTAGGGCCGGAAGGATAACCGGATAATACTTCCGAACTTTGCAAATCTTGGACGCAGGTGAGAGGAACGAAGAAGTGGCACCTCGTAAACCACGCAGGCTGGGTTATTTCTAAGGAGTTTTACTCAGAAGCGTACCATTGTACGAGTATAGGTTTTTCCTCGCAAACTTTCCGCGTTGGACGACAAAAGACTAAAATATGATTGTCGGCACTTGGAAAAATCAGGAGAAAGGGAGAATATGCCGTAGTTTCGGGAATATGATTCGTTTTCGGAATTACGATGGTGGGGAGCCGAGCCTTGCTGGGAGGCCAGTGGTGGAGAGACGTGGTCTCCCGTTGTGAGAGCCCGTGTGTGACGGTCACTCGATATCAGCTTTGTTGGTACAGACGGACTTGCTGTCTTCGCTCTCAGGAGAGTTTATAGTTAGAACGGTTAGGCAATGTACTGTTGCGAACCTATACGATTCTGGACTTCACCTCCAGGTTGGAGGTCGTTGTTGAGTGGTTACGCTGAGACTTTATCTGAAATCCGTCCTTGTGGCTGGGAGTTTGCGTTTCTCGTCTGTAGAACACAGAGAGGAGAAGACAGTATTAGAGTATATTAGTCAGAGGACTGCCTTCTACCGTAAGTTTATTTGTGGCTGGAGGTCTTTCATCGTCGGAGACGAGTACGAGAACCATCACTTTGACGCACTGGATGCTGTACATACGGTGATATCGCAAATTTCTTCGGCTTATTAGGGCTATAAAAGCTGAATAGCTGTGATCACCTTAGTTTATTTCCACTGAGGCTCCACACCACCACAGCTCATGTTTGAAAGTAGTGTCTTTTAGTATTTGGTACATAGATAATGTCAGTCATTTCGCGTTATTGATATTAGACCGCGCATTCATAATAAGGAGCGGAGTTGGGCAATTGATTGGTAATTTTACTTATGAAACATAAACTTTGTAATATAAAGGTTTTTTTCAGTCTACAATAAATATATAAGCAGCAACAACGTTTATCATTTAGCAGGATTAGTTGACTTCATCATTCATTTATGCTCAGATTGTAATTTATAGAATTAAAAGATCCTAAGATCTGCTTCAGGGCCTAGTCAGACAGGGTTAAATCTTCATTTTAGGGTTTATTATTTTCCGTTGCGCACATTGATTTTACACACGCCTGGAGTAGCATGTTGGAAGTCGATTGCCGACCGATAACGCTGGGAACACACCCAGGTTTATGACCCGCCATATTCCACTTCATTTGATGGTCACCACGTTGAAACAGTCTATTCCAGCCGTCTTACTGCTGTCGAAGAGGAATAAGTATTTTCCTGTGCCCACTGCTTCCATGTCAACTTCTTATCATATTCTCCTTCTTACACATATTGCTGCTGTAGGACTCAGAATTTTTTCTCTGTCTGGCAGCGCATTTAAACAAGCAGCTAAGACTCGAAAAGTAGTGAGCGTCCTGTTTTTAGAGTTACGGAGATGATTGTTTTGACTTCCAAATATCGTCACTTTGGCATGTAAAACTAGACATTGCTGCTGATATTGGTTTCGGGACCTATTTCCCACAAAAGCGTGAGAAGTGTCTCAGGCAGGTATCACAAATGCGTCACGATATTTTTTAAAGTCTGTGTTTAAGTGTGGCGGTATACATCCCAAAACCGAAGCCAATTACTGTGCATCGGTCTTTGAAAGTGATTTAGAGACATATTGAATTGGGTTTAGTAATTATTGAAGCAGCTCATACTCAACGACAAGGGAAGGCTGTGGTATTTCCCACAAAAACGCTCGAAGTGTCTCTGGCACTGTTTCACAAGTGTGTTGCGATCCTTTTTTAGAGGTAGTGTGCAAGTGTAGTGATGGTGGTATGCCTCGGAATAAAATACGTAATTACATCGAAAACTGTTTAAATATTCTTGTCATCTGCAAAGCCTTCGCACTCTCTTTGTACAGTGGTACATTTAGTTACTGTGACATCTTCAAGTTATGTATACTGTGTGATCAAAAGTATCCGGATACCCCCAAAAACATACGCTTTTCATATTAGGTGCATAGTGCTGCCACCTACTGCCATGTCAGCGACCTCAGTAGTCATTAGACATCGTGAGAGAGCAGAATGGGGAGCACCTCGGAACTCGAGGACTTCGAACGTGGTCAGGTAATTGTGTGTGTTTCCGATGTGATAGTGAAGTGGAAACGTGAAGGGACACGTACAGCACAAAAGCGTACAGGCCGATCTCATCTGTTGACTTAAGACCACCAACAGAAGACGAGGGTCGTAATGTGTAATAGTCAGACATCTATCCAGACCATCACACAGAAATTCCAAACTGCATCAGCATCTACTGCAAGTACTATGACAGTTAGGAGGTAGGTGAGAAAACTAGGATATCATGGTCAAGCAGCTGCTCATAAGCCACACATCACGCCGGTAAGTGCCAAACGACGCTTCGCTTGGTGTAAGGAGCATAAACATTGGACCATTGAACAGTGGAAAAGACGTTGTGTGGATTGACGAATCACGGTACACAATGTGGCGATCCGATGGCAGGGTGTAAGTATGGCGAATGCACAGTGAACGTAATCTGCCAGCGTGTGTAGTGCCAACAGTAAAATTCGGAGGTGGTGGTGTTATGGTTTGGTCGTGTTTTTTCATGGAGGGAGCTTGCACCCCTTGTTGTTTTGCTTGGCATGGATGCGCCATCTTGAATAAATTTGGCAACAATTCAATGTGTTGTGATGCTCACTTTGTCCCACTACTAGCTTGACTATAGCACTAGGGTTTTCCCCACAACAAGAGGTAATTGAAGGAACGGTAAAAGACAGTGGCTATCAGTCAGTGAGCATTTACAATGCACTGTAGTGGTGATTCTCATTACAAAATGGCCCAGAGACAACATCTGGATGAGTTCACGCGAGAAAGAGTCATCAAAGAAAGTGTGAAAAAGACGAAGTACGAGATGTGCAACCCAGGAGTTGGGTACTGTTCACAGCTTTCTTTTGCATGCATAGGGAGTGTTCTAAAGTACAAGCACTGGTGCCCGAAGGAGAGGAGGTGATCAGCCAGGGTCAGCTACTGGAGCAGATGACCGCTACATTGTGCAACAGGCAAGAAGGGACCGATGTCAATCAGTGGGTGCAATTGCAACCTGATGTAACAGGACTGCAAGGTATGCTATCTCACATTCCACAATGGCACGACTGTGGGGGAGTGGTCTCCTTTTCTTGCGCCCAGGAAGTTGTGTTCCTTTGATACCAACACGTTGGCATAACCGTTTGTGATGGTGCCAAGAGCATAGGGAATGGACCAGTGAGCAATGGCGACACTTGATCTTCTAGGAGGAGAGCAGATTGAGTCCGAGTAGTGATTCTGGATATACCTGCCTAATATGATGAGAGGTGGGAGTACACACTTCACCCAGGAACACTATCGAATATGATCGTTTTGGCGGTCGATGTGCTATGATGTGGGGAGGCATGATATTGATGGGCATGCTGACTTCCAAATCTTTAAATATTCAATGGTCAGAGTTGTTGTGACATTGTACTCCTTCAGCAGGTGCATCTTTTCAGGGGTGCATTCGGCTCTTACATCAGTTTTATGGATAAAAATGGGCGACGGTACCGTACTGTGCAGCTGAAAAAGCCATTGAAATGGGAGGATATTAGACCGATGGACTAACCTATCAATTTCAACGATTTAAATCCCATTGACCACCTGTCAGGTGAGTTGGCGAGACGTATCACAGCATGTCCACATGCACCAACGACCATCCAGTAGTTGTCGATCGGATTGGTGAAGAAACCGAAGGCCCAACCACAGAATGTCCTTATCAAACTTGTAGTCGACATGGGAGCACGTTGCAGGGCAAGTACTGATGTCAGTGGTGATCACACAACCTATTGAGAACCATGTCCACATCTGGAATGTCCAAGGGACCATCATGAATCGCCGTGAATTCAATACAATTATTGTCTTTGAGCAAAAGTGTTATTTCTGTTAATCACATTGCGCATTTCTTTGTTACCTTATGTACTATACTGTAGCAGTTATTTCTATGTATAATTCAAGTTTTACCGAGGTATGTCAGTGAGTTGTTACACATCTTGCGAAAATTACTGTCGTCTACAAGTTTTGCAATCTAGAATATTTGCTGCATTTGTAGATCTTTGACATGCGTTTTTCCATATACGAATTTAACTTTCGTTGTTCGGTGAGATGATCACTTTCGAGGCACAGTACAAATTGGGTTCACAGTAGTCCATCCGAATCGTAGAGCCACTGAATTCATCAGACTAATGTAGAGTAAACGGTATCCGACGTTCTCTAATGCACGTGAAAGTCTTGTAGCTTAAATTTTTCTCTTGTGGGCTTTTGTACCCCATCTTTCATGGACGGGTGATTTTATGCTGCGTTGTGACCATGACCACGCTTTAGATGAAATAATAATATAATTTGTATATAAGTCTACGAAGTTCATTTGTAATCCCATGCCACTGTTCAAAAAATTCTGTTACTTTCATCTTAGTGTATGCGCTTTGTACCTTGCATCAATCATATGTAGCATTACAAAATTTTCTGCTTCAGAAAAGATTTCAGTCTTACTAAGCCATTACTACAATCAGTATATAGGTTTCTCAGTACGCTTCAGCTATTTCTTTGGACAGAAGTAAGTCATGAGTTGGAAATGCAATAAGGACTGGTGTTGGCGGTGCAGCACTTTATGTACGACATGACTACTATGTGCCTCTGAATTTCCGGATTCTAATTAAAAAAGGTTAGATCAACACTAAAAGGACCGAAGATTTTGGTCAGCCTAGAGGGAGCAACCCGTCATTCAGACAGGTGCAGTTTCATTTGCGTTTTGTAAAACAGTAAACAAATTTGGACAAACACCAATTTATTGCATATTATTCATACAATTTACCAGGTTGTAGACTTACATTTTTATGAAGAATTATTTGGTACAATGAACATTTTATACCTACTACTTCATCCAAACATGTATTATAGCAAAATGTGAAATTCATAACTTCCCTTGATAAAAAGACGTGTATTAAAATAAAATTTTGAGTAGCACAGTATATACACACAGTAGAGAAAACATTTATAAACTAGATATCATCCATAACCTCACTACCCGTCTTCCTGCACGTCTTGTGCTGCAAAAGGTGGTTATTCAGGCTTTTGACAGGTGGTTGTATAATATGACTCGACAGTGTAGGATTCTGGCAATGGGAGGAGGGTGGCGCTGCTACATAAACGTGAGTTCACAGCTGCTCGAAACGAAATTCCTTCAGTATTTCCGAACTGGTGAGATTGATTTTATTGAGTGCCAGCTTTCGTTAATGCAGGAACACATCAATGGACACCGCCTCTGTCTGTGAGATTGAAATAGCTTCTCGTAAGACCTATTTCAACTTCATCTGTGATCTGCAGTTTAAACTCGTTAACTTCATGCATGTTTGTTTATTTATCAGGCATATTTACGCACTTATCAAGCGTCGAGAGTAAATTTTCGCCATCTTTAGATTGGATAGAAGCTGTGATTACTGTGTTCACATATGAGGTTTAGTTGCTGATCCTTTACTCACATCTCCAGGTGTTGTTGGCTTCAGCCACACAGCTTGACACTGCTGCCAGCGCACATCACTGTGACGGCAGGGGGGGGGGGGGGGATGTCGAAGTCTGACTGATAGACGTCGAGCATATCCCACGTGTCCCCTGATTGGTCCACTACTGTGGCCACCCCAGATATTGCCTACATTGAGGTTGACCCCTTATCGGTGGTGGAGTGGGGGGCCCTTCCGAGGCGTGGCAGGTAGCGAAACATTTCCCAAGAGGCCGACGAGAGTCCCTCCCTGATTCACGCGATGAACAGGTTTTGGGTACTATCTGCTGTTGACGAAGTCCCTGAGACAAATGCACTCGCTTGTCCTGTTCCAGAGAAGCCTCTCGGCAATCAAGAACTGGGAATTCACAGACGGTTGAAGTACTGGTAGCTATGTTAGGTGCTTGATGGTGACTCTTAGGGATTTGGCAGCCAAGGAGGAGAAGGAATCCAGTGTGCACTCTGTGTGTAAACTGGGAGGAGTCAACTCAGATGTGGGAATGGTGTGTACAGTTGCCATGAAGAGCATAGGATGCAGCTAACGTAGGTAGTGGCTCATGTCAGTACCAGTGATGTGCGTCGCTTTGGATTGGAAAAGATTCTCTCTGATTGCAGGCAGCTAGCTGAAGTGCTAAAGAGTGCCAGGCTTGATTAAAACTGTGTGCCGGACCGAGGCTCGAACTCAGGATCTTTGCCTTTCGCGGGCAAGTGCTGTACCATCTGAGCTACCCAAGCACGACTCACGCCCCGTCCTCACACCTTTACTTCTGCCAGTACCTCGTCTCCTACCTTCCAAACTTTACAGAATCTCTCCTGCGAACCTTGCAGAACTAGCACTTCTGAAAGAATGGATATTGTGGAGACATGGCTTAGCCACAGCCTGGGGGATGTTTCCAGAATGAGATTTTCACTCAGCAGCGGAGTGTGCGCTGATATGAAACGGGACATGAGTCGTGCTTGGGTAGCTCAGGTGGTAGAGCACTTGCTCGCGAAAGGCAAAGGTCCCGATTTCGAGTCTCGGTCCGGCACACAGTTTTAATCTGTCACAATGTTTCGTATCAGTGCACACTCCGCTGCAGAGTGAAAATCTCCTTCTAGTGCCAGACTTGCTTGCGAGATGAAGGTGGAGCTCATCATATGTAGCACCGTCGACAGAACGAGTGGAGGGTCTGTATCAGAGGCTCAGTTGGTTCTGCTATTGTGTAGGCTGCAAATTCCTCTACTTACACGATCGGGTGGTGGGTTTCCGGATTCTGCTTAATATGTCAGGGGTCCACTACACACAGTACGCAGCTACACGAGTAGCGGGTACTTTGTGGAGTGGATGGGTGATTTTTTAGGTTAGAAGGTCTCGAGAGCTACATGAAGGACAGCAGTCCAAAAGAGTGCAGGGCAAACACAGGAAGGCAGACTTAGTAACAATCGGTATTATAGTTATAAATTGTCGTAGCTACATTGGGAAAGAACCAGGGCTCTAAGCGCCAATAGAAAACACTGAACCTCAAATCGTTAAAGGTGGAAAAAACTGGCTAAGCCAGAAAAAAGTTCAGCCAAAATTTTTACTACTGACCGAACAGTGTTCAGAAACAATACATCACATACAGTTGGAGTGTTTATTGCTGTCAGAAGTAATTTACCATTTAGTGAAATTGAAATACATAGTTTTGTGAGTTACTATGGGTACAGACTATACTTGAAATCCGGTATAAAATAATAATTGGTTGCTTGTGTCGACCCTCCCCTCCCCCCCCCCCCCCCCCTCTCGACTCAGATGATACAGTTGCTGAACAGTTCAAAGAAAACCTGAGCCTCATTTCAGACAGGAACCACACTTGTAGAACTATAGTTGGAGGTGACTTCAATCTGCCCTCGATATATTGGCAAAAGTATAGGGAGAATCATGATGGACACAGGGATTAGTGACCACAAGGTTGCTATTGCGGAAATGAACACTATAACATCCAAAATTAAACGCAAAGTACATCTAGTAAAACAAAAAAAAAGGAAAAAATTCACTTGACGCCTTTCAAAGAGACAATCCCCGCTCGTTCTGATCTGTGTAAGCGTAGACCAGACGTGGTCTGAATTAAATTAAGAAGAGGTTGTACTGATGCCCAGTGGATACAAAATAGGTCAGAACACTGTTGAGTAAGCAACGAAAAAAGCATATTAAATTGAAAAGAACGCAACTTTCCCAAGATTGGTAAGTTTTACAGGAACTCGAAATTTAGCGCGAACTTCAATGCGAGATTCTCTTAATAGTTTCCACAGCGAAACTCTGTCTCGAAATATGGTGGAAAACCCCAAGAGACTCTGATCATATGTAAAATAACCAGCGGAAAAACGCAATTAGTACGTTCACTGTGCCACAAAAATGGTAATGTCACTGACGGCACTGGAGTAAATATTCCAGAATTCGGATCTATAACTAGAGCTAACAAGAGCCACTTGAAAGTATATATCCTCAGTGTAGGAAAGCAACATAAATCACCTGATAAAACTACGCCACCAATCCAGACCGCATACCAGTCAGGTTCCTTTCCGCAATCATCCCTTAGCAATCATATGCAACCGCTCGCTCGTCGAATGATCCGACCTTAAAGATTGGAAAATTGTTCCGGAAAGGAAATAGAAGTAATCAGCTTAACTACACATCCATATCAGTAACGTCGATTTGCAGTAGAATTTTGGAATATAGCTTGTAGTCGAACATTACGAATTACTGACAAAAAGCTCAGAAAATATTGTTCTTGTGAAACACAACTAGCTCTTTATTCTCACCAAGTAATGAACGTTATCGACAGGGAACGTAAGACTCTTACCAAATTTGTAGATAGACAGAAGCCTTTTAACAAAGCTCCTCACAAGCGACTTCTAATCAAATTGCGCGCCTATAGAGTATCACCTCAGTTTCGTGACTGGATTTGTGTTCCTGTCAGATAGGTTGCAGTTCGTAATAACTACCTGAGTGTCATCGAGTAAAACGAAAGTAATATCTATCGTTCCCCAAGGAAGCGTCATTGAACGTCTGATGTTGCTAACGTATACAAATGACATAGGAGACAATCCGAGCAGCCCTCTTACACTGTCTGCACACGATGCTATCAGTACCGTCTTGTAAAGTCATCAGATGATCAAAACCAACTGCAAAACGATTTAGACGAAATATTTCTCTGGTGCGAATAACGGAATTCACTGTTAATAATGAAAAGTGTGAATGAGAACTAAACCAAATCCGCTAAATTTTAGTCACACGATAAGTCGTACAAATATGAAGGGTGCAAATTTAGGTAAATATTTAGGGATTACAATTACGAATAACTTACGTTGAAATGATCATACAGATAATGTTGTGGGTAAATGAAACCGTAAACTACGATTTATTGGCTGAACACAAAGAAAATGCAACTGTTCTACTAAGGCGACCGCCTACAGCACGTTTGTATTTCCCATTCTGCAGTATTGTTGTGCGGTGTGGAATCCACATGAGCTGGGACTGACGGACATCGAAAATGTTCAGATATGGGCAGCTCGTTTTGTTTTATAGCGAAATAGGGGAGAGAGTACGACGGACATTCGGATGGCAATCTTTAAAACAAAAACGTTTTCTGTTGCACCAGGGTCTTCTCGTAAAATTTATCTACTTTGTCCTCCGATTACTAAAATATTTTGTTGGCTTTTACCTACATAGGAAGAAATAATCATTATAGTAAAATAAGAGAAATCATAGCTCGCACAAAAAGATTTAAGTGCTCATTTTCCCGCGTGTCATTCGAGAGTGGAACGGTAATGAAGTAGCTTTGCTGGGCACTTGATTGTGAGTTGCACAGTTGTTATGTAGATGCAGATATACAAGAAAATCAGTTCCGTGTTTTGTGAATTTTGAATAGTTATGAGAGTGATGGGATCGTTGTGTTGTTCCTTCACTACTTTTGACAACAATTAATCCTGAACGCTTATCACGGTGTCTCCATTATGTGAACTGTATTGTAGTACCTAACAATCCCATTTTTTAAGTGTGGTCGTCTTTTTGCAACGTGAGCTCGTGCTGTCACCTGACATGCTATAGCGTAGACTGAAAGTGCGAATATTTAAAATAACTGAATGTTCTTCCTTTTAGCATGTAGAAACTTTGAACTGGAGTTATTTTAGGAACGTTCTGCGGAGGAACAAAACAGGAAGTACGGAACGCGAAACGCGCAGGCTACGCTGCAGCCGGTTTCTTTAATAAAAGCGACAATCCGATGCGCCAGGGAGAAGTCGCAGATACGTATTCATAGCTGTGGTCGGGGTATTACCATTGTGTGCGGGCTGCGCGCGCAGAACAATACCGGGATTCCTTGAGGCGAAGCGGCCACACGGCGAGCCTAGCTCCTCTCCCTTCCCAGGCTGCCCCCACCCACACAAGCGCCTGATACGTGGAAACATGTACGCGATAAACGAGGGGAGATTTCGTACCATTATTGTGTTTTCAATAACAGCTATTGCAAGGTTTTGAACATGTGAAAGATAACAACTTTTCATCACACTGCGCTATATTCACGTTGATTATTTATGCAACATACATAACCGATTACGGAATACTCGGTCCATCATCAGTTGTACCTGTACACAATGAATGAATTAGAAGCAACAACGAAAATCGTAACTTTCCTCCTATTTAATACATGTGTGTAAATGATACAAGAAGCGCAATTCGAAACTGACACAAGAGTACACACCGCTGCAGGTTCTTCTTTTGCCGAACATTATCCTTGTATTGTAAAGAAAATCTATTTATTCTTTTAATATAAAACCAGTGGACCTGACGTGAAGCCATAAGGGTTTACATAGAGTAAGCAAAGGAATTTGGTTCTCTTCTAGAAGCAGTGTAGCGTAGTTCGTTGGAGTGCAAAGAGTTGCTAATAGCTGGGAAAAAAGCGCAAGCCATTCCTGTTTCTGAAGGGTCGTCGAACAGAGGCGTAAACTATAGATCTGTGTCTGTGACGTCGGTCTAACGCAGAGTTTTGGAACATGTTTCATTTTCGCGTATCGTGACATTTCTGGACAGAGAAAATTTCCTCTGCAGGAATCAAAGTGGGTTCTGAAAACAACGATCGTATGAAATCCAGTTCGCTTTGTTCGACCGCAAGCCCCAGAAAGTAGTAGATACAGGCGCTCAGGTAGATTCGTCCTCCTAGGCTTCCGGAAGGCGTTCGATACAGTTCCACACCGCCGTGTAAAAAACAAAATACTAGCGTACGGAATATCAGGCCAGATATGTGGCTGGATTGAAGAGCTGCCAGCAAACAGAACACACCATGTTATTGTGGATGGAAAGTGGTCTTCATACGTAAGAGTAACTTCGGGTTAACGCAAAGAACTCTTCTGCACCATTACTTTTCACAATATATTAAACGAAGTGGGAAACGACAGAAATTCCATTAGGCTTTTCGGGGTCGATGCTGTAGTATACAGAGAAATTGCGATGCTAGAAAATTGTAGCGCAACGCAGGAAGAGCAGAAGAGGGTCCACTCTTGGTGATGGGATTGGGAATTGTCCTTCAACATAAAAAATCTATATATTGGCACAAATAGACAGACAAAACAATTATCGCTATAATTACACGATATCTAAGCAGTCACTGGAAGTAGTCACACCCACAATGTAATGAAATGATCGTATGGCATTGATGGCCGGGAGTCCCCACCTGGGGAAGTTTGCAGGTTTTTCAGTTGACGCCACACTGAGATGATGAAGACAACCCAACACCCAATTTCTGAGCGGAGAAAAACCTCCTACGCTGCCGGGAATCGAATCCGGGTTGGCTGTCTGGTGGTAGGACGCGCTGACCACTCAGCTAGGAGTACGAGTACGGAGCGATTAGAACTGGAAAGATCACGTTAGCTATTCGCAGGTAAGGAACGTGCCACACACGTTCTTTGGAAAAGTCCTCAGGAAATGTAGATCACCCACAAAGGTAATAGCGTACAAATCACTCGTTAGGCCAATACTTGAATATTGCTTGTCAGTCTAGGATCTGTACGAACAAGATCCAAAGTAGAGCAGAGCGTTTCCTTATGGGTTGATTTAACAAAAGGGAAAGTGTCGAGGGGATTGTCAGACGCTGCAAGAGGAGTGTTTTCTGTTAGTTTCAACCTCTGACAGGAGTCCATACATTAAAACTAAGTCTATTACTTCATTTGTGGCCTTCAAAATCGGTTATATGAAGAAAGTCAAATAAAATGTCTTAAGAGGTGTTGTGGAAACATTAAACATTGTGTTATTTAACAATAGCAATAATAACACCAGCTTCAAAGAGTTTTGGATGACTGTAAACAGAAATAAGCCATTAGCGTTGGAAATGGTTAGAGCACCCACTTCACGTAACCTAATTTTATAGAGGAAGAAGACAGAGAATACGGATAATTTCACTTAGCTTGGTAGTCACAGGTGATGGGAGCGCCAATCTTGAGGTTCTGAACAAGGTGACCTAAGACTTTAAATCTTCCAGTCTAAATGGAGGAGTTGTCTACGATAAGGACATTCTTCTAGGAGCTACACTGGCCGTGTTCGAAACCTTCCTCCTGTCTTCCATGTCGCATAGTCTTGACAGCTGTGTCACAACCAAGAGACTCGTTAGTCAACCAAAACCTTGTGAAATTAAATTACTTAGTAACTAATTTTGAATTTCTTTTTTCCATCTTAAGCTTAATGAAAAAGACGGAAGAAACGTTAATGACTGAGTATAATAGCTGCTGTGTATGATGGCCCCGAAAACAAGTATATTAAATTAATTGAATTCTCCGTCGGTGCTTGGTAGAGCATGATAATTATATTAATTTCTTACATGTTTTCTACAAAAGGTGAGGGGAGACAAGCAGTGCCAACATTAATAATCCTCAAGCTATCAAGTTGCCGGAGGAGGTTAGGGAACAACTAGTGAGTTTAACGAACGCCGATCAAGAAGGAGTGGTGAGTGGGCTGGAACATTTACATTTTCTCGGTGTAGTTGAACGCATCTTGCAAACTTCACAGAACGAGAGGGGTGGTGGCCAGGGACAATGGCAGCAAATTAATCGGATCAGCCCTGTAGGCAAAACGTCCGTTGTAGGCGAGAGCATGGCTGAAGCCACTCCATACCCATCTGCGACCCATTCAGCTATGTGTGGTGACTGACAACTACCTGGCAGTGTCGACCTGCCGTACCTCCAGCAAAGAGTGCAGAATTGCACCCTGTACTGATGGAGTTTGGGCTGACGGGTAATGGTCTGACTAAGTAGATAATAGCTCACTCACTCGTGGAACCGATGCACACAGATCACGGACTCGACAGTAAGTCAGTTTCCCACACACTGGTGAGGGGGTCAGGGCATATCCGCTTGGTGAGCGGCTTAGTGGACTGGTGGACTGGTCTGCCCTGATTGTACCCACATTTTGACATGACATATTCTAGCTGAGAGGTAAATGTCCAGTTTACTTAATCACCACATCGTAGAAAGCAATTAGTGTATTTTATACATTTTCTATGTATGACTGTTGATTAAAAGTTTTAATGAACAGCCAGTAACTGAAATGTAATTACATACATTTTTCTTGCGTGTGACAGATTATAGATTTGTAATATGTTATTAGCCAGTTTAAATTATTAGCACGTTGTGGATAGCAGTTCCAAGGTGTTCCTTTCCCCACATATCCTGTGAATTTAAAAACATAGTTTCTTCTAAATAGAATAATCTTACACATATGTTAGCACTTTTAACATCCAAACCCTCATTCAAACTGTCAAATTATAGAATCTTACTACAGAACTCAACAGACAGGAAATTCAAATCCTTGAGCTTAAGAGACTAGATTCACTGATTTGGAAACGACGGGCTACAACAACTACCATATCTTTAAAGGCAAAACAGGCAAGAAAATATTCAAACGAGCTGCATTGTTTGGCGTGGCCTTTACTGTGAATAAGGACATCCTTGACTCTGTTACAGAGTAAATCAAATTAGCAATTGACTAATGACCGTGTGAATTAAACACACGAACGAAACATACCCAGTATTAATGTTCATGCACCTACTAACATTAACAACAAAAAAGAACCTGAGAATACAGGAAATTTTGAGACCACTAGAAATTTAAATGCCCAAAATTCCGAATCAGTAGGTAAAAATTCTTCTCGGTGATTTCAACGCAGAAACTGGCAAAGAGAGGAAATATAAAAAACAGTCGGCAGTTGCCCTGCGCACAGATTCACGAACAAGAACAGCGTCAGACACATAGAGTTGTGCCAACGAAACAATCTAAAAATCATGTCGACAGTACTTTGAAGGAACACTAAGATACAAAAATCGTGGCGATTCCCAGTCCTTCAACAAGGTGAATTCCAAGTAGACCATGTTGCAATGTCCTGAGATCAAGTCCACAGAGAGACAAATGTATATTCTGACCACTATCTCACAAGAGACACAATTAAATTCACACCAAAAAGGAAACTCCGAAAGAAAACAGCGGTAATTCCAATAATCAGAAATTACAGAAGTATGGGAAAAACAACCTACAAACAACTCGAGAGATTTTCAAACTAAAATTAGATAGAAAACAAGAGAAGTGATCCCATTAAACAAAAAATCCAATCAATCATGGTGGAATTGTGATAATGCAATAAAAGAGAGACAACGAGCCTTCTTGAACTACAACTGTGACAGATGAGAACCCACACAACAGAAAATTTTTGAAGTCAAAAAACAAACAGCTAAAACATTTAGAGAAACTAAAAGAAAACATCTCAATGAACAGCTAAAATCCACTGGAGAAGACTTTAGGTGCTACAAAACACATGACTTTCACAAAACGTTTGCAAATGAAACCAAAGAACGCACTCCACGAAACCTCTGTTTCAGGAAACAAAATGGAAAATTGGCACTAACTAACAAAGAAAATTGACAAGAATTGGCCAAATATTTCTCACAAATTCTAAACTGTTCACAACCAAGTACGTTCCCCAGATTACAAACAGAAGAGGCACGAATGAAACTCCACTACCGCCAACTCCAGAAGAAATTTATAGACACATTAAAAATCTCAAAAATAATAAGTCGAAGGGAGAAGATGGAATTGTAGCTGAGCTACTGAAGACCCTTTGTCGAAGCTTCTTAAAAGAGATCACTCAAATCATCCAAGAAATTTGGCAGTCAGAAAATATTTCGCTGGATTGCAAATCTGCACTAATTCATCCAATGCACAAAAAGGGATAGAGATCAGATGTAAAAACTAAAGAAGTACTTTACCTCTGCCGGTCGCTTACGAAATTTTATTTGTGTTTCTCCTAAAGCGGCCACAAGGAAAATTGGAACATACAATTTCAGATTATCAAACAAGCTTTCGACGTAATAGATCGCGCCCGGAACAGTTCTTTAATCTTAAAACTCTTTTAAAAATGAAAGCAACCAGTTCGAAACCAATAGTCTGCACATTCGCTGATTTTTAAAAAAGCATACGATTCTATAGAGTCAGAAGAACGTGGACTGGACACCAACACGGGGAAACTGATTGACCAAACACTGACAGAAACCAATTCAAAAATTACATTCACAAATGAAATTTCGGAACCATTCTCAGTTAAAACAGGAGTAAGACAAAGACACAGGATCTCGCCATTGTTATTCAACATTGTGTTAGACAATGTAATGAAAGAATGGGAAACAGAACTAAGGAAACAAAACTTTTGGTAGCCAACTTAAGTAGGAGGAGGTCCAGGAAAATTGAACGTTGTAAATTTAGTGTTTGCATATGACCTAGCGATTCTAATCGACACTGAAGAAACAGTAGTAAAGCAAATCGGGATCCTCGAAGAACGTACAGAGAAGGTAGGACTGTAAATCTCCTTTGACAAGACTGAGTTCATCTGTTCCATGTTAGATACTCTGAAATTTAAAACAAATTATCCTGAATTCTACAGACTCAATCACTTTAAGTATGTCGGTGAAATTATTCAACCAACAGGACTCAAAGAAAGATCACTGCATAAAATCAATAAAGTTTCTGGACTTGTTCAAAATTTGGATAAGAAAAAATGCCTGTCAAAAGGAACTAAAACCAGACACTACAACACAGTAATCAGACCGACAGTCACAGAAGCAAGTTAAACAGTTTCGTTGAATCTAAAACTAGACTTACAAGAAATTATGAAAGTAGAGAGAAAGATTATCAGAAAAGTTCTGGGACCACACAATACACACAAGATGGATACAGACTGAGAGCTATCGAGAAAAAGTATGAAACAACGAAATTCACATCAGAAAGAGACGAATGAAGTTCTATGGACACCTAGACAGATTACCCGGAAACAGGCTAACTAAGCGTATGTTACACTATGTGACATCACTTAAAGCATCAGTATCCTGGGTAACTGAAGTTAAGAAGGATTTGACAAAAGAAAAATTGACATAACAAACACATCAGACAGAGGCACATTTCAGAAGCAAAAGTGACAAGTGGAAGTTTACTCCAGAGATGGAACCAAAACCACACCGATCAAAGGGGACCTAAGAAAGAAAGAAGGCCATTTGGGAGAAAATGAAGAAATATTGGGAAAATAAGAAGACTCTTAAGAAAGATTGAAAATCGCCTCCTTATCGTTCTCCAATGGAGGCATTCGCTGATAACAATAGTCTTAGGTTTATCACTGTCAGTGTGTGTTAATAAAAATAAACAATATAGTATAGCATTAGTTTTAAGAAGGTGTATTCGCAATAGTATGTTTAGATAATCGAAAAAAAGTTAGTTAATTCTTGTGGAAGGAATTAGTAGAGGATGGAACTTGCGATTTTCACAGTCGTTCAATGGTTTGACAGTGTTAAATGATTCGCTAATAATTAATTAATGGATATTTTATGTTTATAAAACGTTGTGCATGTGATTCCCTAAAGCATAGACGGGGCATTCTCATAGCAATAAAAATCTAATTAACGTAACTTGCAAGTATTCAGTTCCAGATTGTTATCCGAAGGCGACCTTGGCGTTGCAACAATTACTGCTGGTATTGTGGGCATACTATATGCAGTGTTGGTGTTTCCATTGTGCAGCAGGGCACAAATATGACAGTTAGGGTTGAGAGCCACACCCAACTTATTTTTATTTCCTCATAAACGTCAATCCCTAGCCAGGATTGTACTACATTTCCTCACACCTGACGATCTTAGACTAGTTTGTCCGTCCAACCCAGAGCAGCAGGTGCAGTTTTCACATTCATACATAAATGTATCACAATGGGATTATAATACTTCTTTTAATGTCCACTTCCTTTTAATACATGCCATAACGGTCTGCAGACTTGGTCGCGAGTGCTTGTAAATATATAGCCCTAGTTTACCTGTGGAAAAATGTACCTGCTAGACTTCATACGCAACAAATTATGTTCCAGTAGAATGTACTACGTTGAACTAAGCAAAAAAATCTACTTCGTTACGTACATAGAGAGTAAACACACATTCATAATAGGCTTCATGCACGTCGGAAAGATTAATATGAAACTACTACTGTTTATCTACAAAAATTGAATACGTTTAGAGTTGTCTGGTTCGAGAACTAGGAATTTGAAATACCGTGCGTCAGACGTTCGAGTCCTCCCTTGGGCGTGTGTGTGTGTGTATATGTGTGTGTGTGTGTGTGTGTGTGTGTGTGTTGTTCTTAGCATAAGTTACTTTAAGTAGTGTGTAAGTCTAGCGACCGATGACCTCAGCTGTTCCGTCCCTTAGGTATCCACACACACACACATTTTTGAAATAGCATGTAAATGTTGGAAGGAGTTACTGACAATGTTATATGACAAAGTCGTAATTTAACTGCAATGATTGAAAATACACTGGGTTGTAATTATTTCACACAAATTGTCAATGTATGTGCTCCAGCACCTCTGGATCTTGACGGTTTGTCTATGTATTCTCGTGGCAATAGAGAGAAAAATTAATAAACTGTGTCAGAGTATATCATATCATACAGAAAGAATTTCAGCCCATCTTCTTTGTTTCAGCAACGAAAACGTTTGAATATCAAGTAATTTTATGAAATAGTATTTAGGATACAGGTGACTGTAGTACTGTACTGTGTTTGACAACTTAAAATACGTCCGTCGACAGTTAAACACCTTTCCCTTTTTCGTTTTGTTCATAATCCACTTAAATGGACTGAAGCGCGTCCACTTTAGACCGATTTAAATGCTTCATTTAGCTACCTAACATTTTATTGCTCTGCCTCACGCATAAAGAGACTCTATACTTGGATGTGTCCCTCGTGGTGCTGTCGAAAAACATGGATTTGTCCGAAAAGTGGCATGGTGGCAGTCTGCGTCCGATGCACCGTTCTCAGCCCGATTCTCTCCACTGCCGCATCAGTGGCAGCAGCAATAGCGGGGACTGTGGTGACAGTTGTGGTGTTACAGACGACGTCGCCCTCTCCGTGTGGATCGTTGCCTCACTGCGGGCAAGCCCACTTCCTGAATGACAAGATATGCGACGCGGCTTATGATCCAGCACGGCCGAGCGAACAGTATGTCAGTCCTCTTAGGCGTTGACAGCCTTTGTTGTTGTGGTCTTCAGTCCTTAGACTGGTTTGATGCAGCTCTCCATGCTACTCTATCCTGTGCAAGCTTCTTCATCTCCCAGTACTTACTGCAACCTACATCCATCTGAATCTGCTTAGTGTATTGATCTCTTGGTCTCCCTCTACGACTTTTACCCTCCACGCTGCCCTCCAATGCTAAATTTGTGATCCCTTGATGCCTCAAAACATGTCCTACCAACCGATCCCTTCTTCTAGTCAAGTTGTGCCACAAACTTCTCTTCTCCCCAATCCTATTCAATACCTCCTCATTAGTTGCGTGATCTATCCACCTCTTCAGCATTCTTCTGTAGCACCACATTTCGAAAGCTTCTATTCTCTTCTTGTCCAAACTGGTTATCGTCCATGTTTCACTCCTTTATGGCGTCGTAAATCATGGCCCTCTTGAATCCATAGAGCCTATATTCGCGTGTCAGTCTTGGGATCCTGTCCAACGTGAGGAGCAACATGGCAGAACGAGAACCTGCGATCTCGAATGCCACGGTTCTGCCGTCGTCGAACACGCATTGGCAGACGCTTCTTCTTCCTGCAGGAGGCATAATACGGACTTCTCGTTCAGAGGAGACTTCTGTACGAGGAGCACGCTGCGTAAATCGTGCATTTAAACAGACTATATACTGCAGTGACATGTAACAACTGCCAGCGATTCGGCCACTCGGCCCTCCGTTGCGGCCTGGCAACTCGTTGCTCCGGATGCGCTGGCAATCACAGATCCAACACCTGCACACAAACACAGCCAAACCAGCGACGCTGTGCCAACTGCAGTGGGCCCCGTGCGGCCCACTTCAGGCAGTGCAGTGCTTACAAACAGGCGCTGAAGCGTAGACAAGACAAGAACAGGGTACAGTACGACATTCCACGCCCAAGGCCAGCGCCGAACCCGCTAAGGAACGGCGTAACGTTTGCCACGGTTGCACGCCCTGGCGGAACGGCCCAGGCCGTGGAACCACAGCGACCTTCACACACACGCGAAACAACCGCTGCAACAGCTAAACAACAGCCACGGACAACACCTGAAAACCAACAAGCATCGGTACCAACACCTATGCCCCCAAACAACACGACCCCACTCCCGGAAGGCACGTGTACGATGAAACGCACGCTATACAGGAAAACACACCAACACAAGAACCCCCAGAACCCCAAGCCCAGAGGAGGAATAGACGTACACGTGAACACAGGGCGGGGAACACCAAATCACCACAACAGGCCACCCAGTAACAACAGACCAATAACACACAGGAAAACAGTCAACAAGACATCGAGACTGTAACCCACACTACCATCCCCCTCACCACAGAAGTAACACAGGTGCCACAACCTCTGTCACAAAACAGAAACACAAATGCCACTCCTAACAACACACCAATACCCGCACAAGCGGCCGCTAACTCTACAACAGCACCTCAGGCTGCCAAACCCAACACCTGGGGGAATACTGGAAACACTATTCCTTCGACACACGACCGTTCAAATCCTTACCAAAGTGCTGACGGCCGTCACTACACTCATCACCCAGCTCATGAGCGCCGAACCTGGGCAATACTGGGCTGTCATACACACTGCCATCACAACACTCATTCACACTCTTACATGAATAACATACCACACCCGGCCAGTAACGCAAGCCCCCATACACTCTCACAAATCCTGTTCTGGAATGCAGACTCGATCCACAACAAAAGGGTAGAATTTGCCGCGTTCATGGAGCGCAAGGGAATCCATGTCGTGCTACTGAGTGAGACTAAGCTTAAACCCCACAAACAATTAAACTTTCCTGGCTACTGCGTCTATCGTACCGACCGACCGGGTGACGCCGTGGTAGGTGGAACTGCAATCGTCATACACAAAGACATTGAGCACACAAACATAGAGCTCCCTGAACTGGAAAAAATCGAGGCTACGGCTGTCAGAGTCAAGTTCAACGGAGCCTTCACCGCACTGATATCGGTATACAACAGTCCTGTAGGCATCTCAACACGCGATATCAGCACACTACTCAACATCTCACCGCGAGTAATAGTCGCTGGAGATCTGAACGCTAAACACCCAGAATGGAATTCACGAATACGAAATCCCAACGGCAAAAAACTGTATGAAGATTCACTAGGCAGAAACTACATTATACTAGTGCCGACTGAACCGACGCACATTCCCTATCAGAGGGGACACAGGCTAGACGTGTTAGATATGGCCCTCATCAAGGGCATTACATCGACACTCAACGTTGCCGTTGAAAACGCAGGATGTTGGACTACGGGCGTGCGAATTGGACATTGTTCAAGGAAACGCTCGATAGCCACATCCCACCCATACACGAAATTAACGAAACAGCGCAATTTGACAAGGCAGTAGAAACCCTCACTAACGCCGTGCAGGACGCAATAGCGGGCACCATACCTGATCGCACCTCACAACATCACAGTGCGGCCCTGTCCCAGGAAATCCTAGGCCTAATCTCAATGAGGAATCGCCTCAGGAGACAATGGCAGATCACCAGGCGTCAGTACTTCAAACGGCACATTAACAGGCTACAGGACATCATCCACGATAAAATACAAACACATTGAACACAACAGTGGAACCAAAAACTCGAAGGGCTGGACACCGCACGACCTGGCGTGTGGCAACTAGCCCGACACTTCACCAGGGAGAAAATATACACTCCAACGCTTCAAGGGCCTGACGGACCTGCATACTCAGCGGAAGAGAAAGCAGAACTAATGGCCCGCACACTCGCAGCGTCATTCACACCGAACCTGGTAACATCAGATCCAGTGTTCACACTTTCTACTGACCAGGAGGTTACACACATTCTAGCCCAACCATCGCACGACGACGTTCGACGTGCTAGTACAGCCGAAGTCTCCTGGGCTATAATGCATTCCGCTGCTAGGAAAGCCCCTGGTCATGATGACATTCAAAACCGTGTCCTCCAGGAGTTCACAGATAAAGCTACTGAGTACCTAACACACATAACGAATGCCATACTAAAACACCAACACTTCCCCGCCTTTTGGATGACGGCCAAGGTCTTGATGTTCAGGAAGCCGGGGAAAGACCACAGCCTCCCACAAAACCCTGGACATCGAAAAAGGCTTTCGACCGTCTATGGCACAACGGCCTCATTCGCAAACTCAGCTACGCGGGATTCCCCGACAGGCTCGTGCGTCTAATACACTCATACCTGACAGACAGGAGTTTCAACACTGACGTGCAGGGAAAACAATCAACACGACACGGTATACACGCGGGAGTACCCCAGGGAAGCATCCTAGGGCCCCTACTGTTTAACCTCTACATAAACGATCTTCCAACCACACACAACACAACAATGGAAATCTACGCGGATTGCCATTATCGCGCAAGATTGGAAACCATCAAACATTACGTCACGCTTACAGACTGCACTCAGAGTGGCTGAGCCTTGGTTGGAGAAATGGCGTGTTAGAGTAAACGTCGCCAAGTAGGAAGCCGTTCTGTTCACTAGAAGACCGAAGCAACTGCGCAAACACCGATACTGCAGACCTATAACTCTACATGCACGCCCAATACGTTTCCGTGAGAAAGTCAAATACTTCGATGTCTGGCTGGACCGGAAATTACTCTGGGGGACCACATGCAACACATGACCAAGCGAGCTAGTGCGAGGCTCAAACAGCTCTACCCTATGCTCAACAGACGTAACACACTGAACAGAAGGGTGTCGAGGTCCATGTACATGACACTTATCAGACCCCTGATGACGTACGCAGCTCCTGTCTGGGGATACGCTGGGCCTACACACCTGCGCCGTCTGCAGATCATACAAAACAAAGTACTTAAAATCATAAGCAATGCTCCACGATACACACGCATCGCGGACCTTCACCGGGAATACCGACTTGAGACTCTCACGGAGGTAATCCACAAACTCACCACAAGACTAGACAGAAACTCCAGACATTCGCAGAACCCGTTTATTCTGAATCTGGGGAACTACGACCACAACTATAGATGGAAACATAAAAGATCAAAAGACATACTTGTAAGGACCTAACATCTATGCCAAAGCACACGCAAACACTACGGTACAGGTGAGCCCCTGTTAATCAGACGCCATTACTGGATATCCAGCTGGAACACACTGCCGAATAACTGGCACCACACAGGGAAGCCGTACCGTACACTGCATGCAGACAAGCTCCACACATCCCCCGCACAGTGAGATGATCCATGGCCGATCTCCCACTACTATATAACGATCTTGATTGTCCCAGGAATGTAGCGGCTGCACCAACCGGGATACATACCATCGCTTGCCACGGTAATGATGCATGATACCCATACTAACAAATCCAACCTTGCATGAACTATCGCAGCTAGTAAGCCACTACTGCTCTTACTACCCATCCCACTGTCGCAGAGCCTTGGCACTAGCCTTGGCACTTTTTTCCCTCTGCTCTTCAAATCGCTACCCCCACTCACGTTTCGTCCACTATCTATCACCTGATGGACCGTGTTAATGCGTAGTCTTTTAACATTCTGCGTGGTGTCTGTTTGTTCTATATCGTGTCTCCCTACCACTTTCACGCAACGACGCTCTGAGCGTGTTTTTTAGGGAATTGACTTGTTTGAACCTGGGACCTGTTGCCGGTAAGAAGACGTCAGACCACACATGACATGTAGAATTCAGAAGAGTTCAGTGAGACTAGCGATGATATAACCAAATACTTAAAGATTTCAGCGTCAGCTCCACTGCACTCCCTGTAAAAGAATCTTAATACTAACTAAATTTAGTGGGAGGGGTTCAAGGCTTTTCTATTTTTAGTTAGCTGGTAAAATAACGTCGAAAAAGCAGTTAAGTTTACCATTGGAAATTTTATTCTACTCACAAAACATTGTTTATAAATTGCACTATTGATAAAAGGAAATGTTTTAACACAGGATGGTAAAAACTAACTGCGTTCAACAAAAATGTGAACGAATATTCCCTGAATGGGTTTCCAAGTTCTACAATGGATCGAAGGATGACCTATACCATATCACATCTATAATCTAGGTTTAAATTAAGTTTCACAAAAGAGAAAACTATCAAAATGGTCTACAGTGACCCTCAATTATCTTTAATTACTTATCTAACTTGTCGTAAATTACAGTGGCTGATGTGGCTTCTCAATAACTATATAACAGAAAAATCATCGCCTTTCAGATTTTTACTTCAAGTGGCAAATGTGAACACCATGAGCTTTGATTGACGATCGACACTAGTATTACGCAAAAAGGGGGTGTAACAGATTAGACTTCTGCAGTTCTGAGTGAAGCATTATGCACTGTTATGCGGCATCGCGTGCGTTCATTACCTTGTCGGTGTTCGTCAGGGGGTGGCGGGCTTTATGCACTGTTATGCGGCATCGCGTGCGTTCATTACCTTGTCGGTGTTCGTCAGGGGGCGGCGGACAGCACAGCTCCGCTCACCTCGCCGTCTCCAAAGCAACTCTCTCCTAACTTCTCCTTACTACAATTTACCGAAGTTCGTTTTGAAAAAAAAAACTATCTGGCTGTGTTTTCATCTGACCAATCAGGGTCTCAATGTTAACCTTAAGCTCTGCCTACGAGAATTCTGTCTATCCAATGAGAAACGTTATACTTTTCGTGGTGGGGCAATGTTTTTAAAGTTTGCAACGTAACAGAGACGCGAAAAAGTTTCACGCTAAAACTTGCAGCTTGGGTGGTCCTAGTGGTTAGCTGGCGACGTGGGTGTCCAGTCCGTCCCTTATCGTAGGGCCTTCTAGCTTAACACGGTTCTGCTCTCGGGTTCTCGTTTCTCCCCTCAGAACTGCGTCTGTCTCACGGTGGGAAGGTATGACATGCATTTAGGCATTCTTGTGGTAGTCTGTGGTATTCCATTTGCTCACTCGTTACTCGTATTGCTTTGGTTAATTTAATGTCACGATTTATTCGGAGCTATGTGACATACTACTGGATTTGCTTATCATGTCAGGGTTTTCATGGAAGGTGTTGGATTTGCCTGACACCTTACAGTCTTACCCAGACGCACGGATAACATCACAGCCCAGCATCCTGCGATCCACTTACTAGATAACTAACATGTTGACGGAGGTGACAGTAGAACTTTTGGTCTGGTCACCATGTTGGTGCGGGCGTGGAGGGGCCCCATCTCTGGACCGACGCGATTGCTTTTGCTAACAGCACGACATTGCCTGCAGCTCCTCTCCTGAGCTCGTGACCGTATCAGTTGTACCCTAGACGATTGGAAAACCGTGGCCTGGCCAGATGAGTTCCGATTTAAAGTGGTACGAGCTGATCACGCGGTTCGAGTATGGCGCACACACATGAAGCCATGGCCCCAAGTTGTCAACAAGGCACTGTGCAAGTTGGTGGTAGTTTCATAATGGAGTAGGCTGTACTTATACGGTATGGACTGAGTCCTCCGGTCCAGCTGAACAGATTATTGACTTGGATACCATTTCCAGCCGTTCGTGTTCCCAAATAACGATGGAATGACGATACGCCATGTCACAGGGCAACAACTGCATGCGACTGGTTCGAGGAACGTTCTGCATCTACATCTACATCTACATCCATACTCCGCAAGCCACCTGACGGTGTGTGGCGGAGGGTACTTTGAGTACCTCTATCGGTTCTCCCTTCTATTCCAGTCTCGTATTGTTCGTGGAAAGAAAGATTGTCAGTATGCCTCTGTGTGGGTTCTAAACTCCCTGATTTTATCTTCATGGTCTCTTCACGAGATATACGTAGGAAGGAGCAATTTACTGCTTGAGTCCTCGGTGAAGGTATGTTCTCGAAACTTCAACGAAAGCCCGTACCGAGCTACTGAGCGTCTCTCCTGCAGAGTCTTGCACTGGAGTTTATCTAGCATCTCCGTAACGCTTTCGCGCTGCTCTCCGTTGGATCTTCTCTATCTCTTCTATCAACCTCATCTGGTACGGATCCCACACTGGCGAGCAGTATTCAAGTAGTGGGCGAACAAGTTTACTGTAACCTACTTCCTTTGTTTTCGGATTGCATTTCCTTAGGATTCTTCCAATGAATCTCAGTCTGGCATCTGCTTTACCGACGATCAACTTTATATAATCATTCCATTTTAAATCACTTCTAATGCCTACTCCCAGATAATTTATGGAATTAACTGCTTCCAGTTGCTGACTTGCTATATTGTAGCTAAATGATATAGGATCTTTCTTTCTGTGTATTCGCAGCACATTACACTTGTCTACATTGAGACTCAATTGCCATTCCCCGCACCATGCGTCAATTCGTTGCAGACCCTCCTGCATTTCAGTACAGTTTTCCATTGTTACAACCTCTCGATGTACCACAGCATCATCCGCAAAAAGCCTCAGTGAACTTCCGATGTTATCCACAAGATTTGAGCGAAGGGTTTGGCCACATACATCTCCCCACATGAATCCCATCGAACGTTTTTGTGACGTAATCGAGATGTCAGTTCGTGCACAAAATCCTGTACTGGCAACACTTTCACTATTAATGGACGGCTCTAGAGGCAGAATGGCTCAGTAGTCCTGCGTGGGTATTCCAACGACCTGTGGAGCCCATTCCATGTTGAGTTGCTGCACAACGACGGGAAAAAAGAAAATCCGACATCGTATTAGGAGGGATCCTGTGAGTTCGGTCACCTCAATGTAGATGCGATACTCTCACGTTGTTTGTATGGTTGCACTGGAATGGTGATCACTTGCTTAACCATGCATGTACGGGTAGTTAACATAACTGTCATCTGTTGCATGTCACCTTCATAGTGTTGCAACTTTAACCATCAGCAGTGAACACTTTGTGATCTAGACTAACAAAACTTGTATCGAACAATGATACTGCGTACTCTACAGCTTAACGACGCCAAGCTTTGTACAACGCACTCAGCTTCTATGTCAAGTGGTATTTTTTCCCCGGAGGTTACGTCCTCACGCACGGGAGCGAGAAGCAGTTAAGGAGCGGCCTGGCGTGTCGCGGTGGTACGTGAGGAGCCGCACCTCGCCACCGCAGTGGCAGCCCCCCAGCCCCCCAGCCCCCCAGCCCCCCAGCCTCCCAGCCCCCCAGCCCCCCAGCCCCCGCCCCCTCGGGTGGCCTGTCGATACCTGCCAGCCTGCCGTGCCCTGCGCCCGCCCTTGCTGGCCCTGCTCCCAAGGGAAAGCCTCCTCCTCCCTGCCGGCGCCTGTCCGCCTACGTAAGCGCTCCAGCCGCAGATAAAGTTAGATTTACTTCACAAACTCTCTTTTCCCGCCTGAATATTTTATTTCCCATCTATTCTTCCGACTCCACACTTCTCTGCTTCGATTTCTGCTCGAACCACAGGAAGAGAGTTATGCTTCGTGTCACCGTTATTCTTATTCCCACGTGGCGCTGCACAAGGATCACAGTATTTTACTTCGCATCAGTATTGGTTGTACCCGTAAGCAGCGCGGAGACGTTTACTGGACAACAGCTCAAAATGAATGTTGATCGCCAGATTTAATTTTATTTAGTATCTTAGGATGCATTTCGGGAGAACCCTCACGATAAAGTCTATGCCATGAAATGAACAGTACAATACAAGAAGGAATATATTGCAACTTCACAGTCAAGATGAGAAACGTATCTAGTTCAATCATTGCGACGTATCCAAAAAGGGGAACTTTTATCCACTGGGTGCGGAACACTGCGACTGTCATGAATAAATATTTCCAGAAATTACTGCAACCAGTCACTTTTTATTTTATTTTTCAACTTTTATTTTCCATTACTGGTTTCGAATCGCCCAGCAACTCATCATCAGTTGGTACTGTTAGTACATGTTTGCAGCATTCTGCAGTCATATAGATGTGACAGTATGTTAAAAGCTGGTCAGATGCGATAACTCGCACATTGAGGGTTCCGTTCAGACTTAATTATGTATGCAACAATGGACAGTTCATCCATGCCAGGAATCGAGAATCTTGACGATTCTTGTCTGTTTTCGACATTGATATTCACCAGATATCGGCCCCAGGGACTCCAAGACTTTCGAGAATATTTTAATTTCAAGTTTGAAGTCGGATAACAAATTGCAAAAGAAATATCTTTTGCGTATGATATAATTACAAATTAACAGTTTGGGATGTTTCTCTTTACTTGTACTGTGAAGCCGTTATTCTTGCCAAATTCATGCTTCTAGACCAACGGGAAGAACGCTATAGGTTTGGATGAGTGAGTCTGCAAGTATTGAAATATGTGACATAAATTGCCATATCTTTTGGTTGCATCGACTTGAGAAGCTTACATTTATTACACTACCAAGGGGCTGTAGTCCTTAGTAGGTGACATAAATTTCAAATTAATACGTCTATCCGTTCCTGAGAAAAAGGAGACTTAACCGACGGACGGAGACACAGTCACATAAAAAAAAATTCGTAGGAAATAATTACAAATTAACAATTTTCGGAATTTTTGCTTTGGTTATAATTCGGAATCTTGCTTGTTACTAATTTCGTGATTCTAGACGAAAGGGAAGTGCACTATGATGAGTCATTTTGCGAGAATAATACATGGCATAAATGTCCCTATCTTTTTGTTGCATTGACTTATTTATTACACCGTCAAGGCACAACAGATCTTACTAAGTGATATACATTGCAATTTCGTACGTCCACCCGACAGACAGACGGAGAGATGGGCAGCAAAGACATCCTGTAAGGGTTGTGTTATTATTGGTTGTGGTAACGGAACCCTAAAAACGATACACATAAACATTGAATGTCCAGAGACTTATTTACTTTATGAGAACGACTTAAATGCATTACTTACAGTTATTAGTATCTGTTAGTTTCTTGTTGCAGCATACATTATTCTTGAAAGCATACTGTACGTTTCCAGAAAATATAATTTTATACCACCTCACAAGTACTACATGTAATAATAACTCTAAGTAATGCATTAAAGTCGATCTCATTATGTAAATAAGTCTCGCAAAATTCAGTGCTTACGTGTTTCCTCTTACAACTTGCCACAGCCGCGATGCTGTAACCATGTAGTAAATATGTACCATCTCCTGGTGAACTGGTAAGCGACTCGATACCGGTAACGGAAAATAAAAATTGAAGATTAAAACAAAAGACGACTGGTTGTGTTAATTTATGGAAACAAAGTATCTTCTCGTTTCCTACTCCATGCCGTAACGCCTTCAGTGCCCAAATCGACACACGTAATTCGACATGCCACACGGTAAATAATTTTGCCACGAGGTGTCCTCAGTGACAGTAATAGCCAAGCCAGCTGTAACTGTTATACGATAACGCTCGTCAAAAAAGAACACGCACCATTTAACTTACTGTTAATAAAGGAATCACTCTGTACTAACAATGCCGTAGTGTAATATTCCACGGCTGCTGGAATTTGAACGCAGGAAGTGGAAATATCTCAGTACATTAATTTCACCCAAAACGTTAAGGGGAATATCAGACGATAAAATAAAAGTTACGTATCGCTCAGTAAACATAAAACTTAAAAATGTGGAACGAAGGGAGAAGGGACCACGACACCAAGGAACAATTTTCGTTTATGTTCTAGTGACAGATGACACTTTAACACTAGGACTAGTGATTATAATTACACTACAAGAAGTTATCAGTAACTTGAGTTACAAATCTCTGCTAAAAACGCCGTATCTGCAACTCTTCAAGCCACTTGAACTGAAATTAAGAATGCAACACACAAGGGAATATTCAATATGCAAATTTCAACCAACCCATTTAAATGGCAGTACAAATTACTTAAAAACTGTACTACATGTCAGTCAAAATTTCAACGAACGTGGCCGGCCGGAGTGGCCGAGCGGTTCTAGGCGCTACAGTTTGGAACTGCGCGACCGCTACGGTCGCAGGTTCGAATCCTGCCTCGGGCATGGATGTCTGTGATGTCCTTAGGTTCAAAAGTGGTTCAAATGGCTCTGAGGACTATGGAACTCAACTGATGTGGTCATAAGTCCCCTAGAACTTAGAACTACTTAAACCTAACTAACCTAAGGACATCACACACATCCATGCCCGAGGTAGGATTCGAACCTGCGACCGTAACGGTCGTGCGGTTCCAGACTGTAGCGCCTTTAACCGCTCGGCCACTCCGGCCGGCGATGTCCTTAGGTTAGTTAGGTTTAAGTAGTTCTAAGTTCTAGGGGACTGATGACCTCAGAAGTTAAGTCCCATAGTGCTCAGAGCCATTTGAACCATCAACCGCCGTGCGGGATTAGCCGAGCGGTCTAAGGCGCTGCAGTCATGGACTGTGCGGCTGGTCCCGGCGGAGGTTCGAGTCCTTCCTCGGGCATGGGTGTGTGTGTTTGTCCGTAGGATAATTTCGGTTAAGTAGTGTGTAAGTTTAGGGAGTGATGACCTTAGCAGTTAAGTCCCATAAAATTTCACACACATTTGAACATTGAACATTTGAACCATCAACCAACGTATAGAAAGAAATAGGCGCCGCAGAAGGGAATGATCTCAAATCGACGTTTACATCGCAGCTGTTTACTCGATGGCTTCGAATGCGCAGCCTAAACACACGACGTCGATCAAGAGATATTATCCAGTTTATCACTGTGATACGCACTACCATCTACATCTACACCTACATACGAACTCTGAAAGAAAACTGGGAAGTGCGCTGTATGGTTCAAAATGTTTCCTCCTATTGAAAGCTAATACAGAGCGCTGGAATAAAGAAGGCTAAGTTCCTCTTCATAATTAGTTTGCTGTAATGCGTATAATCTTGTCTTCACGATCCATACAGTAGCGATACGTAAGGGACGCAAGAATATCTCTAGATTCGTCACATAATATTGGTTTTCGAAATATTGTAAGCAGGCTTTCATGGGATAATTTGGGTCATCTACAAGGGTCTACTAATGCAGGTTTCTCAGGACTTCTGTGACTCTCAAAGAAACATGTCACCTCTAATGCCGCCATTCTTGGTATTTGTTCAACGTCCCTTATTACTCCTAGTTGGTATGGGTCCCACATGTTTAGCCAAAATTCTAAGATACGTGTTTTGTAACCAGCCTCCTTTGTATACGGACTGTGTCTCCCCAGTGATCTGTAAATGAACGGACCTCTGCACATACTTATTTATAACCAAGCCTGTGTGATTGTTCTATTCCATACTACTACAAATTTTTAGAGGCAGATATTTTAGTGAGTTGGCTGAGTCTAATTTTGAATTAATAATATTGTAGTCATAAGGCACAGAGATTTTTTCATTTCGTTTGTGCGTAATTAGGCGTTATTGTACATTTAAAGCCAGTTGCCATAATTTGCACCACTTTTAAATCTTACCAAGATTGTATTGAATATTAGCGAAGCTTTCTTCAGACATTACTGCATTCCACAGGGCGAGTCAGGAGCAAAGGTACGTGCTTTGAGGGGTGATAGTATGAAGGATTCTGAAGAATATGCGTCGCGTGAAAGTATGTCCTGATCTTAATAGTTTCCGAGGAAACTAATGTTAATAACGAGGAACATGACAAATGCAGATGACAGTAAATATAACATTGCGATAAGACGTTTTGTTTAATTGTGAGCGTTTCCTCACAAAAGACGCTCAGAAAGTCCACCATCAACTACAATGCATTTTTCAGCTCTTGTAGACAACTGCTGTGTTGCTCACATGTTCTCACTCGTACAGTCCTGTGCTTGAGGACACAAATGTATACTCGGAGCCTTTTGCGACGGCATACATGGATAAAACGTTCTCGGTTTTCAAGCCGCGTCAATTCGAGTAAAATCCTCGAGCTTTCGATTACCATCCCCGCCATCGTCGTCAGGATGGCGGAGATGGTCATCAAAAGCTAGAGGATTTTATTCCAATTGACGCGGCTTGAAAACCGAGAACGTTTTATTTGACACACATGTAAATTACGAGTAGGAAGGTCCTCCTTTATGTCCGGACGGCTGTTACAGACTTCGCTCTCAAGACAACCTCACAAATTGTAACCTAGTGGCGTAAGATAGGATAATCTTCGTGGCCGAAAAGTGACTCCACGGCGACCGATCCAAAGCCCAGGACATGCTCCAGTCAGGCATTGTGTCACTGTCTGCACGTAATGGGAAGAACTGCATCATGCTGGAATTATAATCAACGTCATATTTTCAGAGGAATAGTCTCCAAGTATTTTACTGATACATTTTGAAGGAAATCAAGATACCTTACTTCATTAAGTTTGTTCCCTAATACAAATGAATCGATGGGTTGGTCATCAGTAATACCGAATCCCTCACATGTTGAAACGGTCAGTACAGACAACACTAAGTAGGCTAATACCGCTCTAGTTGTATTCGAATGTGAGTGCTGGTGAGGAAATGGTTAATAAAAGGGTGTGTTTTCATTTGGAGTATTTTATTGAGATATAATTAAATCTTCCTTGAGACACATGAGTCTCTACTTTATTTACGATAAAGATGGAAGCTGAAGAAATGAATAGTGAGGCTTTAAGAAGAGTAAATTTAGCTGAAGACGTGAAGTTTGTCTTAGGGAGGAAACTGGACTAGGGTAATCCGTGCAACTGTCTTTCCTTTAACGCTAAAGTGCTGTTGGCTAGCACATCTACCTATAAACAAGGAGACGTCCGTTCAAATTCTAGCCATGGCTTAATTCATTTCTTCAACTTCCATCGTTATTTTAATGAGAATCACCAATACTGTCAACCCTCAAATCATGCGTCTCTCTTCCTGACTCAACCTGTAGGTGACTGTATCACCTGCGAAATACTTGTAGTTTTTATTGGTATTATCTGGCTGGTCGTTAATATACTGATTGCGGGAGACAGGGGCTAATGTGCACAATGGACGAGCCTGGGCTCTTTGCAAGGATTAGGTAATTTTCGACGCAAGGTATTGCATAGATTCCGATTTTCTGCAAGATAGGAAAATTAGGGATTAGTCTGGATTGGTTTCTTAAGGAACCTTTTTTGTCAAGACAGTGTTTATTAGTGTGGAAGAAAAAGGAATAAGTCGAGAGCAAAAAAGATTCAGGGTAGAATTTTGCAGAGTGCCAAGGGTACATACAATTTGTTACTATGCCTGATGAGAGGCACTTCAAAAGCTACTGGAGGATTTATCAAGATTTTGGTACAGAGCATAAGCTGTGATGATCACAGTTATTGCTGACAAACGCCTGGTCCCGTCCAGCCCAGCCACAAACACATGCAGCCATCTCATATTCTTAACATGAAGGCTATGAATTGCTTGACGCACACCAAAAAGTAATAATATCTGCTAATACACCATGTTTAAGGACCACCTATAAATGTTCCCTTCTTCTCAAAGTCTGAAATATATGAGATCCACGACAGAGATGCTAATGTAACTGTCATTTACAGATTGAGTCCATTGATGCGCAATCTGAGTTTCTCCGGTGTATATGATGTTCAAATAAAAAAAAACTAAACTCCGCCCGAGCAGGGCATGAAGGCCCAACGGCACCGACCGATCGCCGTGCGATCCTCAGCCCACAGGCGTCACCGGATGCTGATACGGAGGGGCATGTGGTCAGCAGACCGCTCTCCCGACAGTATTTCAGTCTACGAAACCGGATAATGTTCCAATAACTTACAAGAAATGCAACCGGGTGACGTCATCGACCACCGCAGATATTTCGACAGGTGACCACCTGTAGTTTTCAAGGCAAAATAGCAGCAAGTAAGCACTGTGCAATTGAATTTAAAACCTCGGTTTTCAGTGCAATTCCAGAAAGATAACACACTCACACACGCATACCCTTTAAAACCTCAGTTTGCAGAGCAATTCCAGAAAGATAGCACTCACGCACGCACAACCTGTAAACACTAGCATCATTACACAACCAAAGACGACCGATGACAGCAGTTATCAATAGTGAAAACTGCTAAACAATGATCAAGGTAGTATTAAATCTGTCCCTCTATTTTTTGACAAGAGAGACGTAGGACTCTACCCAGAATTTAACCAGCAACCTCCATCTCTATTTACAAGGTTACTCGCTACTTACATCTCAACTGCTTTCTTAACTGCAATATCCCAGAAGCTGGAAGTGCATGCCAGAATCTCCGTGTTGTTATATTTCATAGGATGACTGGTGCCGTCCTAACGCTACAGCTGATTCATCCACAGTGTTCCATGGCTCGTGTCGCAGCTCGTAGTATTACAGAAGTAATGTAGTCTCGATTCAAGAAGTGTTGCTTAAGTTCCAGCCAACTCTTGATTAGAGCTTGTACGTTTTTGATAAAAACTTAACGGACTGGTGTTATGGTTGATGTGGGGCATGGTACATAAAGGACTGCTCCCTAGACTTTTTATTCTATCGCTTGAGCCTTGTCCCGCAGTTACGCAGGGTCAGCCATCGTTAATCGGATATGGCTTGTTAATGTTTAAAGGGTGGCCGGATGCCCTTCCTGCCGCCACCCCGTACCCCCCGGGACGGAATTAGTGTACCCCAAATGTTTGTGTCGAGTGTAATCCATGGAATAGTGCGAAAGTGTTCAGATGTCTGCGAGCCGTGGAACTGAGGCAGGACATGGGGACCAGCCCAGTGTTCACCTAGCAGGATGTGGAAAACCGCCTAAAAACCACATCCAGGCTGGCTGGCACACCGCCGGGCGGCTTCGATCCGGTGCCGGCGCGCCTACCCGAGTCCAGGAAGCAGTGCGTTAGCGCTCTCGGCTACACAGGCGGGTTCTCCCTAGACTGTTTATGATGCGTCGGAAAACATGAACTTATAATTCAGTGTCTTTAGAAACACCAACCGATCATGTGTAAACATGATGCGTATTTGTAAACATGGTGGCAAATCTGATATCTACATTTGCCAGTGTTTGCCAAGATCGAAAAGTAAGAGCTCATCCCGTTCAATTCCTCTTGAAAGTAATGATTTCAGAAAAAATCCTTTATTAGCCAAGATCGCAAGTATAATTTTATTTTATTGATATTTAGTTTCTGCTAAGTTAACAACAAAATTTTTTGTCATATGAAGAGAGCTAATTAACCTAGCCTAAACTAGTTAACAATCAGAAAAAAAGCGTTATACTTGCCATAAAGGTTTTTATGAAGCCGCAACGTTCAATAAACACATATCGCTTATCTACATTATGACTATGTCAAAAACCCTTCCTCTTGGCCAAATGGGTGATACAATCTGGCAGTGTTTCGAAGTACTTCTCTCTTAATGACAGGACATTCTATGTAGTCGATGACATTGCTCTGAACAACATTGAACAAGTCGTTTTGTGCATTGCACTAAGGTTTATCAGTGATGCTGCAAGAGGGAACAGGCTACAGGTAAGTCCGAAAGGTAGGCGGGCGAAGCTGTAGGTCGTCATTCCGTCAGTTGTAATACAGTCTTCTTCTTGATCTGGGAGTACTTTAGGCCCAAAAAAGAAAAAGAAAGCTCGCGAGTTCTCTGTTTTTCCTGTGTGGAAATGCTTCTTTGATACCGAGAATTAATGCTACCGGACAAAGACTGGGTATAGGAATGCCGAGAGACTGCCTGGGAATAAATTAGGACCCATTCCTAAAGATTCCTTCAGTGAACTGATAATTAATGCTACTGGACATAGGCTGGATATAGTAATGTTGAGAGACTGCCAGGGAGTAAATTAGGACCCGTTTCTAAAGAGTCATTCACTGAACGTGCATTCTTCTCGTTCGACGAGCCGACGAATTAAATCCTCCTTCTCATGGCACCCAACTTTGTTTCATTACTGCCTGATGTCGCATATAAATTGTGTCACTCTATATCTGTCCAAGGGTGGAGAGGGAGCGGGGCGGGAGGTGGGAGAACTTCACATGCCTCTTCTTGATTTAGTTTATCATTTGCACCACGTAAATCTGTTTCAGGTTGCTGTCCTTTGCAATTGCTTCTCTCTCTCTCTCTCTCTCTCTCCAGTGAAACAAATCTCTTCTCTGCTTGCTTTCCTCGGAGAAGAAACCACTTTTCTTTTATCTTCGATGTAGAAGGATGATGAGAAATCTTGCTACAAGGTCAGTTCCTTCGAATTCTGAGTTCTTGTTTGCTTCTCTGTGATCTCCAATGTTTCTAAACTCCAGAAACGTCGTAGAATATCATCGCATCCCACATTTGCGATGCTAGAAATGCTGACGTCACAACGTGAAACCGGCGTCAGAGCATTTGTATGCGACACGGATATAACTGCGGAGTACATAACGCAGCTAATATTAGACTCAAAAGAAAACTAGATTCTCTGCACGTACTGTCCTCAGAGTTAGTATCGATACTTATTACGCTTCAGTATAATTATGTATAAAACCCGCGTTAACGCATCGCTTCCGGGGTTCAGGGACGCGAAACTGACCCGGGCCGATCCCGTCTCGCGGACTGACGTTCAGGGGTAGTGAACCGGCAGGCCCGGATATGGCTTTTTGGTCGGTTTCCCACATCCATCTTCGAAAACACCAGATTCGGAACCACGCTCCGTCTTATATACACGCCACGCAAACACGTAGGTAACTTCTTCATGCTTCAAAATCTGATTTTACGTATATAGACCGAAGCGGAATGTGAAAATTTATACCAAGGCCGGGAATCGAACCCGAGTCTCCTGCTTACTAGGCAGTTGCGTTAGCAACTAAGTCACCTTCGCACAGCGGTTCTCAAAACTGCATGGTTTACCCTAGTAGGCCTCCGTCCTCTATCCAAATTCTCACTGCTGCCCTAGTCTATGAAACTGTGTCATTTCATTTGCATAAGTACCTGCACCTTTGTTTCAGACTGGATCCCTCACATACATTTGATGGTGAGGTGTATTCCAGAACGTGGAGAATCTCTGCAAGTCTGTTCGTGTGTAAGGAGGAATTTACAGTAGACTGGGACGGCAGTGAGAATTTGGATGGAGGAGGGTAATCCGTGCAATTATGTGAGCCGCTGTGCGAAGGTGGCTTAGTGGCTAATACGCCTGCCTAGTAAGCAGCAGACTCATGTTCGATTCCCGAACTTGGTGCAAATTTCCACTGCTGCTTCAATCTGTGTACATAAAATCATATCTGTATGAGACCAGTAAAGTCTCTGAAACTGTGTCATTTCACTTGAACGTCTGGTTCAAGATGAATGGGGGGGACCAATTACTTCCGTGGGGCAGTGATGGATTACGAAGCGCATCTATCCACCAACTATCACTAATAATGCAAAATGCATATGACATTGCCGACCCCGTGGTGACGGCAAAAACCACCAGGAAGAAGTAGAAAAAAATAAGATTGTAAGTTGCTATAAAATGTTGTGAAGCTAATACTTTGCCAGACGAGAACATCTGCGACTAGGATTTTTGAGTCTGGATCACCCATCACCCCTCGTGTGATAATCCCAGCTAGATTAAACGTATCTGCCAAATGAAATGAAAGGCGAAGACATTTCGTGGCCTATGTTTTGGCGGCTACGATGGCCGTACCAAATGGTCTCTTTCTTTACGGTTGTGTTTATTATAGTTTAATGACTTTGAAGAAAATAGTGTATTTAATTGCATACCAATTCCAAACAACTTTGCCCATGCAAAACTATTGGGGTAGTAACGTCCCGCCGTTCTTCTCCTGAAATTAATTAGTAGCCTATGGTTCACTGATTAATTTGATAGACTGTTCCTCTATGGCTGGTTGAAATAAGTAAATAAATAGGGCCGCCAGGTTAATGTTATTTGATGAGTCTCCGACACTTGACGCTCACATTAATCGGAACAGTATTCACAGAAATGCTCTGGATGAAGGGAGACTGATTCATTCCTACTGGCAGGGAGGAGTAGCGATTTTTGAACGTGGATCCATTCCACAGCCGCAGGACGAGTAAGTTTTGCAGCACAATTTATTATTTGTGTTCGTGGTCAGAAAGAATTTATGAACACAATAAAACTTGTAAACAATGCATACATTGTTGATAAATACCAGTGCACAACCAATGATGAGAAAAACTAACAGAATTTCGTTGAGGGTAGTAGAAATCAGTTGCAGCAGGGCTTTGCTAGGTTAGTCTGCATACTGCAACGCGGATTGCTGTAATAGCGGTAAGGTCAGTGCAGCAAATGCGTGCGGCGTTTTCACGAATCCTCATGGAAACTTCGGTAATTATTTCGTTTGAATTTATTGGTTACTTCAATAGCCTTTAACTCAGAGGATCATCTTTTCGAGAAACAGTCGTTATAAACATTTAATTTGTAATCCTGCCCCTTTAGAAGTGACGTTGTTCGTCTGCGGAAATGTTTGATCTCATTTCGGAGGCTGGCTGCAGAGAACATGCTGAAAAATCATCTTAACACGCATCCCACGTCCAAGTGGCGCAAAAGTTGCGCCTGACTGTTTCTGTGCTGTCTCCGCCTTTCATGTCATTGACTACCTCAAAATGAAATGAAATGATCGTATCGCATTGTTGGCCGGGAGACCCCATGCGGGTTGTTCGGCCGCCGTATTGCAAGTCTTTTTTAGCTGACGCCACTTCGGCGACTTGCGAGTCAATAATGGTGAAAGACACACAACACCCAGTCATCTCGAGGCAGAGATAACCCCTGACCCCGCCGGGAACCGAACCCGTGCTCGGGAAGCGAGAACGCTACCGCAAGACCACGAGCTGCGGGCATTGACTACCTCAAAAATGTATTTATAAAAAGGTAATACTGCCTCGTCAACACTCCAGCTGCATGGCAACGAATTAAAATGTTCGTATCACTGCACAATGCAAAGTAATTACTAAAGTGCAAAAAGTCGTTTTAGTTGTATGAAATGCAACAAATATTCACCATTTCTTCCTTTAAAGTCATGCTACTGCAATCAGTAATATGCGACGTACCCACACATAGCAATAAAGGCCCGAGGGGTGGTTGACTTCACGTTTCCGGGACGGCTAAGACATGGTAAAACAGCATAAATTGAAACTGCAAATAACGTTTGTGGTCGTTCTTGCACTCGCAACTACATCTAAACAACCTTAAATAAATACACAAATCACAGCCCCCTACATGTATAGGGCGTATAAATACTTGTGTCGGAAACTTTAAGGATTTATTCTTGACATCAAAACATTAGAAAAAGTTCATCTGAACATGGCTACATAAATCTTTTGATGGAGGAGTATGAAAGGATTTACTACTCTCGGCAGAAACACATTTACATTTATGAATGGATTTGTTTATTCATGACACAAAAATGACACATCTACCAAAGTTGCTCGAGGAGATAGTCTGCTTCGTCGAATCCCCGGAGTCTGCGTTCTATGTTTTGCCGTACGTTGTGGAAAACTCCTGGTATGTTAAATCAATTTTGGATACGCACCGTCACGGCATCGACGTTGAGTACGGAAGCTGAATACACCAGGGATTTTAAATGTCCTCAAAGTAAAGAAAAGATTCATTGAATTCAAATCTGAACATCTGGCAGGACATGCAACGGATTTCTCTCGACCATACCATCTATTCCAAAACTGTTTATCCAGATACAGGCAAACTCTCCGTGTAAAATGAGGTTTACCACCAACGTGCATAAACCACATTCTTCGAATGACCCCATCCCAGACGTCGAGGCTGAACGTTGATATCTATCTTGTCGCAAGTCATGAGTTTTTTTTATTTTTTTATAGCCCAGTCGTGTTTGTTATGACAACTGAACATCCCACCACGTTAATGGCTACCCACATTAGTGACTAAATTACATTAAAAACTGCAGAAACCCAACATACTGACCTAACGTGCTCCGATAGAACGTTACTCTTGGCTGGCAGTCTACATCATTTAAACCTTACATACGCTGAAGCGATATGCGTGCAGAAGATTTTCATACAGAATATTTCAAAAGATTAAAAGGTATTCAGCAGTTAGTCGCAAATATAGCATAGGTACTGCGCACAACTGTTTCGATGGAATCAAATTTGATTGGAACGTCCGAGATTGTCATACGATTAACGTCTTCCTCCCTTCACAGAATTCTCCCTTTACTAGTCGATGAAGTTTCATCCGGAGTGTTCAAGCCCAGACGCACATACCGGGTGATCAAAAAGTCAGTACAAATTTGAAAACTTAATAAACCACGGAATAGCGTAGATAGAAAGGTAAAAATTGACACACATGCTTGGAATGACATGGGGTTTTATTAGGACAAAAAAAGAAAAGAACAAAGTTCACAAAATGTCCGACAGATGGCGCTGGACAGCAAAACGTCAGTGACTGCGCATGACCATCGTGTTACACAATCGCATCATCCCCAGCCTGGCTGATAAACACCTGCTGGAACGTACGATGTTTATGCAGGATGGCACTCCACCCCATATAGCTAGACCCATGAAAGATCTCTTGCGCGCGTCGTTTGGTGATGATCGTGTACTCAGCCGCCACTTTCGTCATGCTTGGCCTCCCAGGTCCCCAGACCTCAGTCCGTGCGATTATTGGCTTTGGGGTTACCTGAAGTCGCAAGTGTATCGTGATCGACCGACATCTCTAGGGATGCTGAAAGACAGCATCCGACGCCATTGCCTCACCATAACTCCGGCTATGCTTTACAGTGCTGTTCACAACATTATTCCTCGACTAGAGCTATTGTTGAGGAATGATGGCGGACATATTGAACATTTCCTGTAAAGAACATCATCTTTGCTTTGTCTTACTTTGTTATGCTAATTATTGCTATTCTGATCAGATGAAGCGCCATCTGTCGGACATTTTTTGAACGTTTGTACCTTTTCGGTTCTAATAAAACCCCATGTCATTCCAAGCATGTGTGTCAATTTGTACTTCTCTATCTATATTATTCCGTGATTTATTTAGTTTTCAAATTTATACTGACATTTTGATCATCCGGTACATCGCGTAGTCTCCCACCATTTTTAACTTTCATCTCAAATGAGCCGGCCTCTTACAAGCGTTGATGGAGTCGTAGAAACCGTTCGTGCGTGGGGTAACTGTCTCCCAGGGCAACGTTCAACATAAAGCTGACACGCTGCGTCCGTATTCCCATCTGCTAGGCGGTTCATGTAGTGCATATCCGTCAGTTCGAACACATACACTGATCAGCCAGAATATTATCACAACCGACCTACTATCGATATAAACCCACCCAAGCAATAACTGCGTCACCTGGCGAGGGATGACTGACAGTCAGAACACGCATGGTGCATGTATCAAGTGAGTATGCTGTCCGTGAGTAGAATGGGGAAGGCTCGCGGTCTGTCTGACCAGGGCGGATTGTGATGGCGCCGACGCTCGGCACTAGCATTTAGAAAACTGCTCGATTTGTCGAGTGTTCGAGGAGTGCTGTCGTGAGTGCCTTCAACATGTGGCGAAACTATGGTGAAACCACGTCCAGGCGACGTGGGGTTGGGTGGAAACCTCCCATTAAAGATGTCGGACTTAGCAGGCTGGGCAGACCGGTAAAACAAGACAGGTGGCTAACTGTGGCGGAACTACCATCAGTGTCTGAACACTCCTAACGGTGGGCCTCCGCAGCCGACGACCCTTGCATGCACCCATGTTAACACCTCGACATCGACTGAAATGATCATGTGATTGTCGACACTGGATGTGTTAGCAGTGTATAGTTGCATAGTCTGATGAATCCCGATACCGTCTTCATTACGGCGATGGGACTGCGCGGATCTGTCGCCTTTCAGCGGAACAGCTCTAGACATTTCTGCTGTGGAACGGAGATAAACTGGTGGCTGCTCTATTACGCTCTGGGGAACACTCACGTGGGCATCCATGCGTTCAGTGGAACTCATGCAAGGCCCATGACAACCTAGGAGTCTCGTCCACTGGTTGCAGACCACGCGCACCCCTTCATGACGATCATGTATCCCGATGGCAATAACATTTTTCAGCAAGATAATGCGTCATATCACAAGACCAGGAGTGTGATGGAGTGGTTCGATGAACACAGTGGCGAGTTCCAGTTGATGTGCTGGCCCCCAACTTACCAGATCTGAAGCCAGCCGAGCACATCTTGGATTTGATTGAAAGTGCCGTCAGAGCTCATCGCTCTTCTCGGCCGAATTTACGAGAATTAGGTGACTTGTGTGTGCAGATGTGGTGCCAGCTCCCTCCAACGACCTACCAAGGCCTCATTGCTTCCATGACACGAAGCGTCGCCACTGTTATCCGTGCCAAAGGTGGACATACCAGCTATTAGATAGGTGATCATAATGTTCTGGCTGATCAGTATACATCGTTATGATGTGCTGTGACGAAAGTTACTCTAAAACCTAACAAATGACAGTCAAACGAAACAAAACAAGTGTATTACATACCGTAAACACAAAAATGAGGAAAAATGCACGCCTGAGATAAAGATATCGGAACCTTATTCATATTAACAAAAGTAAGGTCTTTACATCAATAATACATCTCTAATGTTTCTGACAGGCGTTTTTACACACTCTGTACGTGGTAACAGGTGTCACATCCCTGGTCTTACTCTGCCCCGTTCCGCTGGCACAAGTAGTAATCGACAAAGGAAAGAAACGTTGGATTTTAAAGTCCTGCCAACAGCAAGGTTATGTGGTGTGCGCATGAGGGGATATCGAGCATTTACAACTATGGGCTCCAGGAAGTGTCAAAGACAACAGAGGTGGACAGGAAGCTGTAAAATTTGATCTGGTACACATTCGAAGGGAAACTTTACGTGTTTCGCTAAAACCTACACAGAAAACTGCAAGAAGGGATTTTCATTGAGTCCTCTTCGTCCCTAACGTCAGTCCAGTAGGTATAGTGAGTATAACATTTTTAATAAAATGTTCTCGGGCTTCCAGCTGCGTCAGGTGGTTAAAAATCCCATGAGATTTCGCTTGAGCTCTCATCGGCCATTGTCAAGTGGTAAACGATGACCGTGCCGCCGTGGCCTCGCCGTTACATAGCAGCGCTGCTGGCTGTGACGTCAGTGGTGTTCTCTTCCTCGCTAAATGTGATAATGTTTTCGTCGCGTGACCGTTCCGCCGCTTCAACTTCACGGTGATCGGATCCCAGGCTCTGCTGAGCTGCAGACAGTCACCCGTGTTGACGTTTATTTCTACCACTTCTTTTATGATGCTGTCCCAAAATCTCTTCGTCCTCATAATGACAGATGTTTCGTCGAATAGAATTCGATGTCGACTTTCTAAGCCGTGTTCTTCCACGGCTGATTTTTGAGGATAGTCTAGGCTAAAGTAGCTCTCGTGTTCTGTACAGCGTTGCTCCACAGAGCGTACTGTTTGGCCGACGTAGTAGCAACCACACTGAGTTCGTATTTTCTACACTCTAGCTGTTCTAATCCGTAGATCGTACTTCATAGGCTTCATTACCTGTCGTATTTTTTCTGGAGGCGTGAACACAGATGAGACATCGTGTCTCTTCAGGAGCTGGCTAATCTTTTTCAATGTACCTGTTAGATCTTCTCACTTTTATTCATACGTGTGCTGCTATTGTGCTGCTGTCGGGTTTTCATATGGTATAACTAATCCTATATTTCACTCATTAACTTCAGTATGCTACTATATTGTTCCATGGGGCTGCTTCGTTAATAAAAAGCCGAACACAGTGGCCACGACTTATACAGACAGAAGACCATTCCTTGTCAGAAAGACGAAATTAATAGACCAAGTCTTCATGGCAAAACAGGACTATCTACTCCAACAGCAATACGATATATCAACTACTACAAATTGTTGTGAATGACTTGATGAACAGTTCACTTTAAACGGTAGTTAACAAAAGAAAACAGGACATCCGGAGAACTTACAGCACCAGACTTGCGCGAAGCACGTACTTTGTGGATTCGGACTGATCCTGGTCGAACTGCATGCTCTGCACAACTTGCCTCTGCCACAAAATTCCAAGATGGTTTCAACCCGTTTTTGGATAGTGACCTTGTTTGTCTCGGTGGCCGTCTGCAGTTCGGAGAATTACCCAAATACTAACATCACGAAGTTTTTCTCGGTGGACAGCATCACTTCACCCGCTTACTGATCCAGCAGACCTGCATTCGCTTGCTGCACCGTGGAGTAAACGTAGCGTTATCTGAACTGACAACATAACTCTGGACTTTTAGAACTCGACATGCAATGAAACATGTTGTATGCAGGTGCCTGCCTTGCAAGATAGTAAAGGCTCACTTTTCTCAGCAAATAGAGACTCCGATAACTGCTTAACGATTCTCACCATTCAAACGATTTGAAGTCTCAGGCATCAACTTTGCTGGCCCTCCAGACGACAAGCAAGGACATGTTACGAAGAAGGGATAAATTACTTTATTCAAATGCACAAAAACACGAGCCCTGCACCTGGAACTATTTTCAGATATGTCAACTGACATTTTCTCAAGCCCTACAAAGGTTTCTGTGAAGACAAGGAGTGCCCAGCACTGGCAACGGTGGTACCTTCCGTTCTACGTACACAGAGCTGAAGGAGCTCTCGTAGGCTCTCACGGAAACCAAGACGAACGAGTACCTCGCTCAACAAGCTAGCACATGGAAATTCTTCTCCCCACACGGGCCTTGTTGGGGAGGATGGTGGGAGCAGATGACGGGAGCTGTCGAATGTTGCGGGGGGAAGATTTTAGGGCGGTCGCCGTTGGACGAAGAAGTTTTCATTATAATCCTGGTCAGCATAGAAGCAGCACTAAATTCAAGACCAAGTACACGAGGGGGAGTGGAATCTGTGCCACTGACGATTACAGATTCACTTATACACATTCGACTCGCAATATTGTCACAGGAACAGAACCACCAATTGAAAGGGGTTTGACCAAAGAGCTTCAGCGCAGCAGAAGGCGGTGGAACACTTCTGGATCAGCTGGAAGAAACAGTACCTAATACTGCTCAAAAGTTTCTCTGCAGCTAATCAATCAAAAACAGATTCAGGAAAACTCCAGCTGGATGACACCGGTGGTTGTTAGACAGAAAGATGTTCGTATACGTCACATGTGGAGGAAGACACGGATGGAAGATCTTCGTGACGAAAGAGATGGGAAGATACGAACTGTAACCCTGTGAACTTCAGAATGATCCACAATATAATGTCCCATTTAACTGGTCATCCCTCTAGAAGTTGACAAGGCTGAAGGAGTTATTCCGGGTTGATAATGTATTTATAGATGCTTTGACGATAATGGTTATCTATGGCTAATCTCTGTTGTGTATTTCATGACGTACGTTCCTCTTGTAAGAAATAAATCATGTTATATTGGAATCAAGGTGTTCTGGGTTCGTAACAACGTGGCCTCCACTAAAGGAATTCGAATATTACTTCTTCGCTGGTATTTGCACTGGAAAATCAATGGAATGTACATTGCTCACTCTCATCAGATGTTAGAGGATTCAAACAGTTTTCTGGCGACGGTCAATACGAATACACTGTCGACTATGATGCAGAGTATAATCTGTCAATACACCTGCATTCCTAGGAGGAAAATCTATTTTGGATGTCACTCGCGGCTCGACCCTGAGCTATGTGGGAAACTAGCGTCATTTTGTCCAATACCTGTACACATGTGGTAGTTCACTCCTCGCAAAAAAAAGCTAGCTTTTACGCGACGGCAAACAACGGGATGGATTTACAAATCGAAGGTTTTCGTTAATCTGTTTAATCGTTCGTAAACAGTGGCCTGCTGTGAAACCCTCCAACATCTGCAGCATGCGGACCAGAGCTGATCTGCTGTTTGCAGTCGTTTTCAGAACAATAGTTTACCATTCTGCTTTAGAGTGGACGCAGTCGCAAAAGCAAATATTGAGAGACGGCATTAACGCAATTCGAACTGCAGCAATGAGGCAGTACGTATGGTTATATTTTAGCGTTCTATGTGCGTTAACATCCGTTTTCTAGGAAGTAATATTTTTGTTTTGTCAAATTTTCCTGTCTCTCTAAAATTTCATTAAAAACTAATTTCACTTAACTGTTCTAACGCTACTGTTCTCTAGAACTAAATTATCTGTCACTGCACGATATGCGTATTTTTTTCAACACAGTTTTTGTACGTTATCCTAGGACTTACATACTAAGAGCGTTATTTTCTTTCTTCAGACTGCAACGATTGTAACTCAATATGTAATTGCCACTTAATTCTACCAACTGTTTCTTTACGTGGAATACTGATACAGTCATCAAAGCAACTATGGGATCAAATTAGATAACGGATAATACGATGTGAAGATACACAATAAATACACTGCACATAGGAAAGTACGCCTTCAGATACGATATAATGCACATTGTATTGCTCTACGATTATGATTTAAATGATGCGAAACGCTAATGAGCAAATTAAAGATAGCTGTAGAAACCAAAATGACTTCGCCTGAAAATAGGTCTGAACAACGGGCGTCCCAGGAGGAATGGTTATTATTCCAGGAAATGACAGGAACGATTATTCGAAGCTAGAAAGTCTAGCAAACATGAGATCTAAAGTTGAGAACTTAATGACAGTGACCACTTGTTCAGTAGATGAAATCAAGTTCTCATGTCTCTTAAGGTATGACCTTTAGAGTATGTTTACCAGAATTTTTGGCTTAGAGTGATCGTTCCTGTTATACCCCTGAATACTAACCATTCCGCCTGGAACACCCCATATATACGATGTCTCAAACCTTTCTGGTGAAACTGAAAAGGTTATCGTGGATCCACAACCGATTATATTGAGATAGGGAACAAATGGCTGGAAACGTGTATTTATTGTGTTATGGACACAGGCAGCATACACCACATAACAATAACATAGCTCATAGTAACTGTTCAAATCAATAACCGCCAGTCTCAACTCATTTATTGCAAACGCCGCATGCAGACTGGCCACACTCTTGCGAAGATCCTTTGTGTCTATTATACACTGGAACAGGCAGTGTATGATAAACAGCGTACACCCCTGAAAACCAAGCAGACATACCTCCCCATTTCACTGGTCCGCATCACTTGGTGTTTCTGTAAGATGTGCTGTCACAGTTCTTGAACACTATACCCCATGTTGCCCACGAAAGGATATTGTTTCAATACGACGGTGCACCGGTCCTCCTCAACGTTAATGTCCGTGAGCACCTGAACAACACATACCCTCATCACTAGTCTGGAAGGAGAGGTCCTGTCCCACGACGAGCGCGATCGCTCTCACACCTCTGGACTTCTGACTTCTTCCGATGCGGTTAGTTCAAGGCAATGGTGTACGAAACCCTCATAGAAACAGATGAAGACCTGCTTGAGGGGCCAGAGCTGCCTGTCTACCGGTACAACAAACACCAGGGATCTTTGAGAGAGGTGGCAGAACTTCATGTACCATTGATGAACATACATTGAGAATAGTAGTCGTCACTACGAACAGTTACTATGTGCAACATTGTTGTTATGCTGGGTTTGCTGTGTATATCCAAAACATAAGATAAGAAATATGGTGTAGACAAATTGTCACCTGTTCCAATTTCATCCATGAGATTTGACACACTCTGTAGACATTGTAATTGTGCAGGACTGCGCAAAAGGGATCATTGCCGTGAAAAGAAAGGCTTGCCACAATACGCTGGTACAGCATTACGCCAGGGCATTCGCTGGGCGTAGCTGCTCGCCTACTGGTCACCGCGCGGCTAGTTACAGGAACCACGGAAACTACGACATGTGCCATTCTTGGTGGCATTTGCAGCTCTAAAACATACCCTCTTTGGCATGTATAAGTACTGAACGTCTGGACGGGCAGGTCACTGAATTGGCGAGTCATCCGTTCGGCGTCCGTCACAGTGTCACCTTCCGTCGCGTGATCGGTGCCACTCGACCATATTCTTGACAGGACCGGCTGCCAGGAGGTCCTTCTGCGGCAAAGTAGGATGTGGGTCGAATTGGGCCCTCCTAGCCATCGAGCCATCGGATGTCTGCCAGCACCAGAGGCCAAACCGGCGTTTCTCCTCTTAACGTCTAAGCTCTCGCGACTCACCACAGCTGGGGCAGACTGACAGGCCGTCCTCTGCTCGACGTGTCGTGCCATTCTGCAATGTCAGAACCTTACGCAGATTGGCCACAAGCCGGGTATGTTTTCTGTGTAAGGACGCACCATGCTTGGGCTTGAACAGGCGTTTCAGCTACCGGTGTTTCACGATAACGCTTTGTTGCCGAGATGTGTGGGTCGAAGCTCACCTTCTAGCGCTCGGCAAATGTGGGTTTGAGCTACTGACACGTGCTTTCGGGGACTAATAAAAGGATTATACTATTATCTAGCGGATTTTCACTCACGCCGATCCACCATCCTCCAGCAGAGTAGACCATCTGAAAAATATACATCTGCATGTATATCTGAATGACGCAAGTACCTGACGGACTTTTCATAGAACCACCTTCAGAGTATTTCTCTTCCATTCCCTAAAGGCGCGTGAGAGAAATGAATACTTAAATCTTTCCGTGCGAGCTCTGATTTCTCTTACTTTACAACAATGACCATTTTTTTCCTATATAAGTGTTGGTCAACAAAATAATTTTGCATCCCGAGGGGACCGTTGCACATCGAAATTTCGAGAGAAGATCTCGTCGCAACGGAAAACGCCTTTGGTTCAAATGGCTCTGAGCACTATGGGACTTAACTTCTAAGGTCATCAGTCCCCTAGAACTTAGAATTACTTAAACCTAACTAACCTAAGGACATCACACACATCCATGCCCGAGGCAGGATTCGAACCTGCGACCGTAGCGGTCTCGCGGTTCCAGACTGAAGCGCCTAGAACCGCACGGCCACACCGGCCGGCGAAAACCCCCTTGTTTTAATTATTGCCACGCCTACTCCCGAATCATATCCGTGACATTTCCTCCCCTGCGATGCACTTGTCTGAACTTTCACGATGTCCTCGACAATTCTGTTTCGTAACGCTCAGGATAGACAAGCGTAATGTAAGCAATCCCTTTAGTAGACCTGCTGAAACTTCTACGTGTTCTGCTAATGAAACACAGTCTTTGGTGTTGTCTTCCTTTAACATTGTCTGTGTGATCGTTCCAGTTTAAGCACTTCATAATTGCAATTCCTAGCTATTTATTTGCGCCAACGGCCTTGCCGCAGTGGTAACACCGCTTCCCGTCAGATCACCGAAGTTAAGCGCTGTCGGGCTGGGCTAGCACGTGGACGGATGACCATCCGGTCTGTCGAGCGCTGTTGGCAAGCGGGGTGCACTCAGCCCTTGTGAGGCAAACTGAGAAACTACGTTAAGTAGCGGCTCCGGCCTCGTAAACTGACATATAGCGGGGAGAGCAGAGTGCTGACCACATGTCCCTCCGTATCCGCATCCAGTGACGCCTGTGGGCGAAGGATGACACGGGGACCGTTCGGTACCGCTGGGCCTTCCAAGGCCTGTTCGGGCGGAGAAAGGTATTTATTTGAATTAATAGCCTTTGGTTTTTTTTTTTTTGCCTTGTAACCGATATGTAAGGGATTCCTTTTAGTACTCATTTGGATAGCCTCACACTTTTCATTAATTAGGGTCAGTTGCCGCTTTTGAAACCGTACAGATACCTTGTATAAATCATTTTGAAATTGGTTTTGATCTTCTGATTACTTTACTACATGGCAAATGTCAGCAACACCTGTAAGTAATCTAAGATTGTCTCCTAAGTCGTTTATACAGATTAGGGACAGTACCTCTACTGTCACTTCCTTAGGAAACGCCAGACATCACTTCCGTCGGTTACTACGAACTGTGATCTTTCCGGCAGAAACCACGATTCCAGTCACACAATCGAGACGATACTCCTTAGGCACGCGACTTGATTACACTGAGGTGAAAAAAATCATCAGATATCTCCTAATATTGTGTCGGATCTCCTTTTGCTCTGTATCGAGAGGGAACTCGAGATGGCATGGGCTCAACAAGTCATTGGACGTCCCCTTCAGAAATACTGAGCCATGCTGCCTCTATAGCCGGCCATAATTGCAGAAATGTTGCCATCTAGGGTGTTGTACGCTAACCTCTCTGTCATCTCCCATAAATGTTCGATGAGCCAAATCATTCTGCCGAAATGTCCAGAATGCTCTTCAAACCAATCACGAACAACCGTGGCCCCGTGACATGACATCTTTGTTTAGGAACACGATGTCCATGAATGGCTGCAGATGCTCTTCAAGTAGCCCAAAATAGTCGTTTCCTGTCAGTGAACGGTTCAGTTTGACCAGAGGACACAATCCGCTCCAAGCAAACACAACCCACACCACTATGGACCTACCAAATGGTTGAAATGGCTCTGAGCACTATGGGAATCAACTTCTGAGGTCATTAGCCCCCTAGAACTTAGAACTACTTAAACCTAACTAACCTAAGGACATCACACACATCCATGCCCAAGGCAGGATTCGAACCTGCGACCGGAGCGGTCTCGCGGTTCCAGACTGCAGCGCCTAGAACCGCACTGCCACTTCGGCCGGCTTATGGAGCTACCACCAGCTTGCACAGTGCCTTGTTGACAAATTATGTCCGTGGCTTCGTAGAATCCGCGCAACATTCAAACCCTACCATCAGCTCTTACTAACTGAAATCGGGACTTATCTTACAGGCCAAGGTTTTTGAGTCGTCTACAGTCCAACCGATATTGTCACGAGCCCAGGAGAGGCGCTGCACGTGATACCATGCTGTTGACGAAGCCACTCAAAAATGGTTCAAATGGCTCTGAGCACTATGGGACTCAACTGCTGAGGTCATTAGTCCCCTAGAACTTAAAACTACTTAAACCTAACTAACCTAAGGACATCACAAACATCCATGCCCGAGGCAGGATTCGAACCTGCGACCTATGTATTAATTATTTCTTATACGTAGATAGGGAATTAAAAAGTAATAACTATGGTCTGCAGAAGCCGTTTCATCCAATAGTTCCCTGTAATGTATTCTACCTAATAAATTCAATGAAAAAGAAAATTCCTCAATCTCCCTCATCTTTCAAGACTGTACTGAAATACGCATATTACGACGTATTAAGGCTCAGTTTAAATATAGCTTTTCACAACAGCCAAAACAGTGGGTCATTTCTGTTTCCGTGTTGTCCTTATAGCTCTTCCATTCCTACAAGTCATTCGACGTTGCTTCGTATTTTATTGGAAGTCTTTAGTGTAACCATACACAAGTGTAAAATATTTTTTTTGTTATGTTATCAGTAAAGCTGCTTGCAAAACTAAGTGATTCGTCACTGCAGTATGATTTTCAATAAATAAATTGTGGCATTCTTACACCATTTAATATGATGAAATAACAAGAGGACAGATTGTGGCGTACGGACTCATGTTGTGAATTATGCGTTCCGTCAAATAGAAACTTTTGCACAGTGTCTTACGGATATAGGATGCCAAATGGTAACGGTGTTGTGTGTAATTCCGTACCCTTGTAAGAAAACGCATAGACACCATTACACCAAAGTACCTCTTGCTATGAAACAGTGTCCAAAACCAATAAATTAATAATAGTTATGAATCCAAAAATAAAATTTTTATTGTAACAAAGCTGGAAAGTTACTTCCATAAGAAACACAAATATCCTGGCTACCTCATCTGCTTAAGAGAGATATTGCATTCTTTTTATGAAGTGTTGGAAGAGAGTATTCATCTGTATAGACAATTTCTCAGAAACAGCTGCTTGGAGGACTGAAAGAGCCTCTTGTGGCAGTTGAAAGGCTGCAGATCACCTTCCCAGCGAATATACTGGCGAGACATAGTCTACACGGCTCCGTCTGGATATTTAGATGTGAGAAACCCTTCTATCAGAGCTCCTATGTGCGGACAACTGTTATCGACTTTTACCTGTTCTCCTGGATGCTGAAATTATTTCCCCGACTACCAACGAAGACGCGAAATTGATCACGCGTCATAGTGCTATCAGCATCAAAACGGCAAGTTATTGGTGCTGTTACTGTATCGGCAACCACCATCGAGGAGAATGCGCTCATTTGAGGAGAAGATGAATATTTTGGCGAATAAATTATTTCACATGCTGTTTCTACATTAGAATCTATGGGGTTTTCCAAAAATATGGGACAGCCGTGAGAAATGCATGCTTGAACATGAACGTATTTGGCCACGAACGCCACCTGTGCAACGAAAAATGGCTCTGAGCACTATGGGACTTAACTTCTGAAGTCATTAGTCCCCTAGAACTTAGAACTACTTAAAGTTAACTAACCTAAGGACATCACACACATCCATGCCCGAGGCAGGATTCGAACCTGCGACCGTGGCAGCAGCGCGGTTCCGAACTAAAGCGCCTAGAAACGCTCGGCCACAACGGCCGGCCCTGTGCAACGTACTCAATATGTTGCAAGAGTCATCCGCGCTCAGAACAGTGTCCTATTTAGCTATGAGGGCTTTATGTCGGAGCTAAGTGAATTAGAACGTGGACAAATTGTTGGTGAATGCTTCCGTAACCAAGGGAGCCAAAGAGTTTTGATGTTCCAAGAAGCACCGTATCGAAGATTCACACCGCATACAGGGAAAGCGGAAATACATAATCCGCTAAGTCACAACGCTGACGAAAATGTATGTTTAGTGATCACGACAGACGGACGAAAATTGCGAATGTCACGGCAGAACTGAAAGTCGCACGAACGGAGCTCCAGAAGCAAGGAATTACAGGCCAATTTGTTGTTCCAGAAACACTCATCAGTGATGCAAACGCACTAACAGGAAAACATAATGTCGAAGCTGTAAAAAAAGAACTATGGAGCAACGGAAAAAGCCAACTGGGGTGGCCGAGCGGTTCTAGGCGCTACAGCCTGGAACCGCGCGACCGCTACAGTCGCAGGTTCTAATCCTGCCTCGGGCATGGATGTGTGTGATGTCCTTAGGTTAGTTCGATTTAAGTACACTACTGGCCATTAAAATTGCTACACCAAGAAGAAATGCAGATGACATATGATTACATTTTCACACAATTTGAGTGCATAGATCCTGAGAAATCAGTACCCAGAACGACCACCTCTGGCCGTAATAACGGCTCTGATACGCCTGGGCATTGAGTCAAACAGAGCTTGGATGGCTGCCCATGCAGCTTCAACGCGATACCACAGTTCACCAAGAGCAGTGACTGGCGTATTGTGATGAGCCAGTTGCTCGGCAACCATTGACCAGACGTTTTCAATTGGTGAGAGATCTGGACAATGTGTTGGCCAGGGCAGCAGTCGAACATTTTCTGTATCCAGAAAGACCAGTACAGGACCTACAACATGCGGTCGTGCATTATCCTGATGAAATGTAGGGTTTCGCAGGGATCGAATGAGGGTAGAGTCACGGGTCGTTACACATCTGAAATGTAACGTCCACAGTTCAAAGTGCCGTCAGTGCGAACAAGAGGTGACCGAGACGTGTAACCAATAGCACCCCATACCATCACGCCAGGTGATACGCCAGTACGGCATGACGAATACACGCTTCCAGTGTGCGTTCACCGCGATGTCGCCAAATACGGATGCGACCATCATGATGCTGTAAACAGATTCTAGGTTCGTCGTTCGTCGTTGAGTACACCATCGCAGGCGCTTCTCTCTGTGATGCAGCGTCAAGGGTAACTGCAGCCATGGTCTCCGAGCTGATAGTCCATGCTGCTGCAAACGTTGTCGAACTGTTCGTGCAGATGGTTGTTGTCTTGCATAGGTCCCCATCTGTTGACTCAGGGATCGAGAAGTGGCTGCACGATCCGTTACAGCCATGCGGATGAGATGCCTGTCGTCTCGACTGCTAGTGACACGAGGCTGTTGGGATCCAGCACGGCGTTCCGTATTACCTTTCTGAAACCACCAATTCCATATTCTGCTAACAGTCATTGGATTTAGACCAACGTGAGCAGCAATGTCGCGATACGATAAACCGCAGTCGCGATAGGCTACAATCTGACCTTTATCAAAGTCGGAAACGTGTCGGTACTCATTTCTCCTCCTTACACGAAGCATCACAACAACGTTTCACCAGGCAACGCCGGTCAACTGCTGTTTGTGTACGAGAAATCGTTTGGAAACTTCTCTCATGTCAGCACGTTGTAGGTGTCGCCACCGGCGCCAACCTTGTGTGAATGCTCTGAAAAGCTAATCATTTGCATATCACAGCATCTTCTTCCTGTCGCTTAAATTTTGCGTCTGTAGCACGCCATCTTCGTGGTGTAGCAATTTTAATGGCCAGTAGTGTAGTTCTAAGTTCTAGGGGACTGATGACCTCAGAAGTTACGTCCCATAGTGCTTAGAGCCATTTGAACCAAGCAACGGAGAAAGGTCATTTCGTCCGATGAGCCTGGATTCGCACTGTTTCCTACTTCTGGACGAGTTTGCATCCCAAAAGTGAAACATGATGGGAGTTCGGTGATAATTTAGGTAGTCATATCGTGGTGTTCTGTGGGCTCCATGGTTGCTCTCGAAGGTCGCATTACTGCCAGACGGTTACTCTGGAAGGTTGTATTACTGCCAAGGGTTGTTTGACCGTTACAAGACGACAGAACCCCTGCTCGATCTTAAATAGCCTCTGTGATCTAGTTTGAAGAGAAAGGTGCGTGTTCGCTGCCCGCCATCATCGATACCTGAACTTGCCACTACAGTCTTGAAGCGCGCTGCTGCAACGGTCGCAGGTTCGAATCCTGCCTCGGGCATGGATGTGTGTAATGTCCTTAGGTTAGTAGGTTTAAGTAGTTCTAAGTTCTAGGGGACTGATGACCTCAGAAGTTACGTCTCATAGTGCTCAGAGCCATTTGAACCATTTTTTTGAACTTGCCATATTTCTTAGGAAGAATCGTGTAAGAGACCCTTGAAAACCATGGCCTGTATGCATCCATTCCTAGGCGACTACAATATGTTTTGAAAGCCCAAGTCTTTCCTAGGGCAAGGTAATATGTAGTGTTTTTTGTGTTTCCGTATTTTTGTCAGCCCCCTGTATCTCTTTTTCAGATCTGAGAAGTAAGTTTTGAATTTTAAGCGCTAGGTTGAATACATGCGAGGGCTCAGAATGAGAATGAATGGGTAGAACACTTGCCTGCGAAAGGAAAAAGGTCCCGAGTTCGAATCTCGTTCCGGCTCACAGTTTTAATCTGCCAGGAAGTTTCATAGTTTCATATCAGCGCACATTCCGCTGCAGAGTGAAAATTTAATTCGGGAAACATCTCCCAGGCTGTGGCTAAGCCATGTCTCCGAAATATCCTTTCTTCCAGGAGTGCTAGTTCTGCAAGGTTCGCAGAAGAGCTTCTGTGAAGTTAGGATGGTAGGAGACGAGATACTGGCAGAAGTAAAGGTGCGAGGACGGGGAGTGAGTCGTGCTTGGGTAACTCAGATGGTAGAGCACTTGCCTGCGAAAGGAAAAAGGTCCCGAGTTCGAGTCTCGGTCCAGCACACAGTTTTAATCTGCCAGGATGTTTCAAATACGAGGACTATTCGCGAAGTAAGATCCTATCGCCCACGAAATGGAAACCATAGTGAAAAACAAAAGTGTTTCCTACATTTCCCAGCTACTTTTCAACATAGTCCGCAATCAGAGTTAGACAATTGTAGCAATTTTCCAATACTCTCTTCATGCAGAACAGCTGCCTGTGCTTTCCACCACTTCTCTACACTGGTGTACAGTTCATTGTCTGTGCCAAAATGTTCTCTTCATGACCAGCAGATCATCTGAGCGAAGAGATGCACATTAAAGGGAGCCATGTCTGATCTATACGGTGGGTAATCAACCACTTCCCATCGAAAACGCTGCAGAGATGTCCTCATTGCTCCTGCAGTGTTTGGCCAGGAGTTGTCATGAAGAAGGAAATGCATGACAGGTATGTTATGTGGGGTTGCGTGAAATCAGGCGAAACTTCTTAGCAGCCACCCAGACTTGGAGGGAGACACTATTGTTGGAGGCATATTTATGTGCTCGTGTTCTCAGAATGGGAAGGAGCGGTGTGACGCCATCGACAAACATACTAGAGGCATACCTTCATCGGATTTTCACTGCCGCTCCAATTTCGCGACCTTTCAGTTCATGGTTACCCAGCAGGAGTCGTAAATTCCAAATAAGTTTCTTGTTCTGAATTAGCCTCCATTTATTTCAAAAAAGTAAAGACAACACAATAATCCTTAGTCATATTTCGTAAGTGTTGATTATACAGTATAAGGTTTCGACATACTGCTCTGGTAAAGCTCAGTGTTGAATGTCTACGAATCCTCGTGCCGGGTATCTTAGACGGAGCGTCGTTTTCACCTGGAAAGCAAAAGCAAACTGTGAGGCTGGTGGCTGGAGACGGTGCGGACATACGAGGCCAGGTGTAGGGGGAGTCTGTTTCGCGTCCCCAGCTTTACGACCACTTGGCGTCGCCTGGAGCCGTAAATATGGCCGACGCAGGTCGCTACGAGTCCCCGGCCGACAGTTTGTGGCGCAACTTGGCGCTGCGATAGGGCCGCGCGCTTAAAATTCTGGGTCACCCGCACTATTAACGCCGCAATTACGGCTCCCCCCTAATGTCCATTTTTCGCTTCTTATGAACTTGCTCTTCGCGGGACGTGAAAACTGAAATTATGGTTCATATCCGACAAGGGCTATCACACTTCTTACAGCAGTTTCTAAGTGTTACAGTTTTCTCATTATCTCAGATATTAATTTTTCTGATACAAAATGTGTCTACTTTTATATCGATATTAATGTGAAGCTCTTTCTCTTTCAAACACACTGCCGGAAAGAAATCGCAGCACCAAGAAGAACTTGTGCGACATAAACGAAAGTTGTTAGGCATGGCCGGCCGGAATGGCCGAGCGGTTCTAGGCGCTACAGTCTGGAACCGCGCACCCACTACGGTCGCAGGTTCGAATCCTGCCTCGGGCATGGATGTGTGTGATGTCCTTAGGTTAGTTAGGTTTAAATAGTTCTAAGTTCTAGGGGACTGATGACCTCTGAAGTTAAGTCCCATAGTGCCCAGAGCCATTTGAACAATTTTTTTGTTAGGCGTGTTTCTACATGTGAAAGATGACGTCTATTTAAATTTCGCACCAGTCGCATAAGAATGAGGATAAAAATCACGGTGTAACGATCGTGAATGTTAGTTACCTTCGATGTGGGAAGTGGTGAGTTGATATTAGTCAAGAATTCCTATCAGGAGACAAAGTCATCGTTACCAACGCCTCATTGAGTTTGAACGAGATCATGTAATAGGGCTACCCCAGAAGTTCTCTCTGCGATAATGCAGAAAGACGTGGCAGGAATGTAGCCACTGCATATGATCCAGAAAAATGGTTCATATGGCTCTGAGCACTATGGGACTTAACACCTGAGGTCATCACTCCACTAGACTTAGAACTACTTAAACCTAACTAACCTAAGGACATCATACACACCCATGCCCAAGGCAGGATTCGAACCTGCGACCGTAGCAGCAGCGCGCTTCCGGACTGAAGAGCCTAGAACCGCTCGGCCACAGCGGCCTGCTGCTCATGATTGCTGGCAGCGGTGGTCACGAGAATACATGGTCGCAAGAGCCGTCGGGCAGCCTCGTGGGACTACCGGGACAGAAGACCATCGCGTTCGGCGTATGGCTCCAGCACATCGTACTGCATCTGCAGTAGCAATGTGAGCAGCAGTTGGCACCACAGTGACACAGCAAACTTGTACAAACTGGTTATTTCAAGGACAGCCCCGAGTCAGACGTCCCGTAGCGCGCATTCTATTGATCCCAAACCACCACCATTTGCGACTTCGATAGTGTGTAGCGAGAACTCACTGGAGAGCAGGCTGGAGGTCTCTTGTGTTTAGTGATGAAAGCTGGTTCTGCCTCGTTGCCAATAATGTCCATCTTTTGGTTAGAAAGAGTCCAGGTGAGTGACTGCAACCAGCCTGTCTGCGTGCTAGACACACTGGACCTGCAGTTGGAGTTATGGTCTGGTGTACGATTTCGTATGAGGGCAATATTCTCGTTGTTATCTGTGCAATCTGACTGCATGTATGTGCGTAAACCTAGTGATTTGATCCGTTGTGCTGCTATTCATGATCATCAGTCCAGGGACTATTTTCCAAAAAGATAACGCTCGTCCAAAATCCCGCTGTTGTAACCTAACATGCTCTACTGAGTGTCGACATGTTGTCTTGGCCTGCTCGATCAACAGATCTATCTCTAATGGAGCACATACAGGAGCTCATTGGATGACGACTCCGCCGGCCGTTGGTGGCCGAGGGGTTCTAGGCGCTTCAGTCTCGAACCGCGCGACCGCTACGGTCGCAGGTTCGAATCCTGCCTCGGGCATGGATGTTTGTGATGTTCTTAGGTTAGTTAGGTTTAAGTAGTTCTAAGTTCTAGGGGACTGATGACCTCAGATGTTAAGTCCCATAGTGCTCAGAGCCATTTGAACCATGACGACTCCAGCAGCTTAAACAGCATTAACAATCCCTGGTTTGACAGGCCAAGTGCAACAGACATGGAACACGGATTGACATCCGGCACCTGTGTAACACTATGGATGCACGTTTCAATACTTGCATTCAACATTCCAGAGGCTACACTGGTTATTAATGTACCAGCATTTCACATTTTCAATGGCTTATCTCGTGCTTACACTAACCTGTGATCTTGCAATGTTAATCACTCAAATATGCTACCTAGACAAATGTATTCCCGACATTTCTTTACATTCAGTATTTTCTGATGTGAATCAGCTGAAACTATTTCTCTTTCAAATACATTCTGCATTCACCCTTTTTCAAATCGATTCACCCTTTAGTCAAATTAGATATAATGACGCACAAATGTAAATGAAATTTCTGATACACTTACGGGAAAAAACGATAGACAGTACACAGGAACCTCCTGTATTTCGTTCGAGCACAACCGATTTAGATCTTCTTGTTCATTGTGAAGTGCTTGAATAGAGAAAATCATGCACTAATAAGTTCATTTTAGCTACTGTATACGATGATAATTAATTTTCAAAACGACTTAAATCCAAATTTTCGCTGTTGTAAGTTACAAGTACAGAACTGTTGCGATTCCAGACTTTCAATGTTTAATACCAAAATGAATGTGCCCGCATCTTCACTATAGTATTTGCAATAAGAGGATGTTCCCGTTCACCAGAGAAATAACTTTAGTTCAAGAATTAATCTCTTTAGCCTGTCAGGTAATTGCAAATATTAAGAGATTCAGTAATAGCTCTAAGTTGGTAAAATGTGTGTATTACTTTTTACAATTTTGGTAAACATTTTTGGAATACAGTGATCAGTAGATTATTATACACTCCTGGAAATTGAAATAAGAACACCGTGAATTCATTGTCCCAGGAAGGGGAAACTTTATTGACACATTCCTGGGGTCAGATACATCACATGATCACACTGACAGAACCACAGGCACATAGACACAGGCAACAGAGCATGCACAATGTCGGCACTAGTACAGTGTATATCCACCTTTCGCAGCAATGCAGGCTGCTATTCTCCCATGGAGACGATCGTAGAGATGCTGGATGTAGTCCTGTGGAACGGCTTGCCATGCCATTTCCACCTGGCGCCTCAGTTGGACCAGCGGTCGTGCTGGACGTGCAGACCGCGTGAGACGACGCTTCATCCAGTCCCAAACATGCTCAATGGGGGACAGATCCGGAGATCTTGCTGGCCAGGGTAGTTGACTTACACCTTCTAGAGCACGTTGGGTGGCACGGAATACATGCGGACGTGCATTGTCCTGTTGGAACAGCAAGTTCCCTTGCCGGTCTAGGAATGGTAGAACGATGGGTTCGATGACGATTTGGATGTACCGTGCACTATTCAGTGTCCCCTCGACGATCACCAGTGGTGTACGGCCAGTGTAGGAGATCGCTCCCCACACCATGATGCCGGGTGTTGGCCCTGTGTGCCTCGGTCGTATGCAGTCCTGATTGTGGCGCTCACGTGCACGGCGCCAAACACGCATACGACCATCATTGGCACCAAGGCAGAAGCGATTCTCATCGCTGAAGACGACACGTCTCCATTCGTCCCTCCATTCACGCCTGTCGCGACACCACTGGAGGCGGGCTGCACGATGTTGGGGCGTGAGCGCAAGACGGCCTAACGGTGTGCGGGACCGTAGCCCAGCTTCATGGAGACGGTTGCGAATGGTCCTCGCCGATACCCCAGGAGCAACAGTGTCCCTAATTTGCTGGGAAGTGGCGGTGCGGTCCCCTACGGCACTGCGTAGGATCCTACGGTCTTGGCGTGCATCCGTGCGTCGCTGCGGTCCGGTCTCAGGTCGACGGGCACGTGCACCTTCCGCCGACCACTGGTGACAACATCGATGTACTGTGGAGACCTCACGCCCCACGTGTTGAGCAATTCGTCGGTACGTCCACCCGGCCTCCCGCATGCCCACTATATGCCCTCGCCCAAAGTCCGTCAACTGCACATACTGTTCACGTTCACGCTGTCGCGGCAATCTACCAGTGTTAAAGACTGCGATGGAGCTCCGTATGCCACGGCAAACTGGCTGACACTGACGGCGGCGGTGCACAAATGCTGCGCAGCTAGCGCCATTCGACGGCCAACACCGCGGTTCCTGGTGTGTCCGCTGTGCCGTGCGTGTGATCATTGCTTGTACAGCCCTCTCGCAGTGTCCGGAGCAAGTATGGTGGGTCTGACACACTGGTGTCAATGTGTTCTTTTTTCTATTTCCAGGAGTGTATTTTGAGTAAAGTTCAGTCTTCATCACACCATTTATGTTTCAATGACATAGGTAACCGGTTTCGGTAATTTTTACATAACCACCATAAGACCCATGGCTCCCTTAGGGTGGTAGGCGGATCTCTCCTCAGCTGCTAGATCAGTTGACTTCGTAGCAGCTGAGGAGAGCTCCGCCTACCACCCTAAGGGAGCCATGGGTCTGATGATGGTTATGTAAAAATAACCGAAACCGGTTACATATGTCATTGAAACATAAATGGTGTGATCAAGACTGAACTTTAGTAAAAAAAATGTATTACTTTTGTTTGTGTGATAGACCTACAGTAGGTAAGTAGGAAATAACACTCAAATGATTTATGTATTTGTGTTGCTGAAAATTGAGAAAATAACAAAGAAAAATGGATGAAACGATTTAAAATAAGTTCATAATACGAGAGAGCTACAATAAAACGTGCACCTATAAAAGATTTCGAGCCCATAAATCATATTGAGAAATTAGTTACAGTTAATAATTTTCTTCTCGGGTGTGCAGCCGGATCATAACATCATCTTGACACAATTTTTCCGCGGTCCAACTGGCCGCCATATTCAGGTGAGAGTGCTGGTACACGATCTTGCCGGAACTGACTTCTCAGCGCAGGCCCCTATATAGGCCGCAGGAGACCCACAACGCGTGCGCGAGAAGGTGCCGTACCTGCCCTCTAGCGCAAGTAAACATACCGCGCCGCCGGTGGTGGAAACAGGCGAAATCGAGATATTGCTATCAAAAATTAAAAATTATTCCGACGATAGAAAGACAGACCGTTGTTTTTTAATGTCTGATAACACCGGGTTCCCAGCCTTACTTAAAAGGTAACCCTTGTCTCTATTAATAAGATTATCAGATAAACGAATCTCTATGGATTCCTTTAAAACACAGAGCCAGTAGCGAAATGCAGGGGGAACCATTTGCCTCTCGTCATACAGCATTCTATGTCCCTCGGTGAGACAGTGCTCCACCACTGCAGATTTCTCAGGCTGAAGCAACCGTGTGTGCCGCTGGTGCTCAACACATCTGTCCTGAATGGTCTGGTTTGTCTGACCAATATAAGCCTTCCCACAGAGGCAAGGGATCTTGTACACACCGGGCTTCCTCAAACCGAAGTCATCCTTAACAGAGCCAAGAAGCGCTCTAATCATGTCCGGCGGACGAATAATACTTTTAATGTGATATCTTTTTACAATTCTTCCTATTTTCGAGGAAATGCTCCCAGCAAAAGGAAGAAAAGCTACCGATATGCAGTTAAAAAGAAAGTCCAAGATAGTGATCCGCCGGCCGAAGTGGCCGTGCGGTTAAAGGCGCTGCAGTCTGGAACCGCAAGACCGCTACGGTCGCAGGTTCGAATCCTGCCTCGGGCATGGATGTTTGTGATGTCCTTAGGTTAGTTAGGTTTAACTAGTTCTAAGTTCTAGGGGACTAATGACCTCAGCAGTTGAGTCCCATAGTGCTCAGAGCCATTTTTGATAGTGATCCATGACGACTGTTTTGGGGATACAGGCACTGCCCTATGATGCCAGAACCCAGTATGGCTGACACGATCACGGCCTGTATGGGTGTAAGATCTTTGGGTTTCCCCAGACGTGTGATGTCAGAATCGAAGATGGCAGACATGAGGAAATGGATGCAGCCTGCATGCTTCTCAAATTTCTTTTCCTAAATAGAGAATCCAAGATGGTGCCTGGGTTCTCTCCAGACATCATGAGCCACTTAGCTAAGTTTAAAATTGTGATAGCATAGTTATCCTAAGTTTAAACAGATTCCCCCTCCCCTTTCATGTCACAACTCACTGACACTGCTTGCATATTTAAACAGTCCACTACCCAGCTATCAACCAGTTTGTGCTGTTTAAACATTTATGATATAACAGGAATGCTTGGCTTGTCGTTATTTGTCTAGACATTGTCCATGCTGGAGGTCCCTTCTCAGTCTGCACTGACAGAGAAATCCGAGCGATGTGAATACCAGGGCCAGAGTCACGCTGCAACAAATCAGTAAAGGCCAACTCCTTGTCGTGCACCAAGTCCAAGCATCTCGCCCACCGTGTGCCCTATTCACAGATTTTGTGTCACCAGGAAGACAGACAAAATGCTTCACTATGTGAGCTGTCACAACCAGCTCCTGGTGTTACCAGCCACGTAACGGCATGCAGCAGTAGTTGTATTGTATCTGTGGGATGACTGTGTGCTGCTGTCACAGACTACCAACCGCCCTCCCACGTTACAGACTGCACGATGTATCGTAATGGGAACTGAGCCATGTGTCATCAGAGCTTTATCAGTGGATCCAGGTCCTTAGCTGTCTTTAAACGACTCCATGATGCACACTGCTATTCATGTGCGCTAACCAACAGACCACAGACCATGTCATTCCAACAACTGGCAGGTTTAGACTTAGATTTGTGGCTTCTCCCTTTTTTATGCATAGCTAATACAAAAATGTCTCCTCCCAGACAGTCTGATACTGTAGCACATTTCAAAGTAAGTAGACTTGCTGTTCATAGCTGAACTAGTTTGCACAATATGAAAATTCACTTAGAAGGACTGCTATTTATAGCTAACACAATCATGTTTTATCCTGTCAGTTGAAAGCCACATGGAAATGAATAAACATGTTATTCACTCACCAAGACTGAGACATTCTGAAACAGGAAACGACCTAGATATGTACAAACATACTATATATCTCCCACTTTCCACTATCTTGTCACCCAGCATGAACATGTCAAAACCAGTAGCACATTCCATTAGAACATTCATTCAGCTATTTATAGCTGACCCATATTTCCCAATATTGAGCAAGCAACACAATGCAGCACACCACATAACAAATGAATATATATTCTTTGATGTTTGCAAAATTTCCATTGTGCTACCGAAAGAATATGTTTATTCAAAGTTGATGAAACCCAATGAGCAAACAAAGAAACTTGAACATTACAATTATACATTAGTAGCATTCCTGTTAGCCCATAGTCCCACCTAAATATACATAATGATTTGTGGTCAATGTACCTCAGTTGGTATAGTCGTACTTGTAGTAATCGTAGCTGTAGGTTCATTCCAAAGATTCAAACAGTAAGTCCCAGAATACCTTCTGTACAATCAAAGATTCAAACGATAGATCCTCTATGGAACTGCAACACATCGACCACACACATGTTTTACAAAGTTACCATGCTGCAATGTCTAACTGGACTATATACCCCCAATGAATAATTAGTATAATCAGCAATCAAATGTCAAATAGTCAAAATCACCACCTTGAAGTTGCAGACTGCATCAAAACAACAGACATTATATAAATATGTATGTAATGTTTGTGCCTAGTTAAGCTCATTTTATTTCAAGTGTTGTAATGGAAAGTCCATTGATGAAGGCTCCGCAGCAGAAGCAAATGCCACTACACAACATTTCATTCATTTTAAAAGGAAGAAAGATCAGGATTTAAAATCCCATTGACATTGAGCCGTTACAGGAGGAGCATAAGCTCAGATTGTTCGAAGGATGGGGAAATCAGCCATACGTTTTCAAGAGAACCATCTCAGCATTTTCCTGGAGAGTTTTAGAGAAATCACCGAAAACCTAAATTGGATGGCCAGATGCATATTTGAACAGACATCCTCCCGAATGCAAGTTCAGTGTACTAAACACTATGCCAACTTTCTTGGTCATTCATTTGAAATTCAAGCAAGAGGAAATGTTTCAGAATTGGAATGATGTCTGATCATGATTCCAGCCCGTTGTAAAACTCACGTTATTGTGGTAGTGTAGTGATATTACCCCTTACAGCATGGTGCAGGTTACATAATAAATCATTTGCGATTTCTGGCACATTTGTTCGAAATACTCAAACACCTACAATGTTACTTAGTTGATCAGAACAAAAGCACATGCGACTTTCCACAAGTAATTAAACTTTTCAGTGAAATATAATCCATTCACATGCGGGAGAAAGCTTTTAAGAATTGAATGTACTGCAGTTATACGTAGAGCACGCACTCAATCAGAGAATGAGTTGGCAACGTTATATTTATAGCGTTCATGGGAAGTTATGGACCAATTTAATAGAGCTGTCATGGCAAACACAGGGTCCTAATGATGAAAATGTAGTTCAATATTTCAATGCTTGTTACACATCAATATGTGGAACTAAGTGTGAGTTTATCACACTAGATATAGGCACAGGACTGCATTCCTATTTGAGTATGTATATATACATACTCAAATGTAAGGGTTCACAAAAAATGGAGTTTGTGTACATGGCATTTGCCTATGTTTTTCCTTTAAAACACCATACATGCTAATATAGTCATATATTTTTTGCCGTGGGAAAATGTAAAGAATTTTCCAAACCATTATTACAGGCCAGATATCAACTACTGGAGGAGATACTTTCAGCCACTGATGGGATTATATACAAGACTTTCACTGAAAGTGGTGAAGTCACACCAACTGAAGGAAGAAAACCGGATACCGTGTTCACATTTGATGATATAGTGGTGGAAAATCAAGAACAAAAACGACAATACTTCTGCCTTGTTAAACATGGAGGGAGGTGTCTTTCACCTGAGTCAAACATACTCTAGGTTATCAAAGCAATTGAGAAAAGATAACGTAAATCTCATTATTGAATTCAAACAGGATAACATGAATTTGAAACAGATTTACTGGCCACATGTAGGAACTGACATCACATTCAATGAATTTACAACTACATACAGAGATTTCTGGAGTCATTCAGAGGTCGGCTTTTTCGTTATCTATAAAACAAGGTAACTGATTGATGGCTGATACCGGCGGAACTTTCAAGAGGTTTCTGGAAGATGATGATATGTATGTATACTGAAGCAACAAGGTAATTACTCAATTAAACATCATGCTACAGACAGACTTGCAGATATGTCCCCCAGCAATGAACATGAGAGTGTTAAAAGACAGAACATTCATGTGTGCATTGACGCAAAAATTCAAATAATCCACGACAGCATCAAATGTAAAGTAAGTAAAGTAAAATAATATAAAGTAAAATGGTATGAATGGCTAGGAAAGGTTTTCCCTATCCTTTACACTCTCAGGCATATTTCATTTGTGAAGTACGAAAGCTGTGTGTGTGAATGTATCTGCTAAGTGTAAGTAACAGTAGTGGATGTGTGGATAGTGAAGCGTTGCGTTCATATTGGAGCTGATGGGAGAAGATAGGGAGAAACCAGATGCTAGCTGCTGTTGAAGGACACCAAGGAGACCATCGAGCTTAATGTCCATAGCCGATGGATGGATTACCCTCAGTATTGTGGCATACCCTCACATCATGACTCACTTCAGAGAGGTTTGGAATTTAATCTAGGAGATTGAAACGAAGACTGGTGATCAAGGACTTTACGCCGCCATTACTCCTTTCTTACTAAGGACAAAGAGGAAAGTATCAAATGTTACACTATGCACTCAACAAAAACATCAGGGAATCAAGTACTCGTTTTAAGACCATTTTGAGGTTAATCACTGTATTGAATACAAAGGATTATGTAATTAAAAGGAAATCAAATGACAGTGTATGTATGTTGAATACTGTTCCAATATCTGCTTAGTATATGGCACAATGTCGACGAAACATAAAGACGTCGAAGCACACATGGCTGTCCACATGAAACAGTAATTGCTGAGGTTAAGGCGTTTGGAGTGAGAGATCATTCACTCAGAGAAACGGTTAGGCCTGTTACAGAATCTATCAAATGACTCTTGAAGGCAAATCACCCTGAAGAAGAAGATGCTGTTGCTGATTTCATTGAACATCACAGCGATAGTTGGATGGATAGACGGAACACTCAAGAGAAAACTGTATATGATTAGGAATCAAACTACAAACTTAACCAGAAAAACAATACAGATCGGTGACGGAGGATTTGAAAAACTGCCTGGTTTACTGAATCTAATACTCTTAAAAACGCCAAACCGCGGGAGGTATTCATCTAAAGATACAGAAATGTGTAGTCGGGTATTACATATAACTGAAGTATATAAGACAACCAATGGAATAGAAATGAAAGGCCCGAACAATTCGAAGTACAAAAAAATTGTTCAACGTGCATTAGAGAACAAACACCCCAAAGGCGTTATCGATATGAAGAATAAGAAAATTAACAACCAGTCTCCACAAAACATCAACAATGACGACCTTAGTGAAATAACTGAATGATTATGACTCTTCACAGCATTGGCCACAGCCCTGAACTCGTTCGAGTGAAATTATTTCCTTGATTTCAGAGTTTTGAGGAACATGTTTTATCGTATAATTATGGAGACAGTAGGTCGAGAGGTCCATAAATTAGTAACCAAAAAATTTACACGTAGGTGCATTATAATTTTAGGTCTGGGAAACGTATGACAGGTTGATATTGTAGATATGACAGTATACTGATGGCAGAACATATATTTCAAATACATTTTTATGTTCAAAGATGGAAATGAAAATGAAGTCCCATGCTGCTTGACAGAGCGTAGGGGAACGATGCGCAGACCCGCATCGCCGTACTAGGCAAGGTCCTAATGTAGATGGTTTGACGTTGCCTTCCTCCGACCGTAATGGGGATGAATAATGATGATAAAGACGACACAACAACACCAAGTCATCTCGAGGCTGGTGAAAATCCCTGACCCCGTTGTGAATCGAACCTCAGACCCCGTGCTCGGGAAGGGAGAACGCTGCCGCGAGACCACGAGCTGCGGACATGTTCAAAGATACGTACTGAAAATGTACCTGGACCTTACCTGTGGAAACTAAGATGGACAATGCAATTTTAAAGGTGTCTGATCAGTTTCTGCAGACCAGGACCAATCACATCTCAGACACCTTTCAAATTGATCGTTGTAGAGAGTTTTATAATATCTACTTCAAGACGGTAATAAGACGCTATGGAGTAGAACACAACTGACGTTCTTCCAGATAAAGGCAAAGGCAAATATTATGGAACATTTGAAATGAATGACAAAATACGAATGTTGATTCACAGAGCTGAAGAAAGGACTAATATCATTCCTCAAATCCTTGACAAGTATAACTGAACCATGCACTGAACAGTAAAAATGAAAGCAACTGATGTTCGTGATAATGATTTTTTTTTAAATTTTTATTTGATACAACACAAGACAATTACAAAAATGCAAAACAAAGATAATGATACAATGATACAATAATTCAAAACAACAAACATTGTTAGTCATACACAATAACCCAAAACCTTATCTAATTAGTGGATCCTTTTATCATACAATAGCAAAAGCAGTTTATACTTAATTGGTTACTGGCACAGGTTATGGACAAGGTTAATCTATCTTGTTAACTACACTAAGACTAATCTTGATGATGATGATAAACATCAACCAAAGCAGAAGCATAGCATGCATGACAGGGAGTCTGTCAGTAGCGATAGTGGTGTTCGTGACTTATTTACTGACATGATTTCACATCCCCACATATAACTACTGCGGACCAGGAACCAAACTTGAGAAATGACTTGTACATGGTGATAAAGGAATCGGTCTACTAGACGAGACCTGCAAAGATGGTATGATATTGTGTATACAGCAAATGCTACGGATCGAATTTCCGCTGACAGCTAAGAAATATGTGCAAGAACGGATATTGGTGTTGTCGAGTATACCACTGCTGTTGCAGTTGATGAAGTAATGTATGTGACACTTAAATTGGGTATGGGATTAAATTTCAGTCAAGTTATGGTGGCGGTTCGTTATCCAGTGAAGATAGAGAAAAAGAAATAGAAGAAGAAGACCATGTCAGAGCATTTAAAAAATTATTGTACTGTCACTGGCAGCAGCAAAAAGAATCTCAAAATGAAAACAGATTAAAATTCCTAGTGAGCTACCATTATTTAGCACATTGGGTGGAATTGCTCCTTTCGTAACTCTGGTGGTGGCAGGAATTTCAGCAATTGGATCTCTAGCCAGAACAGTGTAAAATGCAGCAAACTCACAACAGCAACATGACGAAGGAAGGATGAAGGAGTATATTTGAAACCACGCAGGAAAGGGCTTGGAGCGTTCACATAAAAATGCTACCAGATATACTGCCTGACAGACTGCTTAGAAATATCGATATCCTTAAATTCTTTAAAAAGTCTTTCATTCCAAGATTTTAAGGAGTTTTTATAGGGAATACAATCTCTATTACGTGAAAATGAGTATGAAACTGAACATTTGGAGGTTGAGGGATGTCATGTAACTGAAAGGGTGGCATATGTTAAGAGAAGACACCAAAATAGCGTCTACTAATTTGTTTCATTCAGTGATTTATAGCCACCAGAAGAATTATGCTCCTGTTTTACACCAAACCACGTCTTCTACAATTTCCAAAGCTACCAAAAGTTCAATACTGCCTCTGTGGACATTCATGTCTCATATTAATCCTGCAGTCATAAAGAATATATAAAAACAATAATCAGCGGCATCGGTTCATCAGCTGAGCTTCAGGAGTGACGTCATATAACTTGACTTTAAAAGAGCAATCGTCGATACTAAGTGCTAATTATTTTCCAACAATCAAATTAAGCGAAGAGGATTAGAATATTGTGGTGACAGGATTAGAAATTACAACAATATTCACAGCATCGAACAGCAAACTACATCTAGTAAGTGGTGCCTATGGAACATCCCACGGAGCCTATGAAACTAGATTTAAACTTATGCTTTATATAGACTGTATCACATTCTGAGTTATACGTAAACGTCGGTATGTTTAAAGCGGAAACAAGAATGATCAAGGAGGTAATACACTTCACACAACAAGATTCCATAGAATCGCTGCTAGGTTTCTCAAAAGATCAAAGTTTACACAAGGATGAGAAAAAATTTTACGAGCCAGTTCTGCCATTGGATAAAATACCGGTTAGCATGATTCGTGTCGAGTGCAATATTGCAACTAATTAGTTTCTCAATGAGAAGTTGATGAACATCATCACCTACAGCTTATCCCCTACGGTTGCCCCACGATATACGAGGGGTGTCCAGAATGTAAGTTCTGATCGGTCACGAAGTGGAAATGACAGTGAAAATCGGATAAAGGTTTGCTCAGATGTGTTGGGCAGTGTCTCTAGTATGCGCATGAATCACACCACGTTGTACTTTGCAGGTCAGAGCGCACAGTCAGCACATAAAGATGCCTAGAAAACCGTCTCTTCCACCATGTATGGTTGCCTGCCAAGAGATTTCAGCTGATTTCATGCGTGGTAACTGCCATACATTTCTTTCTTCATGACAATTCTCGGCCGCACACTGCAGGATCAATGAAGATGCCCCAGCAGCATTTCCTGTGGGAACTGTTTGATCACCCAACGTACGGCCTGGACGTGGCTCTCTCTGATTTTCATGGACTTCTGGCTATGAAGACACAGACAACGAGCTGTAGACTAGCATAAAGAACTGGTAAAAACCACAGGTGGCTTCCTTCTATGACAAGAATACTGGAACGTTGGTACAATACTATAACAAATGTATGAATAGCAACGATGTACACAAGTAGCTGGAAGGCGAAGCTGACTGTAGCAAATATAACATTTCTGATTTTAACTGTGGTTTCTGTTTCATGACCGATCGAAATTTACTTTCTGGACAACCCTCGTAGAGATGCCGAACAGTGCCATTTTCCTACTAGATTGTTTCGAATTGAATATTACTGGCCAAGATAGAAGTCTCATTGACTTTTACAATGCAGAAATCTTGATACAACTACATTTGAACAAAGATGGTGCACGGGATAAAAGCAGCACACACACAGCCAGCAGCACATCGTCTTTCGATGGAACTATGATGTGGTAGCAACAAAGAATTGACAGTTCCTTAAACCGTTATGCTTGAAACCATTCAAGTGATGTCACTCAGTATAACCCGTCTCGTGATGAACGAATAATTCTTCAGGAATACTTTGCAAAATGGCTCTGAGCACTATGGGACTTAACATCTCAGGTCATCAGTCCCCTAGAACTTAGAACTACTTAAACCTAACTAACCTAAGGACATCACACACATCCATGCCCGAGGCAGGATTCGAACCTGCGACCGTAGCGGTCGCGCGATTCCAGACTGAAGCGCCTAGAACCGCTCGGCCACCAGCGGCCGGCGAATACTTCTCTCATAAACCTTTTGCTTCAGAGACATATGAAAACAGTGATGTGATACACATTGTAATCCAGCACTAGAAGATTTAATGATACACATTGTAATCCAGCACTAGAAGATTTAATCACTCCACGCAGCAGTGTCTACCTGGAGTGTCAATGTGTGGTAAAGAGGACGTAGGTACTAAAGCAACATTTCACGTTACATGCAACGCATTTGAATTTCAGTTTCAGGAAATGAGATACGAGCTGAATGGAGCCGAAATTAACTGAACTTTGTTACGTGACGGGGTTTTCGAGAACACTGCTACCATTGCCTCCTAAGAATATAACGATATTTACTTCTTTCAAAATATAAGTAAAGACCTCTTTCACATTGTGATTTTATGACGTAACTACAAATGTGTATCTCTTATGTTTCATATTAAACGAATGAGGATCAGAGCAACACGCCGTGTATACTTCGCAGGATTGGACAATCAAGGCGCCGATCAGAGCCGACGTTGAGCGATAACGAGAAAATAGAGGCATTTTGTTCTTTTCACATTTGTCTGTTATTCTTAAAAGTAAAGAGAAGAGGTATAAACATATAGGAAATTGACTTTGCAGGCCGGTGTGGCTGTGCGGTTCTAGGCACTTCAGTCTGGAACCGAGTGACCGTTACGGTCGCAGGTTCGAATTCTGCCTCGGGCATGGATGTGTGTGATGTCCTTAGGTTAGTTAGGTTTAAGTAGTTCTAAGTTCGAGGGGACTGATGACCACAGATGTTAAGTCCCATAGTGCTCGGAGCCATTTTTGAAATTAACTTTGTAAATGTTGAGTCTGTATTCTGTTCCTGGTAACAAAGGGTTGTATGTCACTAAGACTATGTGATTGAGTCTGTATGTTGTACCCTGTAACAAAGGGTTGTGCGTCACTAATACTATGTGATTGTGTTCACTTGTCTTAACTGTGATGTGTCATTTTGATGAAGAGTGGAAATAAATACTATGTTGCCAGAGTGTTGAAATTAAACTAAGTTGTCTGAAAAGTTTATTTGAAAAACAATTATGCTTCCTTATGTGATGCTTAAAAGAAGACTTATTATAATGGAATGTTTCTTTCATAGTTACGAAGAGTGTTGCAATCCAGTTATATGAACAGGTTTGATTTGTACAAGAACTAGCTTAGCATTCACTGCTTTGCTTGGACAGACGGTATGGCCTGCACAGATTATCTTTTCTTTTTTTCCTTTAATGGAATTCTTATGTTGTTCAAAAACTGCCACACCTTCTAAGCTTTTCACACAAATTGGGGCCATAGAAGTATGGACATTTCCGAGAGTACATTTCTTTATATCTCACCGAGAAGTGAAATACCAATCGTCACAAACTTTTCTTTTAAATTTTGTTAATATATAGCAAATATTTTCTTAAAAATTCTCATCTCTTGCTCACCCACTTTGAGGTTGAATTTCCAAAAGTGGTGAAACACAGTATTTAAAATTTCTTACAGAGAAGCGAAATACACATTTTCATTGAAGTACTTTGAAGATACTTTCGTAATGAAATAGTTTCTTAAAATTTTTCATCCGCTATTTCACAGATGTATTGGGTTGACTTTCCAAAAACACTGAAATAGGTATTCTTATACACGTAGCTTTAAAAATGCTATAGATGGTTCTTGAATAATGATTTGTTTTCAAAAAAACTTTCACCAGCTATTTTACCCCCTTAGTGGTTGAAGTTCCAAAAACGCTGCAACACGTGTTTTTTTCTATTTCTGACCAAGAAATGAAATAGCAGTTTTTCTAGTTCTAACTTCAAAATTTCATTAATAGTGATGCACCTTCAGAAAGCCTTTCATCCCCTATTTCACCAACTTAGGATTGAAGTTTCGAACAATCCCATCTTAAAAGATGACTATAGTATAAGATCCTCTCCAAATTGCAAGTTTTTATCCTGAAAGATTTGGACTGGGTGGTGTTGAGTCAGTGAATCAGCCTGGCCCTGTTTCACCCTCTTAGGAGTTTAATTTTCAAAAACAGTCAAAGACGTACTTTTCATTTCCTACCGACACGCGAAACTCTAATTTTTAAATATTTATGTTTTTGAAAATGTTTTCACATTGAAATATTTCCATAAAACGTTTGCCCTCCTATTTCACCCACTTGGCGGTTGAATTTCCGAAAGCAGTGAAATGCGTATGTTTTTGATTTCTAACAGTTAAGTAAACTTCAACTTTTCATAGATTTAGCTTTAAAAATGTTTCCTTAATGAAATACTTGTATAAAACATTTTTTCCCCACACTCTTTTTTTTGTGGTAACCAAGAAGTCAATTACCAGTTTTCGTAGATGTGGCTTTAAAAATGCTTTTGTTCTTTAATAGTTTTGCAACATCATTAATATTTGTTATTAAAAAATCTTCCTCCCACTATTTCACTCCAATTAGAGTTAAATTTCCAAAAATGCTGACACACGTATTTCTTTATTTCTGACCGAGAAACCAAATACAAATTTTCATAGGTCTGACTTCAAAATTGCCTTAACAGCGACGTATTTTCCAGAACCCTTTCATCCCTATTTCACCCTCATAGGGCTGAAATTTAGGAAAACCCTTCTTAAGCGATGCGTACTGTATAAAATCAACACTGTCTCTAAATTTCAAGTTTCTGTCCTCAGTAGCGATGATGAGTCTTTCAGTCAGTCAGTCGGAACATTGCCTTTTATATAAAGGGAAGATTAGTATCAGGATACTGAAATTTTGGCCAATGGACAGACAAGAGGTCTATTAAATTATAAAACCAATTTAATGGATGTGCAGTGGAAGAAAATTTTATCTCAAGTTGACAATAATGCAATGAACGAGTAAACAATAGAACTACCTCTCCCTGATGCTACAGCGACGCAAAGAAACAAGTCTCTGAGGATGTTATCTTATGTCGTCAAAATGTAAATTTACTACGGCAAAATGTAAAAGTACTAAGGCAGCCAAAGGTACGTTTACACCATACAGGAAACAATTCCAGATCTTCTGCAAACGGCAAGGATGCTCCGGGAGGGAATCAAGAGAAGACACTATGCAGCCGTTACTATAACCCACGCGGCATTGGGAGTTCAGCCATATATTTTAGTGGTCTTCCTAATTGTGTTCTGAGGTTGAACCTGTAAGTTTTCAAGGAGAGGCCATACCCTACGAAACGCCATTTTCAACGTGCTTCGGCTTACCAGACAAAGACTAGATGAACTAAAACCTGTGAAGGAGTTCACATCATTATGTTTCCATTTCCAAAATATGAGGCGAAAAGTCACTTCACGGGATGGGTTTCGGACCAGGAGAAACCATTAGAGAACTTAACGATACACACATTCAAAATGGTTCAAATGGCTCTGAGCACTATGGGACTTAACATCTGAGGTCATCATTCCCCTAGAACTTATAACTACTTAAACCTAACTAGCCTAAGGACATCACACACATCCATGCCCGAGGCAGGATACAAACCTGCGACCGCAGCAGTCGCGCGGTTCCAGGCTGAAGCACCTAGAACCACTCGGCCACTGCGGCCGGCCGATACATGCATTGTTATTGTCATCAATCAATATTAGTTTTAGCTTCATGAGTTGGCAACGCCTTCATTTAGCGTGGACAATCTGTCTGAAGGCCAACGCCATAGTAACAGTGGTCATGTGTAAGCATATGCCTCGTAGGGGCAATAGTATGAAATGGAGCTGAGTGACACCACGTGCTGAAAATTCTACTGTGTGGTGTTGTCACCTAGTGGTGAAAATATGAAATGCTATAATGTATTCTTTCCTGTGCTATATATAAAATATATGAATTGTTAAAATGTTTAATATGGAGAATTCGTTACACCTAAAACCAATAATCATACAATACTGTAAAAAGCATTGTGTTTTTAAAGAGAGAGAAATATCTATGAATAATTAGCTGAGATGTACCAAGGGGCATGGGGTGTTGTGACCGTAGAAAATTTTAATTTTTATTCTTGCTTTTGTGACCATAAGAAGATTCCAGGCTCCATAGGCCAAAGCCAGCCGACATTAAGAAATAGTCCACCAGGACGTAGGGACAAGATAAGCTGCGGAGGCTGCCAAGTATGGCTTGTGGATCAAATAACTTAGTGTTTGACTTATTGCTAGAGGAAGCAGCATGAATCAACATGAATCAATCTTGCCCAATGGAAGACGCAAACACCAGGCCGATAATACAGCAAGAGAGAGTGTCAGTCACATGCGGAAAAGACTCGTGTGGAACCAAATTAAGTTGTGTGCAGCTAGAAACGAAAGTGTCGTGTGGAACATAAGGCATTCTTGCGCAAGCCGACCAATTAGATCGAGAGTGTCGTGTGGAACCATAGGCATTCTTGTGCAATCCGATCACTTTGAAATGAAAGGGTCGTGTGAAACAAATTAACTCGTGTGCACCCAAGTACATGAGAAACGAAATAAAAGACCAGGCAGCGGAATAGCTAGAAGCAGAGTTTCAGATGCAGATTCAGAGCCAGTGCCGGCAGTTTGGAGATTCCGCAGCGAGGCGGCAGTGGGACCGAGTAGGCCCATAGCAGCTGATACAGCTGATAAAGACTTCAACTATGAGAAGACGTTGATAGACTCTGGTGGACACTCAGGAACTGCAGGTCAAGTAGGATTTTTAGAGTTTCATTGGAATAGTGTTGAACAGCGGCTGTCAGTCTTTGTCTCAATTACTTAGAGAGATTTCAGTGCTAACCAGGAACAAGTGATTGCTTTCTACTTGTTTCTTACATGTACCGGCAACTAGCCTGGAAGTAGCAAGTCCGAATAAATAGACTGAATGTTACTAAGGGGTTTATGGTCCAGCACCTCACTTATAGACTGAATGTTACTAAGGGGTTTATGGTCCAGCACCTCACTTAAGTATATGTGAGAACAAACTTGATAGAAACCAACCAATCTTTTCTGCCTATTGCAATTCTATATCCTATTTTCAGGAAACTTATTTGCTTCAAACCAAGGAGATTCTCCCCCTCTCATCTCCAATATAAAGGTTGACAGCAATTTATAAATAACCCATGGTCATTAACATCCCGATTGCGCCACGCAGTCCGCACGTACATCATGCTGGTATAGTGAGGCTGTGCCGGGACGTGACAGGGGATGTACCAAGGGACAAAGGACACAATGAAATCCCAACTTTTTTATGAGTCGTTGTTGAGAGGAGTGTGAAGTGGTCTCGTGGAGCAAGTACGATTCTAAGATTCACAGTGTAAAGTTGCTTTTGTGAAAGACAGTGACGAGATTCTACTGTGCCTCAGAAAACGGTAATAATAATGCTGTTTGGAAAGAAAATGTATGTATAAAAGCTGTGTGTCTTCGAAATTGATTAATTTTGGCCCAGTTTCTGCATGTATTGAGAATCCAACATTACTACGGTGATATGGACATCAGAAGGTTTCTAATGGATCCTCACTGGTAAAAATTGGAAATTTGTGGTAAAGACTAGCGGAACAAACTGCTGAGGCCATCGGTCTCTAGGCTTATGCACTACTTAATCTAACTTAAACTATCTTACACTAAAGAAAACCCAGACACTCATGCCCGAGGGAGGACTCAAACCTCCGACAGGGAGAGCCGCGTGAACCGTGACGAGACGCCCAAGACCGCACGGCTACCCCGCACGGCGATACTCATTGGTGTTTTGTAGCAGCTAGTATCTGTTGCAAGCTATCTTCAAGAGCCAAATGTATAACTGAAACAGCCTTTAAATTTACATAGCATTTTCGATGGAGACAAATATAACGCTCACTATAACAACTGAACATAAGATATTTTTACTAGAATGATATTAGAATTTGTGAACAAGTTGGGAAGCAGCCTTTATGTAAAGTTAAGTTCTGAGTCAAACTCTCTCCAGCGTGGTATTCGAATTTTTGAATAATTAGTTCATTAGTAACAGAGTAGCGTGTTAGTTGTTTTGGTTTAGAAAGTGTGAGCGATCTCAAATTTATATATCCTTTGACTAAATTCATTTCCCGTATTGAACGGTTACCAAGGCAACTGAGACCATGGGAAAGGAGTTTCCAACATCAAAAGATTCTTACGAATCATATTTACGAATATCCAGCTTTCTACATCAACTTACGCCACACCACACCAGAACGTTGACGTCAAAAGGCAATATGTCACGTTCTCTATTACAAATCGTAGACACAGGGGTGATTAAAATCAGAGAAACGGTACGTCCTTTACAAGTGACGAAATTCAAGTGTTTTCGTAATACAAAGGCAGGTTGTTAAAATTACGTTCAGCAGTTAAAAGTTTTCATATCATTACGACTAAATGAATTTACGCCCACTTTTGCGCACTGTAACAACTTACAAACAAATGTGTTGGAAGTTTTTGATTAAGACTCCTGCCACCGGAGCACACTGAGTATGCAGTCCAATACAGGTTAACTGTATGATTAACTTCTATTAGTTACCTATACTAACAGTGCATTTAGAAGTGCTTTTAATGTTATTCTGGTTTACGTTTTTAAGTGCACATAGATTCAAGTATTTTATGGTTAAATTCTTATATGTTTTATGATAAGGTCCCTCCAACAGTCAGCTCGAAGTGTCGAAACAGTTAGCAGCTCAGATAGCATTTTCTCCTCTACGTAGCCAAGACGCAAAGTATTACAGAGCAGCTGCTGCATACGATAGATACTGTTCCATTGTCCGATGCCATATGGTTGAACGCAGATCATTCCTAATTAGAAAAGGACCGATTAATATAAAAGGAACTATAACATTGCAGGTCCTCGAAAAATAGCTGTATGTTACATGTACGTATCATCCCTACAACTAATAATTCACGAGAAATAGGAGAATTAATGATTTCGATCCGCTGCAAATACGCATAAGTCAGAAAGCCCTCGGTAGCTGGGGCGGCAGCGAATTAGTGTAAGACGAGATGGCAGGCAACTTTTTCATGCACGTAGGTACAAACAGTGCCTGTTGCAATATACATGAACTGTAACTCTACTGACAAACTATCAGAAGTGATAGTATGAACCAAAATATGAAGAAAATTGTGCAGTAGCTATGGATTGTAAGGAACATACCTTAAGAGTTGTGAACACTTTTTATCTTCGCTATTACGAAACACATCTCTTCTACAGAATAAGTGATGGTAGCTCTTAAGTTATGCGTTTCAGAGCCTATATTTACTGAATATGTTTTTCTTGCTTTGAGCCAGACCCCACTATCTCTGAGGGTTTGCTGGTATTTTTCGTGCCTACTACGGGACGTATAAATGACTACTTCTAATTTTAACTTTCGGTGTTTTCAGTAATTTATCATTCAATCAGAATACTATCATTTCTGAACTTTCTCCCACTTTGCTTTAGGTTTCTTTTTTGTTTTCGTCTAGAGAGATGAATCTGAGGCCTTCTTTCGAAACATATGGGCATTCAGAAGTTCATCTTCCTCAATCTTCATGCTTTTCAGATCGCTTCCGATTTCTTGCAGCCACTTGCACATGGTACGTTTATTTCTGGTTGACACAGTCAAAAATGCTCTTGCATATCCTGTTTCCATGTAGCTGAACCAGATGGCTATAAAACATCTCTCTACTAATTCTGATCGTTACATTCAGTTAAGTAACTTTCATGTCCAGATCTTCATTACTCCTGATCCTATATTCACTGTTGTGTTTTACTGATCCCAATATTCTTGTTAGGATTTTCCTCTCTTTCTTTTCACTGCTTCCTGTTTCCCCTGTCTTAGTGAAATCCAAGCATCAAGATACTAATAAACATTCTAATTGTATCATTACAGCATCTACATCTGCATCAACATGATTACTCTGCAATTCACATTTAAGTGCTTGGCAGAGGGTTCATCGAACCACAATCATACTATCTCTCTTCCATTCCACTCCCGAACAGCGCGCGGGAAAAACGAATATTTAAACCTTTCTGTTCGAGCTCTGATTTCTGTTATTTTATTTTGATGATCATTCCTACCTTAGTAGGTTGGGCTCAACAAAATATTTTCCCATTCGGAAGAGAAAGTTGGTGACTGAAATCTCGTAAATAGAGCTCGCCGCTAAGAAAAACGGCTTTGCTTTAATGACTTCCATCCTAACTCGCGTATCATATCTGCCATACTCTCTCCCCTATTAAGAGATAATACAAAACGAGCTGTCCTTTTTTGCACCCTTTCGATGTCCTCCGTCAATCCCACCTGGTACGGATACCACACCGCGGAGCGATATTCTAACAGAGGACGAACGAGTGTAGTGTAAGCTGTCTCTTGAGTGGACTTGTTGCATCTTCTAAGTGTCCTGCCAATGAAACGCAACCTTTGGCTCGCCTTCCCCGCAATATTATCTATGTGGTCTTTCCAACTGAAGTTGTTCGTAATTTTAACACCCAGGTACTTAGTTAAATTGACAGCCTTGAGAATTGTACTATTCATCGAGTAATCGAATTCCAACGGATTTCTCTTGGAACTCATGTGGATCACCTCACACTTTTCGTTATTTAGCGTCAACTGCCACCTGCCACACCATACAGCAAATCAGGAACAGGAGAGGTCCCAGGACGCTTCTCTGGGGAACACCTGATATCACTTCAGCTTTACTCGATGATTTGCCGTCTATTACAACGAACTGCGACCTTCCTGACAGGAAATCACGAATCCAGTCGCACAACTGAGACGATACCCCATAGGCCCGCAGCTTGATTAGAAGTCGCTTGTGAGGAACGGTGTCAAAAACTTTCCGGAAATCTAGAAATACGGAATCAACTTGAGATCCCCTGTCGATAGCGTACATTACTTTGTGCGAACAAAGAGCTAGCTGCGTTGCACAAGAACGATGTTTTCTGAAACCATGCTGATTACGTATCAATAGATCGTTCTCTTTGAGGTGATTCATAATGTTTGAATACAGTATATACTCCAAAACCCTACTGCAAACCTACGTCAATGATATAGGTCTGTAGTTCGATGGATTACTCCTACTACCCTTCTTAAACATTGATGCGACCTGCGCAATTTTCCAATTTGTACGTACAGATCTATCGGTGAGCGAGCGGTTGTATATGATTGCTAAGTAGGGAGCTATTGTATCAGCGTAATCTGAAAGGAACATAATCGGTATACAATATGGACCTGAAGACTTGCCCGTATCAAGCGATTCGAGTTGCTTCGCAACCCCTAAGGTATCTACTTCTAAGAAACTCATGCTAACAGCTGTTCGTGTTTCAAATTCTGGAATATTCCATTCGTCTTAGCTGGTGAAGGAATTTCGGAGAACTGCGTTCAATAACTCCGCTTTAGCGGCACAGTCGTCGGTAACAGTATCATCGGCACTGCGCAGCGAAGGTATTGACTGCGTCTTGCCGCTTGTGTACTTTACATACGACCAGAATTTCTTCGGATTTTCTACCAGATCTCGAGACAATGTTTCGTTGTGGAACCTATTAAAGGCATTTCGCATTGAAGTCCGTGCCAAATTACGCGCGTCTGTAAATTTTAGCCAATCTTCGGGATTTTGCGTTCTTCTGAACTTCGCATGCTTTTTCCGTTGTCTCTGCAACAGCGTTCGGAACTGTTTTGCGTACCATGGGGAATCAGTTCCATCTCTTACCAATTGATGAGGTATGAATCTCTCAATTGGTGTTGCTACTATATCTTTGAATTTGAACCACATCTCGTCTACATTTGCATAGTCAGTTCGGAAGGAATGGAGATTGTCTCTTAGGAAGGTTTCTAGTGACACTTTATTCGCTTTTTTAAATAAAATTATTTTGCGTTTATTTCTGGTGGATTTGGAAGAAACGGTATTGAGTCTAGCTACAACGACCTTGAGATCACTAATCCCTGTATCAGTCATCATGCTCTCTATTAGCTCATTGTTTGTGGCTAAGAGGTCAAGTGTGTTTTCGCAACCATTTACAATTCGCGTGGGTGCGTGGACTAACTGCCCGAAATAATTTTCGGAGAAAGCATTTAGGACAATCTCGGAAGATGTTTTCTGCTTACCACCGGTTTTGAACAAGTATTTTTGCCAACATATCGAGGGAAGGTTGAAGTCCCCACCAACTATAACCGTATGAGTGGGGTATTTGTTTGTTACGAGACTCAAATTTTCTCTGAACTGTTCAGGAACTGGGGGTCGGTAGAAGGAGCCAATTATTAACTTAGTTCGGCTGTTAAGTATAACCTCCACCCATACTAATTCGCACGGGGTATCTACTTCGACTTCACTACAAGATAAACCACTACTGCACGTTGCTTTAGAGGGGTTAGGTCTATTATTGTCCAGTACCTGTGCATCTATGAGTTATTCTCGACCGTACACTGTTCTTCAAGAAACATTGCGATAGCACCAGGCTGAAGGTAAGTGCAAGGAACAATATTTTAAGGAAGCTCGCAGCCAGCACCTGAGCTGCTAGTCTTCACGACCTGAGAAATTCTGCTTTTACTTTGTCTGTGACAGCCACACAGTACGCCTCACCTGTACGGAGTGCATCTGCTCACACCAAGCAGGTTGACACTACATTCAGTGAGACTGTCCGAATTCTGATGGGATCTAAGAAACCACCTCCAGTCCACAAACTCTATCCCACTGCCAGAATAGCTCTCTCCATTGTCAGAAGAGCAGCCAATGCAGACAGGGCAAAGAGGGTCAACGATCCCCGTCATCCAAAGCATCATCATCAAGGTGTACTGAACTGAAATGCAGAAGAGCTTCATCGCTAGGGCACCATCATTAGAGGGAACGCCAGAGTCTAACTGCATCGCGAGGTATAAGAGTAAACTGCCGGATACCCTTTCAAAGAAGGAGCTGGCCCAGGAAACAATCTGCCCAACCCTGTTTGGAAGTCATTCACACGTCTTAGCGTGAGCATTCTCCGTTGGAAAAATGCAAAAATTGGGCAACTTTCCAGTTGGAGGAGACGTATCCTGCGAGTGCAGAACAACACAAGACCTGGGCGACTTGCTCATATGCAGCATTTTATCGAGGCAAATGACAAGCCCACTGGGGTTGCTGCCTTCTAATAATGCTGACCGGACGTGGAAATGAATGACTAAAAAGTGATCAGCTTATGTGCAATTTGTTTCATCAAAGGGGTAGACTTAGGTTCTCTTTCCTGCTTTTTTTCTCTCACAAAATGTATTATGCATTTTCGAGGAAAATGTAGACAAATGACCTACCCTAGCATCAGACAGCAGGATCTTCTTGTGTGCTGATGACCTTGCTCTATCTACCCAGAGCACAGGTTTTGGATGATTGGAGAACACAGATTCCCTCAAACAACTTTCCGGATACTGCAACACAAAGCAGCTGGAACCAAATCCCACAGAGACGCAAGTATTTGCTTTTGGTTTGAGAAGCAGGGAGGCCAGCTACATATTAAAGACAATATGGTTAGGTGTTGAACTGGAATACTGTCAAATACCAAAATATTAAGGAGTGACGCTTGATAGATCTATTTAAGAAGCACTGCATGAACTGCAAGTCAAATGTTTCCACCAGGAGCGTCTCCTACAAAAGCTGGCTGGGTCACAGTGGGGTAGTCAACCTGGAACTCTACGAAACTTTGTAATGACACTATGGTATTCTGTAGCAGAATATACGTACCTTGTTTTGTATAGTTCGACACATGCCAAACAGGTGGCTATAGCACACAATGGCACCTGCGGAATCATAAAAAGTTGCCTGAAAACCATTCCAGCTGAATGGCTCGCCATCTCGTAGAAGTAGCACCACCTCCTTTTCGAAGAGAAATAGCTGCGAATGGGGGAATAAAGTAAATGGAGCAGTGGAGAAGCCATCCTCTAAATCAGTACGAACCGCACCCGCAACCACTGAAATCAAGGAGGAGTTTGTGAGAACATCGACGGTACTTGTAACCACTGCTTGGAATAGTGTTTCAGAAACTCTGCCTAGTGGCTATGACGAGAAATGGACGACTTGGAAGTCGTTGAATACACTGAGGTCTGGAGTTGGCAGATCAAAGGTAAATTTGGCAAGATGAGGGTAACTAATCAAGATGATATTCAGTGCGACTGTGGAGATCAGACTGCTCATCATATGCCGACTGTGTCCAGCCTCCTGCACGGAAGGATGAACTTCATCATGGAGCAGAAAAGCATTGGAAGTGGGCAGTTTTGGGTGAAAGTGATGCATATAATACGTATGTTTCTGATACGAGAATAAAAAAGGGAATGTGAAAAGTAAATGCAATTGAAAGTGTTACGTAGCTAATGCTGGTCTCTCTCTTTCTCTCTCTCTCACTCTCTGTTTCTTGAAGATCGTATTCTTTTTTTCTTGGTTACCCACCGTGTCGGATAGTATGCAACAGAGCATTGGGAAAGCAGAGAAATGGTCACTGAGAAAATAAAATATATTTTATTGAAAGTAAATGTATATGTGTTTCGCTGCAGCTATCACTAGCCCTGTTAACATATTGCCTTACGTACAAATTGGCTACCATCCTGTATTCTAAATTTTGATGCAGTTAATGTACAAAAGTGATGCAAGTATAAGAAGTAGTGACTGGACGCGTGTTCTGTAATTAGTGTCGTTGTTTTATTTTAGGAAATGGTCTGTTGTGTGACCTAAACTGATAGTTTTCATAAACTAAAAAATGGTTCAAATGGCTCTGAGCACTATGGGACCTAACTTCTGAGGTCATCAGTCCCCTAGAACTTAGAACTACTTTAACCTAACTAACCTAAAGACAGCACACACATCCATGCCCGAGGCAGGACTCGAACCTGCGACCGTAGCGGTAGCTCGGCTCCAGACTGTAGCGCCTAGAACCGCACGGCCACTCCAGCCGGCCATAAACTAACGAACAGTAATTGTGCCATATAATAATTCTGCAACAGAATTTTGAAAATTGTAAATCACTGTACTCTTAAAATAATGTTTGGTTTTGTTTTGCTTTGGGGCGCAAAAAACAACTGGGGTCATGCGCGCCTAAGTCAAAACAATAGAACACGAACACAGGGAGGAGTTAAGCGACTATACGCCAGTCCCAATGGACGGAATAGGAGACAGCTAAAAACAGGCACGTGGGAAAAGATTTAAAAAAACACCATACAGAAATGGAGGTCCATAACTAAAATTAAATGGCCTTCGCCATATTGCTTCGGTGCATAAAAGTAAAACGCGGTCGACAACCCGCACCTCATTCGCTAAAACTGCTGATAAATCAGAAGGCAAACCTGAGCTGGAACGCAAATTGTTAAGAAAAGGGCATTGCAGCGGAAAGTGGCGGACAGTTAAAATTTGGGCGCAATGCGTGCAAAGTGGTGGGGTGGCGCCACTTAACAAGTGACGATGGCTAAAACGGCAGTGGCCAATACGCAGACGAGTTAAAACAACCTCCTCCCTGCGGGAGGGCTACAAGAGGTCGTCCACGGCGCTGGGAGGGGCTTAATAAGCCGGAGCTTATTCCCGTGAAGGGAAGACCATTGACGACGCCAAAGGGACACCACGTCCTGACCGACGGCAACACAGAGATCATCGGAGGGAAAATAGGTACTCGCGGGCTGGGGTACGAGGACTGCAGCCTTGGCAGCAGCGTCAGCATCCCCTTTTCCTGGTAGACCTACATGACCAGGGTACACAGAAACGTGACACTGGCTCCACGAAGAGTGAGCAAGTGACAGTTTTCCTGGAACCACTGCTCTAAGGGATGACCAGTGTACAGCGCACATAGATGTTGCAGGGCACTGAGGGAGTCCTAGCAGAGGACACAACTGGAAAGGCTAAAATAATATGAAACAATATTGCAAGAAGCGCGGTTGTGGCCCAAAAGCAGGCACTAGGCCACTTCGCTGTAGCTCCAGTCAGCAAAGGCTTTCCGCAGCCGATCCAAAACAATACTTTTTAACGAATTCTCCTGATTCTCTAACTCTATTAGGTTGTGGGCCTGATATGTACGAATAATTCTTTTTGAATGTTCTAGGAATTCCTCCGACTCCGAAGCCAGTCCTGTGTCAATTTTGACTACAGTTTTCTTTTCTTTTCTTTTTCTTCTTTTTTTTTTGGAAAATGGAAAAATAGTGACCTAAACCCTTTCACGGGACTCAGTTTCAAGTGGAATCTCCTTGTAATACATGTGACTCAATAAAAGCCTCTCAGACAACTGCCTCTGACTGATTCTGAAATCTCTCGATTAGGAGAATAATACTCTTACCACGATATACCTCAATTTATGGCATAATTGAGTTTATTTTTAAACTAAAAGAGCTAACGTCTATGGTACGAACACAACCTGCTTCATTTCCTACTGTAACATCAAATAGTACCACAAAACCGTACGGTGTAATCTGTACGAAGTGTAGCTCGGGCCCTGTCATCTGATCGATTCTTGATACTGTTCATCAACGAGATACTCACCAGGTTTATTTCACGGAAGAGACAGAATATTCAGAGGAGAGTTACGCCATTCGTAAAGAGTATTTATTCAGAGTGACAGCATCACATAAACGCTCAGTTAACTACTCCAGATTAAGGTATAATAAGAACGTCGTGCGTGTGGAAAGGTCTGCTCCTAAAATTACAAGAACTTACCTTCCAATATGCGCCAAACTCATATTACTTCTTCCTATATACAGTTGTGGTGAAACTTGAGATATTCACTCGTTCCATACGTAATGTAAAAATGTAATGGGAATAGAAGGAAATGGATCTTTTGTTCAGTGGTTTATCAGCCACGCATCGAGCTATGGTTTTCGGAGTACATCTACGTTTGTATTGGGGAAACTGGGTGTCTGAGGACAGTTATCTGACTAGGAATTGCTCCTACGATTAGCTTTGAGAGCAGGAGACAAGTCGGGTCTTAAGTCTACAATGTTCTCCTTTGCCGAAAAATCGAATCCAACAGATGCATACAGTAGTCGAAAGCACTCTGCATCACATGTCGATGAAATAAATTGGTATCTCTAATTCACGTGTGTGTTACACTGTTGAAAGATTCGTGAGTGATGGAAACACACATACAGGCAAATATTCAGTGGCAGGTATCTGCATGTGAGCTGGTCGGCTACCATAGATAAGCCTTTGTAATGAGCATTAGGTGAACCCTTGATTTGCAAACTGGAAAAAAAAGCATGGAAACCCGACGGAGAAAAATCTCCTTCTCATCAGCAAGAGACACACAGGGCTATGCTGTGTGTCCGTTAATATTGATGAACTGGTGTTTGTTCTGTAACTGCCTGCGGAAATTTGCAGATAAAGAGAATTAATTAAAATTATTAATTACTGTTCTCTCACTCGCTCTCTTTGTGTGTGTGTGTGTGTGTGTGTGTGTGTGTGTGTGTGTTAATGCGTGTGTACCAAAGCAGACACCATTTTTTTATTTTGTTTGCTAAGGAATGACGTATCACTCCCAGCGATACGTGCCGTATTATAAAGCTTTAGGGCCAGAATTATACAGACGGTATAGGATCCAAAACTGAATGCCTGGATGTGAGAAAACAAAGGTCTGAAATAACTAATCCCCGCTGCACGAGGTCTTGATGAGCAAGTCATGCTGAGAACCCTTAATGTTCCACAACAAATGATTATCTTACTCATCGACGATGGTGGCGCCCCCCTACCGACTACCATGTGTTCAAGTTTACGACCGGTTGCTACTCATAGAAACTCGTCGAAGGTGGAGAATTACCCGTTGCAGGAACGTGCAGATATGCGTTTTTATGTGGTGCAGCAGGATTTAGTTCCCAAATAGCCGAATGAATGCAGAAAGAAACTTTTTGGAACGGGATATCTTCCTGCACCCTGATAAAATCAGAAGCAATTTATCGCCATGAAAAAATAAACAAATAAATTGCTACGAGTAACTGGGTCATTCAAACCAAGGCTCTCGGTGGATCCTCTGCGTCGTAGGATTTGGAGAGAGAGAGAGTTAGAAAATGTGTGAAAGTATTCGTTAATAAGCACGAGTCAACCTCACCGTGAAATGCATGCGTCCAAGAATATAGGGTGAGTCACTAACCATTGCCACCAAGAATAACTCCGAAAATATGATAGGAGCTGAAAAGTTCGTGGGACAAAAGTTGCATAGGACAACAAGGACCATAATATGACGTTGGTTTTTTGTTGCTAGGTGAGGTCGCTTCAGTGATATAAAGGTCAATTTTTTTTCTTTTTAAATGAGATGCTAAGTTTGATACTTATTTTCTGATAGCGGCTACCGAGACGAATCCAGTGATGTGTAACAGTAAGGTCTTTGAAGGTCAACGAAGGTCACAAAGGTGGCATGAACATCCATTTACAGAACATGTTCGAAGTGATGACCATTTGTATCAATGCGGTGCTGCAATCTTCTTATCATGGATTGAGTGGTATTCCTTATCACTTCGGCACTTATCGAAGCACATGCTCTGACAATTCTCTCTCACATATCTTCAGGTGTAGTTGGAACGTCTTTATAAACAATATCTTTTACGAATCCCCACAAGAAAAAATCCACAGGTGTCAAGCCTGGTGAGCGAGCCGGCTACGGCACAGCTCCTCCTTGTCCAATCCTACGATTTGGGAATTGTCTCTGCCATCAGCGAAAAATGTACCAGTCACCCATCGTGTTGATACCACATAGCCGGCCGATGTGGCCGAGCGGTTCTAGGCGCTTCAGTTTGGAACCGCGCGACCGCTACGGTCGCAGGTTCGAATCCTGCCTCGGGCATGGATGTGTGTGATGCCCTTAGGTTAGTTAGGTTTAAGTAGTTCTAACTTTGGTGCCGAAACACAAAGATGAAGATTTCATCAGCTAAGTCCACATACCTTCTTCTAAAGGGACAACTAGTTCGCAATCCAACTGTCAGGATAGAGGGCCCACCAGTTCTCAGGCGACGTGAGACTCGCTATCTCGGCATCATCATTGATGAAAGGTGGTCATTCGGCAGGCACATCGAAACCGTAACTGAAAGAGCCCTACAAGTACTCAACAACCTTATCTCCATAGGACACAAACGTTTTCATCTCCCACCACATCTCATCAAACTTTATCATAATAGCATACTCACCTCTATAGTGGGTTACGGCTCGGGAGTCTGGGCACACAGGCTCACGAGGGTGGTGCCCACCATGACAGTCAGAAGAGTGCAGAGAAACATGATTATGAGATCAGTGGGGGCATACAGGACTACACCAGGAGGAGCCCTGTTAGTCATAATGGGGCTCTGCCCCTTAGATATCAAAATTCGGGAGCAGGCCGCTTGCTACTGGGCAGAGAAGGGGAATCGGGAGAAAACAGAGGAAATTCTAGGAAGCCGGACTGAGAACAAAGTTGAGATTAGGCTAAGAGGGGATCAGCTATGGCAACATTCGTGGGAGGGCGAAGAAACAGGGCGCAGAACCTTTGATTTTTTACCAGATGTTAGGGAAAGGATGAGAATGTCATATTTCGAACCAACCCGGGGACTAATTCACTTTCTCACTGGACATGGACCCTACCTGACATATTTATGTCGATTCGGGAAAAAGGCGACACCCGCGTGTGACTGTGGTTTTCCGGAGGGTACTCCCGACCATGTAGTCTACGAGTGCCCCCTTTTCAATGATGTGGCCTCAGTGTTACGTGACCAACTACCGCACAATGACACATATAGACTACTCAGACAACACGATACCTTTCAGACTATTAATAAACTGGCTAACGCGGTATCACAGAAAGTCTTAAAGGACTATCTGAGAGCATTAAACTAGCACCTATAAGAGACCTACCTACGCACCGATAGAGTCTGGTACCCTATTCCCAAACCGCCTGGGTGCGGAAAGGTCGGCTTCCTCAGTCTTGAATCCGCCGCGCCTCAGGATTTAGGGGGAGTGGGGTACAATCTTACCAATCTGGACAACGCACCTGATTTGACCTTAGGATAAGATTAGATGTAGGACTTAGTTTTTAGACACTATCCTTAGGAACCTGCAGCGATCAACATCTCGGCCTGCCCAGTGTCAAGGGCACGCTCATTGGGGTTAGCTCAATGAGCAAGGCTCTACAGTAGGTTTATACTTTTCAACTGACACATTTGTAACGCTGCAGGCTTTAGTGACTAGTCCATAGTTAGGTTACCTACTTAGTAGTAAATTAACACACTAATTCGCCCAATTGCATTCGCCTTATAGCTTACCTACTAACTAGTTACTGAAACATAACTTAGAATAGCTGCAACTTATATCACTGTGTTCCTAAAATTATTTCCTATGATAGCAGACCTAATGATTCTTGCAGGAATGTGGTGTGGTTCCTACCATTAAGATTTCCTTCGATGAAATAGGGGCCTATAATTCTGGCCTCCAGAATACCACACCATACATTGACTAAATGTTCAAAAGTGTGTGAATTCATAAGGGACCAAACTGCTGAGGTCATCGGTCCCTAGACTTACACATTAAACTAGCTAACTTACGCTAAGAACAACGCACACACCCTTGTCCGTGGGAGGACTCTAACCTCCGGCGGGAGGGGCTGTGCAGTCCTTGATATGGCGTCTCTAACCGCTCGGCCACTCCGCGCGGCACATACATTCACCAACCACGGTTTTTGGTGTGCAACTTGCCGAAGTCAACATGGATTTTCAGTTGCCCAATAATGCATGTTATGGAAATTAACATTTCCATGGTTCGTGGTCAGTAAATAAAATCAAATTAATATATGTATCATCCCTCTGAAACCGAAGTTGAGCCTATTGGCAGGATTCAATGCGATGCATACAATCCATACCAGATAATTCTTGGTGGAGACTGATATGAGACTGAGATGATATTTATGGCGAACAACACTACTCTGGCTCATGCCAGATTCCCTTGCGATTTGACGCGAGCTAACACAAGGATCACGAACTTAAGCTGCAAGGGTACCAATTTCCGTTTCTTTGTTAGTAACTTTCCTTTCCCGGATATGTTTCCGATGCGTTAAAGATCCAGTGGTTCTCAATTTCTCATACACATATTTAAATGTACGACGTGTAGGGTGAGTACGTTGAGGATATCTTTCAGCGCATAAGTCTCTAGCTCTCATTGCATTGACATTAACCGTAAATGAGAAACATATCGACTTGTTCTTCAGAGGAATACATGATTCACATTCGCTTGATTCAACGATACTAGTCTCACCGTTCCTATTAGGGTTGTATTTCGAACCGCAGAATGGTGTTTACATGTCAATGGCACGTTAGATGCATACGCCGTTTTCGGCGAATATTTACTATTTGCACGATATACGAGAGGAAATTGTCGGAGCATGTGCTTCGATAAGTGCTGAAGTGATAACGAATACCACTCAATCCATGATAAGAAGAATGCAGCACCACTTCGAACACGTTCTGTAAAGGGACGTTCATGCCACCTTTGTGACCTTCGTTGACCTTCAAAGACCTTACTGTTACACATCATTGGATTCGCCTCGATAGCCGCTATCAGAAAATAAGTACCGTACTATAGCATCCCATTCAAAAAACCAAGCTGACCTTCATAGCTCTGACGAGATCCCACCTAGCAACAAAAAGTCAACGTCCCATTACGGCCCCCGTTGTCCCACGTAACTTTTGTCCCACAAACGTTTCAGCTCCTATCATAATTTCAGAGTTATTCTAGGTGGCAATAGTTAGTAACTCACCCTGTATAGTACAGGTAGAGCAAAATCTGAACCTGAATAAAAAAGAATTGAATTAATTTAAATTCTGAGTTCAATTCTAACAAATGAATTGTCCAATAGCGGTCGCATCGAGACTGATAGATCGTCAGTTTGAACGGTTGTTATTCTGACTACCGTGTGTGCGCTTATTCTCTCACTGACAATCAGCATTCCATCTTATTGAAAGTAGACACGACATATACTAGCGGATGCCGTAACTAATGTGCTTTAGAAAGCTGCCTTTTTTAATACAGTCCGAAGTGGATGAACACGACTAGTATGGCCATGATTTTGTTTCGCCCAACAGGAATCTCTCTGTAGATATGCTCTGCATCTCGTGGGCAAGTTCTCCAGCTGCACTACCTTAGCAAATTTACGAACCCTCTGACGTAGATTTGCATAATTCGTTGCAGCGTGTTTTAATTATAAGCTTAGGAGTGGTGGAGGAGAAATGCAAAATACACTCCTGGAAATTGAAATAAGAACACCGTGAATTCATTGTCCCAGGAAGGGGAAACTTTATTGACACATTCCTGGGGTCAGATACATCACATGATCACACTGACAGAACCACAGGTACATAGACACAGGCAACAGAGCATGCACAATGTCGGCACTAGTACAGTGTATATCCACGTTTCGCAGCAATGCAGGCTGCTATTCTCCCATGGAGACGATCGTAGAGATGCTGGATGTAGTCCTGTGGAACGGCTTGCCATGCCATTTCCACCTGGCGCCTCAGTTGGACCAGCGTTCGTGCTGGACGTGGAGACCGCGTGAGACGACGCTTCATCCAGTCCCAAACATGCTCAATGGGGGACAGATCCGGAGATCTTGCTGGCCAGGGTAGTTGACTTACACCTTCTAGAGCACGTTGGGTGGCACGGGATACATGCGGACGTGCATTGTCCTGTTGGAACAGCAAGTTCCCTTGCCGGTCTAGGAATGGTAGAACGATGGGTTCGATGACGGTTTGGATGTACCGTGCACTATTCAGTGTCCCCTCGACGATCACCAGTGGTGTACGGCCAGTGTAGGAGATCGCTCCCCACACGATGATGCCGGTTGTTGGCCCTGTGTGCCTCGGTCGTATGCAGTCCTGATTGTGGCGCTCACCTGCACGGCGCCAAACACGCATACGACCATCATTGGCACCAAGGCAGAAGCGACTCTCATCGCTGAAGACGACGCGTCTCCATTCGTCCCTCCATTCACGCCTGTCGCGACACCACTGGAGGCGGGCTGCACGATGTTGGGGCGTGAGCGGAAGACGGCCTAACGGTGTGCGGGACCGTAGCCCAGCTTCATGCAGACGGTTGCGAATGGTCCTCGCCGATACCCCAGGAGCAACAGTGTCCCTAATTTGCTGGGAAGTGGCGGTGCGGTCCCCTACGGCACTGCGTAGGATCCTACGGTCTTAGCGTGCATCCGTGCGTCGCTGCGGTCCGGTCCCAGGTCGACGGGCACGTGCACCTTCCGCCGACCACTGGCGACAACATCGATGTACTGTGGAGACCTCACGCCCCACGTGTTGAGCAATTCGGCGGTACGTCCACCCGGCCTCTCGCATGCCCACTATACGCCCTCGCTCAAAGTCCGTCAACTGCACATACGGTTCACGTCCACGCTGTCGCGGCATGCTACCAGTGTTAAAGACTGCGATGGAGCTCCGTATGCCACGGCAAACTGGCTGACACTGACGGCGGCGGTGCACAAATGCTGCGCAGCTAGCGCCATTCGACGGCCAACACCGCGGTTCCTGGTGTGTCCGCTGTGCCGTGCGTGTGATCATTGCTTGTACAGCCCTCTCGCAGTGTCCGGAGCAAGTATGGTGGGTCTGACACACCGGTGTCAATGTGTTCTTTTTTCCATTTCCAGGAGTGTATTATACTCGTGTTACCTAAATCAAACACTGAAAGATAACAGCAATATAATGGGATTAAACGTACATAAAGAGTACTAGCAAACTTCGTCAATCACTGAATGTACCTACTCAAGTACACGATCAAGTGTTGTTGAAGCACAACCTGTTTCTTGAGTCTCTGTTTTGTTGAAGTATAATAATGAGTAAAAGTAAAGTTATTAGAAATCCTCTGAAGGCTTTTAAGAAAAGGAGAAATGTTGGAAAGCCAAAGGTATGTGTTATGACTGTAAACAATAAAGACGATAACCAAGTGAGTGAACCTAACCTCTCAAGTACACCTGCCCATAGCAGTCAAAGTGGGAAAGAAAATAGTTCACAGAAGAAGCTTGGTTCAATGAGTGAAAACTATGAATGTTTTATGGGCGAATCGGATGTGAATGAAATATTTGATATGTCGGTTCTCAAAGGAATTTTTTCAAACTGTGTAAGATGTATTCATTGTAGTGAAGTTGGTCTGGAACTCTCCATAATAAAGCACGTAGGACTTGCTAGTGAAATACAACTGAAATGTGATAAGTGTTCATACATGACCACCTTTTGGAACAGTGTTGCAGTAACTGCAACTGAAGAAAATGGTAGCAAAATCTACGAACACAACAACGAGCGATGCTTGCTTTAGACAAGGAACGCCTTCGGGCTGCAGACAGGGCTGTAAAGAGTCTAGAAATACAAGCAAGAGTAAACAGGAGGAGGAACAAGAGGAAGCTGGAGGAGGAGTTTGCAGAGGATGAAGATAATCCATCATATGGACCTGGAATGCACTAAAAAGTTAATCCAATCTATGTCGCTCGATTCCCAAAACTTTTATTTTCTCATACTAATTACATGTTTTCTGAGGATCTTCCAAACATATTTGTTTCAAACTTTCAGTAAATGTTACACAGTACCTTCTGCATAATTTAACACAGCCTTTTTCCAAAAAACTGTATATTTTTGAATATATAAATAAAAAATTGCAAAAAAAATGTTGTGAATTTTCATTACAATCGAAAAAAAATCATCTTTAATAACTGAACTAAAATTTTGTAAAATCCCTGTGTTAAGTTGTAGCCCATATTCCAATAAATAATCTGTAAAAAGTTCAACTTCCTACCTCAAATACTTTGTGAGGAAAGATGTAATTTATAAGTGTTATTTTAACATTGCAAGTATAGGGCGTTCCGGAGCCCCTTAAGAAAACTTGCGATACCTCCTGGGCTGAAGGCCCAAAACCACACCAAAAACAAGAACGGCCGAAGGCCTAAACACAAACTATAAAAATTACTTTAAAGAATACACACGGCTGAAGTCCTTGCTTAAAAAAATAGTTCACATAAATACTCGGCTGAAGGCCACACACAAGACATTGAACAACTCAGGGCTTAGGGCCTGGCCGGCCAGGATGGCCGAGCGATTCTAGGCGCTACTGTCTGGAACCGCGCGACCGCTACGGTCGCAGGTTCGAATCCTGCCTCGGGCATGGATCTGTGTGATGTCCTTATGTTAGTTAGATTAAGTATTTCTAAGTTCTAGGGGACTGATGACCTTAGAAGTTAAGTCCCGTAGTGCTCAGAACCATTTCTTGAGCTTAGGGGCTAAATAACAAGAATTTCTGACAGAGCAAATTTTAAAAAAAATTAGTTTTAAACAAATTAATTTTCAAAATTTTAATTTCAGACAGCTGGAGGCTTTATCTTAAAAATAGTTTACACACTGGACACTGAACAACTCAAGGCTTAATGCCTGGATAACAAGAATTTCAGATGAAACCAATTTTCAGAATTTAGTTTTTAAACAAACCAATCTTCAAATTTTAATTTCAGTAGGCTGACGGCCTTATTTTAAAATTTAAACAAACTAAATTAATAGACAGTTGAAGGTTTTGCTCAATACTTCACACTAAAATGAAAATCACAATCTAAAACCAACAGAACAGTGGGGCTCAGAAGTGTTTCAAGGGTTGTAGCTTCATCAACATAATGGTTCAAATGGCTCTGCGCACTATGGGACTTAACTTCTAAGGTCATCAGTCCCTTAGAACTTAGAACTACTTAAACCTAACTAACTTAAGGACATCACACAGATCCATGCCCGAGGCAGGATTCGAACCTGCGACCGTAGCGGTCGTGCAGTTCCAGACTGTAGCGCCTAAAACCGCTCGGCCATCCCGGCTGGCTCATCAACATACTTTTGTTGTTTGGCCTCATGGTATGGAAAATTTGAGTGCCTTTCTAGAACACCTGAACTCGACCCACCCGAACAATCGTTTTATGATGGAGGTGGAAGAGGATGGTTGCCTTCCCTTTCTTGACGTGTTGGTTAGGAGGAAAGATGATGGATCATTGGGACATGCAGTCTACAGGTTATATAATAACACCGACATATTGGCATGCACGTGCAGCTATTGGGACAGTGTTATTAAGGAGGCAATTGAGATTAAATTAGCAGGCAACCTCGTTAACAGGGATGGAGGTTTTCGTTTAAACTCTGTGTAGAATCCGGCTCTCTCCGTTGTCAAAAAACAGAGTGACAGTACTACCTCACCTGCGAGTTCGTAGTCTCACTATCGACAGCTCTGACTTTTATTATCTTTGGTGGCACTAAGGTTCAGTGTGTGTGTTATTTTTCCTGCATCAGACCGAGAACCGAGGTTTTCAGTTTGCATGTACGTCGCCTGTGCTTTGCAGTTTGCTTTGAAAATGGCGGGGTATTCTCTCGCCGAAATAGTGTTACCTGGCTGAACTTCCGGAAGTTATTTGAAAGTTGTATACGGCAGGAGAAACTTAGGTCTCACGTGAATTCATGATAACCGGAAAAATAAAACTCAGTGTTAAGGAAGTTGTACAGCGTACATCACTATGTGATCAAAATTATCCGGATACCTAGCTGAAAATGACTTTCAAGTTCGTGGTGGCCCCCATCGATAATGCTGGAATTCAATATGGTGTTGGCCCACCCTTAGCCTTGATAACAGCTTCCACTCTCGCAGGCATACGTTCAGTCAGGTGCTGGAAGGTTTCATGGGGAATGGCAACTCATTCTTCGACGTCAGTCGGTGAGGCCTGTCACGAAGTCTGTGTTCTAAAATATCCCAGAGGTGTTCTATAGGATACAGATAAGGACTCTGTATAGGCCAGTTCATTACAGGGATGTTATTGTCGTGTAACCACTCCGCCACAGGCCGTGCATTATGAACAGGTGCTCGATCGTGTTGAAAGATGCAATCGCCATCCCCGAATTGCTCTTCAACACTGGGAAGCAAGAAGGTGCTTAAAACATCAATGTTGGCCTGTGCTGTGATAGTGCCACGCAAAACAACAAGGGGTGCAAGTCCCCTCCGTGAAAAACACGGCCACACCATAACACAACCGCTTCCGAATTTTACTGTTGGCACTACACACGCTGGCAGATGACGTTCACCGGGCATTCGCCATACCCACACCCTGCCATCGGATCGCCACATTGTGCACTCCACACAACGTTTTTCCACTGTTCAATCGTCCAATGTTTACGCTCCTTACACCAAGCGAGGCGTGGTTTGGCATTTACCGGCGTGATGTGTGATTTATAAGCAGCTGCTAGACGACGAAATCCATGTTTTCTCACGTCCCCCCTAACTGTCGTAGTACTTGCAGTTGATCCTGAAGCAGTTTTGAATTACTGTGTGACGGTATGGACAGATGTCTCCCTATTACACATTACGACCCTCTTCAACTGTCGGCTGTCTCTGTCATTCAACAGACGAGGTCGGCCTGTACGTGTCCCTTAACGTTTTCACTTCACTATCACATCGGGAACAGTGGATCTAGGGATGTTTAGGAATGTGGAATCTCGCACACAGACGTATGATACAAGTGACACCGAATCTCCTGACCACGTTTGAAGTCCGTGAGTTCGGCGGAGCGCCCCATACCGCTCTCTCACGATGTCTGATGACAACTGACGTCGCTGATATGTTGTACTTGGCAGTAGGTGGCAGCACAATGCACCTAACATGAAAAAACGTATGTTTTTGGGGGTGTCCGGATACTTTTGATCACATAGTGTACAATTTCACAATACATTCACAATAAATGTTCAGAAATATCTCCACCGATTTCAATTCATTTAACTGCACATGTATGAAAAAGTTTTATTGCTCGTTTCACTTTCACAGCGATGTTCGTAATTTTGTGTATTGCATTCATAATGCGAGAAAGCAATGCCTCACGTGTATTGACCTTGTCCTCATAAACTATGTCTCCTATCCATCCCCAGACACAAAACTCCACTGGTGTTGAATCGAGGGATCTTGGTGGCTACAGACGTGTAGCACCACTACCGATCCATTTCTGGGGAAAATGTTCATTGAAATAGGTAGTAACTCCGTTCGTGAAATGTGGAGGGGTGCCGTCATGTTGAAAATACATTTGCAATCGCGTAGCAAGCGGAACATCTTCGAGCAAACGGGGCATTTCTTCTTGAAGGAATTGTGAATACGGTTCGCCAGTCACACTTCCTGGGAAAATTAATGGTCCAATAAAGTGTGTGTTGGTTACACCACACCACACATTTGTGCTAAATCGCTGCTGGAAACCCCGTTGTACTGTTGCATGTGGGTTTGATTCAGTCCATAAGTGCTCGTTGTGTAAATTGTTTATACCATCTGGAGTAAACTGTGTCTCATCAGTAGGTAAAATGTATTTGTGCATTTGCCGATTAGTTTTTAGCCATTTGTACATCTCTAAGCGAAGGACAGGATCGTCCGGATATAAATGATGCACTTTTTATGGTAAGGATACAATTACTGCACTTCAGTATACGCCATACCTTAGATTGTGAAATGCCTAATCGTTGAGTGATACGTCGTGTACTGGTACCCGGGCTACGTTGATCAGCATCCATAATATCCTCATCATCGTCTTTACGGATCGAACGCCCATACTGATTATGAAGGCTAGGTAGAGAACCTGTCTCACGTAACACTCGAAATATTCCACTAATGGTTCCTGCATTCCGAATCCTTCGAGTTGGATAATGTACACGATATTTGGTAACTACAGCCGTAGCATTACCATCACATTCACCATAAATAAACACCATATCGGCGTATTCCTTTGCCGTAAATTCGAAAGGCATCCCTCTTTCATATATAACCTACAAAGTACAGAAGTTACTATGTGGTTTCAATTAAATACACTGTTGTAATTATGTTCTTTCACTGAAAAATACAGAAAACTAATTCTTTTCAAGGTTCAGAAACGACTGAAACAACTCACTAACGGTTGCCAACAATGGCATAAACGTTTCTACGTTCTTAATGGAAAGTAAACATATTTACTTGTATAATAATCTTCGCTTCTCTGGGTGTTCTGGAAAACTACAGCAGATACACGTCTGGGACATGTTTTATTGGATTTACCAGACCAATAACAACAAAATAAATGGAGACTGCGCTTTACGTTAACCTTGAACAGAGTTGCGATGGCTTCATATTAGCGAAGTTGCTAAATTTCAGGCAAGATCTTTTATTAGCCGTAACTCAATAACTAATATTTGCGGACCTATGTATATATGAACTTTTTTCTTTAGTTTTACTAGTAGAATAACATATTACAATATTTGCCTATCTTCATGAATCACCCTGTACTTGTTCATGGTCGTTATAGCATCGATCTGTGTATCAGAGATACACCGACGAGCCAAAACATTATGATCATTCCTTTAAAGAGTGTTGTCTCACTTTTCAAACATAGTTCGACGGAGATTCTGTTTGGCATGGATTTCTACAAGTCCTTGATAGGATTCCAGAAGTATGTAACACCAGTTGCCTACCCACAGGTCAAGCAATTTCTGCAAATTACGGGCACGCAGCCGGCGCCAGATATGTGTTCCAGTAGGTACAGGTCAGACACATTTTCTGGACAAGATATCAATGTGAGTTAACTATAATGCCCCTAAAACCACTACAACACGATTCTAGTTTTGCAACACGGTCAGTTATCACCCTGGAAGATGTCATCGCCTTAGAGGGAGACTTCAAGAATGAATCGATGCAGGTGGTCTGCAATAATGTTCAAGTTGTTTCACTGCTGTTATGATTCCTTACCACCACAGATCGCATGGAAGCCCAAACACACGTATAATTATGCCCTCACAGGCCTGCATCTGTGCATGTGTCGTGCAGTCATTCGCCTGTATGGCGGCGTGTAAGGACCCAGCAACTGTCCTGAAGCAACAAGACAAGCGGTTCATTCGCCAGGCAACACGGTTCTATTGAAGAACACGTAGGGGTCATGTGACCTGGACCTCCTTGTTCATCAATGGTCTTTGGACGGTGTGCTCCGGAACACTTGTATTACATCATCATTTTATTCTGCCACAGATCGCTCGTTCTCCTGGATTACACAGTAAGGGATCCTCTGAACTATGAATTTTCTGATGAGACATGGTCGTCCAATACCATACGGCCTACTTGTTATTTCACCTTCATTTAGGCACTTTCCACAAATGCTTACGACTGTAATACGCCAACAGGAGGCCATCTTCGCCATTTCCCAATCACAGTGCTACAACAATGTGCCCTTTGTCAAAACCTCTTTTGTCAGTGGATTTCCACATTTGTGGCCCATATTTCCGCTATTATGACTGCCCGAACGTCTCTCTCCTACTCCCAATCTTTCATTACTGCGTAACGTCCCCACAACACCATCACGGGGCAATGAACGTCGCGGTGGGCAGTGGTCATAATGTTTTGGCTCATCAGTGGTTGTTTGTTCCTAAATTTCTACGAATATCTTTGATGAAAACTGTTTTATAGTGTACTTAAAATTTAGTACAGCCTTTTTTCTGAATTATCTTTTACCACTAAAAATTTTCTCGAAGTTCTCAATATGTTTCTTTTTTCTGAGTTATGCTTGTTCGTTTAGGATGTTATTTTCATGTTTTGACAAATGTGTGTAGATTTCTATTTCGTCCAAGAAACTCATGTGGCTTCCTTTTTCGGCTCTGTGAAATGTAGAAAGATTAGTATTTACAATGAAGAGCCAAAGAACCTGATACACCTCTCTAAAATCGTGTAAGGCCCCCGCGAGCAAGCAGGAGTGCCGGAGCACAACGTGGCATGGACTTGACTAATGTCTGAAGTAGTGCTTTAGGTACTGACACCCGGAATCCTGCAGAGCTGTCCATAAATCAGTAAGACAATGAGGGGGTTGAGATCTCTTCTGAAGAGAACGTTGCAAGGCATCCCAGATGTGCTCAATAATGTTCATGTCCGTGGAGTTTGGTGGCCAGCGGAAGTGTTTAAACTCAGAAGAGTGTTCCTGGAGCCACTGTGTAGCAATTCTGGATGTGTGGGGCTTCACATTTGGCCAAGTCCGACGGATGCGCAATGGACATGAATGGATGCAGGTGATCAGAGAGGATGCGTACGTACATGTCACCTGCCAGAGTCGTATCTAGAGGTATCAGGGGTGCCATATCAAACTGCGTATGCCCCACAGCATTACAGAGCCTTCACCAGCTTGAAGAGTCCCCTACTGACATGTGGGGCCCATAGATTCATGAGTTGTCTTCATACCCCTAAACGTCCTTCCGCTCGATACGATTTAAAACTAGACTCGTCCGCTCAGGCAACAGGTTTCCAGTCATGAACAGTCCATTGTCGGTGTTGACGGACCCGGGCGAGGCGTACAGCTTTGTGTCGTGCAGTTATCAAGGGTGCACAAGTGGGACTTCGGCTCCGAAAGCCCATATCGATAATATTTCATTGAACGGTTCACACGCTGACACTTGTTGAGGGCCCAGCATTGAAATCTGCACTAATTTGGTGAAGGGTTGCACTTCTATCACGTTGAACGATTCTCTTCAGTCGTCGTTGTCCCGTTCTTGTAGGTTCTTTTTCCGGCCGCAGCGGTGTCGGAGATTTCATGTTTACCGTATTCCTGATATTCACAGCACACTATTGAAATGGTCGTATGGGAAAATCTGCACTTCATCGCTACCTCGGAGATGTGTCCCACCTCTGGTGAGCCGATTACAGCACCACGTTTAAACTCATTTAAATCCTGATAACCTGCCATTGTAGCAGCAGTAACCAATCTAACAACTGCACCAGACACTTGTCTGCGGTCGTCAGACCGCAGTGCCGTATTCTACCTGTTGATATATCTCTGTAATTGAATACGCATGCCTAAGCCAGTTTCTTTGGCGCTTCAGTGTGTATCTACGTTAAACTGTTGATTTTATCGAAGAGGTATGCCAGGTGTGGAGAGGTTGTTTGCACTTTTGTTTATACGTCCTTCGTATCTTACTGTAGATTTTGGCCCTATTTGTCAGATTTAGCTATTGTAACAATTACTGATTTTAAATTTGTATTTATTCATGAGTGGTCCTGTTAACAATGCTTTTCTGTTTTGCGTGCTACCTTCGTTACCAGTTTATTCTCTGTACACAAGTTAATTTTAACATATCCTTTCGAAGTGAGGTTTTACTTAATTTCTGAGAAATATTTGCCATATATGTTTGTGTAACGAATTTTTCTTGCTTTCTGTTTTCGCTAATGTTATTTCCTCAATCTCTTTTGCACTTTGGCCTTAATTTTCTTTATATATATTTTATCGATTGTATTAGGATTGTGGCCGTTTTTTTTTTAATTGTAATTAAAATCTTCATGTTTTCTTTAGTAAGCGAAATTCTAGTCACACGATCTAGCATAACGTCATGCATTAGGACATAAAACAGCTCAAATTCACGATACACTGGTGACTTAATATTACCTTGAAACAGGTAAGTTACACGATCCGAATTTTTAAAAATAATGATTTCCTAAAAAAACAATTACTAATGCAATCACTGTGGCCACAGCCTCACCGCAGTGGATACAACTGTTCCCGTGAGATCACTGAAGTTAAGCGCTGTCGGGCGTGGCCGGCACTTGGATGGGTGACCATCCAGGCCGCCATGTGCTGTTGCAATTTTTCGGGGTGCACTCAGCCTCGTGATGCTGCCAATTGAGGAGCTACTCGACCGAATAGTAGCGGCTCCGGCCAAAGAAAACCATCATAACGGCCGGGAGTCCGGTGTGCTGACTCCACGCCCCTCCTCTCCGCGTCCTCCCCTCAGGATGGTGGGGCGGTCGGATGGTCCCGATGGGCCACTCGTGGCCTGTAGACGGAGTGGTTGTTCTTTTTTTTAATACAATCACTGTTAAAATTTAGTAAAATAACATCATGCGTATTATAGAGTTGTGTTGTAACTGCAATCCAAAAAATACTGTCAGGAACTACTGGGGCTTTGGAGACATTCACTCGTAATGGAAAGAAATTAGTGGCAGGTAGGGGGTTTGGCAGGGAGGCGGGAGGAAAGATGAATCGAATAATAATCAAGAAACATTACAATACATACATATTGTTTGTTGATCTAGAACACCCTTCGATTGAGCCGGCCGCGTTGTCCGTGCGGTTCTAGGCGCTGCAGTCCGGAACCGCGGGACTGCTACGGTCGCAGGTTCGAATCCTGTCTCGGGCATGGATGTGTGTGATGTCCTTAGGTTAGTTAGGTTTAAGTAGTTCCAAGTTCTAGGGGACTGATGACCTAAGGTAGTGCTCAGAGCCATTTTGTTAGCTCTCTAGGTGAACCGTATATGATTGGCAGGGCTATTCCACCAAAAATTCTAGCCGATGTTACAATAAATAATGGCTGCCTTCAAGTTTCATATTTTAATTAACACACATCAGTTATGTAGCACCTAGTCTGAACTGACATTTTGATGAAGCACAAATTCCACAGTGCCCACTCCCCCCTCCCACCAACGATTTGCTGGAAGCATGATGACGCTGAGAACCCACAATTTGCTGAATGTAAAACTGGGGAGAGGAAGATAGATCATTGACCTTGAATGTAACAAAACTAACCACGCTACCACCAGAAACACTGACAGCGGAATGTGCTGACAAGAGCGCAATCCCAGGAATGCTCACAAAATAGTGCAGACACCAGTGCAGTTCTTGGAACACTGACACCAAAAGTGCCAACATAATCGGTTTTCGGACCACACCTGGCCCTGCTCTCCTACTGAGATGTATTGGTTTCCAAAATCGTCCTATAACTGAGCACGAACTCCTTAGTTAGAGCACTTGCGACGCAGCAGTGTAACGAAGTCCAACATGGACTGTAAAGAAATGAAAATAATTGTAAAATTATGTTACAGAACGATGCTGTGGATTAAAATGATGGTTTAAGAAAGAAGTAATGAGATACTAAAAACAATCAGTCACAAATGAAGTTAACGAGAAACTGTCACCAGACAGGTTAGTGGGACTCTGATGCAGCATACAGAAATGTTTCACTTGATAAGTGAATAGCGTCAGTGAGAGGAAGCTGTAGGGAGAAGCAAATATTACAACGTGTATAAGAAATGGTCGAGAAAATTTTTGTGTACTGGGTACATAGAAATCAAAAAGCTTCATCTGGGACAGGAAGGGAATGTTGGTTCCAAATTACTGGACTGGCCATTAAAAATGCAACGGGCGTCATACTAGCTTGAAGTGTACCGGTCTACCACAAAAATTATCCAAAAGTACCGCCATCTTCATTATCTATAGAACTAAGGATTACACGGCGAGATTCTCATTCCGAAATCAGATTTGTACGTTGGTTTCTGACACTCCACTCCTTTTCACATTCGTCAGACATCAGAAAAAACGCCCTGTGAGTGCTTTAGCGTAATTAGAATAAATTGCTGGGGTTAGGAGTGGACTCTTATTCTCTGACAGAGCACAGAAGTGTTTAGCTGTAAAATTTGTTTAATTTCTATTTTGCTGTCAAAGAGGCACAGACTGTGACATGACAATTTCAGAACAGTTGTCAAGATAACGTATTACGTCCTGATTAGCAGAAATAATGCTGAACACAACAATAACTTTAAATAGAAGGTTCTCTATAAGATTTTTCTTACTTCTAGACAGTGTGGGCTCGTCTGAGGTGGCCAATATTACGACAAATCATCCGTTTCCGGTTCTAAATTCGTTACTATTTAGGACGACAAACAAGTCTGCGGAGGATGATTAGTTTTTGTGACAGGATGAGCAAAAGATTACTCAAGGTTGCTCATTTTCAGACTGGATGCAAGATGGTGATGCAACAATTTTACGCCTCTGCCAGCGGCATTTACCTTTAACTGCGACGTGCTGTTGGCTGCATTTCTGCTCTCGACCTCTGAAAATCCTACAAAAAGCTAATCAAATTGTTTACTGATTTTTTATCAGTTGAAACTGTCCTATGTCTCTCATTATTCCGGAAAATATGGCGATATACACGCGCATAGATGGAGCAAGGTGTATACTTGAACACGCTATCAATTCTCACAAGAATAATTAACTTGTGGCTGTGTCGCTTCTCCGCTATTGGAACTCAAAGACTCTTCAGCTAATTTCTAGCTGAATGTCAGCAGAAGTGGACGCATTGTCGTCGTGCAGAGCACGAAGCGTCGTGTTCTACACTTGATGCTGGTTCGGAGAAGAGTCTCCAAAGAGTTCGGTATTGTGCCTTTCGTAACAATCTGTGCCCCACCTGTGTCCTTTCGAGCTTCACGTCACGGTTTTTCAGATCAATGGGAGCGTTCCTTTCATCTTGTGGAAACTACCCATGCCAATCGCAAAGGGCCTACCTTCAAACTGTGTCGAAATATCGCGCCTTTTGCTCCTTTCGAGTTTATTTCAGCCAATCGGACATTTTGTTCCCACTCCTGACGCCTAAAAGCTACACACCTACATCCCGAGCATACCACGGGCCTTTCACTAGATCAAGAGCGTCTCTGGCTTGTTTGTATCCATCTGGAAATCCTCCAGCGCACTTTTCCAAAGAATTTTTCTGTCGCAGGCAGCATTGGGCCGCTACCAGCTCCCCTCTATGTATCGTCTGGCGTGTTCGTTGTCTTTCTCACTGTGGCTCACCAAATCCTGTTAGAAGCCTTTCGCTGTATGTGGGCCGTGACGGCGCAACTAGTGTCTGCCCCCAAACTAAAAAGTTTCTTCCAGAAACTTTCTTCACCTTTTTCCCATTGACATGCAGGATTTGGATTCGGCGTGTTAATACTGACGACTCGAGTGTCATCCCTTTACATTACGTACTGTACGTTTTGACAGGCACATCTGCTCACTACCACTGAAGTATATCAGGAGACATATTCATCTACTTGTTATGACGTATAAAATCTCATGTAAAGTGCAAAATTAACATTAATCCTAGCTGCCACCTTACAGGTTGTCTGTTGGAAGATAGTGCTACTCCTTGTGTGAGGAGAAACTCTGACAGAAGAAAACTGTGTCCTATCGAGAGTGCAGTTTATTGTTGCACGATATTGTTGCTCACATTAGTCAGGATCCAACGACTGTCATGTGAATATGGAATCAATGAGTTCAGTGCCATACTCAACGCCATGCAGGATCTCAACGGTCCCATGTGACTATCGGTTGAGAGGACAGACTTAATGGTTGCTTGGCAATTCAGTATCATACAGCCAGGTTAGTTACCTACAATGAACAAGTGGGCTTATTTAGAGCATCACAAGTATCCATACAGACAGTACAACAATGGATCAAACACCACAGACTTTCAGTCCGGTGACCATTTTTGTATCCTCCTTTGACATGTCAGCAGAGTGATGCATACTGACAGTGCTGCACCCAAAAGTACAGGATAGAGGAACCACCACACGAGGTACTGCTGATAAGTCCTAGTTCTGCATGCAGTATCACGTCGTATGTATCTGTGTATGAAGGCTTCGAGCAGAAAAAATGTTGCCACACTGCATTCGTCATAGTTATACGGTTCCAACTCCAAGTTGACTCAGCTTCTCTCGTCCGCGCATGCACCCACGATAGTTCTTTTGAGTGCCTGAAACCCATCACAGCCGAGGGCTCAAGAAGTCCTCGAGGTGCTCGAGAGCGTGTCTGCCGTAGCATCCCGCAGTGCGAGCCCATAACGGCATTGGGAGCCACTAGGTACACAACGCCCTCCCTTCTAGTTCACATAACTGGCAGTTTAGACTGCAGCCGTTACACTCGTTATGTGTTGAGAACTGTGACGGTACCAAATCTGGGAGGTCTTACTGACGTTATTTCTCAACAAGATAACGGGAAGATGGCATGTTGTGCTTCCTGTTCTCAAGAACCTTGATGCAGAGAGTATTTGAAAGCTACCTGGCACTTTCTCCAGATCTCTTACCCACATAGAACGCTTTCTGAGACACTGGCTCACCACTAGTCATCACCCACAACAACTGACGACCTCGGCCGTGCAGTTGAAGGAGCGTGGAATGACATATTATCCAGATCTCGCATCCAATCTTAGTTCCACTCGGTACCCAGCCAGATTAGAGGCGTCTTAGCTGCCAGAGGTTACAGATCCATGCAGTAAATTTCGTAATTTTGTACCACCATATCACATACAGATTTAATCTTGTGTCACATGTACTGTATTGTATGCACGCGTTGACTAAAATTTCGTTATTTGCTATCTTCCTGGCCTTGTAACAGTCAGCACCGTGAATATAAACCGATTGAGTTCTAACAAGAAACAGAATAAATATATACGAGGGCATCTCTACCGTGGTTGCGAGAAACAATGATGAAATTCCTATTTCAGCATCTTCAGAAGCAGAGTCGTAGCGTTGCTTTTGATGTCTTCTACGGTGGCAACACGGTTACCTTTAAGGCTCGTTTTGATTTTGGGGAAGACTATAAATCCGTGAATCCGCCGGTGCTAAGTCCGGTTGATAGGGACGGCGATACAGGAGTGGAATGTTTCTCTGCAAGCCATGTCCCCACAACAATCGATGTGTGGGAGAGGACGTTGTCGTGAAAGCAGTGTCCATCGTCCTTGCCATTTCGTGGGACGTTTTCAAAACCTGGACGTAGAAAGGGTTGTTAACAGTTTGTTCAGCTGGTACAAATTTGTAGTGCACCACATATTCCTTGTCAAAAAACGCAGTTAGCCTCATTTTTGTTGTGGATTTCACATGACGTGCTGTTTTTGGTCGACGAGAGGACGTTGTGTAACATTCTGATAACTGCCTTATATGGTCCGGGTCGTAAGCGAACACCCAGGTCTCATCACCAGTAACGACAGTATCAAGAAACTCCTTTTTTTAAACATACGGTCGTGGTCAAAAAGGGAGTGTCTATTTGATCCATAGTCAGTATCCGCTGGACAAACTTTTCGCTGACACGTTTCGTCTTCAAATCATCTGACAACACTGCATGAATGGATCCATTAGAGAGCTGCGATTTTCATGCCAAATCGTTGATGGGAATTCGTCAATCTGACTAACTATTTCACTTGATCGACCATTTCCTCGATGTTATGCAGTCTGTATATTGAGCAAGCAGTGGAGCAAACAAAAGAAAAATTTGGAGTAGGTACTAAAATCCATGGAGAAGGAATAAAAACTTTGAGGTTCGCCGATGACATTGTAATTCTGTTAGAGACAGTAAAAGACCTGGAAGAGCAGTTTAACGGAATGGAAACTGTCTTGAATGGTGCATATAAGGTGAACATAAACAAAAGCAAAACGAGGATAATGGAATGTAGTCGAATTAAATCGGGTGATGGTGACGGAATTAGATTAGGAAATGAGACACTTAAAGTAGTACATGATATTTGCTATTTGGGGAGCAAAATAACTGATGATGGTTGAAGTAGAGAGGATATAAAATGTAGACTGGCAATGGCAAGGAAAGCGTTTCTGAAGAAGAGAAATTTGTTAACATCGAGTATAGATTTAAGTGTCAGGAAGTCGTATCTGAAAGTATTTTTATGGAGTGTAGTCATGTATGGAAGTGAAATACGGACGATAAATAGTTTAGACAAGAATAGAAGCTTTCGAAATGTGGTGTTACAAAAGAACGCTGAAGATTAGATTGGTAGATCACATAACTAAAAAGGAAGTACTGAATGGAATTGGGGAGAAGAGAACCTTGTGGAGCAACTTGACTAGAAGAAGGGATCGGTTGGTAGGACGTGTTCTGAGGCATCAAGGGATCAGCAGTTTAGTATTGGAGGGCAGCGTGGATGGTAAAATTCGTAGACGAGGAGATGGATACACTAAAGGTCTCGGCGGAGGTTCGAGTGCTCCCTCGGGCATGGGTGTGTGTGTTTGTCCTTAGGATAATTTAGATTAAGTAGAGCTTAGGGACTGATGACCTTAGGAGTTAAGTTCCATAGGATTTCACACACATTTGAACATTTTTTGATACACTAAGCAGATTCAGAAGGATGTAGCTTGCAGTAGGTACTGGGTGATGAAGAAGCTTCCACAGGATAGAGTAGAATGGAGTGCTGCATCAAACCAGTCTTTGAACTGAAGACGACAACAACAACAATTCCAGATTAATAATTTTCAGATTTTTTCCTTTGTTTGTAGTGTGAAACTGTAAGTATTTGTAAATTTCATGCGTCTAGGACAGATGGAAGAACGACGTAGATTTTGATGTGTGAGTTATTGAGTATCAAAAGATTTGAGATAAATGGCGGTATGTTTTGATAGCATTGACTGACAGGCTTAGAATTGTTACACTGCCAAGGGACCGTAGACCTTAGTACGGGACATAAATTTGAATCTGATATGCCAACCTGTTCAAGAGAAACTGGGATCGTAACAAACGGACATACAAAAAGACAGAGATGAAAAATGACAAAAAGTATTTTTTCGTGTTGCGTAATTACAAATCTACAGTTTTCGGATTTTTTCATTTACTTGTAGTGTGAAACCTTGCGTCTTACGAATTTTGATAATTCTAGGTCAACGGGAATTAACCTTTGGGTTTTTATGAGTGAGTTGTTGAGTTTCAAAATATGTGACATAAATGTTCGAATCGTTTGATTACATTGACTTAGAAGCTTAAATGTTTTACACCGCCAAGAAACCACAGACCTTAATATGTGACAAAAATTTGAGCTAGATACATCCACCTGTTCCTGAGAAAAACGCTTTTTAACAGTCGGACAGACAGAGAGACGGACAGACGAACAACAAAACGATCGTATAAGCATTCTGTTTTTACCTATTGAGGCACGGAACCCTAAAAGGAAACGTTCGTTTTACAATGAAGCGCATTTGCTATGTATCTGTGGCGCAGGAACGAGTCGCTGACATAGATGTACGCGAAGTGGTAAAATGGAGGGGAGTCGGGGAGAGGGCGAGAAGACGAAGCGCCGCGGCGTGGCCGGGCCTGCTGAGCGCCGCAGAAGACGGACGCCGGCGCCGACGGAGGCAGCGGCGTGGGGCGGGCCCGCCGTTAGCGCCGCCACTCTCCCACCACTCCCGGCCCGGGCTCCCTGCCTCTGGTGGCCCTACTGCCTCCCCGCTCTCACAATTCCTCGTCAGAGCACACCCTGTTGCTGCATCAGCTCACCAAGCATAAGCGCTTTCTCCTGTCCACACCTCAAGGGAACTGTTGCGTATGGGTAAAGGCGTCGAAGCATTCGCTCTCATCGTAAGTAATGTTTCTACCTTTACAACTCGAAACTTCCTTCATGAAGGCAATTTTAAAGGACACCATATTTAGAATTCTGAATGTTGTTACTGCTGTAGTCTTCTGTCTAAAGACTAGTTTCATGCAACTCTCTACCCTAGTCTTCCGCTAGGCTTTCCACAGCTGCATAACTTCTGTACTCTACAGCCGTTCCACACGTGACGTGTGAACTTATAAGACTATCCAGGATTCAGTGGTTCTGCCCCCCCCCCCCCCCCCACTACCGTGTAGACGGGGCCACTTGCACAAGATTCAGGCATAAGATCGCTTTTAGACGGAGTAGGATGGGTCCTATTCTCACTCGCATGAAGGTGCTTCGCGCATGTGTATACGACAGAGGAGGGAGTCCAACTGCCAAACAGCGTGAAGTTCTTTGTGGGCTGCTACTCTGCTAAACGTTGTGGTTTGTTTGTCTCATAGAAAGATTACCGGTGAAATATCTGCACACTCACTGGAATTGAATGATGCTCGCGCTAGGGAACGAATGTAATTCAGCGATCCAGATCTGTCTGGCACTACTCGTAACAAATATGTTCTGGTTAATTTGTACATGCATTCACTATGTGATAAGAAGTGGGCCACAGCGTGTCTTATCACTAAAGGAAAACTTTGTCTCAGTCGACTAAATTAACACTGGTAACATAAACCAATATCGCTGTTGATTTGTCCATAATTTCCAGCTTTTATAATGAGGTCTTTTACGCATTTAAGCGACATAGTTACACATAAACTGCATGAAAACTATTAAATACACTTTCACAGTGTCCACCTCTATTTACAAAAAACAATGAAGTGACTCACTGAGCGACTGACTCATCACGGCCCAGCCCAAACCGTTAAGGATAGGAACTAGAAATTTGGAGAAGGTGTGGATCTTGTAGTAGCAGGCGTCGTTTAAGGAGGGATTTTTCGATATCCCGTCGTAGGGGGATTAGGCTTTTTTTTTTTTTTTTAGTGGCGCTAGTAAGGCAATTTCGAATCTAGATCTACGAAAATTAGTGATGTGTCGCCAGAAGTGCCGACACAGTGTGATTTGAGGGGACCGCAATGCACGCTATAAACACACGAAGGATGGCGTGAGGTCTGAAACAGGATACGTAATGAATGCTATAAAGAAAAGTACGGAGCTTTTGGAATACTTAACTTTAATCCATCCTCGTTGTATACATCGTTCTTGATGAGACATGCTTTATACGATAAGTATCAATTGCTATGTAAGGCTAATGGCGCCTTGCTAGGTCGTAGCCATTGACTTAGCTGAAGGCTATTCTAACTATGGCTTGGTTCAAATGGCTCTGAGCACTATGCGACTCAACTGCTGAGGTCATCAGTCGCCTAGAACTTAGAACTAATTAAACCTAACTAACCTAAGGACAGCACACAACACCCAGCCATCACGAGGCAGAGAAAATCCCTGACCCCGCCGGGAATCGAACCCGGGAACCCGGGCGTGGGAAGCGAGAACGCTACCGCACGACCACGAGATGCGGGCTGCTATTCTAACTATCTGCTCTGCAAATGAGCGAGGCTTCGTCAGTGTGCATCGCTAGCTACGTCGTCCGTACAACTGGGGCGAGTGCTAGTCCGTCTCTCGAGACCTGCCGTGTGGTGGCGCTCGGTCTGCGATCAGTATAACAGTGGCGACACGCGGGTCCGACATGTACTAATGGACCGCGGCCGATTTAAAGCTACCACCTAGCAAGTGTGGTGTCTGGCGGTGACACCACAATTAGTATTTGGGTTCTCGGTCAGAAATAAAGAATTACGTCTTTCGGTTATTGGAAATTTAGCCCCATGGCTGTGAAATAGTGGTGAAAGCTTTTTCTGAAAATAAATCATTATTAAAGATCTACTTAAGTATTTTTAAAGCTACATCACTGAACATTTGTATTTGAGTTCGATTACAAATTTTAAAAAGCCGTGTTTCAGTGATTTTGGAAATTCAACCCCTGAAGGTGTGAAAAAGGGGATGAGATTCTTTATGAAAATACTTTATTATGAAAACATTTTTAAAGCTGAATTTATGAGTATTTACATTTGGCACGCGGTTAAAAACAAAAAATGTTTTACTGCTTTTGGAAATTCAAATCACATGGGGGTGAAAAGGGAGAAGAAAAAGTTTTGTGGAAATATTTCATTGTGCAACAATTTTTTATGCTAAATCTACGAAAATTTGTATTTGGCTTCTCTGTTGGAAATAAAACATACACTTGTCACTGTTTCTGGAAATACAACCCCCAAAGCGGTTGAATAGGGTTAGACTGATTCACTAACTCATCAGCGCCCAGCCCAAGCCGGTAACTTGAAGTTTGAAGACGGTGTGGCTCATACACTGTAGGCATCGTTGAAGAAGTGATTGTCCGAAATTCCAATCCTGATGGGGTGAAATACAGGCGAAAGGCTTTTTGAATGTATGTCGGTATTAAAGGAATTTTGCACGTAGAACTGCGAAAAGTGGTATTTGGTTTTTCAGTTAGAAAAATCACTACGGGGGTGAAGTAGTAGGCGAAAGATTTTTGCAAATAAATAATTACTAAAGTACTAAAAAGAATTTTTTGAGGCTACATCTATGACATCTGGTATTTGACTTATCAATTAGAAAGAAAAAATACGTGTTTCAGTGTTTCTGGAAGTTCAGTCCCTTAGGGGGTGCAACAATGGATGAATGTTTTTAAGAAAATATTTCTCTAAATTACAAAAATTTAAAAATATATTTATGGAAATTGGTATTCTCGATTGTGAGAGGATGAAAGTTGTTATGTAAATACAGCTACAAGCGACCAAAAGGCATGATTAACAAAACCTATAGACTTCGGCTACCAGAAACGCTTTTTGGTCAGAAGTACATTCAGAAAAAGCCATGCCTCTATGACCTTAATTAGTAAGAAAAGCTTAGGTGTTGCAATTTGTGAACAACATAAAAATTCCATTGAATAGAAACCAAAGAAAAAAAGACTTCTTGAATCAAAGCAAGCGCTGTGTCGTGTGTGAGATACAGAGTCGAGCAAGTGTGCCGGGACTTGCCCCAGTTTACTGCTGTTACAGCTCATTTTAGTTTGTTCTTCCACCTACGCTCAATGGAGCACGTTATCATGATTTCATACGGGATACTCTACCTGTGCTGCTAGAACATGTGCCTTTACAAGTACGACACAACATGTTGTTCATGCACGATGGAGCTCCTGCACATTTCAGTCGAAGTGTTCGTGCGCTTCTCAACAACAGATTCAGTGACCGATGGATTGGTAGAGGCGGACCAATTCCACGGCCTCCACGCTCTCCTGACCTCAACCCTCTTGACTTTCATTTATGGGGGCATTTGAAAAAAATTTAGAGATTCTTTGTGCTCGTATTGTGGACGGCTGTGATACAATACGCCATTCTCCAGGGTTGCATCAGCGCATCAGGGATTCCATGCGACGGAGGTGGATGCATGTATCCTCGCTAACGGAGGACATTTTGAACATTTCCTGTAACAAAGTGTTTGAAGTCACGCTGGTACGTTCTGTTGCTGTGTGTTTCGGTTCCATGATTAATGAGATTTGAAGAGAAGTAATAAAATGAGCTCTAACATGGGAAGTAAGCGTTTCAGGACACATGTCCACATAACATATTTTCTTTCTTTGTCTGTGAGGAATGTTTCCTGAAAGTTTGGCCGTACCTTTTTGTAACACCCTGTATAACAGATGTTCCCTCGGCCGTTCGCTCCGGCACCTATATAAATCAGAGGTGTACAAATTCCCCTTGCAGCCTGCTTGCCCCTAGCACCTCTGCAACCATTCATGCAGGTCAGCCTGCCGCGATGTAAACACAAGAGTGCGCGTGTACTGAGGCATAGTGGGCAATGCGGGCGATACGGGCTCCCGCAAGCCCGGGCTACCTGGGTTCCCGCAAGCCTGCCAAGCTTCACGGGACCCGCTCAGCTTGCTGCGCCTGACAACAGGTTGCGCTGTCAAGCTACCGTGACTAGAGTAGCCAGGTAGTTAGCCTGCAGTTCATTTATCGCAACGGTGGAGGCAGCACAATGAATAGGTCGACCTTTAGTGAGATTGAAAAAAAATTGACAACTGGCGAATACATGCTGGTAACGAAACAGAACACAAGTGCCGCATGGGAAACGTTTTCGTGTGTTTATGAGGCCGCTTCAAATAAATCGGTAGGTGTGTCTCAATGCAAACTATGTAAAAAGCTCTTAAGTACTTATTCGGGAACCTCGAGTATGTTACGACATGTGTGCAAATTTGACAAGCAGTTCCCTCACTCCGTAAATATCTTGAAAGAGGACAAAGATTTAGTGGCCGAAAAGTGCGTCGAAATGTGTGCTAAGGACCTGACACCATTTAGCAGTATAGAGGGAGAAGGATTTCTTAATTTAGGGCAGACACTGATCGACATAGGTAAAAAAATATGGCTCAGTTGATATTAAAAATGTTATGCCTTCCCGAGTGACAGTAGCTAGGAAAGTTCAAACCTTAGCTGATAAAGTGCGCAGCAAAATGCTCCCAGATATAGTGCATGCGGTTCGTTCTGGTATATGTGCCAGTACAATTGATCTATGGACAGACAATTACAAAGGGGTGCATTACATGTCCGTGACAATGCATTACATAAATTCAGACTGGCGTTTGAATAAATATGTACTAATGTGCTCTGCGTTTCCTGACTGCCCAAAAACTGGCTCGAATATTCGAAACGAGTTGGAAGATGGCTTAGAGACTATGGGTGTTTCTCGTGAAGACATTGCCAAAATTACGTTTGTCACAGACCAGGGCAGTAACATTGTCAAAGCTCTCGAAGTATATCAGCGTCTTCCATGCATGGCTCATAGTATAAACACAGCCTTGAAACATGTTCTGAGCGAACAGTTTTTGAAAGAAAATGTTCCAAATATATTAGCCATTCTTAATACAGTGCGGGCTACGGTTTCGTACTTCAAGAGAAGAGGTCTCTGTGTGAGACTGAACTCATCTTTAAAGCAGTGGGTTTCAACTCGTTGGAATAGTTATTTTGACATGCTTGTATCAGTCCATTCTCAGATTGATTCAGTGAAGGCTGTTTTACATAATGAAGGTGCCTCTGATAAGATGCTGGGTTATGACCACCATATAACTGGCCAGCTTATAGAATTTCTTAAGCCGTTTAAAGAAGCCACAGTTGATCTAGAGAGTGACAAGGATCCAACCCTACATTTAGTTCTACCATGGTTTTATGCCTTAAAAACTCACTGTACCGTACGGGATAACGATGAAGAGGTTTGTAATTTTATTCCATCTGAATATTATAGAACCAGTTGTGAAATATGTATGTTGAGAAAATGTATTTTCAGGACATGAAACCTTTGAAACAAGCCGCTGACGCCTTCCTAGAACAGAAAATGTGCGTTAGTATGTTGCATAAAATTGCAACGTTTATGGTGGCTAACTACCGCACATTAAGAAAGTTAACCGAGGATGAAAAAATTCAAGTTTACCAAGCAGCACGACAGATGTGTGCTGAAGGTAAGCTCCTAATGCATATTTTCTTCATCTACATGTACATGGTTACTCTGCAAGACACACGCAAGTGCTTAGTTGAGGGTTCATCGAACCACTTTCAACTTATTTGTCTCCTTTTCTCGAATTTCGCGCGGGATAGAACACCTACAGCTCTCCGTCTGACCGCTGCTTTTTTGTATTTTATTCTGATGATCATTTCTTCCAATGTATATGGGACTCAACAATATCTCTTCGAATTCGGTGGTGTAAGTTGGTGATCGAAATTTCATATATAGATCGCGCCACGTCAAAAAACGCCATTGTTGAAATGATTACCACCCCAACTCTTGTGTAATTTCCGCGACACTCTTTCCCCTGTTTTACGATAATACCAAACCAGCTGCCCTTATTTAGACTCTTTCGACCTATTCCGTCAATAGTAAGGCTCTCCAACTTCGTAGCAATGCTCCAAAAGAGTGTTTTGTCATTAAAACGCCTACAGCATTTTCTGTGTGTCCATTCCTATTTAAGTAGGTCGTAATTGTAATCAGAGGTATTAAGTAGAATCTACAGCCTTTAGATTTGACTGGTTGATCTTGTAAACGAAGTTTAACGGACTTAGTTTAGTACACACAGGGATAACCTCGCTCTTGTCATTATTTATTGCCAAGTGCTAATTTTCACACCAAAAATATATACCTTATTTAAATTGTCCTGCAGTTAGTTTTGATTTTCTGGTGACTTTACAGGACGATAAATGATAGCATCATCTGAAACCTATTATAATTTCAACTATGTGTAGTACGATCTTCACATTATTCTGCAAATATTAATTGGAACCTGTACAGTTTCAGTACAAGTGCCCAATCACAGCAACCAAGAAACAAATCCAGCGCCGTACAAAATGGCGAAATTTGAGGACTGGGCAGAAGAGCCTCCTCTCCTACATGATGAAGTCAGCAGATACTTGCAAGAATACTGTGTGAACGAGGGAGATATTCTACAGTGGTGGAAAAATAACTCCCAACGACTTCCTCGACTTGCGTGTGTGGCAAGAAAAATATTAAATATACCAGCCACTAGTGCGTCTAGTGAGAGAATTTTTAGTTGCGCTGGAAACCTAATTAGCGAAAAACGATCACGTCTTAATGCAGACAGACTTAACGATCTCGTCATAATTGATTCAAACACTAATCAGCAGACACATTGAAAATACAGTAGAACATTAAACGGGAAACTATGAGTTTGAGCGCAAATTTACTAATTAAGAGTGCAGATTTCTTTCTTGTGCTTTCTGGGCGTCAATTTCTGAGATAGAAATTTTGTAATGCATACAGTTCATTTTTATTTTAGACTAAACTTTTTGATTTCAATCCTTCCAAGTGACATTAATTATTGTTTGTAAACCATTTTCTGTTACTTGGGTTTGCAAAAGTAGCCAAATATTATTTAGGCCAAACCAGATACTCCTAAAAATACTTTCAGGGGAACTGAAGGAAAATTTGTAAAGATTTTATGTTGAAAAGTGTTCTGCAAAATAAAATATTCATTTGTGGAGTAAGGCAATACACATTATGAGTTTAAATTACAATTTATTTTGTTGAGTTCGACACACATTGCAAAATGTAATTTTATGCTTGTATTTCTATATTAAGGGGAATCCCACATGCAGAGTCAAGATGCTGAAGACCTAGACACTACAAATACTCCTAAAATGAAGAGCGTCTTTTTCCATGAATGTATTGTAGTAGGAATATAATGGAAACTCTGAGCCACTCTCCACAGCGTCTATATCTGCGTCATGAGGATTCAGACTCGTCGTTTAGGTCTGTGTTATGAGGGTCTAGAGTCGTCGTTTAGATTTGCATCATGCAAGTAAACACTCGTCGTCTTAGTCTGCATCATGACGGTCCGAAATATGGTCCCTCATGATGCAGACCTAGACTACAAGTGTGGACTCTCATGACACAAACGTAGGAGCCGCGAAAAATGGCTCAGGGTCGCCATTGTATTCCCAGTTCTATAGTTTTTAGACGAACTGGATACGAAACAAGTCCTTCGATTTTGTTAAAATGCATTTTGGCAATTTAGAATGATTTTTCCAACTTCGAATGAATTCACAGAACCAGTAAAATACATCCTGGAAACGTAGTTAAATATTTATATAATTGGTGTCATACTTGGCTGAAACATACTAAAGTTAAAGAATCTAGTCTTCCAAAATCTTAATTTGGTTCTCATTGCAATACAGTGGTTAATAGGGGCGTAGATAATTTATTCTTCTGGGGAGGTGGCCAATCTTCTTTTTGGGGGGTGGAGGTTCACTTCTTTAGTACAAAGATCCATCCGTTTCGGTGTTGAAAAGTGCAGCACAGACTGCATTGCGTTGCCTGGGCATTTATTTATTCCATACTCTCGTAGTCCATCTTCCCTCCCGTATTTTCTCTCTATCCATTTAGTCCTCTCCCACTATCTCTTTGATCACCTCCCCCCCCCCCCACTCCCCATCCCTTGGCCGGCCGAAGTCGCCAAGCAGTTCTAGGCGCTACAGTCTGGAACCGCGCGACCGCTACGGTTGCAGGTTCGAATCCTGCCTCGGGCATGGATGTGTGTGATGTCCTTAGGTTAGTTAGGTTTAAGTAGTTCTAATTTCTAAGGGACTGATGACCTCAGAAGTTAAGTCCCATATTGCTCAGGGCCATTTGAACCATTTTTGAACCCATCCCTTGGCCCATCTCCCCCCCGCCCTCTATCCTTCTCCTCATCCTCTCTCTGTTGGATTCCGCCACCTCAGTTCATCTCCTCTTCATCTATCTATGAAAACTCATATATATCTGTCAACTTTTGTGGTGATCAGTGTCAAAATTTATTGCTAGGTAACATTTATTGTAATACTTTTTGATACGCAGCATTGATAGTTTTGTTTTCTGGTGCGTAAACAAATGAAGTTGAAGGTGTCCCGGCAGGGCAATATGCGACGTACAAATAGCCATGTGAAAAACATGATTTTCAAGATTGATGCCACAAACATATAACAACTGCCCCTGCAATTTATCTATCGACATGGCAAATGTAAGCTGCACTGGAAATTATAACCGTTTAAAGTCGAATGGCATGTCGGTCGGAATCTTAGTGATATTGGAATCAAACTGTCCTCACCTTTGTACTTTCCTTTTAAAATTATGGCTTCGATTACGTTGTTCTTTAACTTCTTCCCCGCAAGCTGGGTGCCATTACAAAGAGGTGGCTGGTTTACCTTTCGCAACATGATTGCCGATCCGACTTAATTACAGATTGGGAGGCGGTAATCCGGGGAAATCCAGCGAATTTAAAAATTCCGTAGGATAGTTGACTACATCATCTTGGTTAGTAACGGAATAAACCGACTTGTATGTCAACAATTCGCTCGGTGTCATATTTTGGATCTGAAAATTCATTTCGTTAACATCAAGGTTTTTTGCAGCCAATATAACACGTTCACTCAACCAAAAATGGTTTGCGACTGTTAAACGACATTTGCTGTGCGCGAATTGTCCAACACGATGACTGTGAATGTGTCAGACAGCTCTCAAATTTCAAAAAGATCATAGACATTTCGTTTAAAAGAAATGTATATATATATATATATATATATATATATATATATATATATATATATATATACATATATATATATATATATATATATACATATATATATATATACTCATAGACAAATACATATATATATATACATATATACATATACATACATATATACATATATATACGCATATACATATATATATATATATACATATACATATATATACATAAACATATATACATATATATATATATACATATACATGCACATGTAAATATTCAAAAACCTTCTCCATGGAAACATGCGTACATAGTAAACTTTCATGGTAACCCACAAACGATGTCAAAATCTTTTGTAAGGTACTCTCTTCAATGTACTGTCCGAAATATTATGTAGACTGTGATGTTCCTCTTGATGGTCAAGTGTGCAAAATTTCTTCAAGATCGGAATAAAATTGTAGGTTGGTGTAGAAGTGTGTACGTAAAGTACCCTCCGCCATGCACCATTCAGAATTTTAAGCAGGCAGCGCCCTTTATCCTGCTTTGAATATCAAGTGTGCCAAATTTCATCAAGATCGGAATAAATACGTACAATATGTCAAGTTCCGTTATGTAACGGAACCTCTGCCATGCACCATATGAAATTTTATGCAGACTGTGACCTTCCTCTTGGTTTCAAGGTATAGTGTGCAAAATTTCATCAAGATTGTATGCAATACAAACACACGGACACAATGAAAACGCACTTTCAGTTTTTGTCAAATTTTCAAATTTTTCGGTCGATTTTCGAAAAATTTTATTTCATAAAAACCTTGTCCTGAGAATTACGAACACAGCAAAAAAAATTTAGCCGAACTGGTCCAGGCGTTCTCGAGTTTTACACTTATCAACACATTTGGCAATTAATTTTTATTTATAAGAATCCCGAAATATACGCGTAAAGGAGGAATATACAAATAAAACCAATATTTTTTTTACCTGAAATTAATACAAATATATATAATGTTGGGGTTTGTCTTTTGGTGCTCAGGTAAAATAAAAACTTTTGATTAACGTTCATAATACGACAATGACGCGCGCAGACTAAACGGCTGCGTAGCGCAGCTCAGCAGTAATATGGGCAGGCAACCAAGTTTCCCGCAGCCTGCCCGGGTTGGGTTCTGCTTGGCTTGGCTGGGAGTGAAGCAGCCTGCCCGTTCTGTTGACAACGAGCGGCGGCCTGCCCGCCTGGCCACCGGGCAAGCATGGGCGGGTTAAAAGCGGGACATGTACACCTCTAGTATAAATGCAGCCCGAGAGGCAGTCGTAAGGTTCACTTCGCACTCTGACACTGTGAGATTCACGTCTGTTATACGTCGGATCGCGCTCTGCCTCGTATGACGTCAGAGCCGGAGGGTGTCAAATCGCGTATTTGCGGTAAAAACGGACAGTGAACTAGCGTGGACTGTACACCGTCCTGGACCGCTTAGAATTCGCTGAAGTAACTGTTAGTGTGCCGTCCGTGAGAATTACAATTCCGCGTGGCAAATGGTGACTTTATTTCTACTTTTATGGCGAGCATTAATTTTGAACATTTATTACAAAGTTTCATTGAGTAATTTCAGTCAGGGTGAAAGACAATCGGCTAGGAACGTACCGTAGATGTCGCCTCTGAACTGCTAAATGTGCTGTTAGAATAGAAAGACTTACTTTCAATTGAAAATAGTGAATTTCCAAGTGTTGTATAGGAGAAACTTTATACAATATAATTTTTATTGGAACTTTATACTGTTATTTAAAAGCATAGTCCTGATCCCGCAATGAAATAGGACAGAAACGTATCTTTCACTGGGCTGGCCCAGAATGTGGCCGTGCAGCCTGGAAACTAAGGTCGGTGTGTTTCCTTTCGCTTTCTGGCTGACCACAAAATTAGTTGCCAGGCTCGCGTGAGTAAGACGGCAAATAAAAATTAAAGATTAATAACTTTTACCCGCCGCCCCACACTCTGTAAGCCATACAGTCTACGCGAGCGAAGGAACGGCGGCTAAGGTAGTCTAATATGAACATAGTAATCATTACAAAAGGACCTAAAATACTTGATGGGCTAGAAAAGTGAATTTAAGCTGTCGATTCGCTGGATGAAAGTTGAAAACAAATACAATGGCCACGTAGAGCAGATGACTAGACGCGCAGTGTAAAAGCTTTCCAATAGTTGGTCCGACTATCGTTTGGAGCGCTGCAGTAGATGACTTCTTATTCATGTTGCACGTCTAGTGTAAAACGGGCTTTAGTGTATTCGTGATCTGGTTTCCCTCTACAATTTTTACCCCCTACACTTCCCTCTGTTACCAGAACTTCACTGTTCATTGATGCCTCACGATGCGACCTGTCATCCTATCCCTTATTTTGGCCAAATGTTACCATACGGGCTTTAGAGTGAATACGGGCTTTCTGTTTCAATTTAGGTTGCTACTTGTTCAACCTCTATTTCTTTTCACAACCGATATCGACTTATGAAGCGATTTCCTAGTGATTATCAGTACCGATGCGAATTAGGAGCACAATGGTGTAAAGGAAATTAGCGGAGAAACAGTTACCTTTAATTTTGTCATATGTCTACATTCGCGGCGTCTTCACAGTCTGTGTCACCATTCGCGCTGGTTTACAAAATGCAACGTGATGTTTTGAGAGTTTTGAAATTTAGTTTGAGCAGATAAAGCGGTAATGTGCTACGATGCAATTTATTCGTATTTATTTTTTTATCTTGACCAAGAAATAAAAAAGTGGGTGTCTAATAATCTCAGATACACATGAAGGAAGGAACTAATACCATAATAAAAATAAAATTATTAAAAAGTTTTGCAAAATGGGGGTGATCGGAAATTCAAATTTTACTTACTATGTAGGTTATATGAATAATTTCATCAGTCTGCGTGGAAACTATATTTGACTTCGGTTAGTGAGGGAATTCCGAACGGAACTGCTACTTTGAGCTTGATTTATTGTAATTAGAATGGCAACAAAACCGTCGAGACGTCCTCTGTTTTTCATGTCACTTCCTTAGTTGATATGTTTATCTGCCTGATTTACAAAATCACTAAAAATTTCGTTTTCATTTGCAATATCAACTTCCTTCCATTTTTTTGTGTCATCCAGAATATGGAATTTGTCGAAAATATTTCATAATGTTTTTTGTTGTGTACTGGATGCATGGCAAATGTACTTGGATCAGTTTTGTTCGATGTCGTTTGTTCTTACAACCTAATCCGAAAATTCCTATCAGTTTGGTCAATTTATATCATGTCACAGTCATCACATCTAATTTTATATATTCCTGATATATCTAATGGTTCTGTTTTAAGGATGACATACCTTACAATAATTTAATACTGCTTTGTGTGTGAAATCCAATTTTGATTTTTGTATGTTTAAAGCTTCTAGCTACTTTGTCTCTCATGTTATCATAATACAGGAGACCTGCAAAATTATTTTTTTGTTTGGTCTTCTTCTATTTCTAGAATTGTTGGTGGTTGACTTTCATACAATTTTCAGCTTTTGCTTGTATACTCCTTTAAACATTTTTGAACAAAATCGTTCCTTTTGGCTACATTTTCAAAGATAATATTTCTTATTAATTTAGTTGTCATCCACTTCAAATTTACCATTGCTTAAAACATGTAAGTATGCAAATGGTTCAAATAGCTCTGAGCACTATGGGACTCAGCATCTGTGGTCATAAGTCCCCTAGAACTTAGAACTACTTAAACCTAACTAACCTAAGGACATCACACACATACATTCCCGAGGCAGGATTCGAACCTGCGACCGTAGCAGTCGCGCGGTTCCTGACTCAGCGCCTAGAAAGTATGCATTTTTGAGGATTTTTGGGAGGCATCCCCCTCTTCATGGAGGGCACGAACGCCAAATATTTATTGAACGAGTGTCGCATGTTTCCTACTTAGTATGTTATTTATTTAATCTTTTCTTTCACAATAGGTTTTAGCTTATGAAGCCATTTTCTATTGTTTACCTTTTATGGAAAAGAACACCGTGTTACCGATAGAAATTAGAGTACGATAATGTGGAGATTAATTAGTAAAGGCAAACGATTTTCATCCAAAAAAGATTAAAGAAATGTAGACGTAAAAGTTGAAAATCACACAGAAGTTGGCCACTAGTGGTACTACTCAAGAAAGAGAAATGACTAAACAAAAGAATAAATTTCCAGTTCTCCAGTATTATGGTTATATTTCAGATAAAGTAGCCAGAATTCTTATACATAAGAAAATCTAAATTTGATTTTGGACAAAAACAGTATTAAAAATATTATAAAATATGGCGCCCATACAACAGAACCATTAAATAAATCAGGAATATATTAAATTATTTGTGATGACTGTGACATGATTTACAATGGCCAAACCGTCAGGAATTTTCGGATTAGATTAAAATAACGAATGAAATCGGGCAATAGTAATCATAATTCGTTTGCCATGCAACTAATACACAAGAAAGACACACCTCCAAACATTTTCGACATGTCCGAAATACCTCACAAGACAAACGAAGGGGAAGAAATGGTTATTCCTGAAGAAATCGAAATATTTAGTAATTTTAAACATGAGGCTGATAAGCTTATCAACAAACAAACTGGCGTGGAAAACAAAAGATATCTCGACAGTTTTACAAGCATTCTACTTAGGCTTAAGACTAATCTAGACCAAAATAGCGTTTCCGTTCGGAATTCCACATATAATTTTTACAATGACAGACAAAATTGTTCATATTACCTTCACACCAAAAGAAATTTAAATCTGCAAACTCCCCTATTTTGTAATAAATTTTGAAAATTTTTTTCATATTATTTTATTACTTCCCTTCTGCACATATACCCTGAGAATATTAGAAATTAACTCCTTCACACTTTGTTAAAGGTAAAGAAAGAAGTAATTAATATCTTTTTGCATTCCCGCCTGATGTGCACAAACCAAATTGCAAAACTGTTGAAATGTCACGTGTAGCAGCATTTTCTAAACCAGTACACGTGGAGACACAGATGGTGAAGACGTTCTCAATTCAGACATTTGACATAATTAGAGGTAGCTTTCTACCGGTAATTTACTTTCATACCATTGTGCTCTCATTTGGTATCGATAACATAGTGCGATTTTCCATACAGTTTATCAGTAGAAAGTAACTTCATAAGTCGAAAACGGTTGTAAAAAGAAATAAATATTAAATAAAAACATCCCAATTAGAAAAAAATGCCGCATTTATTCAGCAGACATTGGCTGTGTTACCGTCCATCAAGAAGAAGTATCAAGTCTTTTCCCTCAATGTTTCCCATTTCTTCAGCTGATGTACTCATCAAATCTCCAGGATGTTTTGGCAGCAACACATTTCAAATACTCCTATTCGCATTTTATCTGAGGCCATTTACCGTTCATTTTTCATTTCCATGTAAGGTTAAATTCAAAATATCCGATAAGAAAATACCTTCTATACTTAAAATTTTTATCCGATTTTAGTGTATCTCCATTCTTTTGAGAAAAAAGCAGTATTTTGTATCATCTTTATTCTGTCGTAGTCGATAACAAGGGTATAAAAATGCAACCATATTGCTTTTCAGGAGGCTCCGATCGGCGACAGTATTTCTACCATCATCCTGAGGATAAGTTGCCTAGGAGAGCTGCTACAGGTCGCCACAGTGAAACGTAGGTAGCATGGGTCACTCTCGTGTAAATCTTTGTCTTCTGCGATTGTGAAAATTGTAGTAGTAGTAATAGTAATAGCAGTGGCAGTAGCAGTCGTAGTAGTAGTAACAGTGGTTCGTAGAAGAGGAGTTACCTTCATCTCATCTCCCCATCTCCCGTTAGTGCCACTTCACAGTGTACAGAAAGGAAATTTTTGAAAGGAACGATGTAAGTAATTTTGACAGATTTGGATAAAACACGAAGTTCAGCTGCAGAAATCTAAATAATTTTTTTTATATGAACATGTGAAATTTACTTACAGTATCGAGTTTTCTATCTTCTCTCCACCTGAAATGTATCCACTATATGAAAAGAGTTAGAGTAGAACCCATGCTATGGTTGCGAACACTGACAATGAGCGTCAAAAAACGTACATAGCTAACGAATGGCTCTTTTGCAGCAAGGTAGACTCCTCAAGTCACCAGTAATTGGCCAGATATGGATGTGGATGACACTACATCATTACAAAGAGGTTAAACTGCTCCATTGCATTATGATGAGTTAATTATTGAGGTCGGGTCTGATATCACACATGTGATGTGGCTGGTATATACCAGATTTGACTTATTAATAAAATCTGCAGCCATCCTTTGTCAGTCACTACTTCGATAATGATGTTCCTTTAGGAGTTATATATCTTTTCCCTAGTGAAATATGCTTCTGGACCCTTACACCTGTCTTCTAGCCATTCCTGCTTAGCTATTTTTCACTTCCTGTCAATGTCACTTTTTAGACATTTGTATTCCTTTTCGCCTGCTTTATTTGCAGCATTTTTATATTTTCTCCTTTCTTATATTAAATTCAGTATCTCCTAAGTTATCCAAAGAAATCTATTAGCCCTTGTCATTTTACCTATTTGATGGTTCATGATAGTTACTTTTGTTCTTTATTCATTTATCAGAAAGCACACTGGTGCAAGGCTACTGGCCGTGACATTCAAAGTTAAGTAGGAAATTGTATTGGTTTTATGTGAAAGAACTTAAAGTTTATTATGTAGTGGATATTATTGTTTATTTAGAACGTGATTGTGGTCAAAATTTGATTATTTATGTATGTTAAAATGTAAAATAATGTAAAATAAACTGTATACAGTCAGATGGGCGGCTTCAGGAAAGGGAACTGCGCTAGTCAGTTGAGCGAAGATGTTCTGCGCGCGGGAAACGCTGTCGGAGACGGGCAGAGACAGTGCTGGGCCAGACGTGAAAGCGGACAGTTCTGGTCTAGACACCAAAGGGTAAAGTTCGGGTGGATACAACAAAGGGTACAGTTCGGATTGAGACGTGAAAGCGGACAGTCGTTCTTTAGGCAGCTAGGAAGTGAAACGTCTTAGAAAATTTCGCGTTGTGTGGCATCACGGGACTTAGTCTCTGAGCGGTGGGCAGCCGCCGGCCTGGAGAGAACGCGTAGTTAACGAGGTGGAGTATCGAACTCGTACTTCGCGATGAGATTGTGAACGATCCAACTGTGTCAAATGGATATGCTGTCGAGTGTAACAGTATCTCTAAATACGACCACTTTCGCTATTAGTTTGTTTTCTGAACATACATTATTCTAACCAAATCTTAACTGTGTGGCGTACATCATTTATGAGTAGTTAAGTTAGTTACCGGTATATTACTGTTATTATATGTCATGTTAACTTTGTATTTCCCAAACTTACCATCAGCCAGACTATTTAACCATATTGTCACAAGTGCCTAATTTAGGGCGTGTAATCCGGCACGTGAGGATCAACCCCTAGACGTTTCGACGAAGAGGAATCGCATGTGAGCCAGAACATCTTTGGGATGTTAGCTCGCACTTACCAAGACAGTGAAAGCAGCTGCTCTGTGTGCTTGCCCTGCTGTGCAAATAGTGACTGAGTTAGTTCACAATACCACCAGCAGCGGACGCTGGGAGAAACAACCTTCCCATCCTTCCTCCCTCGAATCACCTTCTCCCATACCTCCACTGACCCTCCTGTTACTTCCTGCCAGACAAAGCATCAAGTGGGGGCAACTCTTTGATTTTGATATCTGGGAAATTGCTGTCGAGCTCTATCGCTCCCTCTCTGCTCCTCACTATCTCAAGAGGTTACTTTCTGACCAATGAGCGTGAATCATATGCCACTGGAAACCACACTAACCCCTCTTCTGTGCTGAACAAAGAAGCGGATATCTGGTAAATCCTCAGCCCTGCCGAAAATAATGAGCTGTGGATGTCTTGGAAATATTCCATTTGTGCTACCTCTACTCAATCAAATTGATTGACTAATTAATCAATCCCTCAAATGCCTGGTTTCCAAACCCTACTTTTCCTCCCTTCAAGAATTTCCTTGTCTCCTATTGGTGGCTACTGGCCGAATTAGGTCGTTTGGTAGGAAATCTATTACGTTGGAGGTAGGTCAAAATGGTAGTGAGAAATTGAAATTTCATATCAACTGTGCTATGTCCTTAAACAATTTGAAAGGGATATGGCAGGGGTTTGACTGGAGTGTGCTTGCAGTTCGATTATCAGAAACAATAAATTGATCAATCAGGAATTTGACATTGCTATTGGAGACGGCGCTGTATGAAATGATGTTGTAGTTTCAGATGTTGGCTGGAATTTATGCCATCACCGTTGTGTAATTCCCAACCACCTACAGCTAGGCTAATTGTATTTCTTAAATCACTGTAGAATTCAAGAGTTGGTTCTCTCTGCTACACCAAGAAGAATTGGGGGGGGGGGGGGGGGAGAGAGGGTCTACCGCTTGATAGGATAGTAACAACAACAAATCCACCTTTATTTAAACAATTACCGCTCTACCTTTCCGCTGCTAGACAGAGTCCACTGGGATGTATTGAGAAGCAATCAGGGCCACACACAGCAGCCGTCATCACAATGACAAGGTACACCTACACTCAAATACCGATCCATTCCTTAGTAGCGGTCACAGTTAGATGTCAGAGATCGCGGAAACTTCCGTAGACCACCGCCACGCGTTGGCCACGCCGGAAGTTGCACGCTCATCTCCGGCAGCCACATGCTGGCCGTTCAGTGGATGGAGAGACTATTTAGGCAGCCGCCGAGCAGTCAGCCGGTTCGTTTACATGGGAGGAAGGGGGGCGGGGAAGGGGCACGGAATAATCGTCCAGTGCAAACACCCGACGTATGATTTTCTAATCCCCTTACTCCATGTTTCTGTATGAAGCTTAGCACAACTTCATCTCCCATTCTATATGAAGTCTACGTTTTACCAATACTATGTACATATAGACTGCTAGCCAACTGTAACTGTTATGCTAACGTCCGACCGAACAGAACCCAATTTGAAAAAAACTGCAGCTGGTCTCAATAAATGTCTTAGTATTAAAAGCGCAACTTAAGTAAAACAATTATCTGGCCCTATCAATTTTCCATTACCTCACATCTTGATAACATTATTGCAAATTTCTCGGAAGCACAACGTGCAAACAGCAATGAGGTTGCAGTTAAGTTAGATTTCTATTTTTTAAATAGAATTTCCAAACGATGTCCAACTCTTGCACACCATATGGTGCAAAGTGGCATTGCATGATGATAAACATACTTTAAACAGTGGGATGGGGAGAGTAACTATTCCTATGGAATGATACGTCAAGAGGTAGATTTTAGAATGAAGTACGTATTCAGAAAGACAGAGTAAAACATTATGTGATCTTGACACATATCATTGGCCTGAACAATACTAAGCTGAACGAAGCGAACAATGATTAGTAAAGGGTACAATAAGATCAGTTGACATCTTAATGCTTGATTCAGGGAAAGGGATGGTCTCTTTTTCAGCTCTGAGCGAGGTAACTAGCTGATAATAATTATTCTGATAAACTAGCCACGCAGTGCTGCCTTTTTGCGCCAAACTTCTTCTCTTAAGAAAAAGTAACAGTATTCAAAATTTATGTTATCTTCGCTTTCCAATATATACATCATATTCATCCCTGCTGTCCTTCAAAATAAAGCTTTATTCATCCAACACATATAATTACAAGTCAACACAGCAGCCCTGAATATGGCCATCACTACCACGTTTCAACTAAGAATGATTCAGACTGCACAGAGGCAAAGACTATGCCATAAAAAAACGAAAGATTGTTTAACAGTAACATAACTTGCCCTCTCCCTCATGTACACGTCGATAACTTACAAAAATCAAAATGACATGTCTACTTCACATATCCTTGGCCTCCTCTCAGCAGAATTTTGTACGAGAATCATTTCAGATAGGAGTGGGATGAAGACAAAATTCTAAACATCGTGAATATGAACATACAAAACATCATGGATAGGAACATACAAAACATATTGCAAATACAAAGAGAAAAATATCTTTACAACAATATGAGCTAAAGAACTATAAGCAAAGAATATTTGCAAAATTAAAGATGATTTGAATAAAACAATCAACAGAATTCAGCATGAGTACGTTATCATATCTCAAGATGTTTGTGAGAACGATCTGAAAAGGGCTATTTTGAAAGTTTATATGTCACATTTTGTACTGTACTATGTAGTATTGGTGATCTAAAATGTTTTTGTAGCACACAGGAAGTAGATTACACTATCCATATCACACAAGGTCTACATTTCTGAAGTCCAGTCGCATATGGCAGTAGTAATTTGCACGATGAAAGTAGGCAGAAAAGATTCCATGTCACAAACGACCAAACTCTCTTTAGCTCGTTGGAATGTCGCTGTTGACTGAACACAGTTCTCAGCTGAAACCCCACACAGGCACAAACAGTAAAATATGTAGTAGTATGTGCTTGAACCAGACTAGATCCATTGATAACTCCAAAACCATATTGTAGTACGGAAAAGTTCCTTATAAAAGTCAGTTCCAGCTTATATTGGTGAAGTATGCCAACATGGCAGAGAATGTTTCAGTATATAACTAGTGTACATATTTCTTCTGCTGTGCAAGACCACCAGCATCCGCAACAAACGTCGCAGAACGTTTCAGGGAAAGTCTTGAGTACATAGGAAGTAAATATCCAAATTATCCATTAGTTATAGGTGGATACTTTAATCTAGCATCCACTGACTGGGAAAATTACACGTTTATCACAGGGGGCAGAAGCAAAGATTCGTGTGAAGTTATTCTAGGAGCGCTCTCAACTTAGCCCGCATCTCGTGGTCGTGTGGTAGCGTTCTCGCTTCCCACGCCCGGGTTCCCGGGTTCGATTCCCGGCGGGGTCAGGGATTTTCTCTGCCTCGTGATGGCTGGGTGTTGTGTGCTGTCCTTAGGTTAGTTAGGTTTAAGTAGTTCTAAGTTCTAGGGGACTTATGACCACAGCAGTTGAGTCCCATAGTGCTCAGAGCCATTTGAACCATTTCGCTCTCAACTTACAACCTTGAGCAATTGGTTAGAAAACCAACTCGAGATGGGAACATATTAGATATCTTGGCGACAAACAGACCTGATCTTTTTGAGGAAGTTAATTTACAAGAAGGTATTAGCGACCATAATCTCGTTGTAGCTTCTATGTTAATGGAAGTTGAAAAAAAAAAAAAAAAAAAAAAAAAAAAAAAAAAAAAAAAAAAAAAAACTGCGTAGAGTTTTTCTGTTTGGGAAAGCAAAGCAAATAAGTGTCATTAATGAATATCTTCATAGTCAGCTCCAAGCATTCACCGCGGGACACAAAGATATTGAGCATCTTTGGTCGGAATTTAAAGGTATTGTCCACCATGTACTAGAGAAGTGTGTGCCTAGCAAAAGTATAGGGGAGGGAAAGGATCCACCTTGGTACAACAAACGTATTAGGAAGTTGCTGAGAAAGCAGAAAAGTTTGCACAGTCGTTTTAAACGTAGTCACTACCCCGCTGACAAACAGAAATTATGCGAAATGAAAGCAGCTGTTAGAAGGACAATGAGAGACTCTTTTAACGAATTTGAAAGCAATATTGTATCTGCAGATTCTAAAAATAACCCCAAAAAATTTTGGTCGTACGTAAAATCTAAGAACGCTACAAATAATTCAATACCTTCTCTTGCTGACAGTACGGGTAATGTAACTGATGATGATAAACAGAAGGCCGAAATTCTAAACCTAGCTTTCAAAAACTCGTTTACGATAGAGGACTGCAGCACCATTCCCCCTTTCAATCATCGAACAAACGAAAGAATGGCTGACATAGTGTTTAGCGTATCCGGGATTGTAAAACAGTTAAGATCCTTAGACGCCAGTAAGGCATCTGGACGAGACGGTATACCCATAAGATTTTATGTTGACTATGCTACAAATATAGCACCATTCTTATCCGTCATCTATCGGAGATCATTGGAACAGCGGGAAGTTCCACGGGATTGGAAGAAGGCCCAGGTCATAGCAATCTATAAAAAGGGTAGAAAATCGGATATACATAATTAACGGCCAATTTCACTGGCATCGATTTGTTGTAGAATCATGGAACATATATTGTCTTCAGATATAATGACCTTTCTAGACTATGAGAAGCTCATCTGCAAAAACCAGCACGGTTTTAGGAAACAGCGGTCATGCGAGACGCAGCTGGCCCTCTTTGTGCATGTTATACAACAGGCTCTAGATACCGGCTCTCAGGTTGATGCCATATTTCTCGACTTTCGAAAGGCGTTCGACTCAGTCCTGCAGTGTCGCTTGCTACAAAAAGTGCGCGGTTACGGTCTATCCAATGACATAAGCGGTTGGATAAGAAGTTTTCTAACAGACAGGGAGCAGTATGTCGTCCTGAACGGGGTAACTTCAACAGAAACAAGAGTAACTTCAGGTGTGCGTCAGGGCAGCGTAATAGATCCGCTGCTTTTTACGATTTACATAACCGATTTGGCTGATGGTACTGACAGAGACCTTAGACTGTTTGCCGATGATGCTGTAGTCTACAGGAAAGTAGCATCACACGAAAGTTGTGAACAAATCAATGAGGATTTGCAGGAAATAAATATGTGTTGTAATGAATGGCAGTTGTCTCTGAATATTAGTAAGTGTAACCTACTGTGTGTAGTAAAGCAAAAATCCCCGTTAATGTACAGGCACAAAATAAATGCCCGGTCTTTGGAAGCGGTAACATCCGTCAAGTATCTAAGTGTGACTATTCGAAATGCTCCCAAATGGATCAATCAGATTACACAAGTAACGGGTAAGGCAAAATCTAGATTGCGGTTTATTGGTAGAATCCTGAAGCGATGCAGTCCTTCAACAAAGGAAATGGCTTACAATACGTTAGTTCATCCAGTCTTAGAGTATTGTTCGTCTGTATGGGACCCTTAACAGTTGGGTCTGATTCAATAGATTGAGAAGGTCCAAAAAAGAGCGGCAAGATTCGCGACTGGTACATTTAGCCATCGCGAGAGCGTTACGAATCTCATAGAAAGTTTGAAGTGGGACACGCTTGCAGATAGACGACACGATAAACAGAAGGGGCTGCTCACTAAATTCCGAAATCCAATCTTCGCCGAGGATGTAGAGCATATATTATTATCACCAACTTAGAAATCGCGTAATGATCATCATTCAAAGATAAGGGAAATAAGAGCTCGTACTGAGGCGTTCAGACAGTCGTTTTTCCCTCGTGCGATCCGCGAGTGGAACAGAGAGGGGGGAGGGGGGGGGAATATGACTTTGGCGCGAATTGTGCCCTCCGCCACACACCGCTTGATGGCTAGCGGAGTATATATGTAGATGCAGAAGTCTGAATCATTTGTGGTGAATGGTCAATCAGCGTTAAAGTTACCTATATTAAGACAGGAGTTAAGATTTTACATAGTTGTATACGTCGACTGCAAATGTAATGTAATGGAAATAACACATCTATATGTCTGTAGAAATAGTAAAAATATGGCATCATGGTTTTGAAATAATTAATTACAGAAACATCAGGCAAGTAAACCATATGAACAGTGATCAGTAATAGGCAGAATAAGAAACAATTATTATGTGTGAACAGAATGATCTAAAGACAGTTATAAATATATTCAAATTGATACGTATGCATAAAACCAGAAAGATACACAGACGTAAAGGGAGTAAAGTAGACAGAGACACATAAGGATAGTGCTCACACACAAGAAATAAACACATGAGGATAATGGCCACACACATATTAGGAGAACACTAATATATAATTATGAAAGACATGGATTAGATAGTAACCAAGGTTTACATCAAAGGATACTTATGTAGACGGTCAAACATCAGTCTGTTATTATATCTAATATTTTCAGTAATTTGCATGCTATTCAGTTATACTTCATGTTTTAATTCGTGCACCTGTTACTTATTTTATCCATAACTTAATCAAACTTCCAACAAATACAGCTGTTTATTTTATCTTTTTGCTTCTGTCTGTTATATACTTTGTAAGTTCATATTATTTAGCTCCAATGCCCTACCTATTTCTCACATTTGCCTTACCTAACCATCTCTTGTATTTACCTTACCTAGACATATTTCACCTGATATTTGCGCTACCTAATCATTTCATCTCAAGTTCATCTTTGTATCCATTTCTTTGCTCAGGTGTATGTTGTACAACTTCCTTTATTACCTTTTCCTCTTTGGTTCCTCCTTACACATCTTTCATGACTTCTTACAAATCTTTCATGACTTATGAAAGTTTAGTACAATATTACACTCAACATAATCATTATACTAATGGCGCTTCAGAGGAAGAGGGAGAAATGAACGCTAGTACCTAGTGTCTCTTGAGGTCAATTATCTTTGACGTTTAGGCGGATATTTATAATTTCGTGTTTTCAATGTGTAGGTGGAGTCACTGCAAACAAATACTGCTCACTATATCCATCATGCGACGCCTAGCGTCGTAGGAAAACGCCGGTTTCTTTTCCATTACGAATAAAATGATTTTTAAAGCGGAATTTTAAGTACTCATTCAATAGAGCGGTACTAAATAGTCTAGTGCCATGTTTCTTTTATCGATATGAATTAACAGGTACAGTAAAACACGAAGAGTAACCAGTACTCCAGCAGCAAAACAACCGCCCTGGTCCGTGCTGACTTCTACCACCATACAGCAGCACTGCAGTTCTGTCGCTTCTGGAGAACTGGGTTATTCTTCGTGTTTTACTCTCACTGTTAATTAATGCCGATAAAAGAAACATGGCACTAGACTAATTTGGGACCGCTCTATCTAATGAACACGTAAAATTCCGCTTTAAAATCATTTTATTGGTAATGGGAAACAAATCGACGCTTTCCGTTCATACTGAACGTCATACAAAAAAGACTTAACGAGCTGTATCTCTTTGCGCTGACTCCAGCTACACCTTGAAAAAACGAAATTGCAGACATCTGCCGGAACACCAGAGAAAATGCGCCTAACGCAAGGGTCGTCGAGCAGATGCACAAAACTGTAAGCCTATACCTCTGACACCGATCTGTTGCAGAATTTTAGAACATGTTTTTTGCTCACGTATCATGTCATTTCTGGAAACCCAGAATCTACTCTGTAGGAATCAACATAGATTCCGAAACAGCGATCGTTTGAGACCCAACTCGCTTTATTTGTTCATGAGACCCAGAAAATATTAAATACAGGCTCCCAGGTAGATGCCATTTTCCTTGACTTCCGGAAGGCGTTCGATACAGTTCCGCACTGTCGCCTGATAAACAAGGTAAGAGCCTAGGGAATATCAGACCAGCTGCGTCGCTGGCGTGCCACAGGGGAGTGTTATGGGACCATTGCTTTTCACAATATATATAAATGACCTAGTAGATAGTGTCGGAAGTTCCATGCGGCTTTTCGCGGATGATGCTGTAGTATACAAAGAAGTTGCAGCATTAGAAGATTGCAACGAAATGCAGAAAGATCTGCAGTGGATGGGCACTTGGTGCAGGGAGTGACAACTGACCCTTAACATAGACAAATGTAATGTATTGCGAATACATAGAAAGAAGGACCCTTTATTGTATGATTATATGATAGCGGAACAAACATTGGTGGCAGTTACTTCCGTAAAATATCTGGGAGTGTGCGTGCGGAACGATTTGAAGTGGCATGATCATATAGAATTAATTGTTGGTAAGTCGGGTACCAGGTTGAGATTCATTGTGAGAGTCCTTGGAAAATGTAGTCCATCAACAAATGAGGTGTCTTACAAAACACTCGTTCGACCTATACTTGAGTATTGCTCATCAGTGTGGGATCCGTACCAGGTCGGGTTGACAGACGAAATAGAGAAGATCCAAAGAAGAGCGGTGCGTTTCGTCACAGGGTTATTTGGTAAGCGTGATAGCGTTACGGAGATGTTTAACAAACTCAAGTGGCAGACTCTGCAAGAGAGGCGCTCTGCATCGCGGTGTAGCTTGCTGTCCAGGTCTCGAGATGGTGCGTTTCTGGATGAGGTATCGAATATATTGCTTCCCCCTACTTATACCTCCCGAGGAGATCACGAATGCGAAATTAGAGAGATTCGAGCGCGTACAGAGGCAGTCGTTCTTCCCGCGAACCATACGCGACTGGAACAGGGCATGGAGGTAATGACAGTGGCACGTAAAGTGCCCTCCGCCACACACCGTTGGGTGGCTTGCGGAGCATAAATTTAGATGTAGATGTAGATGAACGACTCTTCGGAAAGACACCCTATATAATGTTCAGTCACAGATGTAAACCATTTCGACGCATATAAAATACAATAAAGGTAAGACCATGGTCCTCACGTATCTAAATCAGATATCAAAATAAATACAATCGATAGTCATGGGAGTCTGAATTATTAGTAAGTGAATCATTATTAATTATGTTATAAGTTATTATTAGCAACTAGAATGCAAGGACATTAGCTAATTGCAGTAAATCAGTCATTTGACTACCGCTGCAAGTATCATAGATGTGTTTCACTGGCAAAGAGGACCACACAAGTGATGTCTAGATATGGCACAGTCCATCAGCAGTACTTGCTGCCGACTACAGCTTTCTACTCACGTTCCAGTTCTGTTAACACAGCCGCTCAGTATGGACACAGCTGAGCCCGCGGCAGAGTGCAGATCGGTTCTGTGCACGGGATGAATAACAAATGTCGCCCCTCATCGTTCACAACATGCATGCTATTAACGTATAAACTAGTGCCCATTCGTAGCTCCTCAATCATTTCGCATCAACCAGTATTAACCGCTATGAATGTTTCACGTTCTCCAGGAAACGGCAATTACTCCCAAAACCTGAGTTCAGCCTCTCAAAAGCTCCTCTGAATCATGCATTGAGACTGATTGGTTGCAGCCCCTTCTATCGATTTATCGCAGGTCTCCCGAGGGCAGCTAGCGAGATCATGTCGCATCCCATTTTTGAATAATGCACACGCCTCTGAAACTAATTTCGTGTGGCGGATTGACTCGGCCAGCATTTATGTCCGCTACATACATTCAGTAATAACCCATCTGCAAACTGAAATTATAAAATTATTAATACCACTCTCATAATCCGGTGGTCTTCGTTTTACTGCGTTTCATTCCGCACTGAATGTAATGAATTCCCAGCTAGAGGACGAAAGCTACTTACTAGCACGGCATAAAAAATTAATGTGCGTAGCGGTACTAACACAGTTATCCACCTCTATTTTAGAAGATTTTGTTGAAACACAGTTAATGTAATGAAGAAATTATAAATGAGAGGTTATCTGTTATGGGCTTTCTTTGTTAACGTTCATTTATTTTATACAGTCATGGCTCCAGATTTGTAGCCATTCTCAAGACTGGTTACAAAGCCGAAATCATGATTGCGCCGCGGCCTTAACTCTTTAGATAACTCAAGACAAAGTTTTAATGATTATTATAGGACTGTCGCATACCCTGGAGGCCGGGTGCTCTGCAGCTTGTATGTGTGATAAAGGATATCTTGAAATACACGATGAGCTGCCCTTCGGACGTATTTATTTCGGGTTGTTTGGAGAAGGAGACCAGACAGCGTGGTCATCGGTCTCATCGGATTAGGGAAGGACGGGGAAGGAAGTCGGCCGTGCCCTTTCAAAGGAACCATCCCGGCATTTCGGACGTTTTTATTTGGCACACCGCTATTCAGGCACGTAGCCCCTCACCAATGGTATGTACTGTGCACGTCTACATCAAAATCTAATGGCTCTGAGCACTAAGGGAATTAACATCATAGGTCATCAGCCCCTACAACTTAGAACTACATAAACCTAACTAACCTAAGGACATCACACACATCCATGCCCGAGGCAGGATTCGAACCTGCGACCGTCGCGGTCGCGCGGTTCCAGACTGAAGCGCCTAGAACCGCTCGGTCACAGCGGCGGCGTCTGCATCAGGTGTAAAATCCTTACGATGCTTATAAATTATGTCGATCTGTGTGCAGTTCATATTTTCGCGTCTACATATTATAAAACTGTGAAACACTAAACGGAATGAGAATGAACATATCATTAAAATAAAGAGCTGCTGTAAATGATATTTGTAGAAGAAATACTTCGGTAAATACAAAACTTCGAAAACAATGAATCGTTTATATTAGCCATGTACATATAAATACGATCACCGGATAATTTCTTCTAACAGTTGTGTTTGAGGCGCAGTGTCACTTGCCTCAGCCACACCACAGCAATCGTCATCTGTAGTTTTCATAAGGATTTTACACGTGACAGACACGCCTTTTGTTATAGATGTGCTTAGGGTATTGCACCGAATATGAGCTGCCTGCTCGAGTAACGGTCTGGCAAGTAAATACCTCTGAACTGGAGCTCAAGGTGTACAACAAAATACGCTTCATCAAATTATTGAATATTTATCACGTTTCGTTTATTCAGTGCTTACGCAAAATCATCGAAAATAGAAAGCTAATTGCATGCAATCACGATATGCTAAAACATTTTAAACAGTTTCTTTGTATGGTTTCTGTAACATGCTTCAAAGTCACCTGCTGCTATATTGAGGACATTGATGTCCAGTAATATATCGCAGTCACATAAAGAGCAGATCATTGGTTCGTAATATCACACAACATTTTACTTGAATAACTGTGTCATTTAGACCAATCTCTCTATTACATACTAAATTAAAATTTACATCCGAATGCTCGAGTCAGCTACAAGCATTTGTAACAGTAGGTATACCTTACACTTTTTCTCTGATAACGACGTTAGCGGAGACAGTTCGGTTTGGCAGATTTCACAGTAGAGAAGAGGCAGGGTACTTCTGTCTTTTTCTTAGGTCCTGAAAATGGTCATAATAGACTGTGGTATTGAAATGGAATAACGACATGCAGAGAAAATCTGGCCGCTAGATATACCGTGTTGTGATATTGTTACTGATGAAGCTTCCTCTTAATCACAAAATGTGTTAAAACGCTCGGGCTGTACAGTGACGGAGAAGCAAATTTGTCGTTCCTTTTGCAAAGAACCATTTTGATATTTTCCTTAAGCAAGTCTTGGGAACAACGGAAAAACTTAAATGAGAACTGCTGGACGGGTATTCGGACTCTGCTGATTCCAAATGCGAGTACAGTGCATTAACGACGCTCTGTGGTTCGGAATCAGATAACCTGCCTGTATCGTTCGCTAGCGAGAGATAGACAGATCAGAGGCCTAGTTGTAAACCATGTAAGACACTCGCGTGGAAAGCGCTGTGCTTGACGCCCTCGGGTGACCGGTACCCACGATAAAATGTTTTCACCTTGATGATCTTGTAGATCCTGTGCTCCTTTGCCCTGCTGTCACCTTCAAAAAAATGGTTCAAATGGCTCAGAGCACTATGGGACTTAACATCTGATTTCATCAGTCCACTAGAACTTAGAACTACTTAAACCTGACTAACTTAAAGACATCACACACATCCATGCCCGAGGCAAGATTCGAACCTGCGACCATAGCGGTCACGCGGTTCCACACTGAAGCTATCGCCTTCGCGACCAGCACTACTGTAGGTCTGATAATCTGTTTTTCTCGTGATACACGAAACTAATCCATCCGTCGTAGTACTACGGGTACGTTGCATTTTGTAATGGAAGTTTAAACTGAAATGTTAATGTCTACAGTACCGACAAAACAGTTGCCAGACAGTAATCTGTGAAGGTGGTAAGATCTTTCTCAGCAATCAATGTGAAATACGTGGTTGCGAGAGTAAACAGTTGTGGCATTAAAATGTGTTACCGTTTCTTTTTTTTCCTCTGTACCGTTCTGAATTGTATCGCAAATCGAAGCACGATTCATTTGTCACGGGTCTGATAGCGTTTTTAAATACGTCACGGCTGCATTTGACAGGCGTTTACATCGGGCTCAATTTCCGCGTCCGACCGGCTTACCTTTGATATCCAGTTGATCACAAGCTTTTGGTATGCTACAAATGCCAATTCTCGATTCAATTTAGGCAATTTACAGCGTGCCTGTTATTAAATTTCGTACTTCAGCATTACCGTAATTGTGATCATTCCTAATACTGCCGCCAGGAATGAAAGGTCTCAAGAAAAAGTAATCTATATGTGTATCATTTCGTGTTACCGGTCGACAAAATATGAAATCATTTGATACGTTTCTGGTATTGTCTAGGCGTCATTCAGAAATTCTTGGACAAAACAGACAGTAAACACACCACGAGTCAGAACATATTCCCTGTAGCTTCTGCCATTTGATTCGGAAGCGCGCCACTATTACCCTTTCACCGGCACTAACAAAACGGTGACGAAATACCATGCTCTTCTTTGTATCTCCTGTATTTCCTCAATCAGTCCTACCCGGCAGGAGTTACAGACAGAAACGCAGTACTCAAGTACTGGTCAAGCGAGGGTTGGTATGCTACAAATGCCAATTCTCGATTCAATTTAAGCAATTTACAGCGTGCTTTCTTCGTTGCTGGACTACACTTCCTGAGTATTTTCCAGTGAATCTCATTCTGGTATTAGTCTCTCCTAGATTTGTTTAACTTTGTTACTTCACATTAAATCGCTTTCTTTCACATATTCCCAGATGTGTAATGGCGCAGTCAAACCATAGGGGGTCTTTCCGTAATATACTGGATTTGTTCATAATGAAAGTTAATCCCCATACTAAGCGTTGGTCCTCTGCATGTTTTTCTAGTGTGCGACATGTTTACACACATTATCTGCGAACGGTCTCATGGGCTTTTTTGACTCACACTCGTATGTCGAATAGTAGTGCCTCTACAACACTCCATTGGGGCACGCCAGAAGCTCTTCCATTAGTGAAGATTTATCTCCGTTGAAAATGACGTGCGTTCATTATCGAACTCCTTTCGGAGGGAATACGACATCAACTTGAGTCCTTGTAGACGCTGCCTTCTCGGTCTCACAAATGAAGTGGCCTGACTAGCTAAAAATTTCCCGTAACATGCACTGGTGACCCATTAGATCTAAAGGATGGCTGCTAATTATTTTCTCGTGACATGAGATCGGCTTAACGAAAACTAGCAGTCACCATAAGACAACAGCAGACCAGGTTTGGAAAGCATGAAAAGTTGGTGCTCACGATCTTATTCTGCAGTTTCGTAATGAGAAGCAATGTGGATAGACAAGAATCGACTGATGTTCATGATGGGCCACATCTGCTGAATATGTTAAGGACTTTAAGAAATATACAAGACAAGATTGGTCTGCAGAGGAATTAATGGTTAAGCATTAAAAGTGGAAACTCTGTAGCAGCAGCTTCCATTGGTACAGAGAAGCTAAATTCATCACAATAGTGTGCAAATGCGATCTCAGTGCTTCTGTAAAGATATTCCAGATTATCGTGGATGGACACTCATCGACAGAATTAACTTCCGGCGTTCCCCAGAGAGGTGTGTTTGGACACTTTTTCGTGTTGTATGTATCCTAGCGTAAGCTGGCGCCAGCACACCAGGCGGCAAACAGGTTGCGAGAAGATCGATAGAGGCCAAAGACAGCCTCACAAGAAACGCATCGCCAACGCCCTCTCAGCCGCCAGTATTTAGATCGCCGCTGTTGACCGGAGGGCCCAGTCAGTTCCAGCCAGCCACCCAGAGAGTAAACGAGTCGAGTCATCAGTCGCAGCCCAGTTATCTGCAGTCGCAGACAGTCGCAAGCAGCACATAGTGACCAGCTAGTGTACATAACGGACTTTTATTTCACCAGCAGTGAGGCTAACGTGGTCTATTATCGATAGCTTGCACCACAACACTTGGTCTATCTTGCGTTAAGTAATTGTGTATTCTTACGTATAAAGAACTCTGTTAAAATATGTGTGCAGTTTGTGTTATAGAAGAGGACACAAGCCACCAAAAAACATCGTCTCCTTGCTTCCCACTGTACAAGCCTAGAGTGACAACAAGACGACAAAAACGTATGTTAATGACCTAGCAGCCAATATCGATAGTACTTTCAGACGTTCTGCATGTGGTACAGTTATCTAAAGTTAATTACATTCTGATAAGAGCTGAAAAGTATGCTGATAAGCCTCTACAAAATTTCAAAGTCATGGCAACTTGCTTTAAATCTCTGTAAATGTGAAACTGGCCACTCGACGAAATGCAGAGAGGTTGTGTCCTATGGTTACAGCAACAATTAGAATAATCTCATACAAATACCTGTGTGTAACAATCTGTATGAAATGGAATGGTGACACAGACTTGATAGACTTAAGTTCATTGGCAGGATACTGCTAAAATGAATTCAGTCTACAAAAGAACCTACTTACAAATTAGGTGTGTCTGATCTTAGAATATACGAGTAGTTAAAGTGTGTGGGACCCACATCAGATAGGACCATCAATAAATATTGAACTTACAAACAGGGGGACGGCATGAATAGTCACATGACTTTTTGACTCACGGGAGAGTATGAAGGGAATGAAAAACTTGAACTGACACTCACTTGAAGGTAGACACCAATGATCCTGCAAACTCTTTTTCACGAAGTTTTAAGAGTCAGTATTAAGTGAAGAATCTAGAAATATTCTTTAAACCCCTATGTACCGCTTCTCGAAGAAGTTCCCGGACAAATTTTCATTCTAATAGACTACATGTCGCTCTCTGTTTTCAAACAGCTTTCAGTCCACTTCAGCGTACGAGCTGAAAATTTTAGCTGTCTTATTCTTCTGAGCAGTAGGTCAAAACTGATAGTATCAAATGTTTTGCAGAAGTCTTTTATAAGGAATAGTGTGGTATCACGGTTGTCCACAGCATATTTCAGGTAATTAATTACCTTAATAATTCAGTGTTTCAGCTATGGTGTTGAGAAAAACCGAAATAATATTTGTCAACTAAGCTCAATTGGTAGTTTGGACGTGAACAGTATATTCCAGCGCATGCTGTGGTTATTGCGCTGTAATCGCAAGCTGTTTGTCGATTTTCATTGTTGGGGACTGATCGGACTATGAATCTTTACCATTATGTGAGGATGTCCCATTCGCAAGAGAGAGATTAAATACAGGGTTATTACAAATGATTGAAGCGATTTCACAGCTCTACAATAACTTTATTATTTGAGATATTTTCACAATGCTTTGCACACACATACAAAAACTCAAAAAGTTTTTTTAGGCATTCACAAATGTTCGATATGTGCCCCTTTAGTGATTCGGCAGACGTCAAGCCGATAATCAAGTTCCTCCCACACTCGGCGCAGCATGTCCCCATCAATGAGTTCGAAAGCATCGTTGATGCGAGCTCGCAGTTCTGGCACGTTTCTTGGTAGAGGAGGTTTAAACACTGAATCTTTCACATAACCCCACAGAAATAAATCGCATGGGGTTAAGTCGGGAGAGCGTGGAGGCCATGACATGAATTGCTGATCATGATCTCCACCACGACCGATCCATCGGTTTTCCAATCTCCTGTTTAAGAAATGCCGAACATCATGATGGAAGTGCGGTGGAGCACCATCCTGTTGAAAGATGAAGTCGGCGCTATCGGTCTCCAGTTGTGGCATGAGCCAATTTTCTAGCATGTCCAGATATACGTGTCCTGTAACGTTTTTTTCTTAGAAGAAAAAGGGGCTGTAAACTTTAAACCGTGAGATTGCACAAAACACGTTAACTTTTGTTGAATTGCGAATTTGCTGCACGAATGCGTGAGGATTCTCTACCGCCCAGATTCGCACATTGTGTCTGTTCACTTCACCATTAAGAAAAAATGTTGCTTCATCACTGAAAACAAGTTTCGCACTGAACGCATCCTCTTCCATGAGCTGTTGCAACCGCGCCGAAAATTCAAAGCGTTTGACTTTGTCATTGGGTGTCAGGGCTTGTAGCAATTGTAAACGGTAAGGCTTCTGCTTTAGCCTTTTCCGTAAGATTTTCCAAACCGTAGGCTGTGGTACGTTTAGCTCCCTGCTTGCTTTATTCGTCGACTTCCGCGGGCTACGCGTGAAACTTGCCCGCACGCGTTCAACCGTTTCTTCGCTCATTGCAGGCCGACCCGTTGATTTCCCCTTACAGAGGCATCCAGAAGCTTTAAACTGCGCTTAAACTGCGCATACCATCGCCGAATGGAGTTAGCAGTTGGTGGATCTTTGTTGAACTTCGTCCTGAAGTGTCGTTGCACTGTTATGACTGACTGATGTGAGTGCATTTCAAGCACGACATACGCTTTCTCGGCTCCTGTCGCCATTTTGTCACACTGCGCTCTCGAGCGCTCTGGCGGCAGAAACCTGAAGTGCGGCTTCAGCCGAACAAAACTTTATGAGTTTTTCTACGTATCTGTAGCGTGTCATGACCATGTGTCAATGAATGGAGCTACAGTGAATTTATGAAATCGCTTCAATCGTTTGTAATAGCCCTGTATATGTGTTAAGACAGGCCTGTAACATTCTGATCGTGCTTATGCTTATAAGGTCGTTTCCTATCATGTTTTAAGAGATTCTCATTTCCCTCTTTTTGTGTTTATTGTTACGTGTTTTGAGAGGCAAATGTGAGGGTTAGTTGTCCAGATCGTCCCTGGAGGAGGTGTCAGTATTCAGAGACATGCCACTAACGATCATTCGAAGCACAAAAACTGTATTAGGCATGGGCTCTAAAATGCATACCTTATGAGCTACGAGCTCCTCTTCATCTTTGATGCTGTGAAATAAATCTCCTGTACTGCAAGATCTATGCTTCCATATTTTAGGAGGTGGCAGAATGCATCGAAACAACAAATAAAGTCCAGTAGACTTGGGCTCTAAAGTGCATATCTTGACGGCTATGAGCAATTGTTCATCGTCTCTACTGTGAAACACATGTCTTCTATCAACCAAGTGCTCATAGGTCTTAAGATACGTATTTTAGAACCCATATTTACCTGACTTTTTGTCTTTTTTTTGTCTCATACTACCTCCTTCCAAAATATGAAAAGCAAGGAGCCTGCAGTACAAAAGATTTGTAGCACTGTATGAAAGCAGAAGAAGTGCTCATAGCTCTTAATGTATGCAATTAGAATTCTTTTGCTTCGAATGATCGCTCCTGTCATATCCCTGAATAGTGGCCATTCCTCCTGGGAAAGGCGGTATAATCTGTGGATTCCTGCAGCCGATTGTTCCTTACATTACTCTGTGTTCTACGCTATACTTTTTGGTGGCTGGATAGTAGGGTTTTTTTGCTGCCGGGAATGTATTTTCACTGAAAGAGAGGCAACTGTGGTAACGTTTTTGTTGTGGTCTTCAGTCCTGAGACTGGTTTGATGCAGCTCTCCATGCTACTCTATCCTGTGCAAGCTTCTTCATCTCCCAGTACTTACTGCAACCTACATCCTTCTGAATCTGCTTAGTGTATTCATCTCTTGGTCTCCCTCTACGATTTTTACCCTCCACGCTGTCCTCCAATGCTAAATTTTTGATCCCTTGATGCCTCAGAACATGTCCTACCAACTGGTCCCTTCTTGTTGTCAAGTTGTGCCACAGTCTCCTCTTCTCCCCAATTCTATTCAATACCTCCTCATTAGTTATGTGATCTATCCATCTAATCTTCAGCATTCTTCTGTAGCACCACATTTCGAAAGCTTCTATTCTCTTCTTGTCTAAACTATTTGTCGTCCACGTTTCACTTCCATACATGGGTACACTCCATACAAATTCTTTCAGAAACGACTTCCTGACACTTAAATCTATACTAGATGTTAACAAATTTCTCTTCTTCAGAAACGCTTTCCTTGCCATTGCCGGTCTACATTTTATATCCTCTCTACTTCGAGCATCATCAGTTATTTTGCTCCCCAAATAGCAAAACTCCTTTACTACTTTAAGTATCTCATTTTTTAATCTAATTCCCTCAGCATCATCGATTTAATTCGACTACATTTTTCCATTATCCTCGTTTTGCTTTCGTTGATGTTCATATTATATCCTCCTTTCAAGACACTGTCCATTCCGTTCAACTGCTCTTCCAAGTCCTATGCTGTCTCTGACAGAATCACAATGTCATCGGCGAACCTCAAAGTTTTTATTTCTTCTCCATCGATTTTAATACCTACTCCAAATTTTTATTTTGTCTCCTTTACTGCTTGCTCATTATACAGATCGAATAACATCGGGGAGAGGCTACAACCCTGTCTCACTCCCTTCCCAACCACTGCATCCCTTTCATGCCCCTCGACTCTTATAACTGCCACCTGGACTGTGGTAACAGACCAAATAAATCATAACTTCATTATTACTCCGTAACTAGCCACCGGAGAACATATGTTACTTGTTCCGAAATACTCAGGAAACGTTCCTGAACAACTTTTTTCAGTGGTGATGAGGATTGCTCTTTGTAACCGCACGATCAATATAGGCTTACATGAAATGTAAGACTTCGATGGAGTACGGAGATAAGATTATTAGGCAGTCGTTCTGAGTCGATGATAAGATTATTAGGCAGTCGTTCCGAGCCACTGCACCGCCTTGTTATGAATTGTGTATAGACGAGATCTTTCATTCCAGCAGCAATACTAAGCCACATCGGTGACGCCGCCGGCACGAACTTCATCAGAAGGTGATTGCGTTTTTCGCGCCGCCTCCCGCGGCAGGTTGAGTTGTGGCCGCCCATTGTCTGGTGCGCCACACACGGGAGCAATGCGACGTGTCGGGCGTACGCTACGCGGCCGCGGGCGCCCCTCCTGCGGCAGCACAATGCGGCCTCATAACGGCCCAGGCGGCCGCGCGAGTAATTAAAACCGAGCCCCATCCCAGCCACCGCCGGAAGCTCCGCGTGATATGAATGGCTGGCAGCGACGTGGTGCTCACCGGCTCGCAGACACCCAATGAAGAAGACCAGACCGGCCGGTCCAGTCAGAAACGACAGAACGGAGTGTGTGTTCACCAGACCTTCAGATACCAGCGGCGTCTGGCAACAGCCGCGGGCAGTAAGCGTAATAACCTTCTTAACACAGTAGCGGCACGCTGCCGTCATACAACTTCCGCAAGTGACTCACGTGCTGCAAACAACATCGTCCTCGCACCACACCAGCGACCCTATATTAATTACAAACTGTTCTTGCTGTTATTCTTGCTAATCAAAATACTATCTGGGTTTAAAATATACAGTGTGGTATCAGTACATAAGTGCAAATATTTCTGTTGGTGACTTGAGAACGGTGTACTCAACAACATTAAGCTATTATTTACGTCATTTGTAAACTAATGATTATTGCTATTACAAGTCTTATGTTTCAGGTTCGTGGTACCCCAGGTACGTGCGCCAAGAGCAAGCCATTAATACTTATTTTCTCCTGGGCAGCAGGTCAGGAGCTGAAGTGTAGACAAAATGGTTGGTCTGTATTGGCAGGGGTAGCCCACTTACAAGGGAACACTCCCACGTGTCAACAAGCGATGTTCATGAAATTTGGCGGGTATGTAGAAGGGGGGGAAAGATAGCGCAATAAGTATTTTTTGTGTAGTACTTCAATTGTAAGGGGTAAAACACATCCCGAAAGGTAATTTTGCATATTACGTTTGGAGGGAATACATTCGAAACAATTATGTATAAAAATGTTTCTCATATAAAAGTTGATATGTAATAATTTGAAATTTTTCGACATATCCCACCACCATGAATTAAGTTTGAAATATGAAAACTTTTCTTACAACATAAATTAAAGAAGTTTTCAAGCTCCATACATCCATGTGTAATAAAATTGGTCTCTGTTATACCATATTTTGTAAATAAGCTGTACATAATGTGCTGTCAGAGCATTTTCTACATGCCTAATTAAAATATCCAAACATTCATTATTGTTCCATTGATTAACTTTACTTATATTTGTTGTATGTTTTAAATTGATATTTTACGTTTTACATTCATGTTTTTTGTCTTTCAATCTACCGTTCCATGTGCGTGTGTTTCGTTAGCTGAAAATAATAATTAACTCGGTACTGCTATAGAAAATCATTACAACAGTGATAATCCGTAAAGATTGCTTAAAACATAACGTTTACCTTACACAATGCACATAAAATGCACGAAATTTCTTCACATAATATAGACGACAGAGAACACAATATAAAAGAAAAGTCAGCAGGAATTCAAATTGTCATGCGTGACCCTCTCAATATCTTAATTTGTATCAGGCATAGTTCAGTGCATTGGTAAACCTTGGTGAAGGCGCGCGCGAAAGGTAGATTTATTTTGTTCATGTTTGCATATAGGCAATGCGAGTGTTATAAACACAAAAATTCACCATACGGCATGTTAAAGAATAAGTAAAGACGGTTCGGTTGATATGCAGGTATGCTCAGGTGTGCGGAGAAGATACACCGCCGAGCAAATTTGTTTAACTAAAATCCAATAAGTAACTAATAACTTTCACAATTTTTGCCACACAAAGAGAGATTGAGCTATTAATTTGTAACGCTGATCGATGCACATCGTATTCACATTCGCATTCACATGTTTCCTAATTAACTTGTGAATAAAGCTGTCTTATTCAAGACAGAGAACCTAATATGAAGGCAGTATGTGTTCGGTGAGGTTTCGGGATTGCAGCCGGATCATGTTGACTTCTTGCCACAGTATTTCGGTGGCAATCGTCCAGCCAACTTCAGTTGGGTGTCCGTCACTGGACACTGCAAGTTTTTTTTATCATCTATTCGGTTTCGATTTCCCCAGAGGGGGAGGGGGGACTGGTAGCAGCTTAGTACGCCTCTCTTCAGCCTACAGAATATTTAAAAACACAAAAAGATAAACAATAAAAACAGGCGATAAAAACGGTGACTTTTTAAAATGTAAAATAGTGGAAAGTTGTGGAACTTAAAATATAAAAACAAAGGGCTGGTGATGCTAATTAAGACAAACAGTAAGGAGACAGGTACAATAGTACACAGACAATTAAAAAACACGCCACAGTCTTGTTTCTGTTCGCAAGAGATAAAAAATGACATGTAGCGACAGTATGATTTCTGTTCGCAACACTTCAAGAGGAAAAGCAAAGGGGGAAGGAGCTGATGGAGGGAGAGGACACACAAAGATGGGAGCAGAGCGGACGCGAGAGGGAGTGGGAAAGGTAAAGGAGGGGAATGGAAATGGACTCTGGGGAGAGAAGGGAGTCAGAGGGTAGGAGGGGAAAAACAGGATGGAAGGGGGGAAGAGGGAGCCCAGGATAAGAACAGAGTTAAGGATGGCAAGGTGAGGATCAGAGTTGATAGGAGGGATAAATGGAGGGAGAGAGGCCATCATCTGGGAGGGGGAGTTGACGGAAGCCACCTTGGGAAAGGAGATGAAGGGTGCAGAGATGGAGAGTAGGTGGGACACACAGTTAAGGAGCGGCAGTGTGTGGGGGTTGGAATGAAGAGGAAGAACCAGGAGATGGGTAGTATCAAGTCTGCAGGAGGTGCAGACAACTTGTATATGTTCGAAAAAAAGGAGCAGATGGGGGAAAGGAATAAGGCCATAGAGGATCCATGTGGGGGACAGGAGGTGTATACGGAAGGCGAGGCAGAGTGCATGGCACTCAAGGATCTGGAGGGACTTATAGAATTTGTGGTAGTGGAGTGCAGACATCCAGGTGGCAATAGAACAGCAGAGGATGGGATAGATCAAGGATTTGAGGTGTGGAGGATGGTAGAGGGGTTCAACCCCCATGTACGGACAGAGAGGAGTTTAAGAAGACAGAAGCAGTTGTGGGCTTTGAATTGAATAGAGCAGATATGAGGGGTCCAGGTAAGGTGACAGTCAATGATGAGTCCAAGGTAGGTGAGTGTGGGGAAGAGGTGGACAGGACAGGTGCAGGGAAAAATCAAGGAGCTGGAAGGAGCGACCTATAAAGATTGCCTGGGTCTTGGAAGGATTGACTTTTAGAAGCCACAAATTACACCATGTGGAAAAAGGTCAAGGTGATTCTGGAGAATGTGTTGAGACTGTTGAAGGGTAGGAGTGAGGTCCAGGATGGCGGTGTCATTGGGATACTGCAGGAGGTGGGCTGTAGGGGGTTGGGGCATATCTGCTGTGTACAGGAGGTAGAGGAGAAGAGAGACGACAGAACCCTGTGGCACACATGCAGAGGGGTAGAAGGTGTGGGAATCAGTGTTATGGATGGTAACATAGAAGGGGCGGTGGGAAAGTAAGGAGACAATTAGATGGACATAGTTGATAGGATTGGCGTAGGTCTGGAGTTTAAACATGAGACTGGTATGCCATACCTCTTTGAAGGCCTCTTTGAAGTGTAAGGATACAAAAACGGCAGAGCGATGGGAGTTAAGCTGCAGGGTGACAAGGTGGGTGAGGTGTAGGCAGAGAAGGAATGTCGAAAGCCACATTGGGTGTTGGGGTGGAGGAGGTGTTGGTGGAGGTGGTGATGGATGCAATGGGTAAGGATGGTTTCTAAGAGCTTGCTGAACACCGAGCTGAGACGTATAGGACGACAGGAAGAAGCATCAGATGGAGGCATGTTAGGCTCAGGGAACATCAGGATGTGGGAGGTTTTCCACAGGTCAGTGTAGAAGCCAGTTGTAGAAGGAGGCAAGGACTGAAAGGAAGGAGGATGGGCTGGCTTTTGAGGTGGTGGTAGGTAATGTGGTCGTGGGCAGAGGCAATGTAGCGTTTAGCTCAGTGTGTGTGGATGATGTCCTGTGTAGTGATATGAGCGCTAAGTTCCAATGGTGGTGTGTGGCCCAAGCTAGGAGCAAGTGGGGGGAGGACTCTGGCATGGCAGCCTGAGATGTGTGCTGGCTGGGAAAAAATAGCTCTAAGTACTATGGGACTTAACATATGAGGTCATCAGCCCACTAGACTTAAAACTACTTAAACCTAACTAACCTAAGGACAGAACACACACCAATACCTAAGGCAGGATTCGAACCTGCGACCATAGCAGCAGCACGGTTCTGAAGTGCCTAGAACTGCTTGGCCACATCGGCCGGTGCTGGCTGGGAGACTGATGTAGGTGGTGGAGAGAGTAGTGGGAATTCTAAAGATGGTAATGGCGTGACACCTAATGGTGAGGGAGAATTGGGGGAAGTGATGACTGAAAATGGCGCAGGAGTAGGGCAAGCAGGGAAGGAAGGGTGAACAGGTATGGGGTCTGCTGATGAGCTCCATGTGATGGTTGGAGCAGTGGATGGAGAGGTGAAAACGAAGGAGGCGGTAGGTTGGGCCATGGTAGTGATGAGAAAGTGGGGATGAAGATGGTGACGGTGGTGATTGCGCAGCAGCAGTGACCTCGGCAGTAATGCTGATGGCGGCAGTGGCGGTGATGGCTGCAGGGACGAGAAATGGCGGCGGCAGCAAAGAAAGCGATATTGGTGAAGGATTGCGGCGATGGCGGCAGCAGCAGGTTGACGAGGTAGTCCTCAGAGCAGAGGGTGGGCACAGTGGCGACTCGACGAGGGTGGGCACTAGCCCTTCAGGCAAGTGGTGAAGGCGGTCTGGTGAAGTACTCTAGGCTGGGTCTGGATGATGATGGCAACAAGGGTGGCTCGGTATCCCCAGCTGGAGAAGGCAGTGACAGCAGCAATGGGATGGGACAGAGCCCCACCTGGGCAGTGGTGAACATTGGTCAGTGGTGAGCATTGGGCAGCAGAAAGTACCAGGCGGCAGAGAGCATTGATCAGCAGTGGTAGAAACTGGCGGTGGCGGCTAGTGGCGGCAGCCAATGGACAGATGGCAGTGACAGGTGTGGAGGCGAGGGTCTCTTCCAAATCCGTCGATTGCACCCTGTAGCCCAGGCAGCATAAATCTCCGATTTGGAATTGAGGGGATCAAACCCTCGAGATGAATGGAAACTGCAAGGGTTTTCTTCTTCTTTATTGAGGTCCGATTCCCCCAGAGGGGGTCGGGCTGGCAGCAGCTTTGCAGGTTGCTCTTTATAATTATAAATATATAAGAAGACAATAAAAAATATGAAACAGACGATATAAACGGTGACTTGTTAAAGCTGTAAAATGGCAGATAGCGGTGGAAGTTAAAATATAAAAACAGAAGGGTTGGTGTTGCTAATTAAGACACACAGTAACTAGACAGGTACAATACTAAAACAACAATTAAAAGACATGGCGACAGTCTGGCTTCTGTTCACAAGAAATTAAAAAAATGCACACTTAACTCTCACTTAACTCTCACTTAACCACTGCACTAAAAATTAGACACGTAAATGTCACACCACAGCCTAAGGCAAGTGGTGGGGGGAAGGTCCAAACGGATGAGAGGAGAAAAATGGGGGGGAAAGGGGGAGGAGAGTAAAAAGCAAGGGGGGAGGGGCTGATGAAGGGAGAGGACACATAAAAGGGGTGAGGGCAGGGTAGATGCAAGAAGGAGAAGGGAAGGGAATTGGGGAGAGAAGGTAGTCAGAGAGAGGGTAGGCAGGGAAAAACAGGATGGAAGGGGGGAAGAGAGAGCCTAGGGAAAGGACAGTAGGGAGGGGACGTGAGGATCAGAGTTGATAGGAGGGATAAATGAACGGAGAGAGGGCATTGTCCAGGAGGATGATTTGATGGAAGCCACCTTGGGAAAGGAGATGAAGGGTGTATAGTTGGAGGGTAGGTGCGATACAAACGTGAAGGCACAGCAGCAGGTGGGGTTTGAGAGGAGAGGAGCAACCAAGGGATGGGGGGATCAAGTTGGTGGGAGGTGTAGTGGACTCCGATATGTTCGAGAAAAAGGAGCAGATGGGGAAAGGAATCAGGTCATAGAGAAGCCATGTGGGGGATGGGAGCCATGTACGGAAGCTATAGTGGAGTTCATGACACTCAATGACCTGGAGGGACTTATACAATTTAGGGTGGGGGGGGCAGGCAGAGAACCAGGTGGATAGGCATAGTAGAGAATGGGATGGATCCAGGATTTGCAGGTGTGATGGATGGTAGAGAGATTCAACCTCAATGTCAAGCCAGAGAGGAGTTTAAGGAGATGGAGGCAGTTGTGGGCCTTCACGTGGACAGAGTGGAGATGAGGGTTCCAGGTAATGTGACAGTCAATGGTGAGTCCAAGGTAAGTGAGGACAGGGGAGAGGCGGACAGGACAGGTGCAGATGGTAAGGGAAAAATCAAGCAGCTGGAAGGAATGAGAGGTACAACCTACGATGATTGCCTGATTGATTCTGAAGAAGGCGTTGGAATCATTGACGATTAAGAGCGAGGGCAAGGAAGGTAGTGTCATCGGCATACTGCAGGAGGGGGACTGTAGGGGGTGGCGTGGTACATATCTGCTGTATAGAAGAGGCAGAGCAGAGAAGAGAGGACAGAGTCCTGGAATACACATGCAGAGGGGTATAAGGTGTGGGAATTGGTGTTACAGACAGTAACATAGGAGGGACGGTAGGACAGGAAGGAGACAACCACACGGACATAGTTGATAGGAAGGGCATAGGTCTAGAGCTTATACAGGAGACCAGGATGCTGGTCACAGTCATAGGCCTTTTCGAGGTCTTGAGTTACGAAAGTGGCAGAGTGACGGGAGTTAAGGTGCAGGGAGACGAGATAGGTGGAGTGTGGGAGTTGCTCATCCACAGAGAAAGAAGGTTGAAAGTCACAATAGGTGATGGGCAGGAGATGGTGTTGATGGTGTTGGTGATGGATGCACCTTGTAAAGATGGATTCAAAGACCTTGATGAACACTGCAGTAAGACATACAGGGTGATAGGAAGAGGCATCAGATGGAGACTTGTCAGGTTTGGGGAGCATCAGGATACGGGAGGTTTTCCACAGGTAGGGGTAGAAGCTGGTGGCAAGGATTACATTTTAGAGCATGGCAAGGACTGCAAGGAAGGAGGGAGGGTAGTGTTTGAGTTGGCAGTAGGTAATGCGGTCATGGCCAGGGGTAGTGTTGCGTTTAGTGCGGAGTGTGAGGAAGATGTTCTGTGTATTGATGTGAATGTTAAGTTCCAAAGGTGGCGTGTGGCCGACGTACTAGAAGCTAGGAGTCAGGGGAGCAACTGAGTTATCTGTACATTTGATGATGTCGGGGAACAGCGGATAATCAAATTGTGGATCATCTAGAATGGAAAACGCTGAGTGTTTGTATTGGTGAAGTCGAGCCGCTGTATCATGGAATTAAATATATTGGTTCACTAAAACTCAAGTGCACCAGCGGAATTTTCTGCCTTGTGACTGTTAGTGTTCTGGTTACCTGCCCTGGCCACTAACGTAGTTTCAGTCACTGTCCTTTCCTCACCAGTTGTCGTTGTCCAACACTGTGTCAAGTTTTCACAGCTTAATACATGTTTCATTGTGGATAGTCACGTCTGTAACAGTTTGGTCTTTGAGTTTTAATGTACCGATTGGTGGCTAGCAAGTGGTTTGGTCGGTCAGTCAATGACTGACTCTTGGTAGGGCTACCGACGGATCAAGTGTAGTTGGGCCCACCACCTGTCACACGTAAGTGAACGTTAATGTTTCAGGGGCAGCCCCCCCCCCCCCCCACCACTGGGAGGCGTATGAGTGCCATTGTCTATACTGTCCTTTTTATGGGTGTTTAATGGTCTGTTGTAATCTATTACAGCCAATGCATTAAAAAAAATTATTGTGTTTTATGTAAATAAAGAGCCTTCAGCCCGTATAAGTAAGTCTGAATTCTGTTAAGTGTATATTTTCTGAAAGTTATTGTTGTTGTGCTATCTTTTCATTTAGTGCGCTGTCAGCCACTTAAAACTTAAAGGTTTAAGGTATTCTGAATTTTTGGAAAATCAATTGTCGGCCTTCAGCTGCTTCAAACCTTATTCTTAAATTTAGTTATTGTCGTTGCATTGCTTTTTCATTTAGTGTGCTTTTTGCCACTTAAAACTTAAAGGTTTATGGTACTTTTTGAATTTTTGGAAAATCAACTGTGGGCCTTCAGCTGCTAAAAGCCTTATTCTTAAAATTTCCCCTAGGCGAAAAGAATCTGGCCTTCTGCCTTAAAAGGTTATGGTAATGTATTTTAAAATTTTTAATATTAATTTTGGCCTTAAGCCATTTGTGTTATATATGTATATATATATATATATATATATATATATATATATATATATATTATTTGCAATTTTAACTGTGTGTCTTCAGTCACTTGAACTTTATCTTGGTGATTTTTAAGATTTCTTGTTTGGAGGTCTTCAGCCATGAAAGAATTGGATTTTGAAACTTGTAGTTGTGAAGGTTCAGTTATGGGCTGTTTTGCAATTTTAACTGTGTGTCTTCAGTCATTTGAACTTTATCTTGGTGATTTTTAAGATTTCTTGTTTGGAGGTCTTCAGCCATGAAAGAATTGGATTTTGAAACTTGTAGTTGTGAAGGTTCAGTTATGGGCTGTTTTGGTTTAAATCTGTTATTAAATTACAATAAATTATAATTTTGAAGTGAAAATGACTGCCACCTTATTTGGCCCTTTCCACCATCCTTATCACCTGTTCTGCCCAGTGGGTTTAGTGGGAATATGAAGGGGAACTCTTACAATCGGCAGTGACATGTACATTATATTTAAGGCAGCATTGGCAATGGTAGGATTGGAGGAGGGGACAGGAGGGGTCAACTTTGTGGCGTCTATTATGAATGGGGGCTTCCTCAGTAAGGAGACAGTCGATGGAGGAGGAGAATTCCATGAGTAGTCTCATAAGATAAGTCAGCCCAGCATCCTTAAAGATGTGATAGGCCAAACAGATTTCAATGTCGGTGTGGGAATTGAGTTCAGCCAACACCTCAGTCTCTGTGAACATGGCAGTGAAGGTCAGCAGACATCAGGGAGGTTGAGGTTGTCAAGGAGAGGAGGGGTGTGGTGGGGCGTAAGGGTGGCTTGTGGGCCAATTGGATACATGGAATTTTGGAGAGGAGACACATTGGGGGATTTGATGAAGACAAAGTCCTTGCAAGGAATGGGAAGGAAGACGGGGGTGTTGGGGATGTATTTACAGATGGCCAAGGTGGGCATGCAGATGTCGAGGAATTGAGGGTGAGGATAGGAGAGGATGAAGATGTGGGTCAAAGGAGTTGAGGGGGTGGGGTATGGGTTTGCATCCATGGGTGTGTGTGGCTCATGGGGATCAGGGTATTTTTTGTGGATAAGGGGGGGGGCAGGGCCAACATTAGGGCATTTGATAGGGCATGTGGCATGTGGGGAAGGGGGCTAGGGGATGGGTTGAAGGGCCAAGTGTCGGGGGGCAGGTCCTCCCTGATGGGCAAGTGATACAGGGGGTGGGAGTGTGGGTGTGGGAGAGACTGTGCCGTGGTGGAGTGAGATTTGTGCTGGCTGGGAGCCTGACGTAGGTTGTGGACAGAATGGTAGGAATTCTGAAGATGATAATGGGGTGACAGCTAAGGGTGAGGGAGAGTCAGGGGAGGTGATGGCTGAAAACTGAGCAAGGGTGGGCAGACAGGGAGGGAAGGGAGAAGGGGGATGGTGTCTGTTGATAAGTTCAATATGATGATGTTTGGAGCAACAGAAGGGGAGTTAAAAATGATGGAGGTGGTAGGGTGGGCAATCGTGGTGGTGGTGAGCAAGTGGGGGACGGGGGGGGGGATGAAAATGGTGATGGTGGTGACGGCGGCAGGGACGAGAAACGGTGGCAGTGGTGAGGACAATGGTTGTAGCGAAGGACTGCAGCAATAGTGGCAGCAGCAGTGGGGACGAGGTAGTCCTGAGTGAGGGCGATGGGGGCAGTGGCGGCTCGACCAGAGCGAGGCGGCAGCCCCTACGGCAGGCGGTGAAGGCGGTCCGGTGAATCCCTCCAGGCAGCGGCTGGACGTTGATGGCAACAGGGGCGGCTCGGTATCCCCGGTTGGGGACGGCGGCGATGGTAGCAAGGGGCGCGGGGCAGAGCCCCACCAGGGTGGTGGCAGCGGCGGCGAGCTCCAACAGCGGCTGGAGCACCGTGGGCTGTGGCGACGGCGGCGAACGAACGAACGGCAATGGCTGCGGTTGGGGGCTCTTCCAAAAGCGTCGATTGCACCCTGAGAGTGGTACATGCATCGTAATCCTCCGTTTTGGATGTGAGGGCATCCAATCCTCGAGATGTTTGAGGACTGCAAGGTCCTGGTGTCAGCTTTATAGCAAAAAATTGGCGAAAATAGTCATGCGGATTGGCTGCCGTCACAGGAGCGTCCTCTATCGAAATCCGCGCCCTCTGGAAAACATGTTCTAACTGTGGCGCGCAGGCGCATGCGTAAAGGTGAAAACTACATGTCCGCCCTCTGTCGGAATGCGCACTCGCGTCGCTAAAAACAGACGTCAGATGTCACCTGAAGTGTCTTTACGAATAAACTGTCGTCTCTTAGAAGAAATTTGAGAGGTCACTGGGTCCCAAGACTTGTCCAGTAGAAAACCGCTGTCACGATTTATAAGATTTTGTTCCGGGCGTATCTCCACAGATTCTTTAATTGCTGAATCCCAAAAAGTAATCGCTGGGGCCAAGAGTTTCGTGGCAGAAAAATCCATGACGTGTCCTGTGGTAATACAATGCTCAGCTACGGCCAACTTACTGGGCTGTGAAAGGCGAGTTGGCGCTCATGTTCAACGCACCTTTCAGGTTCTGTGAGTGTCGTCTAACCGTTGTAAGCTTTGCCACACTGGCAAGGAATTTTGTAGATCCTGACCTTACGCAAACCCAGATTCGTCTTTCACCGAACCGAGAAGGGTACTTATCTTCACCGGTGGCCGGAAGATTAACTTGATGTTTCTTAGGATTCTGCCTATTTTAGATGAAAGGTTGCCGACGTATGGAAGGAACACCCTGGACTTGAACTGCTCCATATCTTCTTGATGTAGTGGGTGGTCCCGTTTCATCCTTTAGTGCTGTTCTTATTTGATGTGGGGAGTAACCTTACCATCGAACAGCGACTCTAGATGTTCCAGTTTCTTTATAAGGCTGTCTCCATCAGAAACAACACTAGCCCGGTGCACCAACGTTCTAAGTACGTCGGTAGTTTGTGGAGGGTGAACAAAAAATGACAACTGATCAAAGGACTAGCTGCTACTGGGATTTGAAACTAATCTACGGCGAAAGTCGAAAATTTGTGCGGACTGGGACTCGAATCGGATTTTTCGTTTTTTCCAAACTATCATATTGACAGCGCTAGCCATCCAGGCACGGTCGCTGTTACGTTCGAAAGAACAAACAGCACATACTTATAACTAGGGCGTGATGGCAGTCGTAGTTTCCGTGTAGATGCAGCCGAACTCCTACAGGAATCAGCGGTCGCTGCCAGCAGTGAGGATAATGGAGGGGGGCATTATGTCTGCAGTTTGTGTAAGTTGGAAATTTCGGTCGGTCAGAGACGGTGTCCAGATGACCGGGGTTATCAAGGCGATCATTCGAGGGAAACGGAAGAATCCGGGTACGAATGCGAGCCCAGCACAAATTTCCAGCATTCCACATTGATCCCCAGTAGCAGCTAATGTCGTTATTCCTTTCATTAACACTCTTAAGATAAACGGAGCGTGTATTCTACCGCAGCAACGAATGATTTTTGCAGGTAAGAACGGCCAGTGAAAGGGCCTCAGACCATTGCGCAAAATCTCCATACAGGCTCCCGCTGCAAATCGACTCCAGATCACCACCATAAATTGAGGGATATAATACTCACTCGTGGCGGTTACATGTTAGAAAAACCATTAGACGACCGGTGGTCAGAGATACCGAGACAAGCACCAGCACACATCGTGTGTTATTATATAACGTCCATGAATCGGAGTCAGCTGAAGATAGTTGAAATCTTGGAAAGCGTGTTTGCAAAACCAATGTTGTATAAAAAGTTGCTGGTTCCTGTGTCTTTCCACGTCATTTAATCCACAGCCTCTGATCTCAATCAATATTATTTTTGACAAATTAACACACAGTCTCATTGATAACTCCGCTATCTCCGTGCGAGAAATTTTCTCCTTGCCATCTTTTATGCCGAATTCCAGAAGGGAGGTATGGGCTGCACAAGCTATAGGTAAACAAACACAATTGGTGCGTTTAACAACGGCTAAAATGCAATCCGATACTATACTGAAACACAATGTGATGGTTCTTTATTTACGTGACCATTACGGCACTCCAACCCCAGTTCTCGACACCAGTAATATCGATCTACTTTTTCGTGAAGTAACAGACATGTTTTTGTGACAATATTCACATTTGGTTTTATTAATGTATAGGTACTCCGATGTATCGATATATTACAGTGATATGGTTCTTGTGTTTATTCATTTCTGTGAGACTCATAATCTTTGACTTACTTGTATCCGTTTTGGCGTGAACGCACACAGAGCAGTCTTTGTTTCACTTTGCAGAAGTTATGTTGTTATTTCGCTTTGTAAATGAACAGTCAAGTCTTGTGTTTGGTGAAAGTGGAAATTAAATATGTGAAGATTGATACAAAACTGTTTTCTTGATGATGTGACAATTAAAAAGAAGTATATGTGAATTTACAAGAAGTTTATTAAAAATGTGGATCGTGAACACCAAGTCAAAAAATAATTTCTACCATGCCAATGTTCTGATGTGGGATTGTTTGATCACTAAGAATTTCCTGAAAAACGCATTTTTTAGGTCTTCAACAAATATTGCTAAAATACAGATCCGAACCTTCTAGCAGTTAAAGTGGAATCACCCTAGAATCAACTAGATGAGCCATAACGACTTCGACGAAATCTACGTGGGAATCCATTCAAATTAATTTTCTTCTTTACAGTGACCTCATTATTTCGATTCTGACGATACCATCCACAGTCAACAGTTTTGTTGTTGCCCGATAAAGCGAACATACGCTGCGTGAGCAACATTATTAATCTGATTTCTAATCTACTTTGCAAGTGGTGGTATTGTTAGAACCTGTATGACAGATGTATTCTTCACTATTAGTAACTCGGTTTTCTTTTGAACGCCAACTAGTGTGGCGCGAAACGAAGTGCAGCTCTGTTCCTGGAAGAGGCGTTCTTCCATTTTCATTCTGCAGTGGAAAACCGAAATGGCCTCTTTCTTAAGAGGTGGAGTCGTAGAGACTGTTAGGTTAAATGGTCGCAGGGTGGACGCTGGTCCAGTAACGAGGGACGCCAGAATGAGCTGACCTGCTGCGGCACATTACAAGTCCCACCGCTTCCTGCGTAACGACCCCCGACCCCATGCCCACCTCCCCTGTCACCACCTGTCGCAGGACAAACGCTTGGCAGCTCTGCTGCACAGTGGACAGGATACCCATCTCTGCCAGTATTCACAGCTACAAATGCGATAGGAATGTTGTAAAGTTTTAATATCTACTCGAAAACATAAAGTTACGTAATTAGTATTTCGTTTGGTTGCAGGTACATGTCTGCAGCACTGGTACGTATTGAATACCTAGGAGGACGGCGCTGCAGACAATCATGCCGAGTTTTAGAAAGTGTACAATGCTCCATCATATGACACTCTAATGAGGTGCTACAGGCGCGCCCAGTGTGCTCAAGCCATCTGGATATCGAAGAACGGGTAGACCATCTCTTTGTGAAGAACCGGGAATCGCAAGAGAACTAGAGGCCCATGTGTTCGAAGAGCTCCGTACTACAGTCGAGGCGATGTTAGACAAAGTGCAAATCAGTCGTACATGAGCCTGAACATCTCGCACGACATTTTGAACCTGACAAAGATTTCCGCCCGTTCGTGTCCCCTACTGCTCAAACGCTATTGAAAAGCCGTCGAACCAAAGCAATGGAGGGAAATGTTGCAGGTGTGTCAGTATGAACCAAATGACACCTCTTTAGCTGTCTAATCGTCGATAAGAGATGGGTGTGTCACTATGATTCCGAGACAAAGTGAACGTGTGGATTTATCATCGCAATCCCCCCCCCCCCCCCCCCCCCAAATTCTCCTGTCCTGGCATCACCTGACTTCTTACTCTGTCCTCGGAGGAAAAACTCATTGCACGCAGGCACTTACAGAATGACGACGAGGTTATTTTCAAGGTGGAACGTTTCGTGATCCAGCCAAAATGTTGACTTCTGCAGCCACTTTTTCACCACGGCGTCCATCGCTGGGAGAAACAGTCTCATTGAAGGATAATTGACTCCGTCGTCAAGTTTAATGGTTTCACACTAATTTTTTTCCGTGTGATGATTGAAAATCACTGTCTCGCAAGCCACTGGTAGGCTAAGCCTTTCTGCTGTAATATCTGGCCGGCCGTAGCGGCCGAGCGGTTCTAGCCGCTTCAGTCTGGAACCGTGTGACTGCTACGGTCGCAGGTTCGAATCCTGCCTCGGGTATGGATGTGTGTGATGTCCTTAGGTTAGTTAGGTTTAAGTAGTTCTATGTTCTAGGGGACTGATGACCTCTGATGTTAAGTCCCACAGTGCTCAGAGCCATTTGAACCATTTTTTTTTTTTTTGGTAATATCTGCCCTGGTTCGACACAATACCTTTTCGCAGTCTCCAGTGAATGATGACGTCCGACACTCATTTTGTTATATTTTTCAGCTGATCAGTCGTCCGCCCCGCTAGCTGAGTGGTCAGCGCGACGGGATGTCATGCAAACGGGCCCGGGTTCGATTTCCGGCTGGGTCGAAGACTTTTCTCCGCTGAGGGACTGGGTGTTGAGTTGTCCTAATCATCATCATCATCATCTCATCCCCATCGACAAGCAAGTCGTAAAAGTGGCGTCAACTCAAAAAACTTGTGCCAGGTGAACGGTCTACCCGACGCGAGGCCCTAGCGGGCCCAGCCACACGACATTTCGCTTGATCTGTCGCAAAGGCAGTGCAACTTGTTTAGTCATGTGTTATCGTTTCTGACCGCAAGATAAAGCAAATTGTCTGCCGTAAATAAGAATCGAGGCTCCTAAACGTGTGTAAATTAATGTAGCCTTTTGGCACGGTTTGAAAATAACGGACAGAAGGAGTGAATGTGACGATAATAATACAAAATGGCTTTGGAATGATACTCAGTTTTTAGGTGAGAGTAGTAATTAGTGTTATTAAGAAGTAACTACACAATACTGGCAAGAGAGAATCGTGGAGAACATTTAACCTTTCGTCGGCATACAAATGAATTTTATCAGCCGGGAGGGGAGTATCTGGCTTCATTTTAATGGACTTATTCGTGTGTTTTACTAAAATTATAAAACGACATTAACAAAAATCTAAATCAGACCGGTAGAACGATATGTTAAACCCTTTTTCTCCAAAACGAGTGTAAGACAAAAGGCTTCTTTGGTCATTTCAGTTGAGACAGGAAAGGGCTCTATATCAAAAAGCGTTATATCCCATAAGAACAGCGATGCTGCGGAACCTTTGAATAGCGTCTTGCAGATGGCAGGCTGAAAGCTGCTCATCTTAATTTTCTACTAAAATGCCCCTTGCACACGAAAGCAAGCAGAATTCAGTTAAGGCTGGCTGGACAAACGGGCAACTTGGAATCACAATAGTCTGTTTTCATTACTTTACGTGGTTTACACGTTTTCATTTACGCCCTGTAGCAGTTCTAGCTGAAGTAGTGACGGATTTAACAAATTATTCAAGGATAGATTGAGTCGTACGTCGTTCAAGTTTTTAATTTAAATCATTATCACCTTGGAGGAAATGGAAAACGTTACACTAAGGACATTTTAACCGAACAATACTCCAGTACTTCCATGCCTGTGGCATACGTTGACTGAAATTTTATCCTTAAGAGAGCTTCTTTTTAATATTTTCAACGTAGAAAAAAGACATTACTACAGATAAATGCCAGGAGTTAGTGATGGTTGTTGACTCTGCCTACCGTTGTTGTAACTTTTCAGCTGCAGATCATAACACATCAGGTCCAGATAACGTCCACGGTGCGTCGCAGCACGTTTCCTTTTACCGCCCTGCCAGTGTCCAGCAATGTTCATTTGTCTAACTAAAAGCTGTAGTAGAAAATGCTAGACCATTACAGTCTATTGCAGTTGGCAACATACATAGAATTGTCCGGTAAACGGGATGTGGCTAGCTACTGAAATAAAAGTTTTAAACTGTCAATGTAAATTTTCAGGTGTATTTTTACGATAAAGATCACAGTTAATACTGCCAAGTCCACACTAAGTGGCAACACAGTGTAAAGTTCACACGCACACCACAATCAGACACTTCGCCAGATTATGGTATTTACACCTGTTACCGAAGTTAATAGAGTTCACCGGATTGTTTAGTTATGAAAATGCTCGCTCAAATGTTGTGCACTCTGCTCTACACGTAATACCTGTTCCAGTCTTGGATCGCACAACACGCCACACGGTTTTAACTAACAGTCAAAAGCAATAATTTTGATATTTCGTCCGAAATTCCACACGACTTACACTATACCGTTCACTTAAATACACTTTGTACTACTTCGCGAACTCGTAATTATCATTTTCCGCGATTTTACAGTACTTTCGTCGGAGCTGCTTTCAATGAGATGTTACTAATTCGAACCCTCAGCCCCGACCGACGTAGATCACACAAAGGCTTTGTTCCCAGCATAGATTGGCGCGAGCCTGCATTTTTTTGATTGGCTGGTATCACAAACAGCAAATCAGGTTGCAGTATTATCCCACGCCAACCCGCGCTTTACTTCAATGACCAAACATAGTAAAACATTTCTTTCTATGGCAAATGCTAAATCAATAAATTTAGAAAAGTATCAAATATAAAATTACTCCTTCTGAAATTACCGATTAATTTGTGTTCTACTCACGATTTATTAGTACTGCACATTTAATTATAGTAAATCCCCTGTATAGTTTAACTGGTACTTCGTGAATAAACAAAACAATTTTCATTTACTTCTGCTCTTCATCACTCATACAACACTCACACTGCTAATTACTACACATATAAAACAACTATAATTATGGAAATACATTAAATATTAATCAAACATAACTTTACAATATTGTTTTGACTACGACTGCTAGCACTGTCCGTCAACTGCTGACCTCTGCCGCCTACTAGTACAACTACGTGCAGCTCTGTAACTCAGGTCCATGTCAGCTGGTGACATCTGTCGATGACTCATGCCTATAACGGCATCGTCCTAACAAGTGACAGGAGCGATGCAAAGGCGCTATGATCATCTTTCGGACTTAGTCGAAACACTGACATGCCAGACATGAGCGTATCATACCGACACATGGCACAGACAGATGACTATTGCAGCGACGGTAGAATTAATCGTGACAAGATGGACTCAGGACGAGTGTCTGCCAAGGAAGAATTTGGGCGGTTCCTTACACAAGACAATGATAAATGTCATCAAATCACGAGCTCTCCAATGGCGGGTGCTGACGTTGATCCACTAGGGTCATTGGGGTACAGTCGTAACAACAGATTGGCCCGACAGCACTTTTTTTTTTTTTTTTTTTTTTTTTTTTTTTTTTTTTTTTTTTTTTTTTTTTTTTTTTTTTGAAGAGCGCGGACAATGTAGTAGACAGTGCGCCTCAGCTCACATCGGAAGAATGTGAGGCTCGTTTCCAGCAGCTGAAGCCAGCACACCAACTGGATAACGCCGATATAGACGCTATGTGGAGTGGAACTGACAGCAGCCTTCGCCCTTAGTACGCTCGTACTTGGCCTCTCTTCGCGCTTAGCCTCCAGGAGTTTGGTATTTCGGTCTGTTACCGTGATTGTGTTCAAAGAGTGTCATCTCGCTTTGTGGTCCTTAAGACAGAGACTTCACCACGTAGTGAACTAGACATCCAAGGGGATCTATCTATCCTTTGGTCTTCCTACCAGAATTGCGAAAAGAGGACAGTTACTTTAACTGGTGAACTGTTCTGCGTTGTTGTTTATTAATGCTCTGGAACAGAAGCGTGCTCTTTGGTTGTTATTAATAATTCTATTGTTTGTTGTCTACCTGGGTCTTAAGTTCTTCCCTCTGCCATTATCTCTTGCTCCATATGGACAGACGGCTACCAGAAGCCGCACTTCCAGATGAAGACGTTGGTACAAAACGGAAATTTGTGGTGGGCTGCATCAAACTATTCAGAAGTCAGTCTACAAAATATTGCAAACTAATGGAGAAGGGATTTTCCGCTGAAATATTGGATACCATGCAGATGTTAACAAAAATTTGTATGTCAATTATATTATTATTAATTTAACATGATCATCGAAGCCAAAAGAATATGAAGAATCTTTGTTTTAGCAAAGGAATTTCATTGGCCAATGATATATTGCACGTTTCATTCAGTATTAAGGACACGAATTAAGAAATGTTGACGAGTCAGTGTGAATGCAGCCAAGCCCTGCGATTGAAAATCAACCTGATACGGCTTGCACAACGAAGAGTCAAAGTTTAACAGTTATGATTTCATCTGACAAGTAACGATGCTCGACTCCGTGCACAATTCAGACGCAGTATTTTGTGAATCAGTTATTGTCTTTTTCACGTAACAGTACTGTTGACAGTTTTCAGTTATTAACTGTTTCGATGATTCGTGTTATTTCGGGGCGACGAACTGTGCTCTGAACGCTAAGTGATATCATTTCACACATTTTATCAGTGATTTCTAAAAATGTGTGTGAAATCTTATGGGACTTAACTGCTAACGTTAACCTAAATTATCCTAAGGACACACACACACACACACACACATGACCGAGGGAGGACGCGAACCTCCGCCGGGACCAGCCGCACAGCCCATGACTGCAGCTCGGCTAATCACGCGCGGCTCAGTGAATTCAGAGAGAGTTACTGCTCTTCTCAATAAAAAAGAAAATGTTTTGGCTTTGCGACAACATAGATTCAGATTAAAGCTATCATTGTTTCCAACACGTAGGCCAGATATTAAAAAAAGTACTGAAATCCTTATTCAAGCAACGACAGTTTCAATGGACCAGAGGTGGATGATTTCTTCCTGTGCAAGATCTACAGATAACAGACACTTTTGATGGAATGTCGGCTCGTCATCGGTCACCTACGATACCATACGTGAGCTATGCTCTAGTTTACAACTAAAGCGGAAGTAATGGCCTCATGAATTGTGTATTTCACGGTGTACCGGAAGCGTCGTAAAGTGGTACAGCGGATTCCACCTAGTGTGACGCCGTAATTTTCATTGCACACTCAAACTCTCGTACGCACTGTCCCGCTCAAGTCCGGCCTGTGGATGTCTTCCTCAACACTAGCTACACTCGCATGCTCACTTTCATTCACTATTTCATTTCTACTCGTCTTCTCACCTTCGCTACGGTTTCGACTATCTCATACAGTGAGTGAGTATTTTTAAGTAGCGTAACCGGGCGTTTCGAGGAAGCAGGAAGGAATGCTTACCCTGTACATTAATGGCGGAATTAAATTGCGGTTTACACTGCTGCGTACAAGCGCTGCGAAGAACAAAGCGGCGAAGAGGCAGGTAAGCTTTTGCTGAGTAAGGATGATGTTTCACGGGGGGAAGTTGGCTCTCCTGCGGGAGATTTGTTGTTGCACGCATCTGCGAGGCGCCACGGGCCATTAAGACCGGACGGCCAAGTCTCGCAGAGTTGGCCCAATTACCTGCGGTAGACTAAGGTGCGCCGCGAGAGATGAGTAAAATAAACGCCCCGCCCCGGGGTGGGAGGGGGTGGGGGTGGCGGTTTTGTTAGCGTCGGCATTCCACGCTTACGTGGTGTCCTCATTTAATTAAATTTTGGCTTATCCCCAACTTTCAGTGGACGTAAAACTGTTAAAGTTCTCACTGCGACTAGTGTATTCCGTGCCTCAACGGAATCACACTTAGGCGTATCACAAACAATAAGGGGGTGAATACTTCCAACAGCAAATAACATAAAAGTGAATTAATTTGCGTGAACCAGGAGAACGTGGTAAACCTTTTCATAAGTACAGGGCCACGACAGTTCGTCTTAATAACTTTTCAAAGAGCTTATGACCTGCAATAGACTCGTTTTAGTAAATGGAATGCCGCCCATATTTCAGAAACAAAGAAAGCAAGGAAAAAAACTTGGCAGGCATATACCCTTGGTTGACGGTACATCGGTAAACAGTTAACGATCATCCGTAATAATTATTAGTTGCTTTTGCAGTATCGTAAGTGTTAACAATGAAGATAAAACTGAATTAATATTCCCTATTTAAAATTTAACGTTTTGCAATGTGCGAACCCGATTTTGCTTCGTATAATCTGACCATGATCTGTATAAATAGAAGAAAAACTTACACGAAGTAATAAATACGCTCCAAAATGGCACTCTCAAAACTGGGAAAGAAAAACTATTTGAAAGATATACTGTGATACATGGTCACAAAGTCCCGTTACCCCCTCCCGCCCCCTCCCCCTTAATAACCATAAGAAAACCCTAAACTCGGATAAACAACATGAACAACATTTCTTTAGAGGAGTTTTCTTGAGATATGCACCATGTAGTGTGGGCCCCCGGGTAGCAATTGAAATGAACTTTGCTGATTTCAAGTCTTCTTCGAACTGCTTGAGTAGATTCAAGACATCATTCAGTATAGGGAAACAAAGAAATTTACTTCAACTAAAAGTGTAGACGAAATATTATTACTTTGTAGATGACGCGAAACCAAAGATTTATATCCCCACATCTGCTGTGTCTAAAGAAGATCAGTCAGGTTTCGTGAAAGTTTTTCGAGCAAATCATTTCGAGGCAAAAAAGGCAGAATCTGTCGTGCAGTCGATTAATACTGTAACACATTCGTATGCATCAGTGGCAGTGATACGTATGAGTGGATTACCCTTTGCGTAGCTTTATATCTGTATTCAGTGATCTTGGTTCAAATGGTTCAAATGGCTCTGAGCACTATGAGACTTAACAGCTATGGTCCCTTAGAACTTAGAACTACTTAAACCTAAATAACCTAAGGACATCACACAACACCCAGTCATCACGAGGCAGAGAAAATCCCTGACCCCGCCGGGAATCGAACTCGGGAACCCGGGCGCGGGAAGCGAAATCGCTACCGCACGACCACGAGCTGCGGACCTATTCAGGGATCTCAAGGCATATTAGACAGAAAATTTAAAAAAAAAAGAGTGTTTAACGGCAAATATCCTGTAATTGATCTGTCAAAATCTGGAAGAATAGGGAAGAATAATTTTTAATAGTTCGCGGTTTCTAATCAGTTGTAGAAATAAATTCAATACCTTTGTTTGACTCTTGTCCCGATTCATTCCTTTTGTTGCACTCGAGGCCTGGACATAAGGATATTGCTGCCTTTCAGGACGACTGCGGAACGTTGTTGATATACACTTAAAAAAAATAAAAGTTAAAACTTAAAACTATGGACGCACCGGGAAAGAACTACCCGATTGTGACGGAAATCGGTAGATATGATGAACATGTACAACGAAAAGTAGTTACAGTTTCGTAAACAACTGGATGATTTATTCAGAGAAAGAGCTTCACAAATTGAGAAAATCAGTAACATTTTGTTTCAGCTCTGGCCCTTATGCTAACAGTTATTAGGCTTGACAATGATTGCTGGAGTTGTTTAATAATCCTCTGTGGGATATCGTGCCAAATTCTGTCCAATTGCAGCGTCAGGTCGCCAAAATCCAGAGATGATTGGAGGGCCTGCTGATAATGCTCCAGACGTTCTCAATTGGGGAGACATCCGGCGACTTCGCTGGGCAAGTTAGGGTTTGGTAAGCACGAAGACAAGCAATAGAAACTCTCGCCATGTGCGGGTGGGCATTATCTTGCTGAAATGTAAGCGCAGGATGGGTTGCCGTGAAGGGCAACGAAACAGAAGTTAGAATATCTTAGACGATCCACTGTGCCGTAAGGATGCCACAGATGTCAACCAAAGGGGTCCTACTATGAAAAGAAATGGCACCCCCCCCACTGCTGACTGTCGGTCCGTATGGCGGGCGACAGTTTGCCAGGTATACTACTGGTGTATACGGCGTTTACACAGATATCGTCCGCTTGGGATCTTACTGACTGCAGTAGAATTGTGATCCGCAATGAGTCTCGCTTTGAACTGAGCCACGATATTGTGTCTGAGATGGCCTGGACGGCATCAACCTGACTGTCGTCAGCCATACGGATCGACAGTCAGGAGTGGGGTGTCATTTTTTTCCATAGGAGGTCTCCTTTGAATGACGTCAGTGGCATCCAATTGACAGAATTTGGCACGATATCACTCACGAGCACATCCAAAAACTCTGTCAATCTATGACAAGCCGATTAACTGCTTGCACAACTGGTCCCGGCGGAGGTTCGAGTCCTCCCTCGGGCATGGGTGTGTGTGTTTGTCCTTAGGATAATTTAGGTTAAGTAGTGTGTAAGCTTAGGGACTGATGACCTTAGCAGTTAAGTCCCATAGGATTTCACACACATTTTTTTGCTTGCACAAGGGCCAGAATTTGACCAATGCGTTATTGACTTGCTCAATTTGTGAAGCTCTTCCTCTTGAATAAATCATCCAATTTTTCTGAAATTGTAATCATTTGTTTGTGTGTCCATGTACGTCACATCTACCGATTTCCGTTGGATTTGGATAATTCTTTAGTTGTGTTTCTTTTTTGTGTCTTATACTGGATGTAATAACTCATCGGTTTTTAGTAAACACCATAGGCATTTCCTCTCGACTGGTAGAATCCGAGAAATTAACACCTTAGTTCTGAGGCATTGCGAATTCCATGTGATCGTGCACAGCGTATGAAAATCACCAGAAAGTACTGTGAGTGAAACTACATTAAGTTTGTCTTCTGAATACAAAAGCAATAAATGTTTTTAAGCTGAAAATATCACTAGCAGTAGGGGAACTCACAACTAAGAAGGTTAGCACATGTTCAATGTTTTAGTACTTATCTGCCAGTGACAGGAGTGGGATTATCCTGTGACAGTAAGACGGGACCGGGTGCCCGATCCGTTGATTTGAAGGCGGGTCGAGCGGCCATATACTGTATGTCATCGGCCAGTGACAGGAGTGGGATTATCCTGTGACAGTAAGACGGGACCGGGCGCCCGATCCGTTGATTTGAAGGGGGGTCGAGCGGCCATATACTGTATGGCCTCGTAGATTAAAGATATGGCAGTGCTGATGCCCGGCTGGCATTCCACTGACTGATCGATCAGCGTCAGGTCCAAAGTGAGCTCCCAAAGTGGTACGGAAGCCACCTGCCGAGCAGACACGACATTGCGAACCACAGTATCATCCTCATGCTGCAGCTGGGCATGCGGTTAGTGGACCGCTCGCTGACAGACTGTGGCTAAGTGACCGCCCATACCCAGTAGTCCGTTGCAACGAAATGGGCATCGGCTCCTCCGTTACGCCTGCTATCGCAGGCCAGGGCAGGGCTGAAGTTTCTTTGGCGTGCGCGACGTATGTCTCAACGCTGAGGAGGGAGGCCATTTCTGACCCACCCGACTAACAATACAGAAAAGGTCATCTGACGCAGAGGAGGGAGCTGAATGATCGAAATACTTAAGTCTCTCACGAGATGCGGGCGATCCGGACGCTCGTGTGAGACGTAGAGGCAGAATTAGATGATCAATCGGAATCATCAGTGGACCGCTGTTTGAAGTGGCGACTAACAACTCGGTAAACTTGAAGTGCATTTGTAAAAGCATGCCTAGCTACCGAATCAACGTCGAAAGATTTAGCAATCTTAAGCACTTTACCTAGACTGCAGTCACGCCGAACCACAGCTTTTGCAGCGACAAGGACAAGGCGCACAATCACATCTCGAATCAATGATTCCACATGCGAGTTAGCATCCCATGTAGCTTACAACTGTCCATGTTGTTTATGGCACTCAATGAGCCTAGCCACATCAAGGTCCGTCCGTTGACTGTAGTATTCTATTAACAGTGCACAGAGATAATCGAATGGCAATTCACTAGAATCCTACAGTGGTGACACTTTCTGCACACTTTCGTGAAAGCGACTATTAGAAGACAATATGAGATAGCAATGCCGCTCAGCTGAAATGTTATAAGCATGATATGTGGTACAAAACATTGGAGATAGACTTACTAGGTCTATGGAGACTCGTAGCCGTGACAAACAACTAACGTTGCTGTTGTTGTTGTTGCTGCTGAGAGACAAGCTGTACGAGAGAGTATTTTGGTGCTTGTGCCACTCCTCTTGACCTGTAAACGGTCGCTGCTGTCTCTGTAGTAGTTGCTGCTGCTGCTCCCAAAGTTCTGTAATCTTAGGGTCCATAACAGAAATCGGTGGCGAACGCGTCGCCATAAACACAGTAGGGTAAGAATTCGTCGCCATACGTGATACAAATGTGCATTCCGTATGCAAAACCAAGTTCATTATGAGCGAGACACAGGAAAAATGCCAATAACGATATTCAGAAAGCCCAAGTCCACAGTATCGAGCGATGTGCCGCAGTGGTTAGCACACTGGACTCGCATTCGGGACGATGACGGTTCAAACCAGCGACCGACCATCTTAATTTAGGTTTTCCGGGATTTCCTTAAATCACTTCCGTCAAATGCCAGGATGGTTCCTTTGAAAGGGCATGGCCAACTTCTTTCCCCATCCTTCCGTAATCCGATGGGACCGGTGATCTCGCTGTTTGGTCCCGTTCCCTAAGCTAACCAACCAAGTCCACAGTAGCATCAGCAACAAAAAGCAGCTAGGCACGAAAAATGTTTACTCGAGATTCGTGCTATATTATCCTAAGCCGCTGTGGCTGGCTTACGAGGGGCCTGTACGAACTTCTCACCAATTTGATTCATCTTTAGATTGTAAAAGGTCGACTACGCCAGGAAAACGGAGTTCTCAATCGTTTTCCATAAAACAGAATTTCAAAACTTCAGGCATGCGTAAGTATTGGGACAAGGCGGATTCGGCGACAAAGTACCATTATCCAAGATGACGACTGTGACGTCACAGACACACCCCCAGTGACCTCATCCAAGATGGCGGCCGTGACGTCACAGACACATCCCCAGTGACATCAAACAAGATGGCAGATTTCCGCGGTAAGTTTAAATTTTGGTGGGAAGAAGGTCAATTGGGCTACCTCCACTAACTTAACCCCCCTCCCCCCCCCCCAGGAAATGGCGGGAAGTTCACCTGCATCGCCACGCAGGTGAGGTGAAAGCTGGTCTATAACTGACTCAGGTAACATTACTCAGCACGTCAAGGCTGAGGTTTGCGCCTCAGACAGTTCCATTGGAACTCGCTTCATATACAATATCCCCCAAAAAACTTACATTCTGCAGACGTTTGGTGTCACTGAAAGAAAGAAAAAGAGCAAATTTTATAAATGGTTATTTATTTGTAATCCAGCTTAAAAGTAATTTTACATTCTCATGTGCAGGAAGGAGTGCTCCATTCTTCTTCTTCTTATTGGTCTCCTGGTCTTTGTCATCATCACAGGACCAGTCAGCAACAACAAAGTCGTTGCGGTGAGGGTGCTTCACCCAGCCTGCCATGATACCTACTGTGCTAGGTACTGGTGTGCAACAGGCTTTTATATGATAAATAATATGTGTATGTAGCCACTATAGCTCAGTCACCTTACCAACTGAGCAACAACGGCTACAAGATAGAATGAACTCCAAGTGGTATATTTAAAGGGAAGAGTGTCACATACATCAACATACATAAACGTACACTAACATGCATCAATGTATGTCACATATTTCACTAGAAAAATAAAAAAAGGCAAACAGAAATATAAGATTATAAATATATTTATTTATTCAAGGTATAAAATTATGAACAGCATGGAAAACAAAAAGTTCATTCTTTTCTAAACGGTGCAGCCAAAGTACAGTGTTTCGAAAATAGCTGCTTCTTATATCCCTCAAATTCAGCGCTTATATCTCGTAATGTTATAGGCGAATTTCAGTAGTCTGGTATTCCGTGAGTAAATCTGAGTTCATCATTTTCAATACCTATTTGAGGTACTGCAGTTATACAGATACTAAAATAACGATCTATGTCTTCTATGTGAATGCTTCATGTATGAAGCCAGTTTCCCACGCCCGGGTTCCCGGGTTCGATTCCCGGCGGGGTCAGGGATTTTCTCTGCCTCGTGATGACTGGGTGTTGTGTGCTGTCCTTAGGTTAGTTAGGTTTAAGTAGTTCTAAGTTCTAGGGGACTGATGACCATAGATGTTAAGTCCCATAGTGCTCAGAGCCATTTGAACCATTTTTTTTTTGAAGTCAGTTAATGATGTCACTGTATACAGCTTGAACATATGGGCGTCATCTATTTAGTCTTTCTATTGTACTAGGTACTGCCATGATTGAATAAGTTATCAATAGTCGAGTGCTGCATGAAAATACACTCCTGGAAATTGAAATAAGAACACCGTGACTTCATTGTCCCAGGAAGGGGAAACTTTATTGACACATTCCTGGGGTCAGATACATCACATGATCACACTGACAGAACCACAGGCACATAGACACAGGTAACAGAGCATGCACAATGTCGGCACTAGTACAGCGTATATCCACCTTTCGCAGCAATGCAGGCTGCTATTCTCCCATGGAGACGATCGTAGAGATGCTGGATGTAGTCCTGTGGAACGGCTTGCCATGCCATTTCCACCTGGTGCCTCAGTTGGACCAGCGTTCGTGCTGGACGTGCAGACCGCGTGAGACGACGCTTCATCCAGTCCGAAACATGCTCAATGGGCGCCAGGGTAGTTGACTTACACCTTCTAGAGCACGTTGGGTGGCACGGGATACATGCGGACGTGCATTGTCCTGTTGGAACAGCAAGTTCCCTTGCCGGTCTAGGAATGGTAGAACGATGGGTTCGATGACGGTTTGGATGTACCGTGCACTATTCAGTGTCCCCTCGACGATCACCAGTGGTGTACGGCCAGTGTAGGAGATCGCTCCCCACACCATGATGCCGGGTGTTGGCCCTGTGTGCCTCGGTCGTATGCAGTCCTGATTGTGGCGCTCACCTGCACGGCGCCAAACACGCATACGACCATCATTGGCACCAAGGCAGAAGCGACTCTCATCGCTGAAGACGACACGTCTCCATTCGTCCCTCCATTCACGCCTGTCGCGACACCACTGGAGGCGGGCTGCACGATATTGGGGCGTGAGCGGAAGACGGCCTAACGGTGTGCGGGACCGTAGCCCAGCTTCATGGAGACGGTTGCGAATGGTCCTCGCCGATACCCCAGGAGCAACAGTGTCCCTAATTTGCTGGGAAGTGGCGGTGCGGTCCCCTACGGCACTGCGTAGGATCCTACGGTCTTGGCGTGCATCCGTGCGTCGCTGCGGTCCGGTCCCAGGTCGACGGGCACGTGCACCTTCCGCCGACCACTGGCGACAACATCGATGTACTGTGGAGACCTCACGCCCCACGTGTTGAGCAATTCGGTGGTACGTCCACCAGGCCTCCCGCATGCCCACTATACGCCCTCGCTCAAAGTCCGTCAACTGCACATACGGTTCACGTCCACGCTGTCGCGGCATGCTACCAGTGTTAAAGACTGCGATTGAGCTCCGTATGCCACGGCAAACTGGCTGACACTGACGGCGGTGGTGCACAAATGCTGCGCAGCTAGCGCCATTCGACGGCCAACACCGCGGTTCCTGGTGTGTCCGCTGTGCCGTGCGTGTGATCATTGCTTGTACAGCCCTCTCGCAGTGTCCGGAGCAAGTATGGTGGGTCTGACACACCGGTGTCAATGTGTTCTTTTTTCCATTTCCAGGAGTGTACTATAACCGTCAGCGCTTTTAATTCTTAGTGTAGCATCGTCATACTTTGATAGAACACTCACAGGTAGACTGCCGCAGTCCATGTCCTGGTAGGAGTGGGATGGAGCGTATTTGGTAGTCATGTGCTTCTTGATGTATGTTTTTACACGACAGACTTCATCGCAGTAGTTCATCCCCTGTAGTCAGAAAAGCTAACTTTAATATTTTTGGGTACATTTTCGAGCCAGAAGTGACACGGATTAAGATCAGGTGATCGGGACGGCCAGGCTATAGGGAAACGGTGGCTGACAATTCTAGCATTTCCGAAATGGCGCTTCAGCAGCTGCTTAACTGGATTTGCGATGTGCGGAGCTGCGCCATCTTGCATAAAAATGATCCCATCCACGCATCTACGCTGTTGGAGAGCTGGAATAACGTGGTTGTGCAAAAGACACTCATAGTGCTTACCAGTGACGGTGTAGGTAACAGGACTGGAAGCACCACTCCCTCCGAAAAAATACGGCCCTGTGATAAACGATGCCGTAAATCCGCACCACACAGTGATCTCATCGGGATGAAATGGTAGTGGTTAATTTGCGTGTGGATTCGTTGCCCATATTCGACAATTCTGTGTATTGACATATCCTGTCAGATGGAAGTGGGCTTCGTCTGTCCACAAAATCTTCCACGGCCAATCATTGTCCACTTCCATGCGAGCAAGAAATTCTAAAGCAAAGGTCTCTCTTGCTGGCAGGTCAACAGGAAGCAACTCGTGCACATGGGTAATTTCGAATGGATAGCAAAGTATGATGTTTCGTAGGAGCCGCGTGGGATTAGCCGAGCGGTCTCAGGCGCTGCAGTCATGGACTGTGTGGCTGGTCCCGGCGGAGGTTCGAATCCTCCATCGGTCATGGGTTTGTGTGTTTGTCCTTAGGATAATTTAGGTTAAGTAGTGTGTAAGCTTAGGGACTGATGATCTTAGCAGTTAAGTCCCATAAGATTTCACACACATTTGAACATTTTTGTTTCGTAGGATTTTATGCATCGTGCTCACGGGTGTGCCCAGTATTCAGGCAATTCTCCATGCATTACACGTTTGCACACCAACAATCGTCTCCTCCTGCATTGTTGTGGCCACTGCTCCTACTGACAAGGAGTCATATTGTTTCCTCCCTCTACCAGGTTGCACTCTAAAGGAACCCGTCTTTCCGAATTTCCGAATCATTTTCTCCAGACCCACGGCAGTCATCGGACCAACGCCTTTTTTCAAACCGTTCAGTGTCCGGAACTTCTGCAGAGCGACGTGTGCCCAGTCATCATTTTTGTAATACACCTTTACAAGAAGAGCGCGATCCTGCTTTGAGAAAGTCATGGCAAACATCGCAGACGCGAAAGAAGGAAAAGGAGTGTACCCGACGTGTTTATACTAACTTCATTGGGTCGTGCGCGTGACAGGTGTTTTAATTTACGTATTCTGACATATACAGAGCCAGCTATTTGTCAATTTTCACACTAATTTTGTTCTTCTGCCTTACGTTTTCCCCCTTGTCCGATAATATTCCGTTGCAACTTCACGTCATTCTGACCAGTGGTGTCATTTATACAGCGCTTTGAAAGTTTAACTTCAATTATAATCACCCTGTATGTTGAAGTGCTAGTCATATCCTACACATCCTGTCAATATAAATGAAGCCTGTGAAGGGAAGTCGTATGCTCCCCTTGCCAGCCGTTGTTGTCAGTGGTTGGGCCACGTAACCTCCTTTCTGCGCGTGCATGCCCATGAACTGCAACGCCTCGGATCTGCTATCGATAGCCTCCGCTGGTGAACATATTACAAACCGTGACTATCACAGCTGTCACACAGTACTGCATTTCACAAAGACACATGTTTACCATTTGTGTGTTATTTTATATTGTGTTATAACCGTACTGACTGTGCAGGGTGAAGTGAATTTAAGTTTAAATTTCGTAAGGGGACTAGGCCGATTGTTAAAATTGTACTATTATTCTTCTTCAATGTACTATGGGGGTTGCTGTTGCTTCATGTCCCTACATACAACCTTAAAATACCCTATACGTCGCCCATGCGTGGTGCTAAGGAAGCAACAACACTGGCTGCTAGACAATCCTCGTGATCTCCTACCACAACACATCACTTTGGCTCCTACCATCAACAACGGTTCTTTTAAGTACCAAAGACACAGATTTTTGAATCCAATACTACTATTTTATAAAGCAATACGGAGAGCATTAGCAGATGCAAATGGCAATATCTATCCAAACCTTGCCTATGAATTAATGTTGACGCGATCGCTAGCCAGAAACCACTTGGAAATGATATAGACCAACTCAAGACAAGGGGTAAATATCAGGATGTCACCTCCACAGTGGAACTTACAATCTGGCGTACGGGATCGCCATATGTCTGTATGATTCAATAGAGAATGCTTTCTAGATCTCAACAGGAATCTCTAACGATATTCTTGAAGTCGTTGTAAAAATTGGAGATTTACATATTGCAAAAATCTACAAAAGTCCAGCAGTTCAATGGCCATTTCAAGTCCTTCACATACAACCGCATACAGCTTTTTACATGGGTGATTTCAACAGTCACCACGAGAGATGGAAGTATAACTCCTGTAACTCCAGTGGAGAAGCTTCATTTTCATGGGCAGAGCAACACAATCTCCACCCAGTTCTTTATGCCATGGACCGATCCACATTTAGATCAGCTGCACGGAGGCAAAGTATAATTCTGATCTATGTCTTGCATCTTCAACTAATAACCTCGAGCCATTAACAATCACACGGAGAGTTCTGTCTGACTTCCCATACAGTCATCACCACACTGTAATACGAGAAGCACACCTACAAATCCCAATGGTGAAATCCTTTCCCTACCCACGCCGAAACTTTCAGAAAGCAAACCGGTCCAACTTCTCTAAAAACTTTGATAAGGTCATGGAATGAATTCCTCCCCTGACCAATAACAGTAATTGTTCAAATATTTCATGTTTCATTTTCCGTATATGTGGCCTTATTATTCCACAAAAGGAAAATAGTCGTTCAACAGGAGCAGGACTTGCTTAGCAAGAACTATATTTAAGAAAAAATTTTTAAAGTTGGATATATGTTCAATAAATCTAAACGATGTTCATTATCTTTTAAATACTGTAGTGTTGCGTAGCCGCTATCACAGGCTACAGAATTAACAGAGTTCTGAACGAACATGTAATAAAATTCAAGATTTTTTTATTAGAATGTTGGAAGTTCTTCCCGTTTTCTTCCTTTTGTTTCATCTTCCGTACTTCTGAAATAAACAGTTTTTAACGCATTCCTTGGCAGCCTTGGGTACCCATTTATATTTGATAAAAGGATAAGATATGGATGCTAATATGCAACACTTTCGTTTTGGTTCCTCTAATTTATAGAATCTCTCAAAACGCCAATTATGACTTTCATTAATGGCTTCTATCACCACACCACGGCTCATAGATTTATTCATTTGCAAGTCGCTTGACATTATTTGTATTCTCAGAAGACAAAATGGTTCAAATGGCTATGAGACTATAGGACTTAACAGCTGAGGTCATCAGTCCCCTAGTCTTAGAACTACTTAAACTTAACTAACCTAAGGATGTCACACAAATCCATGCCTGAGGCAGGATTCGAACCTGCGACCGTAGCAGCAGCGCGTTTCCTGACTGAAGCGCCTAGAGCTGCTCGGCCACAGCGGCCGGCCTCAGAAGATATCCTCAGTAGGCAGAAGACTACCATAGTACGTATCTTTGTCCCCTTCTGTACTTCTGATTCCGTCAGCTATAGGTTTCGAATAGATTATCTATTCATTAAGAAATTTTTATTTTTATTTCTTTAAAAGCTGATAATCCGAGTTTGTTTAAAGTTTAGAGTATCTTCGCCCTGAACAGATCTTCAATAGAATTATAGTATGAATTTCATCGTGTTGAACATTGAATGGTAGGGGTTTTCAAGTTTATTCTAGGTTCACAAGCTAGGAGACCTGGATCACAAATTCCAGACTGCTTGATATTTTGACATGTCTGTATCATAAACTTTTTGAGTTACTTTCAGGTCTGCCCTTATACATATCTCTTCAAGCTATTTAATGTAATGTGTGTCACCTTGCTCGCTCCTTCATAACACTCCTTTGGCATTATCAGGTGATTTCGGTTTGTTTTATATTAAACAAACGATAACGGTAAAGTATAATGTGTGCTCCAGTCTTACTGCCTTTTCTAATAATTAAGGTCATGGTCATATTCACTCTACAGATATACTCTTGGCGCTTATTGAGCCTTCTGTATCCATCGTGGAACTACTTTGGTTTAAACAGTCGACTCATTAAATGAATGATTACCATAAAGTATTAAATTAAAAAAATGCAAGAGAAGAATTTTGCATTTTACAAATACAAGGTATCTATGCTTTAAGTGATTCAAATCAAATAGAAAATTCTTTTAGGAGAAAAGTATTCCAACTGCAAAATAAAAATAGGTATTTTGCATTTAGTATTTGCATTTCAAACACATGTATTTCACGTAATTTACATCTGTGCGAGCCAGGTAGCCATATCGCATATTTTCTGCGCATGCGCGACACCTGCCCGCGGGTGCACTTGCAATGGCAGAATGGTCGCCTACGCTATTGCCAGCTGCCCGAGTGGCCGCACATTACGTTTTTGCCCACCACCGTCCACCGCTTCCTGCAGGCATCGGGCCGCCTGAGGCTGGACATTCAGCTGGAACAGTCTGAATTAGAGGTTACAGGTCAATGAGTTAGTTGGTGGTGGCCGATGAATTACGTGGATCGAGTGCATAGCATTTGTTACGGGCATTTACTTGGAATGGTACATAAAAATTATGGAAAACATTTTTGTAGTGAGAAGTAGAGGGTGATTTGGAATACACGTTCCTGAACTCATACAATTTTATTTCAGTTCCTTTAAAAGATGCAAATCCGAGTTTCTTTAAAGTTTAATTTTAGAGTATCCTCGGCTTGAATAGATCATGGATAGAATTGTAGTATGAACTATATTGCGTTGGGCATTGAGTAGTAGGAAATTTTCCAGTTGATTTTAAGTAGGTTTTACAACCTAGAAGATCTTGAACACACACAACTAGACACTCGAGTAAAAAAGTGTGCCACGTCCATCTTCAGACTTCCGAGAAAACTGCACTTACGTGTTATTCTTTATTGGTTGCAAGTAATAAATTCAGCATGCATGAAAGACAGTTTGATTGTATTTTCTTACAAAATAACTAACTTAAGAAATCTACAGTTAAGGTGAACTTTGCCTTCCGTTGGTTGCTTTGGAAGAAAAATTCCTTTCATTGCAGAGCAGCTGGAGTGCGAGAACTTTTTCAGCAGATGACCTGTGCGGGTAGTATACCCAAACATTTACAAAATAACATTTAAATCATTAGCAACAATGGAGCTATTGGTTACTCATGTTCATCTTCAACAATGTAACTCCATACTCAGGTATTAGTCAGGTAAAACGTCTGTTACACAGGGGCTGAGTAAGGAAGAAATTTCTAGGATTTCCTTAGCTGCTTTTGCCCTCTGCATATATGCAGCCTATGAGCACTTTTCAGTGTTTCTTTTGGCCTTCATTTAAACACTATTTTTCAATTTTAATATGAATTCCATATTTCGCAAGTGTCATGGGAAGCCGAATTAAAACATTGTACGTAGGAGCATTCCTTAATTGTTTACAATTCTTATTCCCAGCACAACACTATAAACACATAGAATTACCGCATGGAACGATGCGTTGATAGTTACCTCGAATCTACACTGAGCAACACAATCGAGGGATCAGTTTTTTGAAACCAAGTAGCTGTATCCAATTGCGACGAATAAGTTTGGAATTTGGGTCAGAGATGCCTCCTACCTTCCTCTGTGCCGTTGCAAAAGCTTGGTACCCAGTGACGTCATCCTTCATCGACACTTTAAACAGCAAGGTGTCAACGCACGCGAAAAAAGGCCAGAGCTCGGAAATTCACGAGAGCTATAATGTGGGTTCACGATGTCTCATGGACACCAAATTTCGCTGCCATTCTGCCCAATGCCACCGTGGACGTATCGCGCGATGAGAAGCTCGCCACACCGTGTTTTAACCAATCGGCACCGCTTCATTTGACGTCTCTGCGATGGAGTTGAGAGACGCGTCGCCTGGTGTTGAAATCACGCGGGTTTCTTAAACGTGTCCGAGGAAAACATTTAAAAGACACTGACACTCAACATGACAGTTCCAATGGTAGAGCCACAAAGGGCGTCAATGAAACCACCCATTCACTAGGAGGACGTGTTTTCCACTTTTCGTGCTAGAAAACGGCAGTTTTTAGATCCATGTACAACAGGACGACGTTCTTGACAAATTTTATCATTATTAACACCCCACCGACGATTCAGCCCCTTTCTCTTGACATGGCGGTTTTCCAACCTCATTGAACGTGATCTGACCTCTTTGGCGTATAGCGTGACCGCAAGTTTTGGTTTGGTTTTCAGGATGAATCTGCTAGAGACAGTTCGACGAAATCTGAACGTGATTAGAAGCTTTATCATCCCTCCTTTTTCGCACCATACTGTGGCGTTTGGATGGACGGGTGCAACGTTGAAATGGCCATGAATAAAACAGCAAAGGGTCGATCTAAGAGCTCCGAGTTCGCCAACACACTTGCTGTGACTGGAGAACATTTATTGGGCACTTTAAATATATCTCTGTACGTCGTGAGAGACCCATAAGTAACCCGCGTGATTTCATCTCTAGGAATCGAGATTTTGGCTTCCATCGCAGAGGCGTCAAATGAAGGGATGAATTATGAGTAAGAATGGGTTTGGCGACCTTCCCATCATGTGACACTTTCACGGTGGAGTTGGGGAGAATTGTGGTGAAATTTGAAGTCATTAACCCACCTTACAGCTAAAGTAAGCTGTGACCTCTGGTCTTTTTTCGCATGTGTCGACACTTTGCTTTTTAAAGCCATTCGGTGGATATGGCTCATTATATTACTGAACAAAGAGGTCTCACGTCTTATGAGTTCACGAATGTATTAATCAATGGCAGGGAAGCATGACATGTAGAACTTTCTTCTTTCTATCCTGACACCTCTCTGTCTCGGCAACAACAAATTATCCCCATCTCGAAAATCGCAAAATAGGTCTTAGATTTTACGTCTGATGAGTAACAGAAGGCACACTAAATCTTCTGGAGGACAGTGATATCGACATATACCAGAATACTCACCATCACGTAATTCTGAGCGAGCAGCCATAGCCATTCAGCATTAATTTCCTCAGTGATTTTCGAAAGATTTCGCAATCTATTAATAAACGAACAAAATATTGACGTACCACAACTTCAATGTTGTTTCATTTACATTTTTACGTACATTGTATTATACAATATAGATCACATTAACTCTGATTGTAAAATCCGCACATGTACGATATTCATAGGTGGATACATAAAATAATAATAGCTTCACTCTTATATTGTAATTACCTAATCTGTAACACAACATAATACTATTTATAAGATAGAATACAACTGCCAAACAGAACTGTCAAAATATCTCACAAAAACATTTTTTAGGCTTCGTAACAAAAAGTAATCTGCTCACCACGAAGTGGCTGAAAAAATTTACTATAGGTGAAATATGGTCGTCAATTCAAATTAGACATTACTTGATAGTGGCAATTAGCCGAAACAGGGCTATCGTGTAAAATATTAAAATGGCTGGTTCAAATGGCTCTTGCTACGGTCGCAGGTTCGAATCCTGCCTCGGGCATGGATGTGTGTGATGTCCTTAGGTTAGTTAGGTTTAAGTAGTTCTAAGTTCTAGGGGACTGATGACCACAGATGTTAAGTCCCATAGTGCTCAGAGCCATTTGAACCATTTTTCAAATGGCTCTGAGCACTATGGGACTTAACATCTGTGGTCATCAGTCCCCTAGAACTTAGAACTACTTAAACCTAACTAACCTAAGGACATCACACACATCCATGCCCAAGGCACGATTCGAACCTGCGACCGTAGCAGTCGCGCGGTTCCGGACTGAGCGCCTAGAACCGCGAGACCACCGCGGCCGGCAAAACATTAAAAACCTTATTGCAGCTAGTTTTGGAGCATTTATTTCATTATATTTTATGTTCGATGTTCGAACTAAAAAGGGGTCCATCAGACCAGTTAACCACTGGGTTTGATGAGCTGTACGTTGGCCGTAGGCAGGGCCGGCCAAACGCTGCACAGTGTGCAGACGTGCGGAAGTGCTGCACATGTGCGCACATGTGCGACTGCGAGCGGCAGCGACATCTGTTATTAGACATGTGTCCCAAATGAACGGCGGCGGCTCCACTTCCCTTTTATGTGGTACAAGCAAGAGCGCAACATACCCAGTCTCGTTTATCCCTGGTGACCGTAACCTTAACAGAGAAGTACTGAGAAATGGCAGGTACTGTGAAAAAGCAAAGGACGGGAGATCTATGTTCTCAGTCATTTAAAGATGACTGGAAACTGCAATTCTTTTTTGTAGCCGTTGGCGAGAACTCACAGTGTTTGCTCTGCCGCCGAATAATAGGCGGCCAGCGTAAGTTATCAATTGACACTACAATACATATCACAAAGACGAGTGTAGTGTACTCAACAGTGAAGAACGGCAAGCAAAATTAAATGTCCTTAAGCAAATGGATGAGACACATCATCTCGATTTCACTGTACGTCAAAGTAACTGATACTTCTTGAACTCTTAGTTTCTTGTGTTACATTTATGTCTATTTTACTGTACGCTGAACAATTTACTGTTTTCAATTTTCCAGAATGACAACCACACTAAATCTTCACTGCGAGTAAGTTTTAAAATCGCATTAAGAATTGCACAATCTGGGAAACCCTTTTCCGGAGAGGAGTTTGTGAAAGAGTGTCTGATTGATGCTGCAGAACTTGTGTGTCCCATGAACGTTAGCAGGTTTCAAGAAATCAGTCCATCCAAACAAACAGTGACAAAACGTTTCAGTCCTATGGCCGGCAATGTGCACAGGCAGCTAATAAATAAGGCTAAAGACTTTGCCCGCATCTCGTGGTCGTGCGGTAGCGTTCTCGCTTCCCACGCCCGGGTTCCCGGGTTCGATTCCCGGCGGGGTCAGGGATTTTCTCTGCCTCGTGATGGCTGGGTGTTGTGTGCTGTCCATAGGTTAGTTAGGTTTAAGTAGTTCTAAGTTCTAAGGGACTGATGACCATAGATGTTAAGTCCCATAGTGCTCAGAGCCATTTGAACCATTTTTTTTGCTAAAGACTTTGTTGCTTTCTCTGTTGCGCTCGATGAAGCAACAGATCTTATAGATACAGTCCAGGTTGTGATATACATACGAGGTGTCGATAATGAACTTTGTGTAACAGAGGACGTTTTGGAGTTAGTACCTTTGAAAGGGACTACTACAGGTGCGGACTTACTCCAAGCTGTCGAGCAAGCTATTGATGGCGTCAGTATGGAGTGGAATCAGTTAGTCTCAGTGACCACAGATGAAGCACCATCAATGCAAGGCCATCAGAGAAGACTCATAGCACGGATGCGCAAAAAGCTAGGGCGCACAGACGAGACGTTGTATGGAATTCACTGTATTCTGCATAGAGAGACGCTTTGTGCAAAATCAGTAACGTTAGGAAACGTCATGCACATTGTTGTTCATACTGTAAACTATCTGAAGACACATGGGCTTACGCATCGCCAGTTTCGGTGGTCCTTAGAGGAATTAGGAGCGGAGTACGGCGGCATTCCTTACTATACCGAAGTAAGCTGGCTCAGTCGAGGTAAAATGCTGAAAATATTTTTGTATTTACGGTTTGGTCATAGTAACATTCTTACATGAGAAGGAAAAAAAGTGAACCTATGTTGGAAGACCCTTGTTGGATATCAGAACTTGCATTTCTCGTGGACATTATACCTCACATGAACAGCCTGAACGTCAGTTTGCAAGGTGAAAATAATTCAGTTTCTGACCTGTTGGAAAAAGTGAATGCCTTTGAAAGGAAGCTTGCACTTTGGGAGAGCCAGCTATTGACAGAAAACACTGCACATTTTCCGGCTCTTGGACTGGTCCATGAAAGTGCTAGATTTCAAGAATACGCGTCAATAATTGTAAAAATTAAGGAACAATTTCGAGCATGCTTTTCAGTTGTGACGAGTTTGTCTCTTGTCATTCGCCTCTTTGATCGACCGTGCTCACCGTCACTTGAAGATTCAAATGGTTCAAATGGCTCTGAGCACTATGGGACTTAACTTCTGAGGTCATCAGTCCCCTAGAACTTAGAACTACTTAAACCTACCTAACCTATGGACATCACACACATCCATGCCCGAGGCAGGATTCGAACCTGCGACCGTAGCGGTCGCGCGGTTCCAGACTGTAGCACCTAGAACCGCTCGACCACCCCGGCCGGCCCTAATAAACACCCACGGTTGTTAACTGTATTACTTGCCTTACTGGGTTAAACTTAACATAAAAGTAGACGTCTCAATGAGTAGACTGTGACAGTGTTTTAAATGTTTAATACGCGAAATACCTTCCCATGGTTGGCTTGCAAGCTGTGGAAAGAGCACTAGAATGCGCCGGTACAGAGTATCTCAGCAAGTGGATAAAGCGACATCCGTGCGTAGAAACATGCACTACAAGAACGCTGACGGGTGCGGCGAGCACGCTGTGACCCGGAAGTTGCACATGTGCAGGAGCACCGCACGCGTGCAGAATTTCTGGCCGGCCCTGCCGTAGAGGGACCCGTCCTGATTACCTGACTAATAGCCTTTCATGTTACGGTCCCTAGTTTCTGGGAAAATCAATACTGAAGTTTTATGCATACCTCCTATATAAGCAGTGTTAATTACTTTACGACCGAGAGAGTGATGTGCAGGGCTAATGTTCACAGCTACCACCTGGCGGTGCAGGTTCAAAACCTGCCCGTGGTAAACTTTTTTATTTACTTTTTTCCAATTTCAAAGTACAGAACATCTCTAAATACGAGGGTTGGAACTTTAATAGTGGCAACCACTTATTTACAGCTCGTACAAAATAGATATGTCTTTCACAGTTTTACTGACCTTCAGAGTAGTCACCAGCATTGTGTATAACCCGTTGCCAGCGATTTAGAAGTCGTAGGATACTCTTAGCAGTGCCAGCTGTGTTGACAGTTCGAGCGGCGCAGTTTTTGATCTACGAATTTGTAGCAGTTCTGAAGCGAATGCCGTGAAGTGTTAGAAATCGAGTTGAACTCACGAGGACTTAAGTCAGGGGAGTGCAGTAGGTGCTATAGCACTTAGCAGCCCCAGCAGTCAAACAAATCAGTAACAGCTTGCACTGTACGTGCTTGAGCACTGTCCTGCAAAATGATGGCCAGGTTCTGCAAAAAGTGTCATCACTTCTGTCTGTATGCTGTTATACACAATGCTGGTGACTACTTTGAAGGTCAGTAAAACTTTTAAACACGTGTCTATTTTTTACGAGGTGTAAATAAATAGATGCCACTATTAAAGTTCCAACCCTCGTAGTGTATATCACGCAAAGTTTTTCAAAAGCAGATATTTTCGAAATGGAAATATGTTACACACTGTAGCTACAAATAGGCCGGATCGTATCGATGGCGACATTGTAGGGACCGGGATTTGAGATAATGATGTAATCATATCGACTGTGGTTACGAATGTTAATAAACCAGTCAAGAAGGTTAGAAGACTGTTCCTGCTAGAAAGAGCAGATAATAAGTTGTTGGCATCTCACTTAGACAGTGAACTGCAATCATTTAGCTGCAGTATGAGGAAGTAGAGGAATTATGGACAAACTTTAACAAATTATACATCATGCTTGAAACGGTTATGTGCCTAGTACGTGGATTAAGGGCGGAAAAGACCCACCGTGTTTTAGCAACAAAATTTGGAAAATGCTGAGCAGGCAAAGGCCGTTGCAGACTCGGTTCAAAAGAGAACGCGCAAATGGCGATAGGCAAAAGTTATAAGAGATTCGTGCGTATGTGAAAAAATTTATGTGCGAAATATACTACAACTACCAAAGTCATACCTCAGCAAAAGATTTTTCCGAGAGGCCGAGAAAATTGTGGCCCTATGTAAAATCGCTAATCGGCATCCATCGAGTCACTGGTGTGGCAGTTGAAGATAGCAAAACGAAAGCCGAAGTTTTAAATCCTGAGTTTAAGAAATTGGTCACGCACGAGAGTTTTACAAACATATCGTCGTTTGACCACGACACAGAATCCAGAAATAGTAATAAGCATCCCTGGCGTAGAGGAACAACTGAAACAGTCGAAAACAAATAAGTCGCCAGTTCGAATGGAATTCCATTCGGTTTTACGATGACTACTCTACGGCACTGGCCTCTTACATAACTCGTTTTTATTGCGAAGCCCTCGCCCAGCAAAAGTTACAAGCAACTGGAAGAAGGCGCAGGTGACTCCAGTCTATAAGAAAGGTAAAAGAACGGACCCGCAAAATTACAGACCAATATCTGTAACTTCTGTTTGCTGCAGAATCCTGACACATATTCTCAGTTCGAATATAGTAAACTTCCTTGAGGCTAAGCAGCTTATGTCCACGAATCAGCACTGTTTTACAAGGTATCGCTCGTATACAACTCAGGTTGCCCTTTTCTCACATGGCGTATTTATGAAGGGCAACAGGAAAATTCCACATTTCTAGATTTCCGAAAAACATTTGGCACGGTAACACATTGCAGACTGTTAACGAAGGTACGAGCATACGGAATAGGTTTCCTGATATGTGAGTGGCTCGAAGCCTTCTTAAGTAATAGAACCCAGTAGATGTCCTCACCGGTGAGTGTTCATCAGAGGGCAGGGTATCGTCATGGGAGCCCGAGAGAAGTGTGACATGACGGCTGTTATTTTCTATATACATAAATGATCTGGCAGACTGGGTGCCTGTAGTTGTTTGTTGATGATGCTGTGGTGTACGACGAGTGACTGTAGAATGATACAAAATGACTTAGACAAAATTTCTAGTTGTTGTGATGAATGGAAGTTGCCTTTAAATGTAGAAAAATGTAAGTTAATGCGGATGAGTAGGAAAAAACCCACAGTGTTCGGATACAGCATTAGTAGTGTCCTGCTTGACACAGTCACGGCGTTTAAATATCCGAGCGTAACTTTGCAAAGCGATATGAGATGGAACGTGCCTGTGAGGAAAGTGGTAGGGAAAGCAATGGTCGAATTCGATTTATTGGGAGAATTTATGAAAAGAATGTTTCAACTGTAAAGGAGACCGCGTATAGGATGGTATTGCGACGTATTCTTGAGTACTGCTCGAGTGTTTGAGATCCGCACCACGTTGGAAGACATCAAAGTAAATCGGAGATGAGCTGCTAGATCTTTTACTAGCAGATTCGAACAACACGGAAGTGTCACGGAGATGCTTCGGGAACTCAAAAAGGAATTTCTGGAGGCAAGGCGACTACTGAGAAAATTTAGAGAGTTGGCTTTTTGGACCTTACTGGAGAACGATTTTACTGCCGCTAATACACATTTCTCTTAAGGGTCACGGAGAGAAGATCGGAGATATTAGGGCTCATAAGGAAGCATGCAGACAGTCATTTTTTACTCTATTCGCAAGTGGAGCAGGAAAGGAAAGGTCTAGTAGTGGTACAGAGTACCCTCCGACACGCACCGTACGGTGGCTTGCAGAATATATACGTAGATGTAAATGTAGTAGCGTACCCGCCAAGGTAGCCCACCGCGCTAACGCGCTGCTTCCTGGAGTCGGGTAAGCGCGCCGGCCCCGGATCGAATCCGCCCGGAGGATTAACGACGAGGGTCGGTGTGCCGGCCACCCTGGATGCGCTGCTTCCTGGAGTCGGGTAAGCGCGCCGGCCCCGGATCGAATCCGCCCGGAGGATTAACGACGAGGGTCGGTGTGCCGGCCACCCTGGATGTGGTTTTTAAGCGGTTTTCCACATCCCGCTAGGTGAATACCGGGCTGGTCCCCACGTTCCGCCTCAGTTACACGCGTCGCAGACATTTTAAACACGTTCGCACTCTTTCACGATTTACACTACATGCAGACGACTGGGGTACACTGATTCCATCCCTGGGGTGAAGAGGCGGCAGCAGGAAGGGCATACGACCACCCCTAAAACTAACCTTGCCAAATCCGTTCTAACCACGCCGACCCTGCGATCGCTGCGGGACTATGGCGTAAGCGAAAGAAAGAATGTAGACGTAGTAGTTTCATTAATAGAACAATCATTATAGCACACTTTTTTCAAATATGTATTCGGTATGTGGTTTGTAGTTAAAATTCCAAATATTTGGACAGCTCCAAAGAGTTCCCAACAATGGACGAAGTGTTAGTAGGAATTTAATAAAAAGACGAAAGTACTCATCCCCAATTTTGACATCGATTATGTACTTAATAGCTGTCAAACTAGTAGCCAGTATCAAACAACGTACCACAGATCCCTTCGGGAACAAGGAGGGAAAACTGATTTGAACAAGACAAGCTGCAGCAGGACAGATATTACATTACGATACTATGTATGCAAGAAGCACCCAGGAAATTTATTCCGAATGTTCAAAAAAGAATTGACGAGTAAACTTATAAATGTAAACGAGTGTAATTGTGACGTGCACGATATCATAGAATTTCATGGAAGTGCTACACGAAGAGTTTTTAAAATCGGTCTTTGTTCCGTACGTGGGACAAGAAAACTTTCAAATGGGTCAAATGGCCCTAATCACTATGGGACTTAACATCTGAAGTCATCAGTCCCCTAGAACTTAGAACTACTTAAACCTAACTAACCTAAGGACATCACACACATCCATGCCCGAGACAGGATTCGAACCTGCGACCGTAGCAGTCCCGTGGTTCCGGACTGTAGCGCCTAGAACCGCACGGCCACCGCGGCCGGCCAAGAAAACTTTATTTACGTTATTGATTGGTGGGAAGGACAGACTGAGCAAACACTTCACCATCAAATCTTTGTAGATGAAAGTCAAGCTTGTACCTGCAGCGTAAAAATTATTCCTCACAAATGCATTCCACTTTTCCAAACCTGTGATATTTATTTTGACAGGCAGGCTAAAATTTTCAAGAAAAAAACTTCTAAAAACTCCCGGCTTGGTAAAGACTAATAGAGAAATCGCTTCCAGGGAATATTCTGTGAAAATACATGTTTTCATTCTGTATCAGTCGAGTACAGCTGCTTTTACATGAATGGTCAAACACACATGGTTCATATCGAAGATGGTAGAAGGAAGAACAATCTGTTTGAATTTAAACAAACAGTGTTTTCCGGTACGGCTTCTGAAAAATCAGTGTGCCTCCAAGGCGGCAGCTTTCATTAAATGTGTGTGGTGCTCTACGAATTGATATATCCGTTGCTTCTGTGAGAAATAGCATCCAGAATTCCGTTCTAGCACAGAAAGCGGTAGCGAGTAAAACGATTCTATAGTCTATTCTGTAGCTAACAGACTACCCGTTTGAAGAAAGTTGGCTGTAATGACTGATGTATTTATGAAATTGCTGCAGCGAAAACGACTACTTTTGAATAATTTCGCATGACATATGCTATTTAATGGAACTAAAAAAAAAGTTGGTCTACGCGGGTGGGATTTGAACCCCTACCGCAAGCATGATGACCATAAAATTTAGCCGCTACGTTGTGCTCACTTGGTCGAAACATGAGTGACGTTCGTGTGTAGGAGGTACTGGAAGCTGTCGCAGGAAAAGTCGCTAGCCAAGTACTCTGCACAGATCTCCCTACAACATACCTAATACACGATTAGAAGTTTGATAATTCCCCTGAAAGTTTTATAGCTGTAACAAAAAACTGTATTTTATTGTGTCCATGTACTGTGCACAGTGTCAGTCATCTTCTGCTCATGTACAGTGCAGGTTCCATTCAGTATTCACATACTTTGTCTAATCACGAAGTAGCCCACAAAAGATCTGATTAGACAAATCACACTTGTAAAAAATGTATACATACGAAACGTTTCACGTTCGTAGCATTGTTTTCGGATCGGAAAAAAATGCGGTGCATTACGTTCTGGGCTACTCACATGTATATATATTTAATCGTGAAATCTGCTATTAAGATTCCTTATTGACTGCTGCAACATCTCAGTTGGGGTACTGTGAACTGCATCCCGAATTCTCTGTTTTAACTCATCCAGGGTTCTTGTTCGAGCTGTGTAGACTTTGCTCTTGAGGTAGCCCCTCAAGATAAAATCACAAACGGATAATCATGGCGATCTAGGAGGCCAGCGAATGTTACCGAATCATGAGAACACACGGATGCCAAACAATTCTCTCACATATGCCATTGACTGCCGTGTAGTGTGTGATGTCGCTCCGTCCTGTTGAAACCAGTTTTTTTGAACATTTGGAAATGTGTTTAATGCAGGTGTAATGAAAATTCGTAACATCTCCACGTAACGATAGGCATTGACAGTTATTGTGTTTCCCTGTTCATTTTCGGAAAAATACGGTCCGATAATCCCATGTTACAAAACATTACACCATACTGTCACTTTACTAGCGTATAAAGGGCGGTCATGAACGTCATTAGGATTTGTGTCTACCCCGCAACGGTAGTTCTGTTTATTCACATAACCTGTGAGATGAAAATGTGCGTCATGTGACATCCGAAACGGGTTTACAAATTCATCGTCAATGTATATTTTTGTTAACATTTGTTGACAGAATCCTAATCGTAACCAGTAATCGTCGTCCTTCAATTGTTGCACCAACTGTAGTTTGTACGGATGAAATTTTAAATCAAGATGAAGAATTCTGCGAACACTCTCCCGGGACATTCCAACTTCTGCAGCTTGCTTACGAACTGAGAACGTTGGGTTCCGTAAGACAGACTCGCGTACAACATCAATGTTCGCTGGAGAAAGCACATTTCTTGGTCGTCCTGTTGGTTTTTTCTAGAGGGCGGATCCAGTCTCTTCAAAGTTATTAATCCAACATTTTATTGTGTGTTTCGACGGAACGACATTATGACGTCCTAAATTACAAAAACCTCGAAACTCCCTCTGCGCCGCAACCATACTATCACTGTTCCTATAAAACATTTTTATGGCTAAGGCAAGCTGTTGTCCGTTCCATTGATCCTTGAAGGCGGACTGTTTACCCGCTAACTGCCACCTGCCTATGGCTGCCACTATTCATCCCATACATTCCTGTTATTCTGTGTCACCCTGTATCTGCACAGTCGCCGCTCGGACTTAGGCATCTATCGTAACGTTGTACTAACTTTTCAATTCCCTCGTTATAGAAGACAGCCGTCAGTACCTTTCGACAATTTTCTACTCTGGACTGCAGCTCGTTGTCTTTCTCAAACTATTGTCTTCATAACCAGCGATTCCTTTGAGCAGAGATGAACCTCAGGGGTAGCCAATTACAGGATGTATTGTGGGTGATCAAACACTTACCATCGAAAACGCTGCAGGAGCATCTTCATTGCCCCTGCAGAATGCGGCCGAGAATTGTCATGTAGATCGGACAGCATGACAGTTACGTTATGTGGAATGCATAGCTTCAGGGGAAATCTTTCGCTAGACTCTCATACTTGGCGGGAGACTCAAATTTGTAGCCATCTTTACTTTCTCACTGCGAGCTCAGAACTGAAAAGAGCGACATGATGCGATCGACGGGCGTGCTAGATACAGGGCCCAACGCATCTGTACATAGCTTCATCAGATTTTCACTGTATTTTCCATTTCACGACCGATCGTTTCTTACTTTCCGAATAACCCTGTGTGTGCACGTGTACGTGTACGACTTAAATTTACTTCTCCCATAATTTTTGGCCCTATTTTTTGTTATGTATAATTTAACATTTTCTTTTCCATCTTTTAATTATTTTTCTACGCCCATGTACCTTGCACAGCCTCCCTAACGTAAAATCTTTATTATCATAGCATTTTTGAAGCGAATGTTTTTTTTTTTTTTTTACTTATGTCAAGCTAGGAGACGATGTGAAGTGTTGAGCGTGTGTGCTACTATTAAACGTAGAGTGGCGTGAATTGAACCAGTTTTCCAAGAATTTAACAGCACTCACATAATAATAAAAACGGATATACAGGACGAATGTGTCCCACAGCAGTATTCACCAAGTAAGGTGTCGCCACATTTCACTTAGGCCATCTATGTATGTTTCCGTGAGGTGAAAGAAAAAGTCTTGTAAGATGATCGAATATGAGCAAATCAACAGCGATCAGAAAACAAGGACAAGCAGGAAAGCAAGACAGTCAGTAAGGGACACCTGAAGATGGATTTGTAAAAGATCTGGAACTGACAATGGTTTGATTCTAATAAACTTCTTTTTTAATTATGCTTATGACTAGTTGCTGTCCGAAATCACAAACGTTGTAATCATATTACATCCACGGTTCTTATAGAGTCTAGTTTCGACAAGTTAGCATAGGACTAGTTGCAATTTTCTACACAGACACACGAGGGTGGTTCAATAAGAAATGTAAGGAAAGTTACAGCCTTAAGAAAGGTGGAAACATAGCTCCATGATCAGCCACGATCTGGACGTCCTGTCTCAGCCACTACTCCAAATGGTTGAAATGGCTCTAAGCACTATGGGACTTAACATCTGAGGTCATCAGTCCCCTAGACTTAGAACTACTTAAACCTAACTAACCTAAGGACATCACACACATCTATGCCCGAGGTGGGATTCGAACCTGCGACCATAGCAGCAGCGCGGTTCTGGAGTGAAGCGCCTAGAACCGCTCGGCCGCAGCGCCCGGGCCATTGCTCCAGGCATGCTGCATCGTGAGGATGCCATTATTCGTGCCGACCGGTGCATCAAAACTCGGCAATTGGGTGTACAGTTGTCGTTCAGCATTGGGAGTGCGTCTGCAATTATCGAGACTCTGGGATACTCCAACAGGTGCTCCACGAATGCTCACAGCGGACCACAAGATTCAAAGAAAGGCCATATCATTCTAATTGGTCGAGCGATTGAGACCGATTCTCTACGGGAAACACACTTTGAAGGTGACGAGAGTGCTAGTCATGCAGTGAAAACATGGCTACACCAACAGGACAAGAGCTTTTACCAGCGGGGAATTCATGTTCTTCTACAACGTTGGCATAGAGCCATAGAACGTGATGGAGACTACGTAGAAAAATAGGACACGGACAAGACATGTTGACGTATATTGTCACCAAATTCTGCATATTAGCAATAAATATGCTATGAGAAAAAAATGTGGGGCATTACTTACTGAACGAGAGTCGCACACAGTTGTAGGAGCAGTACATTTTATAGAAAAGGATGAGAGGGCGCACCGTAGACGAGAGTTAAGCAGAGTTGTCCTGCGCGACGTGATCGCTGCTAGGTCGGTGCCGCTAAGCCCGGGAGCCGTCCATTAATCGGAGCGCTCTTTATCTGGAGAGCGCCTAGATAGGCGGCCAGGCGCCTGATTTGTGCGCCGGGTAGCGCACCTGGCACGGCCAGGGGCACAGGCCGGCCCGTCCCCCTGGGGCGCCGTAAAAAACCGGCCGCGGGTCGCGTGCTGAATCCTCATCAGCCTAAGTGGCGCCTCTGCCGCCGTAAAATCGCAGTCTCTGCTAGCCGACTCCTCGGCGACGAGCAATTGTTGCTGCAAATTACGCTCTGAACGCCATGTGACTGGGGAGAATTGAGGGATTGCCTCAATTCACTCGTTAACGCGATGTCCCCCTCTTTCTCTCTTTTCCCTCCAGAAACTACACAGGGTTATTCATAACTACTCCTGGCAGACGGCTGATGGAATAATACAACACATACAAAAAAAGCACGTAGCAGTGGTCAGAGCGTCTCAACGTGACTTCAGTAAAATGCCCTATAAAACTTTTGTTTTCCTGGTGAAAGATAATGCGTAGTCTCACCATTAGCGGCCGGTGGCTTTTGGGCATGGGGCTTGCACCAATTAGTGTTAGACACATGTTCCATCGGGTTCAAATCTGACGAATTTTCTGGTCAACACATCAATATGATCACTATACCCAAAATATTCGTCTCCTGACAAATAGCCATTGTACTGTTATCTAAGATAACTCTCATTTATTCTTCGGTCTCACCTGCACATTTTTAATTATATGACACTTTTCGATCACACAAGATCGTCTTCAGATCTCAAAATAAAGGACGATTAAATAACAACGTCTAATATTCTACAATGAGTAGACGAAAGAAAAAATAATTTTCCATAAATGTAAAATATACCCAGTAATTGTGTCAGAAACCCGTCTTGTCTGTTAACAGCTTTATAACATAGCGCCTCTCCCCGATGCTATTCAATCTGTATATTGAGCAAGCAGTAAAGGAAACGAAAGAAAAGTTCGGAGTAGGCATTAAAATCCATGGAGAAGAAACAAAAACCTTGAGGTTCGCCGATGACATTGTAATTCTGTCAGAGACAGCAAAGGACTTGGAAGAGCAGTTGAACAGAATGGACAGTGTCTTGAAAGGAGGGTATAAGATGATAATCAACAAAAGCAAAACGAGGATAATGGAATGTAGTTGAATTAAGTCGGGTGATGCTGCGGGAATTAGATTAGGAAATGAGACACTTAAAGTAATAAAGGAGTTTCGCTATTTGGGGAGCAAAATAACTGATGATGCTCGAAGTAGAGAGGATATAAAATGTAGACTGGCAGTGGCAAGGAAAGCGTTTCTGAAGAAGAGAAATTTGTTAACATCGAGTATTGATTTAAATGTCAGGAAGCCGTTTCTGAAAGTATTTGTATGGAGTGTAGCAATGTATGGAAGTGAAACGTGGACGATAAATAGTTTAGACACGAAGACAATAGAAGCTTTTGAAATGTGGTGTTACAGAATAAAGTTGAAGATTAGATGGGTAGATCGCATCACTAATGAGGAGGTACTGAACAGATTTGGGGAGAAGAGAAATTTGTGGTACAACTTGTCTAGAAGAAGGGATAGGTTGGTTGGGCATATTCTGAGGCATCAAGGGATCACCAATTTAGTATTGGAGGGCAGCGTGGAGGGTAAAAATCGTAGAGAGAGACCAAGAGATGAATACACTAAGCAGATTCAGAAGGATGTAGGCTGCAGTAGGTACTGGGAGATGAAGAGGCTTGCACAGGATAGAGTAGCATTGAGAGCTGCATCAAACCAGTCCCACGACTGAAGACCACGACAACAACAACAACAACAACAACAACAACATAGCTCTGACTTTTGCAACTGCCGTCAACGTTTTAAATAGATGTATGTTCGAGGCACAGAAGAGGGTGAGGAGCAACGGGAAAATGGAGTGATGGTGATTGTGGGAGGGGAGAGGAAGGAGGGAGAATGTGATGGAGACATCATGAGGCCAATAAGAAGGGTCTTGCTTAAGTTACAGAAAGTATATTTGTATAAAAATTCTCATTACAGTATTAATATTGTAGAGCAATAAAATGTAAATGTCATAAAATATTAAGATTATAAATTAGAACGAGTGGGTTTGAGAACGAGGAAAGAGAGAAGAGGGGGGGAGGAGGATAGTGACAGGGATGCTGCGGATTTAGAACGACAGAGTGTTGTACCACAATTGCAAAAAGTCAATTTTGTAAAAAACCTTCTGTTAAAATACCATAAGCATAGACCAGTAGATATGTTAAACTGTACATAAAATAGTAGAATATAAAAGTGGAAATAAGGTAACTGAAACTGAAATAGTATCTTAAGACATTAAAAGTGTGAAACTTTGAGATTAAATTTGTATGAAAATTTTTATTAAAATATTAAAAGTATAGGTCTACGTAGAATGGATAATTGTATAAATAGTGATAGGCATAAAGATCGAAAACTTATAGAAGTGGAATTATGTAGAATACCTAGAACTGCATGAGGCGTCATTAAATAGCATTTTTTAAAAGCCATCGAAAGTATAAAACTGTAGAAAGTACATATAGGTGGTGTCCGTTCTTTCGGACATGTGTGAAAGAATAGAGGATATTTTGATCCAGCAGTCACTCTGAACTAAACACATAGGAATTAGAGACATTGGCTGCAAGTGGACGTTGATGTAAATCTGTGGGGAAAGTTGAAAACTATTGCCAGACCGGGATTCTGCCTAGTAAGCCGGATACCAGGGTCTGAATCCCTGTCCAGCACAAATTTTCATGTGTCCCCACTGATTTACATTAATGCTCACTTGCAGCCAATGTCTGTAATTCCTTTGCGTAAAAAGCATAAAACAGTAAATTATACAAGTGAAACTATGTTCAGGAACTAAAGTTAAGGTAGCGAGGTGTGAACGTTATGATTAATTGCTTTTGCTTCTGCTTGGTGGAGTTGTACGGCGTGCAGTTTTGCAGTATGTACGGAAGTCAGTCTGCACGCCGGCCTGCTGCTGGGACGGCGTGTGCGCCGATGCGGAGTTGCCACTGTCTCTTGCCGAAAGCTGCATACTTTTCATATCTTAAGACATTAATTCAGGTCTATCTTCTTTATTTCCGTTTTTATAATCTACGATTTTATCCCCCTTCGCCGTTTTACACATTTGTCGACGTACGTTTCTGGTGTTTTAACACAAGCTTTTTTTACATAACTGAAGTTTTGCAGTTTTAGTACAACATTCTCTCTTGTTAAATCTTGCTTCTTTCCCCGCTCTCAAACCCCATCACTCTTCTTATAACTTCACTATTTTACTGTACACATTTTATATAGCCATTTTTCTATACTATTAGTATTTTAACGAGAATTTTTACGTAAGTATACTTTCTATAACTTAAGCAAGACACCTCTTGTAGAAATCATAATGTCCCAACCACCCCCTCCCCCTTTCAATCCCCACGTTCAGTCAGCATCACTCCATTTTCCCCTTCTCCCTTTCACCCTTCTACCTTAGTTCCAACAGATACTCTTTAAAACTTTCACCGCAGTTGCAAAGCACAGTACTCTGGTATGAGGTTGACAACAGACGAGCTCCTGACACAACTACTTAGGGAAACTCTACATTTGTGTACAATTCTTTTTTCTTTCGCCTACTTATTGTAAAATATTACACAAAAGATATTTAGTTCTACTTTGTTTTACATCAGAAGACGATCCTGACAGATCAGCACAGTCACATAACTAAAAATGTGCGATTGACACTGAACAGTAAATGAGAATTATCTCAAACGGAAACATGAGCTCACTATCGTGTTCCTCAAAGGACTGTAGCACAATTATGACCACGTGACACGGACATTTAACGTGCTGGAAGACACCATCGCAGTCGCAGAATACATCAAACACGAAGCGATACATGCAATAACGTTCGCATAGTCCATAGCTGTGATGGTGCCTCCGATAACTCCACAAGTCTCATATAACATAATTTGGTTCACAAATGTCTGCATCCATGGTGGTGTAATACCTCGAGTAGCCTTTCATTTGGATAATAGTGTGTCGAGACACGACCATCGACCTGGTAACAAGAAACGAGAGTCATCCTACCATGGGACAAGTTTCTGTTGATCCACGGTCCAGTCTCGATGATCCCCTTCCCACTGCAGTAGAAACTGTTGACTGGTCAACTGGAGAACTTTTTGATCTCGTATTAAACAACGTGCACTAAACTATATGCTCCTGAACACTTGCACCTGCATCGGCATTTATTCTACTTTGTCGGCATACGTTACTCACGTCGCAGCCCGGTCTCCATGTTGTGTGATCGCGCGCAGACGCCCAACAGCTTGTCGTCTACTAGTGGTTTCACTGCCCTTCAACCACTTTCTATAAATGCTCGCGACAGTGGCACGCGAAAGCCGAACAGCTTGATTTTTGAGAAACTCGTTCCCAGGCGCCGGTCCCTAACAACCTGCTCATTACCAAGGTAGCTCCTGTCAGTGAATTTCCACGTTTGCGGCATGTAACACTGTTGAAATGGTTCAGTATTCATATGTCCTTCGCTTATGTGCTATGGACGTTCAATAAGTAATGGAACACAGTTTTTTTTCTGATGGTTTTTTTTCTGAGTGCAGGTTTGTTTTATTCAGGATTTCAATGCACCACATTATTCACCACTCTTTTGATTGAAAAATCCTATTTTTAAAAATAATCTCCATTCAATTCAGTGGCCTCACGCCACTTTACCGGGAGGGCCTGTATGGCCGCATGGTACCACTCCACTGGTGGACGTCGGAGCCAACGTGTCGCTACATCATTAACCACATCATACACTACTGCCTCCAGCGGTGTGCAACCTTCATTGGGTCGAACAGGTGGATGCCGGAATGTACGAGATCAAACAGGTTTGCGCGACCTTGTAGGGATGATGACAGATGCCTCGCGCAACGAATCACCGCGCTTCTGTTCACTGCCAGGTCTCCGTAGACATTCAGCAGCGCCTACGAATATTTGCGGTGCTTTGGTCCTCCGCCGAAAGAAACACAATGACATCTCTGTGCTTGGAAAGCACTGCCGCTACAGACGCCACTTTGATGGTGGTGGTTAGTGTTTAACGTCCCGTCGACAACGAGGTCATTAGAGACGGAGCGCAAGCTCGGGTTAGGGAAGGATTGGGAAGGAAATCGGCCGTGCCCTTTCAAAGGAACCATCCCGGCATTTGCCTGAAACGATTTAGGGAAATCACGGAAAACCTAAATCAGGATGGCTGGAGACGGGATTGAACCGTCGTCCTCCCGAATGCGAGTCCAGTGTGCTAACCACTGCGCCACCTCGCTCGGTGCCACTTTGAAAACAAAGCTAGGTAGAGCACCGCCGCCTGTCGGAACTTCATGAAACTATAGGGGCTGAAGCCAAAATATTCCACGATGTGCCACAGCAAATCCCTTATGTTTGCAACCGAAACTTACAGAGCAAAAAAAATGCGTTGCGTTAGTTATTGAACCCTTCGCACTTTTCTTACCGCATCACGTGACCTCAGCGCCAGCAGGCGGTACACAGTCTCGACGAGCACAGTGTTGACATCAGTGTTCACAATTTCTTATTTTTTGTTTGAAATTGGACAGAGTACTGTCACATGTTAGCATAGATTTCAAACCCATTTGAAGTAATGCAGTGTGAAAAACGCAACACTGCAAACCACACTACACTCAAAAAGAAAAGTGTAACTGAACTGTCCCCTGCCGGCCGAAGTGGCCGTGCGGTTAAAGGCGCTGCAGTCTGGAACCGCAAGACCGCTACGGTCGCAGGTTCGAATCCTGCCTCGGGCATGGATGTTTGTGATGTCCTTAGGTTAGATAGGTTTAACTAGTTCTAAGTTCTAGGGGACTAGTGACCTCAGCCGTTGAGTCCCACAGTGCTCAGAGCCATTTTTTTTGAACTGTCCCCAAAAGAACTAGGATATCGCCGTATGCCGTCATAGTACGATCAAGGAAAAAATCTGTCTAACATGCATCTACCTGAAATTTGGTAATATTGATGTAAACCATGTACTGTGTGAAAAATTGTTATGGTAGTTCAGAAAGGAAACACCTTTTGCATGGCACCCATTGTTACGAATATATATTTAATACTAACATCTGTCTACGCTTTATCGGGGTAACGATGACGTTGTTGTTGTTGTTGTTGTATCCGGATCCCGCTCCAGCTACCGCCGGGTCTGGGGTGTTACTATGGACTTTTTGGTAATTTTAGTTTCACAGGGTGGCTGGATGACCTTCCTGTTGCCACACCATACCCCCCAGGGGAGAAGGAATGCACCCCAGCTGTATGCATCTAGTGTAATGGTGCGGATTTGTTTCAAATGCCCACGAGTCGTGTAACTGAGGCGGGAGGGGGACCAGCTCGGTATTCACCTAGTGGGATGCGGAAAACCGCCTAAAAACCACATCCAGGCTGGCCAGCCCACCGACCCCTCGTCATTTATCCGACGGGCAGTTTCGAACCGGGGCTGGCGCGCCTACACGAGTGCAGGAAGCAGCGCATTAGCACTCTCGGCTATCCTGGTGGTTAATGATGACAATAACAGTACTAATTGTTTTACTCGGAAATTGTTGGCACTCAAGCGACCTCGATTCATGAACAAAAAATTTAATTAAAATCGTTTGCAAAATTCCACCACAGGATTGCCTCTTTTGTAGATAGCACAACAAAGTAAATCAGTTCGAAAAAGAAGGGACTTGTACAATCTGTGGCGTTTTCTTGTTGCAGGGTAAGTGTGTAGGCAATATCACTCACTGAGAAAGAAGTGACTTTTGGCTACGTGCAGCGTTTATCCTTCCTGCCTCTGCCAATCGCTCAAATATTCGGAGTCATCAAACTGACAGCACATATTATCTGGCAAAGTGAAATGTATATCCAGAAGAATAATTCTGCTGTTTGGAACTGACAAATTTACCTGTTAGTGACTTTGACACTAACTTCAACCTGGTGGCTGCTGTATCGCCTGGGGGTGCCCAAACTGATGAAGTGGGTGTCGAATGGGTTGCCTAACCCACATGCGTCTGAGCAGCCGCCAGGCCGATTTCATGTCGAAGTTTCTGAAGGTACATTTCTAAAGTTCTCAGCAAAGCTGCCTGGGTGGCATACAAAGTGTTGCCAAACTGAAGGGTCTTAGACTTCCCTTTGCTGTTTCATTCACGAAAATGTTAATGTTACACTCTGGTGTGATCAAGCCCCAAGAGGGTGTAAAACGAGAAGATTGAAAAGGCATAAGTACCCTTTGCTGATTCAGATCACGTTCAAATTTCATTCAATGATCAAATGGTTTTGCAGGATTCCCAGTGGTTCCATCCTGTACAGCAGAGCAAAAATAGCAGTGGCGCTGCACTTCAGAGGGGTGCGATCACATCTACTTGATTACTCTGCTATTCACAATTAAGTGCCTGGCCGAGGATTCAATGAACCACCTCCAAGCTGTCTCTCTACCATTTCACTCTCGAACGGCGCGGGAAAAACGAGTACTTTAATTTTTCTGCGCGAGCACTGATTTCTCTTCTTTTCTCGTGATAATCATTACTCCCTACGTAGGTGTAATAGATTAGCCCGATTGTCAAGTATAGCCTCTACGCATACTATTTCGCAGGAACTATCTACTTCAATCTCACTACAAGGTAAACTACTTCTGACAGCAATAAATACTCCACCACCAGCTGCATTTAATCTAGCCTTTCTGAACACTGTTAGGTCGTTTGAAAATATTTCGGCTGAACTTATTTCCAACTTTAGCCACCTTTCCGTACCCATAACTACTTGAGCTTCAGTGCTTTCTATTAGGGCTTAGAGCTCTGGTTCTTTTCGAAAACAGCTAACACAATTTACAACTACAATACCGATCGTTTCTATAACTACCTTACTGTGTTTCACCTGCCACCTTTTAGACGGACGCCGTTTCTGTGGTTTCCTGAGACTCTCTAACCTAAAAAAGAACCGCCCAGTCCTTTCCACACAGGCCCTACTACGTGTTAGGCGCTTCCTTTGTGTAGTGGACTCCTGACCTATTAAGCGGAACCGAGAAACCCAGCACTTGATGGCGCAAGTCAAGGAATCTGCAGCATACACGGCCTCTGGACCAGATCCTCCACTCGGCTCTGCACCAAAGGACCACAGTCGATTCTGTGAACGATGCTGCAGATGGTGAGCTCTGCCTTAACCTCGCAATCAAGACTGGCAGAGAGAATCTCCTGTGATCCAAAGCGACACACTTCATTGGTATCGACATGGGCCACCATCTGCAGTTGGCTGTACCCTGTACTCTTCATGGCATCCGGAAGCATCCTTTCCACATCCGGAATTACTCTCCCCAGTATGGAGTGCACACTGGCTTCCTTCCCCTCCTTGGCAGCTATGTTCCTAAGGGGCCACGCTACGCGCCTAACGTTGGAGCTCGCAACTACCAGCAAACCCACACTCTTTGAATGCCCAGACCATGCGGGTCAAGAAGCTTCCTCTGGAACAGGATGGACGACTGCATCCAGCTCAGAGATTTCGTCACCCTCGGGTAACGCCCGAAACCTGTTCATCAAACGAAACGGGTAGGCCCTATTCTCGGCCCCTAGGAAAGTCATTCGCTGCATTGCCAGACTTTGGAATGATCTCCCACTTGACCACAGGTGAGGGATCAACCTCAGTGCAGGCAGTACCCAGGGCAGTCACAGCAACACAGCAGTCGAACGATTGGGGGACACGTGGGATGTGCTCGAAGTCCCTCGCATACCTGCATCTGGACCCCCACAGTGATGCCCATTGGCAGCAGCCTCAAGCTGTGTGACAGAAGCCAACACAGCCTGGAGCTGTGAGCGAAGGGTCAACAACTCAGCACGCATCTGTACACAGCAATAACAGTTCCCATCCATTATTGAAGTCGCCCCTGTTTGAAGCTTATTAGCAGCAGCAACTGGTGGTGCACTTTGACTGACGGTCTAGCCGACACGGGCATGCAGCACCACAGTATCTCCAGAAAAGGGAGTTGGGAGTGTCTAGGGTTGTCAAGAATATCGGGTTGTTAATAACATCTTCATGTTGCTGTCCTTTTTGATATGCGTGGGAATCAACGCCTCAAGGAAAGGGGTGGTTTCATTGACGATTTACGCCACCCCTGAGGACTTTTCGTGTCGATTCTGAGCGACGCTGTGTCTTAAATGTATGTTTTCCTCCGCCATGCATAAGAAAAACATTTGATTTCAGAAATGGGTGGCGCTGTTCTGACCTATATATCAGAGATGTCAAAAGGTAGGATGAAATGTGGGTAAAAGGAGGTGTGACGATCTTCTCATCGTGCGACTCTACACCGTGGCATTGTGGAGGACTGTGGTCAAATTTGGTGCCAATGTTACACCGTAGACACAACAAAGTTCCAAACTTAAGATTAGAAGTCCTTCGCCATTCTGCTATGACGGATTAAAAATAAAACGCGCTCGACAGCCAGCGTGTCTTTCGCTAAAACGGCCGATAACTCAGGCGGCAAAATACAATAGAACTTCAGTGGTTAAAAAAATGGGCATCCGGTCAGGTCGATGACAATGAGCACGAAATGGTGGGGAATCATAACTTAATAAATGGTGATGGCTAAAACGACAGTGCCGAATGTGCAACTTGCTAAAATAATCTCCTCACGGCGAGAAGGCCGAGAAAAGGTCGGCCAAGCCGTTGGGAGAGGCTTCATTCCATGAAGGGAAGACCAGTGGCGACGCCAAAGTGACACCACCTGCTGACAGGCGGCAACACCGAGTTTATCGGAAGGAGAAGGAATGGAATAACTAGCAGGCCGAGGTAGGAGGACTGCAGGTTTGGCATCAGCGTCAGACCGACGGAACCCACGTCAACATCACAATGGCTCCTTCAAGAGCGAGAAAGTGTAGGCTTTCTTGGACCCGTTGCACACAGAGGCTCTGAAGGGCACTGAGAGACACGGAGCAAATGATAGATTTGAAAAACCTGTGTCGGCAGATGCCCTGCGTGGCCTGATACAAGGCGAACAACTCTGCTGTAAATACTGAGCAGTGTTCCGGAAGGCCGGCCGGGTTGGCCGAGTGGTTCTAGGCGCTACAGTCTGGAACTGCGCGACCGCTACGGTCGCAGGTTCGAATCCTGCCTCGGGCATTGATGTGTGTGATGTTCTTAGGTTAGTTAGGTTTAAGTAGTTCTAAGTTCTCGGGGACTGATGACCTCAGATGTTAAGTCCCATAGTGCCATTTGAACCATTTGTTCCGGAAGCCGATACCGAAAACTGTCGGTGCCAACGACGAAGGCACACCCGACACCATGATGAGTCCGAGAGCCATCAGTGTACACAAAGGTACTATTGCTAATTTCCGTACGAAGATCGAGAAACTTACAGCGATAGATCGAATCTGGAATTTCCTTAGGAAGCATATGACGTCCAAGGTGACCATGGGCTGCTTCATGAAACCAAGGTGGTGAAGGATTCACACACATTCGGAAAGTGGCAGGTAGCGTGAAGTTGGCCTGCCAAGGCAGTAGCCGAAAGCGAACTGCAGAAGATAACAGAGAAGAGGGACGCGGCCTATAGTATCAAGGGAGTCTTCGAAGAAGGAGGCATAAGATGGATAGCCGGGTAGAGCAGAAGAACAGTATGCGTGTTTGCCGAGTAGAGTTTCACACCGGTATGGCAGCGATAGTTCGACAGCTTCTGCATAGAGACTTTCAACCGGGCTAATGTAAAAGGCGCCAGTGGCCAAACGAATTCCGCGATGGTGGATCATATTTAGACAGCGTAAATGCAGATGCATAACGAAACACCCATAGTCTAGTTTCGAACAGACAATGGATTGGTACAAACGGAGGTTAGTGGTCCGATCCGTTCCGCAGAAAGTTTCACTTGGGATACCTAGGATACTGAGGTACCAGGTACAGCGGATGGCCAGATAAGATACATGGGAGAACCAAGAAAATTTCCTATCAAGCGTGAGCCAGGGGAATTTCGTAGTTTCAGAGGATGGGAGAGCAACAGGCCTAAGATAAAAAGACGTGGAAGAAACCCATTGCGCCACCAGAAATTCATACAAAAGCGAAAGCCATTGTCTATGTTACACAAGTAAAGACTACCGAGACGTCGCTGAAAACGCCGCTGCAGGATACAAGTCCGTGGAGAGCTGTAATAGATCGCTAAATCGTCCACAAGAAGGGAGTTGGAGAAGTCCGGCTGGAGGTAGGCCACAGTAAGGTTAACGGCTATAACAAAGAGGACAAGCCCTGAGGCACCCCGTTTTCCTGGATAAATGTGTCCGAGAAGGCAGGAACCACACGTATCTTGGAAACTCGGTCTCTTAAAAGTTCCTGAAGGAAACGGGGCAAGTGGCTTTAGAAGTCCCACGTGTAGAGTATATGGAGGATACCAGTAGTCGAAAAGGTGCCGTAGGCTTTCTCAAAATCAAAAGACACGGCCACAATCTGGCCGGAAAATCGTTCACGACATGGACTGACAAAGTTACGAAATGGTCAACTGCAGAAAGGTGTGCTCGAAATCCACACTGTACAGTGGTTAGTATATTGCGAGACTTGTGCCACCATACTAGTAGGGCATGATTATACGTTCCATCACCTTGAAAACACAGCTGGCGTGAGAAACAGAGCGGTAGCTAGAAGGAAGGTGTTTGTCCTTACTGGGCTTAGGTATGAGTATGACACTGTCTTCACGCCAGCGTCTGGGAAATGTCTTCTGCCCAGATTCGATTCTACGTATGAAGGAGAAAGTGCTTGCCGGCAAGATAAAGGTGCTGCAACATCTTAACATGAAAAGCGTCTGGAACTGGGAAGGAAGATTGGACTGGAGTGAGAGAATGATCCAGCTTCCTCATCATCAAGCCGAAATATTAGTATTCACGATTTTGAGAGTTGAAGGATATCATCAGAACTTCCTCCACTCGCTTCCTATGGAGGAAGGCAGGCTCGAAATCTCCGCATAATAGCGGCCTATGGTGGAGGTATCAATAGCGTCCACAATGACGTCACCTGCTACGGTCAGGTCGGAAATTGGGGATGGACCTTGGTCCCAGAGAGCTGCCAGGGTTTGTCCCATACGCCGGAAGAAAGGGTGAAACTGTTAAAAGAACTAGTAAATGAAAACTTTTTTTGCTATCCAGAAGAACGCAGAGACACTGTGCACGCAACTACTTATAAAGAATATAGTTCGCCATCGCTGAAAACGTGGAGAGCACGTCTCCGCATTCATATTGCGTCGTAGGGCGCCTCATTCCACCAAGGAACCGGCATACCACGTGGTAAAGATGAAGCGTGAGGAATGGAACGTTCTGCGGCGGTAAGGATAACATTTCTTATGTATTATATCTGGTCACCACAACTGGGGAAATGTTGTTCGACGAAGGTCGTCGGTATGGAGTAAAGCTTCCAGTTGACCTTAGAAATCTGCCAGTTGGGTTTACTCGTAGATGGGGCACGAGTCAGCAAACGGATACCACACGGGAAATGGGTGCTTTGGTACCTATCAGATCGAACCGACCACTCGAGACGATGGGTAAGCTGGGCAGTGCAAAAGGAGAGGTCAAGATGGGAGCAAGTGTGCGTGGAGTCTGAAAGGAATGTGAGAGCTCCAGTGTTAAGGCAGCTGAAGTTGAGTAGATTGAGAAGGTCAGCCAAGAGGGCACCTCTCAGACAGGTCTGGAAGATCCACAGAAGTCACTGAACAACAAAAAAGGAGTGGCGGCCAATAAGCTGGAGGAAGCCTTATCTGGCATCAATGAATGACAGAGGAACGCAGATGTTAGGCAGAGAAAAGGTGAAACGAGGAAGGAAAATGCACACTGCAACAGCTTGCAGCTGGGTGTTCAGTGAGATTGTTTGAGTATGAATGTAATTCCGGGTGATCAGAATGAGTCCCGCTAGAAATCGAATGCCGTTCTTGGGGCGAAGGTCAAAGTGGACCTGAAAGAAATGCAAGAGGTCAAAGTGGTCGCAAGGACGTAATTTTGTTTCCTGGAGGCAGAAAACAAGTGGATGCTGTGTTTCTCAGAGCAGCCGTAATTCCCCCTTGTTTGATACGACGCCAGAAACGTTCCGTTGGTGCAGAGTCACGATGGGGTAAGTGGAGGAAGAAACAAATGGATTGTCACCCCAGTAGCTGCCGAGAGCCAGCCTGCGAAGATCTACGGCTACAGAACTCAGAGGCTAGAGGATCCTGTTACATGAGATCTACATTGGCCTGTGGATTCCAGGGCACCGGCACACCGGCGAAATGGACGTCAGCTAGGTGAGGGTATCATGTGGCGACACTGCTGAAGAGGATCTCCGAGTCAACAAAGAGCAGACCGTTTGCCTTTGTATGATTTCCTTGAGCCTCAGCAGCTGGCAGGTGAAGACTCAGATGCCGACTTGCATGCGACAGGGTAAGGTACTTGTCTCCATCAACTGGATCTCCTGGATGACCCTCTCATCGAGATACACCAGTCATTCTCGGGATGAGGCAGCATGGTCGCCATTGCAACTGATACAGTGGGAAGAAGGAGGCTCGTAATTGCCCTCGTGAGCACCCCTACCACAAGTAACACATTTGGCTGTGTTGCGACAGGACATACGGTTGCGCTTGTAACGTTTACACTGATAGCAGTGCATCAGATTTGGAATGCACGGTCGGACTGTGAAGATTTCATAGCCTGCTTTGATCTTTGATGGAAGTGCTACTCTATCAAACGTGAGAAAAAGAGTGCTTGTAGGCACTAAAGTCGCATCAGCCTCTTTCATTACCCGATAGGCTGCAGTGACGCCCTGATGAGAGAGGTAAATTTGGATTCCTTCCTCGGTCAGACCATCGAGCAGCCTATTGTAAATAACACCGCTCGAAGAATTCAGCGTTCGATGGGCCTCAACACGAACAGGATAGCCGTGGGGAAGCGAAACTGCAAGCAGTTGTTGGACTTGAGAATGACAATTAGTCTCCAAAAGCAAAGTGCCACTACGTAACCGAGAGCACGATTTCACAGGGCCTGCAACTGCATTAAAACCTTTTTGAATTATAAATGATTTAATCGTAACAATGGACTGACCTTCTGCTGTACATGGTACCACAAGGAACCGAGGAGCAGCTGGCAGCGCTCTGGAATCTGTAGCCTCATTCCGTTCACTTTTAGTAAATGTAGACTGAGATGGTGATGGCGAGAAAATCCCCCAGGATTGCCAGCGCTTCCAATGGCGCATTCCTTCCAACTGGGGGCCTCTTCAGAGGGGGCTCATCCACCTTACAGTCTTAGGTGATTGATCAAACCTCAAATCACACCTTCTGAACTCCTGACAGTGGGACCAACTGGCAATTTGGGAAAGTAACAGCTCCGGAAATCACCCCTCCCTGTGTCTGGCCTACCCCAGGGGGTAAGTGCAAACGCTACATGTCCACCCGGGGCTGGGAATCACGTGTTACCCAGTCATCTGTTACACGTCAGAAGCGTGGGCTGGCCTTTAGCCTTCAAGAGCCCACAGGGTGGAAGACGAGGCAAAGAGGAACCTCAAACAGAGAAGCAGGGAATGGATAGGTGATGGGGAACGAAGAACGAACAATAGAAAGAAAGAAAAGATAGGGGAGGACTGTGATGTCAGGCTACTAAACACTTCAGAACACATTCCCAAAAATATCCAAGACGTGTTCCCCAAAAGAGGGGGATAGACAGGCAGCACGGAAGCGAAAAGGTGCTGCAAAGGCTGGGGCCTCATAGTAGTCAATCACGAACTAATCAAAGATTGGTGAGTCCCCTGGGGGTTTATATCTGTTACGCAGTGTACTTGAGCAACAAAGTGCCTGAGGCATCAGAGTTCGTCATTTCTTACATTTCTCTTCCGGAGATCCGAAGAAACCCTGAAACGTCCCCTTTGAAATATTATACATGACTGTGCTTAAACTGACACACAATATTGTTTAGCGCAACGCAATCTGACTTTCAATAATCACTACAAAAGAACGGCCCTGACTAACATTAACCTATACCTTTCACAAATCACTTACCTCACGAAAATCTTCGTTACTCGAACTACTGCAATACAGCGAGCACCACTACTGCCAGCTAAATAAAAGATTTCATCTACGGAAGGCACTAACTACTGATAGGCATAGTTAGCAAATGAAAGATTTTAACAGAGAACAAACAATGTATTTACCTTAATAGTCATAATATATATAGCAGTTCATGACATCCAATCTTACAGATTTCAAAACTCCGCCATCTCTCTCCCCACATCCACCACTGCTGGCGGCTCACCTCCAACTGCACAGCGCTAAGCGCTGTTAACATCCAACTGCCCAACATTAGAATGGCAGACAACAATGCAAACTAGCCACAGACTGCACACAGCACAGCCAGTGATTTACATACAGAGGGCTACGTGGCGTTACCTATATAAAAACCTAAACAACCTACTTACATAGCACCTAAACAGCCTACTAACATAGCCCCCATGCTCCCCACAAAAAATTTTACAAATTGTTTTGGGCAATGGCCAATACAGATTTGAAAAAATTTTTCATAATTACAATAACAAAGAAATGAAATGCACACACTTATTGATACAATGTTGGTCGAAAGCTAAAATTTTCTCACAGTCCATAAAGACAGTCCTGATCGTTCATCACAGTAAAATAGCAGTGTTTTTCTAAAAGTCTGAGCAGTAGAAGAAAATGCACACAGAAGTAGTGGATTTCCATACAATCTTTAAGAAGTAGTGTTGTCCTTCCAACGGAAAGACAGTGCTGACTCTTGACATGCAGACAGGTATTGGTCCACAAAAGAGCAATCCCACAGCAGAGTCAGTCGAAATTTTGAAGAGTATTGGTAGGTAGGTCGTCACAGAGCAGATCCACTGTAGTCCTGGTAGAGATTATGGTATTGGTGGGCCACCAGAGGTGCAGACCCACTGCAGTCCTTGTAGAAATAATGGTACTGGTGAGCCAGAAAAGGTGTAGACCCACAGTAGTCCTTTTAGAAATAATGGTATTGGTGGGTCATCAAAGATGCAGACCCACTGTAGTCCTTGTAGAGATGGCCAGCAGCCATCTGTTGTGACTGTGCAGGTGCACAATCACCATTGAAGAGTCTTGCGGATAATATAGCAAATCCATAAACCACCACTTGTGCACTCACAAAGTTTTTGGAATTGCCCTTAGAACCAGCAATGCTGTTAACCAGTCCCTTGCTGAATTATTAACACACGTGCAAACACTATCAGTCCCTACTTCTCACATATTGTCCATACACTATGACCAACAGAAACGTGTGCAGTGAAATGTAACTTACAAGTTACTTAATCTGGTGAACTGGTGTCCATTACAATTTTATAACATAAGATTGCAATTACAAAGATACAGAATACATCATTAAAGAAAATAACAATGCAGATAACATTTGTAGTAATACGGGCTTTACAAAAGAATAGAAATAAACATATACATCAGTGTTACAGGAATTATGACATAAGTAAATACATAAAAGATCAGAATAACTTTTGAAACATCAACTTCACACATGAGCATTAAAACAAAACAGAATAAATAATGTCTAAACATCTTTACAAAGTAAATAACATATTATCAGAAAAATTCTACAATGTAACTCTCATCAGATAAACACATAAAGACAGGAAGAACACAAATACCCAAGTGTACACAAACACATAGTGTTGGAAAGGACAGGGTTTGTTTTACTGCAGTATTTTGCAAACAAAACTTTCTTCACTTCTCGGAGATCTCCCTTCGTTCTTCATTATTTCCAAAAAGTCCTATCTATACCTGCTTTCTGTACTTTTTTCGTATAACTTCTCAATGGATTTCTTCCAATGCATCGCAACTCATTCTCTTACACAGTCTACCCCCTCTTAAGCTAACTTAAATCTACTGAGCTCAGATGCTAAACTAAAGCTAATATGAGCCAATGTGCAGCAACAAGAAAAATAAATCAGTAGTAAAACTAGCTTAACAGAGTAATACAAAGTGAAATTTAGTAGCACTATGCCTGGCAAACAGCAGCAGCAAATGCAATAACTTATATCTAAACATGACAAAGCTCAAGCAGAAAAAATATTACAGTAAAAATGGCCATGTTTAATACCTATGTCACATCTTAACACTAGAGTGATGCATCACCTTGACTTACTCTAGCAGATAAGTTACCAACCTGTTAAAAGAATTATTTTTGCAATTCCTGTGAAGGGAAATGTCTATTTGTGCTCTCTTTTCTACGAAAATACATCATAAAATTATTCTTTACTGGGTCTGTAGACAGAAAATAGTGATATTAGTGCATCTATTAAATTTTATTTTAACCAATGCTGCTGCAGCTAGAAACTTGATATTAAACAAAATGAGCAAACTCTCAACTAGAAAGACAATAGATGTAAAATGTTTCTCATCATTTCATTAGGCATTTTAGTAAATATCATAAATTAAAAGCTCTACAGTATAATCATATGTTTTCAAGTTTGAGCGTGTCGTATTTGCGATACTTTCAACAAAGAAATGTCAATAGCGAGGATAATGGCCACTTTTTTTTTCTCCACCTGTGCCTCTGAAAGGCACACACTAATGGCTTTTTTCCAGGCGATTGTCGCGCAGCTGGGTGCCCACGACGCGTTACGTGAAGGTGGTCACTTAACTTTCTTACCGAAATATTTATGACAGCAGTGACAGTCTCATACAAAAATTTCACAGGTCGAGAATTTGCGTTACAAATGTGTAGAAACAAAATCCTATCAATATAACAGAGTCCAAAAAATTTTCGGCAGAATTGTGATACATTCACGCATGTACACACATTTCATAACTCTTTAAAGTACGATTCTCAGCTTATTGATCATAAACGTACCTCAACAGCATAATACACATCGTCATCATAACATCATAAAACCTCAGCCAAATCTCGAAATCGTCATAGCTTCCTCCAATAACTTCAAAACCTAAAAAAAATTCTCTGCTCATGTCAAAAGTGTCATCTACCTCAAACGTACTTCAAAAATCATGATCCCATACCAAATATATCTCTCAAAGCCCTCATAGTATCACAATGGTTCCGAAAAAATATGAACAGTTCACAAAGTACAGACAAAATACAATTTCATAAGTGTGAAGTTATCCATCTGTGTAATTGCGTAAACATGTGTCACTGACGTAGTAAAAAAGTGTTTATCTCTCAGTTAAATGATCAGATAGCCGTGTAATTTATGTGTTAAGAAATATGGTGCCGATGTGTAAAGTTGTATAAGCAAATACCATATTAGCTAGGGCTCCTTGTGCTTGCCAGACACATGGTATACAAAGTACGCGTGTACCCCCTGAGGATAAATGTAATTATACCCTCAGGTGTTACAGATTACAGCAATGGAATGAAATGTACCATAGAAAACTTTCTTTGTAATTCAAAAATCTTGAAAAATAAATGGTTTAAGTACAAAATTAATCACTCAAATGTGTGTCCTGTAGCGCTAAAGGTGCGTCTTGTTGTAAGATAATTCTGTGGAACTGTCGTAGTCATCGTCCTCTGTAAGCAAAGTTCTGCTGAAGTCAATGTACTTACCTCATCATAAACGAAAGTGAAATGCTTTGTGTATAGATATCGTAGTTATTACGTACCTTACCGTGATCAAGAAAGTACTATAATATAACGTATTGTTGTGCTACGAAAAAGGCTGTCTCATTGTAGTTATACCACAAAAGTTACTACTAAAACATGTTTTACTTTCCAGTATAATACAGAAAAACTGTGCAGATATAAAACAGATACAGCGCAAAAGCAATAATATAAATTGTGTCACTCATTAGTAGCGTCATGATATAATCGTGTAGCTGTCAAATAAACTAACCACTGTGTCATCTGATATCTCTCAGAAAGTACTTTAAAAACAGAATGTATTTTCAAATAAACCAAAATGTTGCATTAAAATCTCATTAGCAGTACCGGTACATGTTCTAAGTATGTGAGCCTTATGGTCGTTACGTAATCATGCCACTAACAAGCAAGAATGTACACGCACAATAACACTGCGTCGTCTGTTCACTATAACAATGCATTCGTAATTACTGTCTCAATAAGTTCTCTTGGTTCTTGACTGGATATTTAACTTCAAACATTGTTGCATGTTAACAGATTCTAAGTCTGACAAGCATACTAGTAATGTAACGTGAAAAGTTACAGGGCAAAGACAGAGTTAAAATGCAGATTATCTTTCAATAAACGGTTTTACATGTGAGATGTGGTGCAATCCTTTACTCTTCCTAGTACGTAGAGTTTCAACTTTAACGCAATTATCATGTGGTATGCGCCGGATTCTGTAAGGTCCGTTGTAAACTAGAAAGAATTTGTGACTCAAGTGTTTCTTCTTATGTGATAATGAATGAGCTTTAATGAGAACTTTCTGACCAATGTATAATTTCTTTGCTTTTGCTTTACCGTGTAGTTTTCTCCTTTTGTCTGCTGCAGATTTTATATTTTTAATAGCCAAATCAATTATGTCCTTGTGTCGAAGTTTACGTGTATTCGGGAAAGGTACAAGCTATCTGATTCCGTTCGGTGGTTCTTCATTCTGCAGTACAAGAGTAGGTGGTAAAGCAGTGGAATCATGAGGCATTTCATTCAGCACATTTTGAAATAAGTGTAAATATCTGTCCCAATGCTGATGCTTTCTGTGACAATAAAGTCCGCAAAGCTTATTGATTTCTTTCATAATCCTTTCAGACGGGTTACAATGTGGTGAGTACAATGAAATAAAAACAGGTTTGATTTTATGATTCCGAAGCATTCGTGACCAAACAGCAGATCTGAATTGCGGTCCGTTATCTGAAATGACTTTAGCAACGTGGCCAACTTCACGTAAGAAATTTTTAATAAAGGCGTTGGATACAGACCGTCCAGTGGCTTTACTTAACGGAGTGAAAGAAACAAATTTGCAAGTAAGTTCAACAGCGACTAGAACGTACGAAAATCCATTCGATGTTCTGACAAGGGGTCCCAAGAGATCAACAGCAGCAAATTCTTTTAATTTAGAAGGAATAATAGGAAACAATGGAGCACGATGTGAGATAGTAAATGGTTTCGCCTTTTGACAAAGTTTACAAATAGACAAGACTCCTCGAATTCTCTTTTCCATATTGTTAAAGTAAGAAGTCATCCGAAGAATGTGATAACATTTTCGTGGACCAAAATGTGCATAGCTGAAATGAATATACCAAATGAGCTTATTAACAAAATCGTCAGGAATGCAAAGTACCCATAGCTTGTCATCAACAGTGCAGCGTTTGAACAGTATGTTGTTTCTAACCAGATAATAATGCCGAATCTGAGTGTGCGGCTTTTCATGCCATTTACTTTTGATGTCTTTCCAAATCGGATGTTTATCTTGTTCATGAGCAATGTCCTTTAAAGATGTGGTGATGAAGTTTCCAAAGGCGACTTTCTGAATGTAAAGAATACTGAAATTTTTCTCGAGGTTGCCTTCTGTGTTACTTTTCTCAAGCCCAGCCGGTGCGCGTGACAGTGCGTCCGCAACAATGTTTTCCTTGCCGGGAATGTAGACTATTGTGAAGTGGAATTCTTGCAGAAACAATGCCCAACGTTTTAACCTGTCATGATTTAATTTTGAAGACATAAGAAATTGTAATGCACGATGATCACTGTATACTTTAACGTGCTTACCAGAAAGAAAGAAACGGAATTTGTTAAATGCCCAAACGATAGCTAAAGCTTCTAATTCAGTAACGGAATAATTTTTTTTAAAGATTTTGTTAGCACTCGGCTAGCAAAAGCAATGGTTTTCTGAACGGTAGTGTCATTTTCTATGGCTTCTTGAAATAAATGGGCACTAAGACCGACTTTAGAAGAATCCGTGCTAAAGCAGAAATCTTGTGACAGATCAGGATGAGCTAATATTGGCGCGTTAAGTAGCGATTCTTTCAAAGAATTGAATTCCAACTGTGCTTGTTCGTCCCAATTCCAAATAGTATTTTTTCCAGTGAGAAAACTGCGGACTTGTTTTTTTTTTTGTGGATGGAACTGGAATGGCTCTGATTGCTTCTAACTTTTCAGGATCCGACTGAATGCCTTCAGAAGAAATAATATGTCCCAAAAACTTCACCTTTGTGTTCTGTCATTTCGGATTCCTGAGGCGAGCTGTTGCCGACCGATCGATCGATAAAGCTTCGCTGTTCACTACTTGTTTCACTGTCTACACCATTATTTACCACTCGCTCCATTTCCCTATGCACAATTACCAAATTACTACTTTGAATTTCTGTTAATTAATTACACAGTGGTGCTGATAAGCTACGCTCGTCGTCACTATTATTTCTCAATTTACTTTGGAGCCTAGTGTTACGTTTTTCACACGCCATTATTGTCACAATATTTCACACGATAACATAGAAAAGCACAATTTGAAGAGCAAAAATAAGAGAACACATTAACATAGCACTGAAAAAAATATCTAGTTAATTACAAGCGCAGCTGCGAAATGCTTGGTGCAAATTATATGCATGTCACAACTGTTTTACTGTACAACAAAGAAAAACTACAATTACAAAGGAAATTCTCTCTATAATTACGCGCTAGCAATAAACAAAGGCTGCACTAATTACACAAACTGCAAGGAAAAAATCAGAAGATTCCAGTGAGGTATCCTCGGCTAAGGGTCGACATATGAAACGTCCTCTTTTGAAAAATTATACATGACTGTACTTAAACTGACACACAATATTTTTTAGCACAACGCAATCTGACTTTCAATAATCCCTACAAAAGGATGGCCCTGACTAACATTAAGCTATACCTTTCACAAATCACTTACCTCACAAAAATCTTCGTTACTCGAACTACTGCAATACAGCGAGCGCCACTACTGCCAGCTAAATAAAAGATTCAATCTACGGAAGGCACTAACTTCTGATAGGTATAGTTAGCAAATGAAAAATTTTAATAGAGAACAAACAGTGTATTTACCTTAATAGTCATAATATATATAGCAGTTCATGACATCCAGTCTTACAAATTTCAAAACTCCGCCATCTCTCTCCCCACATCCACCACTGCTGGCGGCTCACCTCCAACTGCACAGCGCTACGCGCTGTTAACATCCAACTGCCCAACACTAGAATGGCAGACAACAATGCAAACTAGCCACAGACTGCACACAGCACAGCCAGTGATTTACATACAGAGCGCTACGTGGCGTTACCTATATAAAAACCTAAACAGCCTACTTACATAGCACCTAAACAGCCTACTTACAAACCAAATTTAAAGACTTCTGAAATTACTTCTTTCATTCGCAGTCCTTCGTATCTCCTATTATAAAGTACAACGCGGTAGAATATTTCGTTCATGTACATAAGGGTGCACTGACCCAGCGACAGCTAATGTTAAGGTAGTCTCCCGAGATGAAGTCACAAAAGGGTCTTCACACCATTAACTGACAGTTTCTCGTCAAAGCTACGAAAAAAAAAAATTGGGGGATTTCGGAAAATATCACGACTACGTGCTCATGAAAAGAAGAAAAGGGGAAAACAATTGTATGTGCAACACAATACGTAATACTTCGTGAAGCAGAGCAGCCAAACACCTAGGATCCAAAAATTTACTCAAATAATACTGAAGTCTGAAAATAAAGGTGTGTGGAGAGAAGTAATTCCTACATACATCAGCCCGCCGTCGTGGCCTAGAGGTTCTAGGCGCTTCAGTCCGGAACCGCGCTGCTGCTACGGTCGCAGGTTCGAATCCTGCCTCAGGCATTGATGTGTGTAATGTCCTTAGCTTAGTTAGGTTTAAGTAGTTCTAGTCTAGGGGACTGATGACCTCAGAGGTTAAGTCCCATAGTGCTGAGAGCCATTTGAACCTACATACATCAGCGAAAAGCTAATCTCGAGAACAGTGATAAGTGTCCGCAAGCCCAAAATTTTGTCAAACTTCATCTATGATTGATTAACGTCCAACTATTAAAGGTGCTAAAATTATTGAAGACTGCTCATTTTCTACAAATTTTACTCCTAAAGACGACTACAAGGTCCATTCGGAAAATAAAGTCTCATAGGCCGTGAAAAGGAAACCACAGTGAAAATGCGGTGAGGCTTTTCACGGATGTGTTGAACAGTGTCTCTTGTATGCCCGTCGATGGTGTCACGTAGTTCTTTTCAGTTCTGAGCATACAGTGAACACATAAAGATGCCCTGAAAATAGTGCCTCCTACCAAGTATGAGGGTCGTGTGAGAGAATTCGCTGTTGACACGTAGCCCACACAATGTAACTGTCACGCTTTTCCTTCTTTATGATAATTCTCGGCCGCATTCTGCAGTGGCGATGAAGATGTTTCTGCAACGTTTTCAGTGAAATGAGTCTCCCTGATTTCCATCTCTGCACGCATGAATGGCCGGCTATGAGGACACTATATGGCACAGAAAGCGAGCTGTGGAGCAGCGTAAAGAATTGGCAGAAAGCGCAGGCCTTCTATGACGAAGGTACTGGGAAGTTGGTACAACGCTACGACAAATGTGTACATCAGAGCGGCGACTATGTAAAGAAGCAGCTGGGAGGTGTAGCTAAGTGTTGCAAATAAAGCATTTTTGATTTTCATAATGATTTCCATTTAGCGACCTATCGGACCTTCCTTTTCGAATAGCCCTCGTACATGTCTGAACAAGTAACACTCTATCATCACAACTAATGGGTCGGTAGCGTAGACGACAACTCAGACACGGTCCGTGGTAAACTTAGAAGTACAAGCACATAAGCGATTTGACGCAAGTCCATTACCTTGGTATAAAAAAAAGAGATTAACAAAGGTACTAATAATATTAAATAAAAGCTCAGATCCTGGAGACGCATTTACGAGCACACTATGGAACAGTGTTCATGCTTTACTCGTGTTCATGCTTTACTCGCGGGTAGTATCGTAAGAACAGCACTGATAAAAGTATCGAAAAAAGGATTAGAGTACATGTTCTCTAACGGTTACAATATCTACAGCTCCATTTTTAAAATCTATTCATAATAAGGGGAGATGGTGCATTTTCACATGATTAAAATAGACTAATACAAGCATTGTTTTACTTTTTCTAAAAAGATAAAAATTTGGAACTTGAGATTAAATTACGGAACAGATGATCAGAAAAGCAGATGAGTAGTAGTCACAATAAATAAATTAAATACCACCTGAACTTCCCATTCGAACTCTGGAGATACATCTAAAACAGGTTTTGATTCAGTTGTTAGGCTGATAATCCGTTACGTCAATTTGACAACGCGCGACCTGCCTTTGAATCTAAGGTTCGTTAGGTATTGATGTGGCTCGTATTGTCGTAGACTCGTCGGCTAGATTATATAACTGGGGGAATAAAATTTTATGTGATCTCAAAGCGACTACAGTGGTGAGAGGGGTGTTGTCAAATAAAATCTCATTTCAACTTTTTGATCAGCCATAGCAGGTTCGAAACGGACAACTCCTCCAAATTATTTCAAAATGGTTCAAATGGCTCTGAGCACTATGGGACTCAACAGCTGTGATCATAAGTCCCCTAGAACTTAGAACTACTTAAACCTAACCAACCTAAGGACATCACACACATCCATGCCCGAGGCAGGATTCGAACATGCGACTGTAGCAGTCGCGCGGTTCCGGACTGAGCGCCCAGAACCGCTCGGCCACCACGGCCGGCCCTCCAACATATTTCTTCTATTTTCTGTGTGCTAATGTCTTATGATGACACCACAACTCATATACCGTTTCAAGAGAAGGCTCACTACCTGCTTCGCTACTGCTGCTGCCAGCGAAACAAGCAAAATTAGTTGGTCCTGTCATTAGGACGTCCCGTCGGGTAGACCGTTCGCCGGGTGCAAGTCTTTCGATTTGACGCCACTTCAGCGACTTGCGCGTCGATGGGAATGAAATGATTATAATTAGGTCAACACAACACCCAGTCACTGAGCGGAGAAAATCTCCCACCCAGCCGGGAATCGAAACTGGGCCCTTAGGATCGACCTTCTGTTGCGCTGACCACTATTTTTTTTTTTTTTTTACTGAAGCGTGTTTCTATCGGCACGAATTAGTAAAATACTACTCACTTGGATTTCGATTTTTTTTCTTCTTTTCATTTTTCATTTTTTTTTATTTTTTTTATTTATAACTGGACCGGTGGGGGCTCGGGGCGCAAAGTGGGCAGGGGTCGAAACCCGAGGCCTGACCACAGTGTCCTCCTCACCACCACCGAGCCTGCGGTGCTTAGGGAAATGGGAGACACAGGAATCAACAGTAGTGGAAGGCGTTTTTATTTATTTATTTGCATGTGTTTTTGCAATATTCACTAATATCACGAAATTATGTGAACACATCGGCGAAAGAGAAAAGAAATATAAATTCTGGTTAAAGAAAAAGAAAGGAAAAAGGAAAAGCAAAAAGAAATAAAATCCGCGCAATCTGCGACGCGCTCTCCCATCCGCGGAGGACAGAAGTAGAATAGATCGTAGGCGGTTGAAACTCAGACACCGCCGGGGGAGGAGGGGTGGGTGCCCTCTGAGCCAGGCACCCCCCAACTCAGTGGAGGTCTAATAAAGACCGCTCGAAGATAGTTAGCAAATAATGTTAGGTAATGTGGCGTATTTTCGAGAGCTGCATGGGCTGTTCGTAAATAGGTCCAGAACTCGAGGCGGGATTTAGGTCCCTCATGAAAGAGATAAGCGACCGCCCACCCTTTGACCCACGTAATAGCATGACATTTGGCGGCGGGAAAATGTCTGTCCTCCGGGTATAGAAAGATTCGAGGTTCGATTGTGTCTGGTGGCACCCGTAGATAGCAGGCAATGATTTGCTGCACGAAGCGCCATACATCTTGCGATGAGGAGCATGTCAGACGGTGTTCATCAGTGTCCAGTTGCTGGCAAAGGAGACAAAGAGGGGATTCTGACGAGCCAATGTTGTACAGTCGCTGCTTTGTGGCAAATTTCCTGTTAACTATGTGATACCACAGTGCCTGGACGTTCGTAGGGAGAAAGGGCTGGTGAACGGAAGTCCACACTACGGGCCACTGGATGGAGGGATGTTTGGTCTCCATCACATTCCGGGGAACACAGCGCAGCAGCAGGCTGTAAAAATCGTCCTGGGTGGGCGTGTATCTGGGAGACTGGTATGTATGTAACTGTAGTCGACGAAAAAGGTCGAAAGATGGGACAAATGAGGCACGATATGGCCGACAGACACCAGTGGTGAGGTGGAAGCAGGTAGGAGGACCTCAAGCAAGCTGCGTGTTAGAGATGTACCCTGGCCCATCCACTGTTTTCTCATGGTACTCATGTACAAGGCTGCAGCTCGCATACGGACATTGACGAGCCCGACGCCACCATACCGTGGGGGCGGGGTAAGTGTCTCATAACGGACTTTGAACATTGAACCAGCCATAATAGGCAAAAGCCGCCCGAAGGTTGCGCCCAATTGCAGTTGGCAGAGGGAGAACTTGCGCGATGTGAATCAATTTTGATGCCACATAAAGATTAAGAAACTCAACCCGTTGAAGTGTGTCCTGGCGGCGCAAGAGGTTCTGGCGGACGTCGTTGCGGATGACGTGTAACAGGCGACGGAAATTCGTTGCTGCTGTGCGTGTGACCGTGAGGGTAAAGGTAATGCCCAGGTACCGGAAAGTCCGCACTTCACCCTCCTGGAGGCCTCGTCCAATGTGCATTGCAGAAGATTTGGCGACATTCATGGCACTGCCAGCGGCAGCCCCATAACGGGTAATCAGTTCGAGGATTTCTCGAATCTCAGAGCCGGAGCGAATGAGGAGGAGGAGGTCATCAGCATATGCCCCACAGCGAAATGTGTGTTGGCGTAGGGTGAGGCCAGAGAGCTTGGTCGTCAAGCCCCCAATAATGGGCTCAAGGGCAATGGCATACAGGAGGGTAGAGAGGGGGCACCCCTGCCGTATCGAACGGCAGATAGGTACCGGCCCTGCTAAATGTCCATTGACTTGGACACGTGAACTGGCACTGTCGTAAAGACGCCGGATGACGCCGAGAAACGGAGGGGGGATGCCCATTCGGGCTGCCACCGAAAACAGGAAACGATGACGCACTTTATCGAAGGCGCTGTCGAAGTCTATAGCGACGACCACTGCACGGAGTCTGCAGGCCGCCGCCATCGCAATTAAGTCGTGGCATTCCCCTGTTGCAGTCTGTATGTTAACCTGTCCTCTAGGCATCGTTTGCTCTGGCGAGAGGTTCAAAATGGCTCTGAGCACTATGGGACTTAACATCTATGGTCATCAGTCCCCTAGAACTTAGAACTACTTAAACCTAACTAACCTAAGGATATCACACAACACCCAGTCATCACGAGGCAGAGAAAATCCCTGACCCCGCCGGAATCGAACCCGGGAACCCGGGCGCGGGGCCGGCCGCGGTGGTCTCGCGGTTAAGGCGCTCAGTCCGGAACCGCGCGACTGCTACGGTCGCAGGTTCGAATCCTGCCTCGGGCATGGATGTGTGTGATGTCCTTAGGTTAGTTAGGTTTAAGTAGTTCTAAGTTCTAGGGGACTGATGACCACAGATGTTAAGTCCCATAGTGCTCAGAGCCATTTGAACAATTTTTTGAACCGGGCTCGGGAAGCGAGAACGCTACCGCACTCTGGCGAGAGGATATGAGGGAGTATTGTTCGGAGCCGGATTGCCAGTAAGCGCGCGAAAATTTTGCAATCGGCATTGAGTAGGGTGAGCGGTCTGTAACTCGTGACCATCGAACCACGGGCTGGTTTTTGGACTGGTACGATGATGCTCTGAGCAAAGGCGGGTGGGATTGCGTGGTCAGATGTCATCAGTTCTTGATACATAGTCGTCCACCGTGGAGTCATGAGGTCCCGAAAGGTACGGTAAAACTCAATCGGTAAGCCGTCAATGTCAGGCGATCTGTTGACAGCACCCTTGGCGATTGCGTTGTTGACTTCGTCTAGGGTGACCGCCACTGTCAAAGCATCCGCCTCCGTGTGGGGGAGGGTGAGCGTGACGTAATGCAAAATGGAGTCGTCTGCTGCAGTTTCAGCGTCTTCTTCACTATAAGTACGACGGTAGTGCTCGACGAATGCGTGGACGATGTCATTATGAGTGGTCACCTGCGTGCCATGAGACGTGGTCAGAGTGCTGCTGATCTGCCGACGACGCCGTCGTTTGTCGGACACTATATGATGCATGGATGGAATTTCTAGATCCGCGTGATCGTGGCGTCGCGTCCGTATGACGACCCCTTGCAGTTTCCGGCGTGCCACCGCAATTATCTTCGCCTTAGTTCTTTGCCGTTCCAACTGGTTGTCCAGGGTTGGCGGTTGAGCGTCCAGATCTCGGAGAATCGCATAATAGAAGTCAACAGTGGTGCGATGCCAATCGGCCATGTCCTTCCCGTAATCAGTGTCCTCCGGATAGCCGGCTTGGCGCAGTCCAACCACCATGTCAATGTCGAGTGGTAGCGGGGAAGTCGTCTTTCGCAGGCTGTCCACGTTTCAGTGACTTGTTGGCGACTCGCCAGGTCATGCAAGTGTGAATTATTGAGTGTCCATGGCGCACGGCTGCGCCATACTGATTGCGGCGGAAGGAGGACCGTACAGATGTAGGCGCAATGGTCGGAAAAGGCCAGCGGCCAGCGTTCGGCGCCCCGTATCGCAGATCTAAGAGTTTGTGAGACATATATCCTGTCTAGTCGGCTTGCGGAGTGACCGGTAAGAAAGGTACGGCCAGAACGGTCACCGTGTTGAACTTCCCAGGTATCGTGAAGCAGAAGGTCTCGCACCACTATACGTAGTTTCTGGCATGTAGTATAGTGGTGAATCTGATATTTAGGATGCAGAAAGCAGTTAAAATCACCTCCTAATAGGCAATGGACATAACGCCCTAAAAACAGGGGAGCGATTTCCTCGGAAAAAAACTGGGATCTTTCATGCCTTCGGTCGGTGCCGGAGCGTAGACATTAATGATGCGTGTCCCCATGGCAGTGAGTGCCATGCCCCGAGCTGATGGAAGGAAGGCGACATCGGTCACAGAAATCCCGTGGCGGACGTAGATGGCCACCCCGCGGCCCACAGGATCACTCGCGGAGGCGTGGGCGGTATAGCCATTGATATCCGGGAGACTAGCCAAGTGAACTTCCTGCAGAAGGGCGAAATCGATATCCGAAGCCCACAACATCTCCCGCATAAGGCGGATTTTCACCCTGGAACGGATGTTGTTGGTGTTGATGGTTGTTATCCGGTAGGCCTGGTGTCGGATTACTGGAGGCTGGTCCACTCCGCTGTCCGCGCAAGGGTGTGGGCGTCGCAGCGGAACGTTATCCCGCTGGCCCGCAGGGGAGTCTGGGGAGAGTATGATTAGTGGTGCGGCCGTAACGGCGCAGGGTCCCGTAACGGGTCCTGCTCCTCGACCTCCTCCTCGTGCCACGCCGTGGAAGCGGACACTGGTGTATCTTCCATTTTGTCTGCAGAAGATGTTGTAATGGTGCGTGGTGTAGTGTCGCCTGTGATACGTTCATGATTTAGTTCAGCGTCAGCACGGGGCGCAGGCACACCGATAGATGTCTCCGCGCTCATAACGTCTTCGTCAGCAGTAGCGGGTTCTGAGGCCTCGTGCTGGTAGACGGTTACATCCTCCTCGACTTGTAACGTCTCCTCTTGGCCGGAAACTGTGCGATGTCTTCGCTTGCGACGTTTCGGGGAACGTTGTTTCCTTGTGCGACCCTCCGTGTCTGACGACGGAAGAGAGTCGCGTCGTTCTGGCAGAAAGGCAGCTGTAGGAACGATGAGCGAGTCGATCTCCATCGTGTTTCCGAGGCCAGGGTCAGCGTCCGGTTGCGTCGACATCGTCTCAGCGGCGTCGATGGCCGGCCGAGGTGGCGGGCCGTCCGAAGCGCTCTCCGTCGGTGTCTGGTCGGGCTCGTTGGTGGCGTCGTTTGTGGTGACCGGGAGACGTTGCAAAGCGGTAGGAGAAGCTAGAGCAGCGGCATAGGTCAGCGGTAGCACTGTACGTTGCGACGTGGGTGGTTCTTCGGCAGCTGGAAGTAGTGTAATACGCCGTTGTAGGCATTCGGATCTAAAGTGGCATTCTTTGCCGCACCCGGAACAGGTCCGAGGCTGGCCGTCGTATATAATTATGGCACGGCATCCGCCGATCTGTAAGTAGGACGGGACGTGGCTTCGGACCCCATTTGGGCAGGATACGTCCGAAACTGTGTCCACTTCTCCGCAGTGTGGCCGTGGACTGAGCCGTATGGGCGTAGTGCCGCGACGACTTCCTCAGCAGGAAGTTCGAATGGCAATTCGAAAATGCGTATCGTTCGCATACCTAAGCCTGCGTGGTCGACGGTGACCTCCCCCACATTGACATCAGCATGACAGAAGCGGAGCCCCTGTTTGGCCTCACGTAGTATGCGTTCGCACGCCGCGTCGTTAATGATTTTCACATAGACCGTGCTGCTCACGATTGACAAATGTATGCCGATAATATCCGTCGCCGGGATCTTCACTTCCTCTCGCAGAAAACGCTCCACCCAGAGTGCTTTGGGTCGGACATAATCGTTGCGGAAAGTAAATCGGAGTGTTGATTTACGGTAACGGTTCGCCATGGATCGTACAAGGTAAGCCGGCACTTAAGCAACGGCCGTCAGAATGTAAACAAGGCGAGCTCGCGCTCCGCACGCAGTCAACACGTACGCGTCCGCTCTGTAGCCCTGCCGAATGCAGACTGCTATTTTCTGTGTGCTAATGTCTTATGATGACACCACAACTCATATACCGTTTGAGGAGAAGGCTCACTACCTGCTTCGCTACTGCTGCTGTCAGCGAAACAAGCAAGATTAGTTGGTCCTGTCATTAGGACCTGTCCGCAGCTCGTGGTCGTGCGGTAGCGTTCTCGCTTCCCACGCCCGGGTTCCCGGGTTCGATTCCCGGCGGGGTCAGGGATTTTCTCTACCTCGTGATGACTGGGTGTTGTGTGATGTCCTTAGGTTAGTTAGGTTTAAGTAGTTCTAAGTTCTAGGGGACTGATGACCATAGATGTTAAGTCCCATAGTGCTCAGAGCCATTTGAACACCCAGTCACTGAGCGGAGAAAATCTCCCACCCAACCGGAAATCGAACCCGGGCCCTTAGGATTGACCTTCTGTTGCGCTGACCACTCAGCTACCGGGGCCGGACAGATTAGTTGGTGATAAAAGCCTTATTGTAGATGTCCCACTTGGACACTCTCTGGGATCATGAAAATATACATTTTTGCATCTTGGATCAAGCTAGCTGGATGTTGTAGCCAAATTATTATCCACAATTTGTCCAAATGTGAGTTCAACACTGCCTGACAAGGAAGTGGAGCACCCAAACGGGGGAGAAGAAGACGAAATGAAATTCGTTGGAGGGGGACGTTATGTGACGTTATTTCAGTGATTGTAAAATCGAATCATATTTGCAAAGAATTTGGCAGTACGATCCCACTTATCACTACAATGTTGCACGCCTTCCGGGCTGAAAGCATGCACTGATTCGGGTGGGAAACGTGTCATAAAGCCGCTGTAACCTCTCTTGAGGGTAGCTGGCCCACAACTGCAGTAGCTGTAGTGATACTTGATATCCTTATATTGGCACTGGGGCAGAGTTGACATCCCTGCAGGTCACACACATGCTCTCGGGAGGACAGATCTGAGGCCTTTGCTGCGCACCATGTGTGGATGAGCACTGTCCTGTTGAAAAATCGAATGACAATACTGTCATATGAGAGGTAACACACAAGGAGCAAGACGTCCGTGATACACCATTGTGCCAACAGAATCCGTTAATCCTCATCAGCTGTAACATGAAGCAGTATGCGATAGCTCCCCAAATCATGACTCCAGGAATAACACTGCTGTGCCTGTTGGAAACAGAGGAAGAATGGAACCTTTTCCAAGGTCGCTCCCATACTCATCGGCAATGGTCATCCAGGGTGCAGAAACGCGATACATCGCTGAACACATAGCAAAGCCGTTAATCAGCAGGCCATGCCTTCCGGTAACGGCACCACTCTAAATGCACCCATTGCTGCAAGTCTTCGACCAATGGCGCAGGATGACGCAGAAAGTTGCAGAAGTCCCCTACTTGGGGCAGTGGCAGGTACAGCTGTGAAAGGGCCACGATGTGCATGGTGCACAATACGGCGTTCATCCCTTGGGTGGTCAGACATAGAAGACCGGAGCCTTGCAGACGAGTATGGTTGGCCTCGCGTTCCTATGCAGTCCAACAATGGGCCCGTGTCACAGCTGAATGCCCCACAAATCCAGATACTGCACGATTCGACCAGCCGGCCGATTGAACAAGTAGAACGAATCCCCATTCCAACTGAGTCAGGAGCTCATAACGTTGTATGACTAGAGGATACGGCGTCGCAGTGTCGTCGACAGTGATGACTCAACATCTGACGCTGTTTACCCGCTTTTTTCCTACTAGACTTGGTAACAATACTAAACGTGAACAACCCTAATGCACTCATGTGGCCATTCTACTTATCACAGAGAATTCCAGCTGTAATCATTTACATACCCACCGAAGGTCTATACAGGTACGCAGTTACATTGACATCCAACTATGTCTTCTCGGTGCTTCACTTTCTTTATCAGGAAAATATCTGCTTTTTTCTGACCTTTTACCCCTCCTACTTTCAGGACTTTTTGTGTCACTGAGTACCACTGAGGCCATATAGACCACAAGTAATATAGAACGGATATATTGCCAGTATTTCAATGAACAAACATAAAATCGTACATTCCAGTTGTTCAGTGTAACAATAACGATTCCATTTTCATACACATTAGTTTCAAGAAACAAAAAGGAAATTTATATAGGAGTCATACTTACCCAGTGATACTCTGTGCAAGAAACCGTGAATAAATTTTAGTGTGTTGTGAATATAACACTGAACAAAACATCGTTGAGTACAATTGACTCTAAGAGAGAAATTTATATACTTTGAAAAAATAGATTTGAAAACAAGGGAGATATGATTTTCCAATGTGCTTATGTGGTCATACTGACCCCAGTGGTATTACGATGGGTGCAACAACAACTGATGCAAGAACCCTAACAATGTGTACAAAAATAAATGGGAAATATTATTTTCATTGTTGCAGATATTTTGTATAACAGCCATTCAACATAAGATTTATCATTCTGTTTTTATAAATGTTACATTCAAGAAACAAAGAAGCGATTTAAGTCGGGAACATACTGACCCCAGTTTTACTCCGTGCAAAAACCATGAAATTTCATTGGACACAATTGGCTCAGAGGGTTAAAGTCATAGATTTTGAAAATAATAGTTTTGAAAACAATGAAGTATATATTTCGAGTGTACTTTTCGGGTCTTGTTGACTCACTCCACTTTCAATGCTACAATCAGGTTTGCTTAAGCATTTATTTGTGGTTTTCAACAGTTGACTCATCGTGTAATTTTGCTTATAGTCAAATTCGGCTCACTGCCAACTTGTTGCTGACGTGTTCTAGCAGCTTTAAAATATTATAAAACAATTTAATCGTTCGATACGATACCTGCTATAAAATAATGATGAGCAATAGTACCAAATACCGAGGGAAAAATATGGACGCTTTTTCCGCGTCTCTAGACACATGGGTGAAAAGGCCCTTGCCGACCGGGGTGGACGAGCGGTTCTAGGCACTACAGTCTGGAACCGTGCGACCGCTACGGTCGCAGGCTCGAATCCTGCCTCGGGCATGGATGTGTGTGATGTCCTTAGGTTAGTTAGGTTTAAGTAGTTCTAAGTTCTAGGGGGCTGATGACCTCAGATGTTGAGTCCCATAGTGCTTGGAGCCATTTGAACCATTTGAACAGGCCATTAAAAATCCATCAGAAATGTGAACGGCTTTACTACACTTCCAACTGAAAATCTGGAAGTTTGTATGATCTCACATGATGAAATTTCAAGACTGAACGAGTGAAAATAAATTTTTCTCGACTCCGTGCAAGTAATTGTGTAGAGAAAAGAACAGCATAGAAGACGTCTGCTATAACACCGTCCAATTGATGCGATACTTGCTGAGCTAAGCAGCTACGCCTACAGCACAGGGTAGGCACGTGGGAAACGCCGTTGCATCGGAGCAGCAGCACGGCGGCGAATGTACTGCACTGCGCTGTTTCACATGTGCTTCTGCCTTCCTTTTCTCTTCGGGCAGCTTTTCTGCGACTGCAGAGCACCTGCAGCAAAATGGTCGCGGGGGCAGACAATGGGCTCGCCAGTATTACCGTAGCAGCGGCAGGGGGACGAGGAGGCTCACGGCTTGGCGGACAGGTGGTAATTAAAAGGGCGCCAGATGGCGGCACAGGCGAGCGGCAGAGGGACCCTCATTTCCATAACAAGAGCACCACCACCACCACCGAGCCTCTCTCTCTCTCTCTCTCTCTTTCTCTCTCTCGCTGAGGGAACGTAAGTCTCGCCGCTTGCCTGCACTGCCCTTCGGTGGTCCTCTGGCCCTCCAGGCCGTAGTTTGCATCCGCTACTAAACAAGTCAGCAACCACTTGGGTAGGGCCTGCGAGCCGAGCCTCGGTTACACGCACTTTGGCGCCGGTGACGAGGTGGATGTGTGTGGTTCTGTGCTTCCACCTGACACAATCTTTGATCTGCGAAAAATCATCTCTTTCGCTAAGTTTTTAGATTAACATGGATATACTGTAAATGCAAATCGTGTTTCTGTAGTGAATCTGTGGCTCCTCTCTTGTGTTGTTACCACTACCGAAAAACAGAGCAGTCCTTTTGCATAGGCTTGCGGCAGTCTACAGTAGACATAGGATTAACAAAGAGCTGTGACTTAAAATTAACTTCCTATTAGAGCACTATCGAAGAAAATTCGACTTTCGACCTACTTGCGGGGCCTCCCTGATATATATGTGAAAACCATGTCTACGTATGTACAACATTGCACTAACCTTAGCACACCAGTAGACGCAATTGGAAGGACTCATAACTTTATAGACCAGGAGACACTAAATATCTTAACATTTTTACTACTGTTTGTAATCAGTGAGTGTGTAATGTTCGGATACAGAGCTATCGAGAAAAATATGTGACGCTCATGCACAGGACTGCAGCCACGCAATATCAGTTCTAAAACTGTTGTGTTTTTCTAAGTCCACCTAAAGCTGTTGCAGCGACGGTGATTAATTTAAAACTCTCTATAAATTCCTACAGTGTTGTTTCTCATGACCGAAGCCGCTGAGCTGTCTGCTAAACGTGTCCTCTGGCCTACGTCTTAGGGAAAAGTTGAATGTCACAGGGAGCTGTTGATTGTATGGCGGAGTACTTACGCGAGGCTTAATGCTTTAAACTCTTGTAAGGCCTCACGTGGAGTGTGTGACGCAGAGTTGTCTCATTGCAGCAGTACATTCCATTCCTCTCCTGCAGTTCCCCATTAGCGACTTACCAACAAAAACGAAACAAAGAGCCTCCATTTAACGATTTCCTTTAATGGTTGTGTTCTGGTCTGTGAAATCGATATGGGTAACTCAGTCGGTATCCCAAAACAGTGATGGGATCACAACGGCAAACAAACACATTTTTATGGCAGTTATCGTGTTGATATTCCACGGACTAACGGACTAAGCTTTTGTTTCCGGTTCATAGTGGTGAACCGAACTTCTTCCTAACGTCAAGATACTGCCGAGAATAGCTCCACCTTTAGTGTCACAACGTAACTAAAGTTTCTGCCAAGGCTGTAGGCCTTAACTCTGCTGGAGACACTTTCAATGAGATGTGTGTGTGTGTGTGTGTGTGTGTGTGAATTCCTAAGGGACCAAACTGCTGAGGTCATCGGTAGATAGACTTACACACTACTTAAACTTCGGCCGGAGGGGGTTCGCAATCCGTGACGTGGCGTCTCCAACCACGCGGCCACACCGCGCGGCCAATGAGATGTCTAAATGTCTGTGGGGGGAGCGCCAGTCCTTTCTTTCTCAAGAACTGAAGCCAGAGAAGGTAGTGGTGTCGAACGTTGGGATCTGAAGAGAAGCCAACCTTGTAACTCATAGCAAAGGTTTCCCATCAGTCATGAATCGTAGTCATCGACCTATTCCTCTACTATAAACAGTACACAATTTGCTAAAATGTGCTGCTATCCTTCCTCATTTTGAAATTCCTTAAGGGCAATAAGTGGACCACACACGAACAATTAAAAACTTTCCCATACCGTAACGCCAATTCCTCTGTATTTCATTGATTCCACTACACAGGACGGCAGGTGATGTTTCCAGGCATTCGCTAAACCCTTCCATCGGATGACCACACGGTACAGAGTGCGTTTCCAGTCATACACTGTCTAGTGTTGTTGCTCTTTACACTTCCTCAAGAACTGTTTAGTGCTGACTACAGAAATGTGTAATCTGTGTGCCGTCCCAGCGACAACTGTGTCGGGAAAAAAAAAATTGTAACGAGAAGTGTATCTCGCGACGAAGTAAAGGTAAACGAACCTTGTGTGTTTCACCGATCACATAGGCGGCGTAAAATTTTCGTTTTATAGCACATATTAAATTCAGTCTTTGTATCAATTTTATCTTAGTATCAATGTAATAACTTCTAGCCAATTAATAAGGGAGAAGAACATTCCTAGAGTGTTCTTCTTCCCTCTTTTATTTGCTTGTTTCTAGTAATAGGAATCAGACATATTGTATCACGAAAATAATGTAACCATTGTACCATTAATTTTTTAAATATAGTATTATATAATTTTTTAATATATACAACCGCTCGCTCACCGATAGATCTGTACCTACAGATTGGAAAACTGTGCAGGTCGCACCAGTGTTTAAGAAGGGTAGTAGGAGTAATCCATCGAACTACAGACCTATATCATTGACGTCGGTTTGCAGTAGGGTTTTGGAGCATATGCTGTATTCAAACATTATGAATCATATCGAAGGGAACGATTTATTGATACGTAATCAGCAGGGTTTCAGAAAACATCGTTCTTGTGCAACGCAGCTAGCTCTTTTTCGAACGAAGTAATGGCCGCTATGTGTTTCACCGATCACATAGGCGGCGTAAAATTTTCGTTTTATAGCACATATTAAATTCAGTCTTTGTATCAATTTTATCTTAGTATCAATGTAATAACTTCTAGCCAATTAATAAGGGAGAAGAACATTCCTAGAGTGTTCTTCTTCCCTCTTTTCTTTGCTTGTTTCTAGTAATAGGAATCAGACATATTGTATCACGAAAATAATGTAACCATTGTACCATTAATTTTTTAAATATAGTATTATATAATTTTTTAATATATACAACCGCTCGCTCACCGATAGATCTGTACCTACAGATTGGAAAACTGTGCAGGTCGCACCAGTGTTTAAGAAGGATAGTAGGAGTAATCCATCGAACTACAGACCTATATCATTGACGTCGGTTTGCAGTAGGGTTTTGGAGCATATGCTGTATTCAAACATTATGAATCATATCGAAGGGAACGATTTATTGATACGTAATCAGCAGGGTTTCAGAAAACATCGTTCTTGTGCAACGCAGCTAGCTCTTTTTCGAACGAAGTAATGGCCGCTATCGACAGGGGATCTTAAGTTGATTCCGTATTTCTAGATTTCCGGAAAGCTTTTGACACCGTTCCTCGCTCTAATCAAGCTGCGGGCCTATGGGGTATCGTCTCAGTCGTGCGACTGGATTCGTGATTTCCTGTCAGGAAGGTCGCAGTTCGTAGTAATAGACGGCAAATCATCGAGTAAACCTGAAGTGATATCAGGTGTTCCCCAGGGAAGCGTCCTGGGACCTCTGCTGTTGCTGATCTATATAAATGACCTGGGTGACAATCTGAGCAGTTCTCTTAGGTTGTTCGCAGATGATACTGTAATTTACCGTCTAGTAAGGTCATCCGAAGACCAGTAACAGTTGCAAAGCGATTTAGAAAAGATTGCTGTATGGTGTGGCAGGTGTCAGTTGACGCTAAATAACGAAAAATGTGAGGTGATCCAATTGAGTTCCAAAAGAAATCCGTTGGAATGCGATTACTCGATAAATAGTACAATTCTCAAGGCTGTCAATTCAACTAAGTACCTGGGTGTTAAAATGACGAACAACTTTAGTTGGAAAAACCACACAGATAATATTGTGGGGAAGGCGAGCCAAAGGTTGCGTTTCATTGGCAGGACACTTATAAGTTGCAACAAGTCCACTAAAAAGACAGCTTACACTACACTCGTTCGTCCTCTGTTAGAATATTGTTGCGCGGTGTGGTATCCTTTCCAGGTGGGATTGACGGAGGACGGCGAAAGGGTGCAAAAAAGGGCAGCTCGTTTTGTATTATCACGTAATAGGGGAGAGAGTGTGGCAGATATATGATACGCGAGTTGGGATGGAAGTCATTAAAGCAAAGTCGTTTTTCGTCGCCACGACATCTTCAAATGGTTCAAATGGTTCTGAGCACTATGGGACTTAACAGCTGAGGTCATCAGTCCCCTAGAACTTAGAACTACTTAAACCTAACTAACGTAAGGACATCACACACATTCATGCCCGAGGCAGGATTCGAACCTGCGACCGTAGCAGTCGCGCGGTGCCGGACTGAGGCGCCTAGAACCGCTTGGCCACCGCGGCCGGCGCGCGATATCTATTTACGAAATTTCAGTCACCAACTTTCTCTTCTGAATGCGAAAATATTTTGTTGAGCCCAACCTACATACGTAGGAATGATCATCAAAATAAAATAAGAGAAATCAGAGCTCGAAGAGAAAGGTTTAGGTGTTCGTTTTTCCCGCGCGCTCTTCGGGAGTGGAATGGTAGAGAGATAGTAAGATTGCGGTTCGATGAACCCTCTGCCAAGCACTTAAATGTGAATTGCAGAGTAGTCATGTAGATGTAGATGCAGGTTAAGGTTTATCATCATCATCATCTTGGACAGTTTCCAACCTCTGGCCTGGTCTGTGTGGAACATAGGCCCCTCCATCGTCTTCTGTCTTGCCACCATCTCTCCGTCTTTACCTTGGTCCAGTCCTCTCCTTTCTTCTCCTTTCAGCCATCTGTCTCTCGGTCTTACCCTTGGTCTCTCTTCTTCCAGTTTCATCTCATGTATCTTCCTGGGTATCCTCTTCTCCTCCATTCTCTTAACGTGTCCCTACCATCTCAGCCTTGATTTCTCTCTCTCCTCCTGTAATGGTTCCCTCCTTCATTAACTCTCTGATCCTCTCATTTCTTAACCTGTCTATCTTTGTCACTCCAATACTGTTTCTCGAGAGCGTCATCTCACTAGCTTGTACTTTCCTCTCTTCCTTTCATAACCCAGATTTCTGATGCATATGTCGGAATCGGGACATAGTATGACCGGCATATAACCATTTTATTGAGTTGGGGTTGTGATAAACCTTTTGCATTTCCTTTATGTTTTCGTCTTCTTTATAGGCAAAGAGAGAAGATGAAGCGGTAGCCCATCATAGAGCCTATGCCTACTGTCATGTATTTTTTGACTTCCAGTTGTTAAAAAACAGAGGATTTTTTCTGGTACCAGTAGGAGGAAGGAAGGATTCGCGCTCAGCTAGTGAACGAGTGACAAGCACGCCATTTTTAGCGAGCAATTCTAGACTGCCATTTTGGGGTCGCTATGAATAAGTGAGGAGTATGTATTTCATATGTGCACCGTTTAGAAAAATACAGTATTGTTTTATTAACAGAAAGGTCGTGTGAGTTGTTATTTCAAATAGTACAATAATTACAAGAACTGAAGCCCACCTGTGTACTTTGGAATATTACGAAGATCCGATAAGCTTAATGAGAATACGGACAAGACTTCAAAGGTGAACACGGCGACCAAACGTAGCATTATAAAGAATGGTAAGCACAAATCTGCAGCGGAGAACGGAATTACTTCGCCCTGCAAAATAATATGAACTAATACGAACTTATTTCCAGGCATAGCTCAGCTTATCGTGCTTGTCATTCATGCCGAAAAATTAATCTCATTAATTCAATACATTTTAAAAAACCACGCATTTCAACATTTTATTATCATCTATTCAACTATTTTATTATATTGTAGGGTACATCCTTGCTCCATATCAGGCTTCTGACACTCTTCCGAAATGCTTCTGGTTTTCTCCCCCAACCGTTTATTTCTCTGTAGTTTTTTCCATCTTCCTGTATAAGGCTTCCTAGGTACTTGAAACTCTCCACTCTCCTCAGTCGTTGCTCACCAATTGTTATTACAATTGTTCCTTTCTCCTTCTTTCTTATTGTGATAATCATCTCACTCTTACTTATACTATATTTCATCCCATATTCTTGTACTGTTCGTTCCCATACGTCCAACTGCTCTTGTACTTCCTCCTCCATATTCCCCCAAATCACCAGATAAAAAAAAAAAATAAAAAAAAAATTCAAATGTGTGTGAAATCTTATGGGACTTAACTGCTAAGGTCATCAGTTCCTAAGCTTACACACTACTTAACCTAAATCATCCTAAGGACAAACACACACACCCATGCCCGAGGGAGGACTCAAACCTCCGCCAGGACCAGCCGCACAGTCCATGACTGCAGCGCCCCAGACCGCTCGGCTAATCCCGCGCGGCATCACCAGATCATCTGCAAACATCATAGCTTTCATCTTCCTTTCACTAACTGCTTCTGCTGCTGTACTCCTTGTATCATCCATCACTATAATGAAGAGGTGAATGTGCACTTCCCTGCCTCAAGCCATTCTTCTGTTCAGTCCAAGCTGATCTCTCTCCTCCCACTTTCACACAGTTCACACTTCCATGGTACATTTCCCTTATCCTCCAAATAGTCTGTTTTGCTACTCCTCTGTTGTCCAGGGCTTTCCACACTTTCTTTCTATGTACACAATCATACTCTTTTTCAATGTTCAGGAAGGTCATTAGTAGACCTATTCCATATTCATAGTGCTATTCCTGCAGTTTTCTTACAGCAGAAATTAGATGCACCCTTTACCTTCCTGTTCTGAAGCCACGTTGCTCTCCTCTCATTCTTCCTTTTAATTTTGCCCGAATTCGTGCTTCCAAACTTTTCTCAAACACCTTTGCATAATGACTCATCAATGTTATCCCCCATAGTTCTTGCACTCTTTTCTATTTCCCTTCTTAATGATCGGAACTTTTATTCCCTTCTTCCAGTCTTCTGGGAACTGTCTCCACACAATTATCATTACTCGATATATCCATTGCATTCCCACCTCTCCTGCTGCTCTAACCATCTCTACACTTAGCTCATCCAGACCTGGTGACTTCCCTCCCTTCATCTTGCCCAATGCCTTTTCCACTTCTCCCCATGTAAGGTCTTTTTCTATTTGCTGTTCCTCCTCTTTTTCCTCCTCGGCTTGTTCCTCCTCATCCAGGTTTCCATTTGGGTTCAGAAGTCTTCAAAATACTGCATCCACATATTCTTGAGTTCCTCCTTATTCTCTATATCCTGTCCACTTTTGTTCGCCATTCGAGCATAATCTATCGTACCGTTCTTGATCTTACTTTTAATCATCCCATATAACACCATTTTTTAATCTTCACTATCCTTCTCCATCATTATGGTCCACTGTTCCATCCACTTTCTTCTTTCCTCCGCCACCATTCTTTTTGCTTCTTTCTTTCTTGCCTGATACTCTTCTCTTGTCTCTACTGTTCTCTTCTGGAACCACACCCTAAAGGCTCTATTCTTCTTCTGTACTATATCATTTGTTTTATCATTCCACCAGGTTTTTTTTCCAACTCTTTTTGTTGCTTGTCCTCCCACATATTGCTTCCGCTGCAGTTACTAATGATCCCTTGAATCTACCCCATTCCTCTTCTACCGTCTTCGGTTCATTCTTTGGGATGCTTTCCCTTACTACTTGTAGGTACTCCAGCCTGCTTTCTTCCTGCGTCAACTTCCATACCCTTATACGTCTTTTCTGGTTTTCTGCCCCTTCATTATCCTTAGTCCCTCTCAGGTTCATTACCAGCAAATGGTGGTCGCTATCCAAGGGCTCTGGTGGTATTACTTTAATGCCAATGATGTTCCTATTCATCTCACTATCGTACAGGAAGTAGTCAACTATCTACTTTCTTTTTAAGTCTTGGCTGTACAAGGCAATCTTGTGGCTCTCTCTTTTTCCTGAACCAGGAGTGCCCAACCAGCGTCTAACTTCCTTCTTTCCATCATGTCTACCATCTCCTTCACCTTTCCAGTCAATGTTCGTATATTTAATGTTCCAAATCTTAGTCCATGTTTATAGCCAGTTCGTCGTCGATTAAATCCGTACTTTCCGAGGCCCGTTCTATTTTTGAAAGCAGAAATCATAATCCACTACTGGCTTGATGTCCCTATCGTAGTTTCACCAGAGTCCCGTTAGCCGTCACTTTTCAGGGTTCCTGTAGGACCTTCACAGCTACCGTAGCGGTCCCGGGGCGCACACAGTAGCCTCTTTAACTCGCTCCTACAGACAATCCCCTACTTCATGCGGTTGCCCATCTCCCACCACTTGGACGAGGGCTTGGCCTTGTGGGAGACAGGTTCAAGTTTATATGTGAGCTATTTCGAAGTACTGTGAGCCCTCTGCCTTGTTCCTTGTATCGAATTAATTTTTCTTAAGACGTTTACAGCTCCACATTTTTAGCAGTCGCTGCTTCAGCGGACGCCATTATGCGATATCAAAGCGGAGGTGCGGAGATCGCCCGCTTTAACATTTAACAAACATTTTTTCACAGCAATGAGCCACAGTGGAGAGCAACATTAGTTTTAATATTTTACTTTTCAGCTTACACCAAGAGCCATCATTCGACTACCACAGCCTGTATATGATGGTAAGAGGAGTATTCTTCGAGTTTGTGTGGGTCCACAATAATTTCAATATTTTAGTTCATGCTCTTAAAGTATAAATACGCCGAGGCTAATTGTAATACCGTTATATTTTTATTTTCAAGTAATGTTCTTGGAAGTAAATCAGTCCATCATGTTCGATGATTTTACTGCTCAGTTGCGAGTTACGTAAAAGTAAAACCAGTTTTGAAATAATTTTCTAAAATGTTAAATACCTAAAAACTCAAAAATTGAAGTGTATATTTAAATCTCTTTTAATGATTGATTTCAAGCAAAAATCATTTAACAATGGGTGTTTTTAAAGGCACCGAACAGATGAGTAAAATATAAATAAGTAAATAAATAACCATTGTCACATGTTCTTGTTAATTTCCTGCGCACAGCCATTATCAGCTTGACTGTAACTTACAAAATGGCTGATTGACAGACGCAAATTGTGATATTTTGAGTGTTAATTCTTTCTGAATGTCCAAAAAGCTGTCGACTGCACGTTCAACAGACACTAAGCTTGCTGAGATTTGTATGCTCTATACGAAGAAATATTCTAGAATCCTTCATTTTTTTTTCGTGTCATCATTCTTCCGACTGGTTTGATACAACCCGCCACTACTTCTTTTCCTGTGCCAACATCCTCTCAATTCATAGTAACAGCTGCAGCTAAAGCCACCAGTTGTTTATTTCCATTCTGATACTTCTCTTCCCCTGTAATTTTTACGCTCTAAGGCTCCCCCTACTACCACATCGAAGCTGTTCCCTGACATCTGAAAGAATCTCCTGTCTCCAGCTGCTGTCTTCAATGTATTCCTTTCCTTGACTATTCTGCTGAAAGCCTCCTATTTTTTATACTCTCAGTCCATTTAATTCTAACCTTCCTCCTTAAGCACCACATTTCGATGCTCTTCCGATTCCCCTACAGTGCATGATCCTCTGTCGTAAGACGTCCTCCAGACATATATCCTCAGAAAATCCCATCTCAAGTAAAGGTCTATGTTTGATACTTGTGGACTTCTTTGAGTGAAGGATAATCTCTTTGCCTGAGCAATTGGCTTCATACGTACCCCTTCTATATATGTTGAGCTAAAATCATTATCGTTCTTTGCCCGAGTACCCACTGTATGACAGACCAGGAATCGAATAGAAAATTTTCATTTCTCGGGTAGTATCGCTCTAGGGTTGGCTAGCGGAGTATGGCCCTGAAATAAACTCGAAGAATGACTCCCAACTCAAATCCTGTAGTGTTGTTTGTCGGTCTAGCAGAATGCGGGTAGGCAATGTCGTTGGGTAGCATGACTTCATGCAGTCTTCTTGGTCGTTACTCTTGGTCTGCATCTGTAAGACGTCTAGCTGTTGACGATAAAGGTCAGTAGTGATCGATACGTCTCACGGAAGCAATTCGGAATACACCACACCGTCGCTGTTCCACCAGAGGCAGTTGCTGCCCTTTATGGACTCGACCATTCCTTTCTTTTCCTTACGTTCCATAAAAACACCATTTCTCGACTCCAGTAACGATACAGGATAGGAATTATCGTTGTTGTTCAAGAGCCAGTTGATGACAAGCAAACAGAGATACAACTATAGCCACCCCCAGACTTTTCATGATTTTGGCTTAGAACATGCGGTACCCATACACCCGATTTTTGAACCTTCCCAAATGCATGCAAATGTCATACAACGGTGGGATGATCACAGTTCATCACATTTGCCAGTTCTCGAGTCCACTGATGTGAATAATTGTGGATTAATGTGTTTAAATTATTTTCATCAAACCCTGGAGAGTTACTAACGTCAGAACGATCCTCCTCAAAACGAGAGAACCGTTTTCTTGCCGTGCTCTGCCCATTGGCATTATCCCCACGCGCGGCGCAAACGTTTCTGGCTGCCCCGGCTGCTGTCACCATTCTATTGAACTCAAACAGAATAATATGTCGGAAATGTTTTTCATTTCTCTACGTGGCACTCCCTTTGCTAGCGTCGACAGCTCCAGTCACTACATCCAAAGGACAAAATGACTGTATGTAAACTCAATTAGTATCAGTGAACTACAAAAAAATTACAGTCGATAAGTAAACCCACAGCACCCGTAATACCAACATGCAAAACAGAAACTCTACGAACTTATGCACCAATCTAATACTTTAACATATTATTTAACAGGCATTTCATATTTTCGATTGTTGTCCCATCACATTCTGCTGGTTGTTGATAACCTAAAATGTTTAAGAGGAAATTCTAAAGAGGTGGTGGAGTGATGCGTTAAAAGACATCGTTGGAGTGCCAGCTCTTTTTTTTTTTTTTTAGTTTTTTAGAAACTTCGTAGTCCGACTGAACGCAGCTTATTATTCTGTCTCTTTTTGATTTCGCATTATTTACATCCGCATTACAGGGAGTGAAACTATTTGCTAGTCTACATATTCACTGCACGGAACATTTTAGGAGTTTCGAGAATACATTTTGGGACAACCTCGCTACAACAGGATACGATAAATTCACGTTTCTACTGTACTCTAGGGGATGTTAAACGCTGAACTTAGTTTCGCAACTCCTCAACAATAAACTTCCGGGCTGAGTGTGTACAATGGTGTCTTAGAGGACCTGTGAATTCTCTGCGCTGCACGTGAAAAGATAAAGTCACTTAACTAGGCCACACGATGTTTTCTCGTCTGGTTACAAACACAGTGTTCAGTGAAATGTATTACGCAGCAAACAGTGATGCACTAATTAACCTGAAACTACTGGTAACAGGTAGATATATTTGAAGAGAAGGAGGCAGATAAAAGCTGGCCAAAAGCATCATAGAAAAGAGAATGGTTAAGTGTCGGACAGGAAGAAGTTTTAGTGTTCCAAAAATTTTCAATTCAATTTCTATTTGCAAACAATTATCCCACCTCAGAGTATGTGGAGAAAAGACAACTTTAGAAAAGCGAATTTATACACTGTGACATTAGTAGTCCCTTTTTGTTACAAGTTGTCTCCATGCGTAATTAAATTTCTACCTTAGTTTCTTCAGAAAGATATTGTTAATATATGCATCCGTTTTTCGTCTGCTGCTAATCCGATTATGCTCCGTTGTATAATAAGAAAACATTACGTCTTCGGCAGCTGTAAATTTATTTGTGTGTGTTCCACCTATTCATGCAAGATAGTGTCTGTAGCCTATAATATACAGAAAATTATTGAATTATGTATATGCTGATAAGAGATCTGTGGTGATTCCTTGCAGCTCTTTTAAATATGTAAATATTTACAAATATATGGTTGTGGTCATTTTTTTTAAAAATAATTGTGATCATTTTTCTGTCCTGTTCATGTATCCATGTGTTCTTCTGCGTTTAATAAATGCGCATATTACAAGTTTCCAGTTGACTGGTCACATTTAAACATTTCAGTGCACATTACCTATAGGCCCTACTGCAGCACACTGCACATGGTCTTGTTCACATGCAGTAGGACTGACTGAGGCATCATGGGAGCTTCTGAGGGCGACAGCAGAGTGGGGTGTTTGGTGGCGAAGGCGGGATGGTGGGGCACGGTATTGTGTGTGTGTGTGTGTGTGTGTGTGTTTGTGTGTGTGTGTGTGTGTGTGTGTGTGTGTGTGTGTGTGAGTATGTGTGTGTGTCTTTTTTTTATTGTAAGTTATGGATTGCTGAGAACATTATCCTGCTGCTTTTTTGTCATTTAGCAAACATTTTGGCCTTTTGTATGAAATATTTTCCTGTAGAGAGAGTATTCCCTTTCTCTTGTTGTTATGACACGAGAGTGCCATGTCTGTTCTTATCCCAGTATGGCTGTGATATTCTATTATTAGGTGTTCTGCATATGTGGAATGGGTACATTCATTGTTTAATGCCCTTTTAAGTTCTTTGTGCCTGTTATTAAAATTTCTTGCAATCGTCTCAGTGCATTTTATAGTTGCCGGTATAGCAAGTTAATCGAAGTGTTGTATTGATCTTTTACGTTATTAGAGGATGTGACTAAGCTTGTGTGCGAGTTGGTTGTGTTATGTTATGGTAGGCCATTTTCAGTTTCTATTGAGAGATGAAGTTTCTCGTCTGAGTGTCCATTGTGTTTTACTGGAATGTGTTGGTATAGCTTGATTGTTTTCAGTTTTGCTTTATTCACTTTGTATTTTCATTTCAGTCGTGCCGTGTTGCTTGTGTACTGTCTTGCTGCGTTATCTATAGTTTTGCTATGCTGATGATCAAGTTTAGTTCTTTTGGATAGTTTTTATACTTAGACGTGTATTGATGGGTGCCATTTTTTGAGAGTTTTAGTGGACCCTTGCAGGTATGAAAATAAAGCTCGACCAAGATTCAGTGTGCCACAAACATAGGAACAGCAGATCCTTCAGTCAAGACAACCTCTTACATAATTCTTTTATATCTGGATCTACATTCAGAAAACATAGTAGGTCCAGCATCAGAGTCAAAGTTTGATAGAACCTGGAAAGATGTGCGAACAAACAAGGCACAAGGGACAGATAACATTCCAATCATAAAATAGTTGGGTAACTGGTAGGTAACTAATAGGTTATTCAAGATAATTTGTAGAATTTAAGAGACTGGAGGCATACCATCAAGCTTTCGAAACAATATCAGCCATATAAACCCCAAGATACCAAAGGAAGATAAATACGGTAACTAGCCCACAATCAGCTTAAACAACTTATCCAACCAAGTACGTGGTGAGAATAATACCCAATAAGAATAACAAAATGGCTTAGCAATAGGGAATGAAGAAAGAACATTTTTAAAGAAGTTAACACTTTGACCGTGCCAGGACTGTATAAAAAAGGAAGTGCGTTTTATCTTAGGAATGCTATATTATTTCCTAACCCAACATCATCATCCCTACATAGCGACCCAAATACCCGTCTGCCCCACTGTCCCTTCTCCCTCCATTTCTTCTTTCTACCTAAACCGAATGAAATGGTAGCTGATGCACGGACTTGCCAGAAAGTAACATCGTTACCATCATCATTATCAACATCATCATCATATCATCATCATCTTAGCACCAGCCATACTAAAGCCATTTTGTGCTTCTAATTAACCATGAAAAGAAATGTGTTTGATTTTATTTACTTATTTTAATATTTTAAAATGTAAAACCTATATTGTATATTTTTAACATAATTTTGCTACCGGGTCCCAATATGCTGTTGCCAGCCCCGCATTCCTCACACGAGTGGGAAATGAAGTAATCGGTAATAAATAAAGAAAATGAAACTCTTAGCACTTCCCTTCAATTCCCTCAGGCTATCCGCAGGAATGCCCTACCGGTTCAAGCCCTTTTGCTATGTAGCTTACATTTTTGGATATCGTTTGGATTGTCTGGGACTATGCTGTTGACGACTTGCTGCGAACAGTTTTAGGGAGTCCCGCTTCGGCCTAATATGTGTATTAAAGCTTCACATGTAGTGGTGTGTATCCCATCCTACACGGGCGTAAGAGGCTTAAAACAGAGCACGGCCCCGGGGTGACGCTTCATACATCATTGATGATAATGCTACTGTAGAGTCCAGGCAGGCACTGGAGGATTTCACAGTAAATTCTGAAACATGAGAGTACATCATATTTCTTCTCTTTCAACGTACTGTTCAGCTGAATTACAAGGTAATGAAGAAAAATTTCGAAATTGAAGTCGATGTTGGCGTGATGACTCAGAAAATTCACTGAAAAAAAAATGGGCACTGTGCTATCACGTCGTTCCATCTCAATAGAAAGCTGGAGGGAAGAAGAAAAATATTTAATACAATTAAATACTTTACTCTCTGAACTAATCCGAAGACGTTAGCTGAGGAACGGAAGAGATAATAATAACATTAACAGTGGTATGTGTCATTCTTGACATTCCTTGACATTCCATAAGTATAAGAGTAAATTTTACGTAGTAAATTTACGTAGTAAATTTACGTAGTAAACTGGAAAAGGACAACAGTAGTCCTAGAAATAGTATCGCAGTAATCTAGTTAGTAGTAGTAGGATGCATCATAGCATAGTATTTCCAATTAAACTGTAGTTATTTAATTCTACTGAAATAATTAAGATTTTTTGTGATGATGTGATTAACTTTGGTTGCCAGGATATAAACTCCTAACCATCCATCCTTTCCCCTAAATTGATAAATCAGTCTTCTTAGACTGTAATCAAGAATTAAGCTGCATGACCCTCGGTAATATGCACTCGAAGAAAAAAAAAGAAAAAAAAAACCCGGCTAATAATGCCCTAAACTTTCTCAATAGGGGAGAGATCCGGCGACATTTCTCGCCAAGGTAGGATTTGGCAACGACGAAGACATGCAATATAAACACTTGTCGTATGCGGGCGGGCATTATATTGCTGAAACGTAAGTCCAGGATGGCTTGTCATGAAGGGCAACAAAACGGGAATAGAATAACATCGACGTCCCGCTGTGCTGGCACTAAGGGTGTCGCGCATGACAACCAAACGGGTCATGCAATGAAAAGACATGCCACCGCAGGCCGCCACTACATCAACACACACACACACACACACACACACACACACACACACACATCCTCCGCAACAATCAGTACGATGCGTGGCGAAGGAGATCCTGAACCACTACTAGTGATTTCGTGTCCCGTTCCACTCGCAAATAGAGAGAGGGAAAAACGATTGTCGTATGGCTCCATATAAGCCCTAATTTTCTATTGTGATCCTCATGAAAACTGTATCTTGGCGGCTGTAGAATCGTTCTGCAGACGGCTTCAAATGTCGCTTCCCTGAACTCTCTTTGTAGTCTTCCTCGAGAACAGTTTCACCTTCCTCTAGGGATTTCCTGTTGAGTTCCCGAAGTATCTCCGTAACACTTGAGCTGTTCGAACCTACCGGTAATAAGTCTAGCAGCCCGCCTATGAATTACTTCGATGCTTTCCTTTAATCCGACATGGTACAGATCCCAAACACTCGATCAGTACTCAATAGTAGGTACCAACAGTGTCCTATATGCTGTCCAGTTTACAGATGAACCACATGTCTTAATAAACCGAAGTCTTCCGTAACACAACACTCACACGCTCGTTCCATTTCATACCTCTTTGCAACGTGACGTCCAGATATTTAATCGACGTAACTGTGTCAAACACAGCACTACTAATGCTGGATCCGAATATTACGGGTTTGTTTTTCCTACTTATCTGCATTAACTTACACTTTTCTACGTTTAGAGTTGGCTGCACCAACTAGAAATATATTGTTTAAGTCATCTTGTATCCTCCTGCAGTCATTCAACATCGATATCTTCCAATACACCACAGCATCATTAGCATCCGACAACTCACTTATGTATATAGAAAATAGTAACGGTCCTATCACACTTTCCTGTGGCACTCCTCACGATACAATTGTTTCTGATGAACACTCGCCGTCGAAGACAAAATACTGGGGTCTTATATTTGAGAAATCTTCGGGCCACCCATATATCAAGGAACCTTTGGCATACGCTCCGCAGATGGTGAAGAGATTGAAGACATTTGTGATGAGGTAAAAGAAATTATTCAGATAGTTAAAAGGGACGAACACTCACTGCGATATGGGACTGGAATTCGATAGTAGGAAAAGGCAGAAAAGGAGAAATAGGAGGTGAATATGGACTGGAGAAAATGAATGAAAGAGGAAGCCCTATTTGTAGAATTCTGCACAGAGCATAATTTAATCATCGCTAACACTTGGTTTAAGAATCATAAAAGAAGATTGTATACGTACAAGAGACATGGAGACTTCGGCAGGTTTCAGATTGATTATATAATGGTAAGACAGAGATTTCGATACCAGATTTTAAAGTCTAATACATTTCAAGGGGCAGATGTGCACTGCGTCTGTAGAATAAAATTGAATAAAATGCAAAAAGGTAGGAACTTAAGGAGATGGGACCTGGATAAGTTGAAAGAATCAGAGGATGTTGAGAGTTTCAGAGGGAACCTTAGGCCGCAGGCGACTAGAACAGGGAAAGGAATGCAATAGAAGAAGAATGGGTGGCTTTAAGAAATGAAATAGTGAATGCTGCAGAGGATGAAATAGGTAAAAAGACAATGCTTAGTAAAAATCCTTGAATAACGCTAGAGATGTTGAATGTAACTGATGAAAGAAGAAAATTTGAAAATGCAGCAATTGAAGCAGGTGAAAGGGAATACAAACGTTTAAGAAATGAGATTGACAGGAAGCGCAAAATGGCTGAGCCGGACGCCTAGAGGATAAATTTAAGGATTTAGAAGCGTATTTAACTAGGAGAGAGATAGATACCGCCTTCAGGAAAATTAAAGAGGCCCTTTTGGTAAAAGAGAAGCAGTTGTATGAATATTAAGAGCTCAGATGGAAAATCAGTCTTAAGTAAAGAGGGGAAAGCTGAAAGGTGGAATGAATATACAGGGTGTAAATTTAAAGTTGAGAAACTAGAATGACTCGAAAAATAAGTTTCACACGAAAAAATGTGTAGAATCCAAAGTTGATTATTTTTGGGGGGGAACATTTGCTGGTACTAAAATTAGCACCCTGGGGGTGGGGCGGGAGGAAACTTTAAAATTTGAAATAGGAACCCCCATTTTTAATTGCAGAATCAGATTCTACATAAAAACTACATACATTTTGTCTTAAACATTTGTTTCGATTCTTGGAAGTTGGCGCTGTAATTCAAGAAAATCCATGTTCTCATTTTTGCGGGGAAAATGGTTACAGATAAATAAGAAATGCTTATTTACTTCGTAAATTTTAATTCGCTAAGACTAAAACTCTCCTTGTCTCCCCATAGGGTGGGGTTTGATAGAGAGGAATTAGAGTTTTACAGATGTTGACCCAAATATTAATTTTTTTCCGCAGATTCGGATAAGTTTTGTTTGTCTCACAAACCCCACCCTATGTCATGCGAAACTTACACTCGTCATCAGTTTTTGCACATCAGTGTGTTTTGCTGGTTATAGACGGTATACATTGAATAAAACTCTGAAATATGGCAACAGTACAGCGGAGGCAACCTAGAATAAGATGGTCAGAGTAAATGGTAGCCCTACGGCCACATGCGAGTTGCTGGGACATCGTTATTGGTATGTCGGTAATGGGACCAGAACGTCGGAGTAGAGGACGTGAGTGTATATCCAGTGGCCATAGAGGAAGGGAACGTCTCCGTCCGAGACCTCACTTTCACACACAAAGTTTGGAAAAATTAGCAATAATATGAGCTTTAGGAACTGAATTAATTCTATCATTTTTTATTTAAAACAATAAATTGTAGAGCTTCGTAATTAGAACACAGGTTAGTGGAGTTGGAAGAGGAGACAAAAAAATAATCAAATGTCTTATAGTGGAGTTATCGAAAGTGCAGTGGAAGAACGATGATCACATAGAGCTAGAATTAGGTCATGGATTTCATTGAAGGCAGGAGAGTCTCGTCCATTGTGGCGGCATTTACAATAGCAGAGTACCAGTCACCATGGCTGCAATCTCTCTAAGATTAACAAAGCACGGCAAGAGCTTACTACACAGACAAAATAAATCCGCCACAGAATGGGCCCTTTGACGAAAGTCCGGATGCGGAGACGGATGTAGCATCGATACGTTAAGTACATTACGAAAAGTTGGGAAGGTTTGTACATATGTCCAGGCGAGGTCTTTGGCATGCGCTCATCTCTGGTAAAGACAAAATTCGTATATGGAACAGTATTTTGCTTACTGATGTGCAGCAGTCATTACACTATACGTATCTCTTACTGTCATTTACCATAAATGATCTTGTCGCTAGTTGCTGTACATCTGCTACTTTCAGGATCCAGAGACGAGTTCGAGCACAAAACAACAGGAAAATAGATGAAACGTTTGTTGTCTCTCCCTAGGAGGTTCCGTGGCATCAACCGAAATCGCACTCATTGCTGCGCCTAGAACTCGCATAGTTTTAGCGATGAGCGGCTTGCGAGGCGACCAACACGACATATTGCCTCGCAGATCTGTAAAAAGGCTAAACAAAAGACCCCCTGTCCTGGACACCGAAAATCGGCTGTGGCGTCCATAATATTGATCAGGAATAGTCGACGGGCCTGGGCAGGGAATGCATGTTACAATGAGTAAACAACAGACGAGTTAAAAAGCTTCCAAAAGTTCTCATGGTACTGCCACTACAGGCCAAGAGTTACTAAAATGGACGTACAATAAGTAATGCAGTACATTCTTTTCTCTGCCAGTTTCTGTTGTAAACATGCGGAATTTGTTGTGGGGCATCGTAAAATAGTCCCGCTTCCGCCCCTACAGTATCATAGAGTTCCTATGGGTGGCGGCGCTATATGCAGTCTTCAAAATGGCATCAGTAACGGAGGTGAGTTCCAAGCAGAGACCTGTCACAGTTTCTTTTGGTAGAAAATCAGAGCATCGCAGATATTCATAGGTGATTTCTGAATGTATACGGAGACCAGGCAATGAACAAAAGCACGGTGGGTCGATGGGCGAGGTGTCTCCCATCACCGAAATGAGCTCGTGAAAATATTCCTCTTGCCGGCCGGTCGTACACTGCTGCGACTTCTGCAGTGTTGGAACGTGCGGACACGCTCATCCGAGGTGATCGACGATCACATTCAAGAAACTCGCTGCACGACTGGACGTCTCTGTTGGCAGTGTTGGCACACTCGTTTATCAGTTCGGGTACTCTAAGGTGTGTGCTCGCTTCGTTCCTCGCTGCCCAACATAAGACCGTAAAGGGCAAGGAAGGATCATCTGTGTGGAATCGGTTGCATGTTACGAGACTGACAAAGAGTTCTTTGTCTATGAAACAAGAATTCATCACTTCGAACCGGAAATAAAAGGGCAATCCATGGAGTGGCGCCACACTACCTCTCCTCCGAAGAAATAGTTCAAAGCCGCACCGCCAGCCGGTAAAGTATAACTTCAAGAGGTTATACTGTTTGTTGTCCTCTCTCATGATGCAACAATCAAATTGGAAATGTACTCTCCTATTCTTAGAAAACTGAAGAAACGACTTCAGCGCGTTCGTTGCCACAAAAATGTAAAAGAATTTCTTCTTCATCATCACAATGCAAGGCCTCACACAAGTCAGCGGACCCGACAGGAGCTCGCAAAACTTCATTTGACTGTTCTTCCTCATCCACCCTACACCCAGAACCTCGCACCTTCCGATTTCCCTTGTTTTGGCCCAATGAAGGATGCACTCCGCGGGGAGCAGTACGTGGATGGCGGGGAAGTTATTGATGCAGAAAGACGTTGGCTCAGACGTCGATTAGTAGCGTGGTGTCACGCACCCATATCGGCCCTCCCAGTAATATGGCGTAAGGCCGTCGCATCGAATGGAGGTCATGTTGAAAAGTAGGGTTCTGTACCCAAGAGAGTGGGGAACAACATGATTATTGGAATCATCAATAAAACCAATGTGCTTTCAAAAAAAATGTGTTGCATTAATTATGGAACGCCTTTCGTGTAAAATGAAGCCGCTCCTAATAAGCAGCTGACAAATTAGCGATACTCTATTGGCAGATGCCGTAGAAGTTACAGTAAGATGAATGAATCACAAGGATGGAACGCTTTGACAAAGGAAATATCTTGTCCACTTCGCGTGCCTTTTAATTTAGGAGAACAAAGCATTACGAAACCGCTTCAAGATTTGTTGTAAAATAACTCGATAGACGAAAAGAAATGTCGAAGTTCACCAGTCAGATACATGTACACGTCCACTGAACACTTTACAGGACTTTAAGCGAAAGATTGTTACGGCGTTTAACATTTCGATGTTAGCCTTCAGAAGATACATTTTGCTACTGGGCGTGTCGTAAACACAATAAAGTCATTTTGTTGACTCCAGCTACTTTTCCAGCTGTGGTCGCGGTCGCCCGTGAGATGTCAGCTGACCCCCGCACACAGTCTGTTGTGCTGCCAGCAGACCGGTCGTCGACTGGTGACGATAACCGCTTGAGTACTCATGTCGTAGGCCACCTGACGAAGGTCGTTTGAATCCGAGTAACAGTAAACACAAACTTAGGAAAACTAACACCTTAGTATTATTAATCAGTGGCGTAGCGTGATTGGAAAGGTTGGGGAGACTCTGCAATTATAATAGTGAGACAAAATAGTACATTAAACAATAATTTAAACAAATGAAACAAAATGCATCGAATAAAACAACAACAACAACTACTACTACTACTACCACTACCACCCCCACAAATAATAATAATAATAATAATAACTGAAGCATTTACATTTTCTTGTACGCAAGTGCAATTCGCCTGTCTCTTCTTTCCACGAATAGGTCTATAACTCGGTCTACAAAGATATGATCACTGGATAGCTTTCCAAGTAGTGACTTTTCTACTGCTAACGTGCTCAAACACGACAGCCGGATGTTGGACATTGAATTCCTTAAATAATTCTTCACTCGTTTAAGAGTACTCATGCTTCGTTCACTGCTTGTTGTAGTTGCGGGTAGGGTCAAAACCAAAATCAGGAGCCGGCCGAGGTGGCCGAGCGATTCTAGGCGCCACAGTTTGGAACCACGCAACCGCTACGATCGCAGGTTCGAATTCTGCCTCCGGCATGGATGTGTGTGATGTCCTTAGGTTAGTTAGGTTTAAGTAGTTCTAAGTTCTAGGGGACTGATGACCTCAGAAGTTAAGTCCCATAGTGCTCAGAGCCATTTTTGAACAAAAATCAGGAACTTCATTGTTTCTTCATAAATGGAATCTAAATCATTGTTGACAATGTACTTTAAGAGGATTTTTGGAGATAAGTGTTTTTTTTTTCTCATAGGCGTAAATGTTACACAGTTCACTTTCAACTTGTTCTTGTTTGAAAAAAGGGTACTGTTCAAATAATTGAAGCAGTTTCAACTTTGGGAATTCTTTTTGATAGTTCGGGAAACACTTTTCGTTCGAAAGTTTGCAAATCCAGTGACTCGTAATTTAGTGACCTGATAGATGTCTTTTGTCTGTCACAGAATGATAAGTTGCCATTCAAACACAAGCTGCATTTAATTCATTCATTAACGAAAGTTTGCGTTCTTAATTGTCGTAAGATTCTCAAAACAGTTCTTATTTCGTCGTGGCAAGCAGTTATACTGACAGATTTTGACTGCATAACATTAAAGAGATGATCAACATAAACAAAGCACCCTCTGTAGAAGCAAAGCAAGTAGACACACGTAGGATCATCCATCCGTCGTTTCATTTCCAAAGCACAGCTCAAAGATTCTGGATCCCACTGAGACTCTGTCAAATATATAATTAAAAAAACTATATAGTCCTGAGAAATGACTAGATGTTGAAACTGTCCTGGAACGAAAGTTTCTGCGAGTGTTGCTTGCATGTGGTAGTTTAAATCCTGTCTCAGTTTTTAATACAGTTCGTTTTGATGATTTGCTGAAAAACGAATGAAATGCAGTAAGATCACTTACAAACATGCGTACTTGTCGTATGATTTTGGAGGCATGTAACAGTACCACATTCAGTTGGTGTGCGTAACAATGAAGAAACAGCGCATAGGGACAGAACTGCTTCACCAATTGTTGTAGTCCTCTTTCTCTGCCCGCCATATCTGAAGCGCCATCATATGGTTGGCTAACCACTTTTCCTTCCATATTCCATTTTTTCAATACTGCATGAACAATGTTTGACAAACCTTCAGCAGTTTTATCTCCAGAAACATCGTAAAATCCAACGAATCTTTCCTCAATTTTGTCTGCAATACAGTACCTGAATATTATACTCATTTGACTCTTACATGATACGTCTAATGTTTCATCAGCCTGAATCAAAATGAAATTGCAGTTCTGAATTTCAGATTTTATTTTCTCATTAACTGCAGAGTTATCATTTCTGTTACATCATCCTGTATATCTGGAGACGTTCCTTTAAAGGTTGAGGATGATGACAGATGGTCTCGGATTAACTGCTCTCCTTGAGCTAGTAAATCCAACAATTCCAGTTAGTTACCTTTGTTGCTGGAGGATTCGTTTTCTCGATGGCCGCGAAAGGCTAGTTCTTGTTTACAAAGAAATACAATTGCCTGAATAAGACGAGCCAATACTCTCCTGCTGTATGCAACTTGTTCGTTGTATTTTATTGCTGTCAGACCAGCGGCTTCAGAAAGGGCGTGCTCGATTCTACTTTTGCCCAATAACTGAAATGTTCTGCAGGTGACGTTTTGATGTCTGATGTTTTTGTGCTTTCCTGTCAACGTTCTTTATTGTACAAATGCCCTCATTGCGTCATTCCTTTTCGCCACCAAACAGAAGACATATATAACAATATGATCTGTTATTAACTGCATTCGCAGTCAGCCAAGCATACTTTTCGTACCAAGCTGTCTGAAAAGTGCGTTTTTGTTTGGCTTCACTTAAAACTACACTGAGTATAGGAGTAGGTCTTTTGTCCTTCAATTCGCACTTTTTTTCGTACGTTAATGTAGAAAAAGGCGTTTTTAATAAAAATTCTATAAAGTGTACAGTTGCTGGCTCACTCATGTTGGCGACACAACGAAAATATGCACTAAAATCACCCAAGAATGACTATGAACACAAACCGCGCTACTGTTCACTTCCGTGTTAAAAGCCAGCATAGAAACGGCAGAGACTAGTCTCGATACCTGCTAGCAAGTGCAGCGCACCGGCCTTCATGGAAGAGGGGAAGTGGAGGGGCCGCAAGCGCACACAGCCAGGTAAGGGAAGGGAGGCAGAGTTTGAGCAGTCTAGTCTCAAGCAGGCAGATACACCAATACTCAGGGTGCCGCGGCGCGGGCTACAAAATTGATGTCCTCGTACATTTAGTGCTCTTAGTAGAAAGTTGTTTATATTTTTGTTATGAATTATTCTTGCATCTATTTTAAGCACGAATACAGGGGAGACTAAGTCTCAAAGTCTCCCCTCACGCTACGCCACTGTTATTAATACAATGCGCATATTATTGTTCGCTTGTTTAACCCAAATGATAAAAGTATTAATTGTTTTGTAGTCGTGTTTTGTAAAGGATTACTACAATTTAAAAATCTGTGGTACTATACATAACATTTTATGCAAACAAAAACATTACAGTGTTCCTGTAACCGCCACTCTTTAATTATTATTAGTCTGTAATTCTCACACTCAAGAGCTATTATTCCACAATTAATAAACAACAGTAACGTGCTGCTATAACTATACGCAACACGATGGAATTGGCTTCACATCATGCGCCTTCAATTAACTGTGTCTGTCTTTATAACACGACAGCATAATTGTGTATCGTAACACTACATCTTTTGTCTTTCTCATGGACAGAGTCTTTGGCAAGTCCTTGCTTTTTTTCGTACTGCTAATGATATCACAGAGACTTTTACTACGTACTGAGTTTGAAGATGATTTATGTTAGAGTCATTTGCCTTCCAGAGAGCTATTAAGTGATAAAACTTGAGACCGTAGGTAACTTCCACAGCTTGAATATTGTGACTGAGGCAGCACTCCGGATCACTACAAGCGTTTGTGTTTGTGGTGTTCAGTAGGGTGTCGGCATGCGAATACCATAAGCTTGTGCAGATACAATAGTATTCAAACACGTAAGAATTCCATATGAATTTGTGGGTAACATTATGTGGAGTGTACTAAATGTGTGTTACTCAAATCGGGACAGCACAGTACTAGAAGATGACAGTTCAGCAACAGGTGGCGACAAGGACAGTGAAATTGCGGAGAACCATTCGAGTGCAATTCCAAAGGAACGAATGACCTAAAGTTGGATACAGAAAACGAATATACTGATACTGCTTTAAAAAAACACATTGAAAACTGCCAAGAAAAGTGAACGTGTCATTGTAAAGAACAAGTCCAAGTTCAACGTACAGAAAATAGAGAGTTTTAAGACTACTGTAGCATACGAAGGGGAAGCCAACAGCCGGCCGGATGGCCGAGCGGTTCTAGGCGCATCAGTCTGGAACCGCGCGACCGTTACGGTCGCAGGTTCGAATCCTGCCTCGGGCATGGATGTGTGTGATGTCCTTGGGTTAATTAGGTTTAAGTGGTTCTAAGTTCTAGGGGACTGATGATCTCAGATGTTAAGTCCCATAGTGCTCAGAGCCATTTTTTGAACCCAACAATTTAGTTAAACAAAGAAAAGTCCAAATCGATGATAGAGAGTATCGAGATATTTGAGATAGTAAGGACGAGATGGAAATCAGTATAGGCGTCAGTGTAGCCAATAGAAAACTCACGAGACAAAATGAACGAGACAGGAAATCGATATGACTCCCATCAATACGAATTAAACGACTGTGGACAATTTCTCTTATAGACTAAAGACATGCGTCAGCCTCTGAGTAATCCCGAGTGCAACATTGCTCGATTGTACCCCCATAGCAGTAGGCAAACTGCTATCAGAGACTACTTCTGGAATAAAAGATGCCATTGCCACTGTATCTATGAAATGTAACAACCACTTGCAGACGGAGTTCAAACTGGCGCAACGGGCAATTAGTGTTGCAACTATTGCAGGTCGCAAGTCAGTGAAATGTAATATAACTCGTTTCTTCGTTGTCAGTGAGGGTCTACTAGAAGACGTAGATATTAACATCCCTGATGGAAAGGTTGAGGAGGAGCTGGCTTCAGAAGTGAAAAATATTGGTGTTTCATCGTATCTTCATGATTTATTTATTTATTTAGCGTATGGAAAGTACAAATCACGTATGAAAAATCTAAAAGTACATAACACACAAAACAGTTACAATATCACAAACAAACATCTAGGTTAGAAATATAATCGATTGCACTGTTAGTCGCATCCATGAAGTCCCTTGTTGGCCCAGGGTAGGCCCTCAGAGGGCATTCTACCACGATATGGTGAATTGTCTGCCTGTCAGCGCCGCAGTCGCACTGTGGTGATGGCACTATGCTCCATTTGTACAAGGAGTCCGCACAACGGCCGTGGCTCGTCCTGATCCTGTTAAGGGCAAATCAAAGCCCCGAGGTCTGTTAGATGTTCCCAATAAGGTGTTAACCTGAGGCGGTGTCTTTTTCTCCCATTCTTCTCTCCAGCGGTCCTCAAGAATAAAAGCGTTCTTTACCAGATCGTATCTTCATGAAAGATTCAAAACACGGTGGAGTTAAATATGTTGTGTCTCAGTCTGTTAAAATTACTTTCGCTTACCAGAGACTTACCAAAGCGATCTGCGTTATGAGTATGGGATGAACATTAGATCTTTGTGTTTATAATGTCATGCAGTGCTATACACTTAAATGCCTGAGATACGGCCACGCCCACAAAAAGTGTTGCAGTGGTGTGCAATATTAGCCATGTTGTACAATATAATTGAATATAATTTCAAGGTGGTTAATGTATCTACTGTCGAGGCTCTCATCTGGCCACGGACAAAAATCGCGCTGAGTTTCTCAAGCTGAAGATATTGGACATAGTATGGCGTATTACAATACGACTTTGGATCAGCGAACAGAGTAGGGAAACGGGAGCTCGCAGGCAGCACGTGCTGCTGCCCTCCAGTGTTCGGCGCTTCCGACTTGACTTTCTGCCGCTGCAGTGTGGTTTGTCGGAGCCGCTCACGAGCACCCCGCATGTGAGTAGCTGCAGTCATGGACTGTGCGGCTGGCCTCGGCGGAGGTTCGAGTCCTCCCTCGGGCATGGGTGTGTGTGTTTGTCCTTAGGATAATTTAGGTTAAGTAGTGTGTAAGCTTAGGGACTGATGACCTTAGCAGTTAAGTCCCATAAGATTTCAGACACATTTGAACATTTTTTTGTGGGTAGCTGGCCGGCCTCGCTGCCCTCTCCAGCGAGGTACTCTAGCTCGGCTCCACATGCTGAGCCTCAGCTGGACATGGCTCCACCGGCAGCGCACCTACCCCTGCACCTACAACCACACCACAATCACCGCGGACTCAATCATTCCCACGTTTCGTCCATCCTAACAGGAGCCACCACTGGATGCAGTAAGTACCGGAGGACTTTCAGGTACCTCAGAATTAGCGGACACATTCAGTGGTTCCACTGGCCAGAGACGCGTACTGCGATGCAGCTATCCCTAGCTCCCTAACAGTATAGGAACCTTTCCGACTCGTGTCATCGTTTGTTAGTGCAAAAATTATTGCCTGTTTACGTGAAATCTCTGAACCTATCATTAGACTGGCTCAGTCATTGGCAGCCCAAAGGATTTGAAACATAGCATTGCGAGTGGGATTGAAGCACTTGCCATTCATCTCATACGAAATAATGGATAGCAAACAATGGGACAGAGTTAAGTGCTGGAACATCCGTTTGGTCTCTTCTGACAGCGAAAATTTCTATTATTTCTTGAAGGAATATAAAATTCATATTACAAGATTTGCCGGAATTTGGCTGTACACGGAAAAGTACTTTCATATGCCAGGACATAATATGTTTTGTAAATACGGAGACTACGGATCTGGGGGAGTTGCTATTCTAGTAAAGAGTGGGATAAAACTTAACCAATTACCTTTTGAAATTCGAAATAAATCTTCGAGGTCTCTGCTTTAGAACTCGAATGAAAACTTTGAAACGTCCGTAGAGGTAGAATACTGAGCTTCACGAACTGGTAGGCCTGTTGGATAAGATCACCTAACCCGCAATTATCACGGGAGGTTTCATGGGCCATATTCGAGCATGGGGAAGCGGCAGAACGGGCCAGGAGGACGCACAAAAATAATTACGTAATCCTGAATGACGGCTCTGGCATTAGAATATCAATGACATGCGGAATCCAGTCGGCGGTGAGGTGCTCCTAGCTCCCCTCAGCTGACACCACCCGACTTATGGAAGGTTCTGCAGGACTCTGGGGGTTCGCCCTACTTTCCGATATATGTGCAGTATGACAATGTTAGGAATTACTGTTGAAATCATGGCCTATACGTTTGGAGCATCAAAAACGGCAAGTGGGAAAAATATCACAAAGTAGCAGAGGAAGGAATATTGTCATCCAGTGGATCAGAAATTATGAAGGAAGAATACATAGGACTAGTAAGGATTGTTGAAAAGGCCGCTTCGAGATCGATACGACGCATAACGCATGTCAGGCAAAGGACAGGGAAGGTAGCCCGGTGGTAGGACGACGAATATAAGGAAGTGATTTGCGAAAAGAAAGTAGCGCTAAGAGTGTACAAAAGTGTTAGGAAGGAGGAAAATTTCGTTTATATTTCAGCAACTGTGATGTTGTGCCCGCACCTGTTGTCATCTGCCATAGCCCATTAATACCAAATTTTGCCACACTATCCTAACGGACACGTTCGTCACACGCCCCACAATGATTTCTGCGTTAATTTCACGTAGCGTTGCTTGTCTGTTAGCACTAAGGACTCGTTGCAGATCCGTTGCTCTCGGTCGTTAAGTGAAAGCCGTCGGACACTGCGTTTCCGTGGTGATAGTTAATACCTGAAATTTGATACTATCGGCACACTATCGGCACACTATCGTGCCACCACAATCACGTCGGAAATCTTTTCACACGAATCACAAATGACACCTCTGCCAATGCACTGCGCGTTTATACCTTGCGAATGCGATACTACCGACGTCTGTATGTGTGCATATCTCTATCCCATGACTTTTACCACTTCAGTGTACATCAGCGTTTACTTCATTTGCAATCTAATAATTATAGCTACTAGGTGTACGAGATATCGAATCAGCTTAGAGGCGAGGTGCTACATTTGTTACAGGCTTGTTCGGAAAACACTAAGGTATTATGGAGATATTTCGGGACCTCAAATTGGAATGCTAGGAGAAAACTTGACTTTCTTTTCGTTGAACACTACTGATTAAATTTAGAGGACCGCATTTGAAGTTGACTGCAGAACCATTCTACTGCTGCCAAAGTGCAAAGTGCAAAGTAAGGACCACGAAGATAATAGAAATTAGGGCTCGTACGGAGGAATATAGACTATCTCGTCTCTCTGTCTGCGAGAAGAACTACGACTAGTAGTTGTACCGGGTACCCTCCACCACGCACCGTACTGTGGCTTGCGGAGTACGTATATAAATGCAGACGTAGATATAGTATGTTTTCAGGTTCTTTAGTAGCTCCAACTATATGTGGCAAGAGCAGGTCATGAATGCTTAATTTTTCCTGGGCAGCAGGTCAGGTGATGAAGTGTGGTCGCAAGGACACAAAACGGTTAGTCTATACTGACAGGTGAAGTCCACCTATTGGTGCAGTTACGACTATGCAAAAACTATCAGGTAGTAAATTATGTGATATGTCTACTGGAATGTCGTTATATACAGAGAACAAACAACAAATACACTGAAGTGGGTACATATTAAGGTACTTAAACCCCGTACATCCTTTAAGTGTCGCCGCTGCTGAGACGTCACCTAGATTACACCTTGTGTTTTACGGCACAGCGCCGGCCAGAGTGGCTGAGCGGTTCTAGGCGCTACAGTCTGGAACTGCGCGACCACTACGGTCACAGGTTCGAATCCTGCCAAGGGCATGGATGTGTGTGATGTCCTTAGGTTAGTTAGGTTTAAGTAGTTCTAAGTTCTGGGAGACTGATGACCTCAGAAGTTAAGTCCCATAGTGCTCAGAGCCATTTTTACGGCACAGCCTTCAGGAAGTATCAATATGCAACACACTGTGATTATATATAAGAATACTCGAATGCTTTGGGCACGAGCTGAAAAATAAAATTTACGATCTTGCGGTGAGGTGCTACACCAACCGTATCTCGACCCATAAATCAATATCAGAACTTGTAGAGGCAATTTCAACTCTCAGCTAGTTCCAGAACATCATTCGAAGAACGCTACTGCTACCCTACTTTGAGCAACAGTACGAAGAAATCAACCAGGCACTCAACGTACGCCTTACTTATACTGCTTTGAGAACCGAACCCTCAAAAACAGCAATTTAGAACACCCTCTCGAACAATGGCCGGGTGCTGCACGTGTGTATACCGATGAGCCTACGTACAAGGGTACCGTCAGCTGTGCCAGTGTAGAAATTAACCCTACAGTACCAACGTATTTTCAATAAGTGGATTGCTAATAGGGGGCTGCGGTATACTTTACACTCAACTTAAAAAATTAAAAACAGATTGTTAACTGACGTTGATTTGTATTAACAACACACTTTTAAAGAGGTACTGAGGCATAAGTAAGATCCAGAACTTAAAAAAACCTTGTAGCATAATTTTAACAAAACCAATTCACTTTCAGTAATGCGTACTACCAGTGGGTAGGAGGAGGGCTGGGTACTTTGTGACCACCAAATATGTAATTTTTAAAAGTACAAATTTCAGTAATTGTTGTTGACTTCCGCTCTCAACATACTTTTAAAGAAATGTTTATGTGTAAATAGGACCCTGAACATAAAAATAATGAATACGATATTAATTTTGAATAGTTACATCTACTACTGAATTTTGAATTTATGAACAAAGTTTAAATGAAAAATTAAAAACATTTTTGGAGCCTGTACAAGACTTTATTAAAAACAATACTTTTTTCAGAATTTTCAAATATGAAATACGTGACCAGATTACAGTATTTTGCAACAGGTGTGTACAAAGTACTCCCTCTCCCCTCCCTTGGTTTTATGAGGGTTAAAAATTAGAAACAATGAACTATTTCGCCTACCAAAAGGGGCGTCAGTTTACATGACTGAATTCCTAGCCATTGAAAGCACACAAAGATACTGCATGACTACAGCATCTAGTCATATCGTAATAAACATGGATCCGCTTTCCACGGTACAAACACTGATATTAATTGGTAACGACAAAGGGAGGTTGTTGTCTGACATACGGAATAGCTGCTGCCGTATCAAAGCTGCAAGGAACCGTACGGACGTATCATTTGTGTGGCCGTGCTGTGATTGTGGGGTATGAAGAAGTTGACCAATTGACTAAGAAGGCAACGACGAATGTAATACAAGAGCGATCCATTCCAGCGAATGATCCCATTGTTGGAGTCAGAGACATCGCCAAAAGCGAATTGAAGAAGGCGTTGTATACTGAAGATCTATAAAAGGGCAACAGGTTAAAAAAAAATCACTCAAATTTACCGATGGCCCAGTGGTATGCTGAAAAGTGGATTATGAAACGTAACTTAAGTGGTACATAAAACGAGAGGCAATTTATAAGGATAATTGCCAGGCTGAAACTCAAACCGGCTGCTGTCATCAACAGCTCTATAGATTCCACATCATGCCATTGCCATATTGCGAGTGTGAGGAGATCCACGTCAACCACATCTACTTCGGCTGCCCTCGAGACAGTGGAGAATGAAACTGGCTGCTTACGGAGTTGATGCAAATGGAGCACACACTTCCTTCGGACGTTTTAACACTCTTGACTGCAATGAATGTACACATTTATAAATTGCTTGTGGAATTCGTGTTGGAAGTTAGGAATAAATTGTAACTCTTAACTTTGTGTGTGTGTGTGTGTGTGTGTTTGTGTGTGTGTGTGTGCGTGTGTGCGTGTGTGTGTGTGTGTGTGTGTGTGCTATTGATTTAAGTGTTATTCACCGTGTCACTGAAATTTATTTTAAGATCCTTGGAAGTTGTGGAAATGATGGATTGATGCCTTCGAATGACATACAGCATGGTAAGTTTGGACTGGCTGTTAGTAAGATAATTAATTACCTTTTCCATAAATAATTTGAACAATTCTTTCATTGAAGTGAGATAAACGCCAAAACATAAATAACAGTAATATTAATGGAGAACTAATGCTGCACATGTTACTTTTTGAAGAATAAAAAAACGTCACTACGACCGGATGGCAAATTTTCTTGTTCTCTGAGGCTCTCTGCAGAGGACGCAGCACTATATACAGTGAGATCACATCATGGCATAAGTGTACGACATGCAGTGCATCATTCAGTCACTGCCAGTTCACCTTCAATGGAACTGATTGCAATTTAAGACTAGTAAATAACGGAAAAACCCGTATCTTCGTCAAAGTTTTACTCATTTCTGTTGGTGGGAGACTGTCACGTAGTTGGAGTCACAATACAAATAGGGGAGTATCAAAGACAAACTGCACATTTCGTCACAAATTTGTGAAATAATCGCGAGCGTATCAATGAAACGCGCGTGCATCTTCAATGTGAGACGCTGAAACAAAGGTGTGCGTGTAGAGGGCCGAAGGCTGCACAATCCTGTAAGTGGTTTATTGTGAAAAGCGGACAATTTGAAAGGTGCCTCGGCGTCCATGCATATGCTTCCTCGGTTATATCTCTCAAAAAATGGTCAATATCTTCAAGCGATACAAAATACGAATTGCATTCTTAAGTAGGTAACTACAAGATAGCAGTTTAATTTGTGAACAAACGACCACCAATCACCGATTTATTTTTAACGTACTTCAAGGAATTTGTCGTATCTGTTTGTTCACAGTTACATGCAGCTTATTACGTTAGTATGAGCGCGAATTATGGCGCGTCATTGTTTAGAGAACCAGATTTTTGAAGTAAAATGTATTTAGCATCACAAAATCTTTTCCCAACATTTGATACATTATCTTACTACCGTTTCGTGTCATTTACTGTATGCAAGTGAATTCTGCTACCTGACTGTGTGGTGTTGTCACCAGCAACTGAGTTATTTTACAGCACTGCAAAATGAAATGTTTGGTACCTCATGTTCACCAGTAGGCACACTGCCAAAAATAGCAGCGGCTACCCTTAAAAATTAAATTCAGTGATGTATCCCTTCTGAAAATGTACTATGACTGGTTCTCTCTAATACAAAACATCTAACCATATCAATGTAACTGTGAAAGGTAACATTGGTTCCTTTCCCGAAATTATTCGCCCAATTAAACTCTGCACTGCTCTTCACCATTTTCCTTCACATACACTGGAATGTGTAGACAGTACAGTTACGACTAACGAATGCGGTATGAATGCACCAATAAATATATAATGTCCAATCTGTGTCCTTACAAGCCACAATACACTCCAATTACCAGTCTTGCCACAACAATGGTGTGAAGTCCGAGGTTCAAAAATCCGGCGCCTGCAGTGCTCTCGGGGAGTCTCAACATTTTCAACAGGTCCCTATGAGCGCTTTACCCTGAAGCTTTCGAAAGCATCTAACATCTGTTACTGTTAGAATCAATAATCATATTGCTTGCTGAAGGTTAAACTAGAGAAATTTGTATGAATATTCCGTCTGTAAGGAAGGGATTATAAGGGCTGTGGCTGTTGATAAATGTAAATAGAAGGCGTTTCTGTGCCAGTCAGTTGTCTATTTTGTCAGTACGCATTTCGATGATTCACACCATCGTCTTAAAGTGGAGAAATGTTTATTTGCATAGCTGGAGTCGGTAAAGAGTATAGACATCTTTTCACAGTAGCAGACCACGGACAGTGTAGGTTATTTTACGTCTTTAGCTAATGATAAAAACTGTTTATTTAGAAAAGGCACTTTAGAGATTAAAAACATGAATTGCCGACAGCGAATTATACTTACAGGGACGGTAGGGTTGTACACATTCTGCATACTGCTGTCTGATGTATGTTCTCTCTTCTGCACATTACGTTTATACTGCAACTTCTAAGATGTTGCACATCTTTCAGATATATTTGTTTACACTAGATACAAAGATAAAATGACAAATGGTTTCTACATAAATATGTTTTTCTTTCAAAAAACCGTGGATCTTGCACCAGAATACTGACATGTACACAGTTAAATTGTTATATTAGGTATATATTATCATTTATTTATTTATTTATTTTTGTAATATGAATAGACATCATTGCATACAAAAATAATGATTGAATGACTATGTGCATAAATATGTTTCCACTTTTGTTTTATAAATCATAAACCAAATAGTTGCAGGGTATCAACCAAAACTGAAAGAAAATTTATTTAACAAACAAAGAACAAAATGAATAAAATAACACCAAGAACCTGGTAAATGCATTAACAACACGCATATCCTTCCTCATTATATCTCTCAAAAAATGGCCAATATCTTCAAGCGATACAAAACACGAATTGCGATCTAAACAAACAAGCAGTCGAGATAAATTTTCATCCTCTGGTATATATTAAATAATATGTAGTAAATGCCCAGCTCAGTGCACAGGTTATCTAGATATGTAAATGACTTGGCGGATGGTGTGGGCAGTGTCGGCACCGGTTTGAATTACCGCGATCGACGGTGCGCTTGTAGGCTGAATAAGGGAAGTAGGCTTGTCTCAGCTTCATGTAACAATTTATTAACGAAACAATGCGGTCGGAACAGACAATAATACACTACAATCGATAACTCGTGCGAAGGCGTGAGAAAAGTTCAGTACGGTAAATTACTTCGTATCTAACACACTTGGATTCACGCTTTCACCAAGGAGTAGAACGTGGAACAGAAATCAACAATCAAAGACTAAATCACAGAACAAATGTCGCTTGCTTATAGCGTCTCTGGCGTCCAGCGGGAAAGCTTCGCGGCACTGTACTTTCAAACAGCCGCGCATGTCACGGCGCTGGACGATGACAGAAACGCCACATCAACCCACATGGTGGAAGCGGAGGGTCATTCCAAATAGCGTGCTGGAAAATTGACATGTCGCCCGTATCTTGAGGTGCGTGGTGGTGGGTCAACTGCGGCCCCCGGCTGCGTCTGTGTCGGCGACGACATTGACGGAGTGATTGCTGAGTGAGGTGGAAGTCGTGGTAGATCAGGCGTCGTTGCTTCCGGAAAGACGTAAGCCGGATTCACACGGTCAATGGAGACTGTAGTCGGTTTCCCATTGATCGAGATGTCCACGGTCTTGCTTCCTCTGGTTACGACACGGTGTGGACCGGATTATGGTGGTTGGAGCGAGGGTTTAATACCTTCCGTTCGTAACATGACGTGTGTGCAGGAGGATAGGTCACGATGGACAAACGTGGCAGGAGTCCCGTGTCGGTGAGGTTGCTGCGGACATAGGCGAGCCACATGTTGACGCAGTTGGCGGAGAAATTCCGGCTGGTCGCCCGTCGGTAGTCACGAATTCTCCCGGCAGGCGTGGATCAGCTCCCGGCCATCGAGTGTACCGATCAATCATCGTAAGTACGTAACGCTGACCATCGGATTATGGCAGTGGGCCAACAATGTTAAGGTGGACATGCGTGAATCGTGCTGTCGTGATTCGAAAGCTTACTACCGGTGACTCGACGTGGCTATTTATCTTGTTACGCTGGCGCTTCAAGGAGCATATCGCCCATTCGCGGCGATAGACAGTCAAATTCTGCCTTTGCTATTTTCAGGCGATCTGGGGCTAAACGTCGTGGCCTACAAGATGTAGAGCGTTCAAATGGCTCTGAGCACTATGGGAATTAACATCTGAGGTCATCAGTCCCCTAGACTTAGAACTACTTAAACCTAACTAACCTAAGGACATCACACACATCCATGCACGCGGCAGGATTCGAACCTGCGACCATAGCGGTTTCGCGGTTCCAGACTGAAGCGCGTAGAACCGCTCGGCCACCCCGGCCGGCAGAGGTAGGGGGCCCATCAGTAGTCTCAATATAATGGACGGTATCATGCCTTACCTCCTTAGGTGTTCCGGGTGGTCGCATCAGGGCTGGAAATCCTCGCCATCCACTACCTGGATTACCTTGGCAGCATGGACAGCGGCATCTCGATGGAATCCGGAAGTTTTTAGGCCAGTGGTGTTGTCGACCAGGCGAGAGTTCCTTATGTCAGGTAGAAGGTTGTAGAGGGCGAGGAAGTCGGCTACGATGATTGATTCGGCGACGTCCGCGACGGGAAAGTCCCACGAGAAAGCGCGCCGCAACCCGAGGTCGAGTTCCAAGGGCATCGGTCATACGTCGTAATCCGGGAGTTATTAGCAGCTGTGAGGCAAATGGACGTAGACGGTCGGTTCTGACGTAGCATGGTTCGAGGAAATATTGAGAAATCGGAACCAGCGTATACTAAGTACTTCCCTATGGAACGTCGGTCACTCACAAACAGGCTCCTGCATGTCGGGCAGCAACCGGAGGAGGCGCTCACTTCCGATTGCCCTACGGTCGCAGGTTCGAATCCTGCCTCGGGCATGGATGTGTGTGACGTTCTTAGGTTAATTAGGTTTAAATAGTTCGAAGTTCTAGGGGACTGATGACCTCAGAAGTTAAGTGCCATAGTGCTCAGGGCCATTTGAACCATTTGAACTTCCGGTTGCCGCTGCCGTTTGGGTAGGCGCAGGGCGTCGTACACTTACGTGCTTGCTCACCAAACTTGCGATGGCACCAACAGAATGTTCTGTCCCTGTCGTTGTCGGGGCTGTCGATGATCGGCTGCGTGAGTGACGACAGAATCGATGTCGGCTCCTGTTGTCCGTGTCGCGACTGTGTAACAACAGTTCGCTGATTTGCTGTGATAGTAATTCCACTTTGTTGGCGAGAACATCATAATCCGCGCGTGAGACAGTTGTCGCCGCGCAGGCGCACGCCGCGATGGCGGTGCTAACTATTGACGGCATCATTGCCTCTTGGATCTTATCGGCTAATTCGGTCACTGCATCTAAAGACGCATCAGTCTGCGACACCACCATTGCCTTCACTGGTGTTGGTAACCGGCTGCTCCAGATCGTGCGCAGTAAGATGTCGGGGACTGTACCTGCGTCTACTTTACTCCGCAGATGACGTCGGTACTGTGAACGTTTCTTGTCGCCGATGTCCTCTTGGATAAGCACCTGCCGGATTCGTTCTTCTTGCGAAGCGGACACGCGCCGAGTTAGTTCTGCTTTCAATCGGTCGTAGCTGTTCGTTCCTGGCGGGCTAATTATGATGTCTTGAACCTCAGCAGCGTACTGGTGATATAGTTTGCTGACCACCATCGCGAATTTCGTGGCGTCGACCGTGATATCCCGCGTAGGAAAAATTTGCATCGACTTGCGCATAACACAGGGATGGATTGTGCGGCCAGAAAGGAGGTAGTCGCACCGCTAGACGCGCCACAGAAGTACTTGTCGGCTCTGCTCGATTCACCATCTCAATTTCTTGCAAGGACTTCTCGTGAATTCAGCGTGCACGCAGGAGATCACGTCAGGGTCACCACCTTGTCGGTACCGGTTTGAATTACCGCGATCGAAGGTTTAACATCTGCGTGAGCTTGTAGCCTGAATAAGGGAAGTGGGCATGTCTCAGCTTGATGTTACAATTTATTAACGAAACCCTGCGGTCGGAACAGACAATAATACACTGCAATCGATAACTCGTGCGAAGGTGTGAGAAAAGTTCAGTACGGTAAATTATTCAGTATCTAACACACTTGGATTCACGCTTTCACCAGGAGTACAACGTGGAACAGAAATCAACAATCAAAGAGTAAATCACAGAACAAATGTCGCATGTGTATAGGGTCCCTGGCGTCCAGTGGGAAAGTTTCGCGGCACTGTTGTAAGTTGCGTGGAACAGGAAAGGAAGCGCATGGCAGTGGTATAGCACACCCTCTACAACGCACAATACGGTGGCTTGTGGAGTATGTACGTAGATGTAGGTGTAGATAGGTCAAACAGGCCGTAATGCCCACACCAGATTCGAAGAATACATCAACACCTTGCAATACACCACAGCACACTAATCTGTAACAACCCCCCTTATAAAAGATACAGGATATCCATTTGACGATGTAGAAAGGAACCTTGAAATTGTTCATATATTGAACAAAGCACAAAGGATGTGTCTATACGGAGAACTAGAAATCTGTACACACAGAAAGAAACTTGGGGAACATCAGCACAACAATAATAGTGAAACAGGCTCAATGAACTTTTTCAAAAGCTTTGACAAAGTACTTAAAGAAATCTTATAATTTACAATTTCAATGCACAGCAATTAATGTAACCATTCATATTCAACCAGCAATACGTTCAACCTACAATATATATGTATGATATGTTGTGATATATACACTCCTGGAAATGGAAAAAAGAACACATTGACACCGGTGTGTCAGACCCACCATACTTGCTCCGGACACTGCGAGAGGGCTGTACAAGCAATGATCACACGCACGGCACAGCGGACACACCAGGAACCGCGGTGTTGGCCGTCGAATGGCGCTAGCTGCGCAGCATTTGTGCACCGCCGCCGTCAGTGTCAACCAGTTTGCCGTGGCATACGGAGCTCCATCGCAGTCTTTAACACTGGTAGCATGCCGCGACAGCGTGGACGTGAACCGTATGTGCAGTTGACGGACTTCGAGCGAGGGCGTATAGTGGGCATGCGGGAGGCCGGGTGGACGTACCGCCGAATTGCTCAACACGTGGGGCGTGAGGTCTCCACAGTACATCGATGTTGTCGCCAGTGGTCGGCGGAAGGTGCACGTGCCCGTCGACCTGGGACCGGACCGCAGCGACGCACGGATGCACGCCAAGACCGTAGGATCCTACGCAGTGCCGTAGGGGACCGCACCGCCACTTCCCAGCAAATTAGGGACACTGTTGCTCCTGGGGTATCGGCGAGGACCATTCGCAACCGTCGCCATGAAGCTGGGCTACGGTCCCGCACACCGTTAGGCCGTCTTCCGCTCACGCCCCAACATCGTGCAGCCCGCCTCCAGTGGTGTCGCGACAGGCGTGAATGGAGGGACGAATGGAGACGTGTCGTCTTCAGCGATGAGAGTCGCTTCTGCCTTGGTGCCAATGATGGTCGTATGCGTGTTTGGCGCCGTGCAGGTGAGCGCCACAATCAGGACTGCATACGACCGAGGCACACAGGGCCAACACCCGGCATCATGGTGTGGGGAGCGATCTCCTACACTGGCCGTACACCACTGGTGATCGTCGAGGGGACACTGAATAGTGCACGGTACATCCAAACCGTCATCGAACCCATCGTTCTACCATTCCTAGACCGGCAAGGGAACTTGCTGTTCCAACAGGACAATGCACGTCCGCATGTATCCCGTGCCACCCAACGTGCTCTAGAAGGTGTAAGTCAACTACCCTGGCCAGCAAGATCTCCGGATCTGTCCCCCATTGAGCATGTTTGGGACTGGATGAAGCGTCGTCTCACGCGGTCTGCACGTCCAGCACGAACGCTGGTCCAACTGAGGCGCCAGGTGGAAATGACATGGCAAGCTGTTCCACAGGACTACATCCAGCATCTCCATGGGAGAATAGCAGCCTGCATTGCTGCGAAAGATGGATATACACTGTACTAGTGCCGACATTGTGCATGCTCTGTTGCCTGTGTCTATGTGCCTGTGGTTCTGTCAGTGTGATCATGTGATGTATCTGACCCCAGGAATGTGTCAATAAAGTTTCCCCTTCCTGGGACAATGAATTCACGGTGTTCTTATTTCAATTTCCAGGAGTGTATATATATATTGAAGTGTGCATACATCTATAGCCAGGTGCAGCCCACTTATGTTTTTTTTAAAAAAAAAGAAATTTGTGTTTACGTATTTACTTTGAAACTATTTAATATTTTATCTTCATACCCAGTGTAAACAAACATATCTGCAACACGCACAAGGTCTTTGAAGTGACAGTGTAAATGTAATGTGCAGTGGAGAGGATGTAGAAGTACATCAGGCAGCAGTATGCAGCAATTCTGGCTTCCCACTAAGTATAATGCACTGTCGCGAATTCATGTTTTGTAACCTCAAAAGTGCCTATTCTAAACAAATAGATTTCATCGTTAGTAAAGTCGTAAAACAGCCTACACTGCTCTTGGTCTTGCACTGTGAAAAGACGTCTGTACCCTTCACCAACGTCAACTATATAAATATACAGTTCTCCACCTGAAGATGACGATGTGAGCCATCGAAACGAGTGGTGGCAAAATAAACAAGTAACTGACACAAGAACTGTTTTATTTGTGTAGAGACATTTATACTTACACACGGGGGTATTAATAATCTTTGTCGTGTGTCATCCTAAAATGGAGAAGGAAGCATGGAAAATGCAGTGGAGGTATGTGATTTTTAACATGACGCTGGAGGAAAGAAGAGTTCGTCTCACCTTGCTGACGGCACTGCTCTCTGTGTGCGTGGGTGGTGGCACGCGCCCTGACTAACGGCCTGGTTTTGCGCATGCGCAGGGAGCGTCGCACGCGACCGTTATGGCCCGCGATAAGCTGTGGGCAGCCACTAATTTGGGTCGTTCCACAGCCGAGGCACCAGCAGCAGCGCCACACGCCTATTGTGCATCCGGCTGCACGGCCCGTTCCGCCGTTTTACAAGGGCACGGGGGCCGGTATCGCGCCGCGCAGTAAACGTCAGCTGCAATTACCCTCTGATTTGTGGTCCACCCTCCTTCGATGTGCTTCGTGCCGCAGTCGCACTGGACGACTATCCAAATATTCTGAAACATGTCCCACTCCATACAAGGCTTACTCTCAAACAGAAAAAAAACAAAAAAATCCCGACAATTATTACTTGAGAGTAACGTCATGTGCCCACCAAAAAGGAGTTACCAAAGTGGTCAAAAAAGTGGTACGCAAACTCTTTTGTTCCCAGCATCCTAAGTCAAAATGGAGTGCACACTTTATGTGATTAGGCTACTGGCTACTTTTAAGGTATAATAATAAATGAGACATGTACTTTAAATTCATACACATTTGAAGGAACCGGCATAACATTAATGTAATTATGGAAATGTATGAGCTCTTTGTCCACTGCACGAGATCTGCGTTCTCACAATCAAAGTGAACTAAGCTAGCTATTCTCATTTCCTTATCCACCACTAATTTTTCTCCAAATTAACTCTGTCTTATAGTAACCTACGAAAAATCAGCTTTGAACAAATAGAAAGTTGCAAATGGAATTAATATTCGTTGAGATCTACCGC